>NC_050595.1:17132500-17732500 GCF_013368585.1 Megalops cyprinoides | reverse complement strand
CCTGGAGACATAGAGCTTCAGATGGCAGGATGTTTTCCTTGATTGGAGCTGGTGCTGTTGCATCAACAGTTTCTCCTGGCTGGCGGGCTGGGGTGTGGGGTGTGTGGAAGGGGAGGCCATGATGGAGCTTTCTTAGATGGGCTGGGTGCTGCTGGTGAGGGGGAGGATGTCTGTCTGGTCACCTGGCAGCATGTGTCTCATCTTCTGTTCGTCCCCCAGGTTATTCCGCTTGATATTACTGTGGAGCTGCAGAAGCAGATCATGTCCGAACTGGAAATCCTCTACAAGGTGGGTTACAGGCCCCTCCACACCCATGCCCCACCATGCTCCACTGCACCTTTATTTTTACCGCTCAGGTATGTCCAAAATTGTCGGGGCCTGTCAATTGTGCGTGTCTGGATTGTTTGGCTGCTTCTGAAGCATCGTCGTCATCCAGGCCTGCGTGCCCCCTGTCTGCCCATGACGCCGGCCACCGATCGGTGACATGGAGCTGGGACATGTGACGGGCTGAGAGCCCTCTTTAGTGTCCTGTTGAATAATTCATCCTGCCCCTCTCCCTTACCTGCCTTCTGGGAGAATTGCCAGCAGGTCAACTGCAGGCTTTAAGCCTGTGGTGTCAAACTTAGTTTCTGCAGGGCTAGTGTGTATAAGGTTTTTGCTGTTAACTACGTAGAGTTAATTATCAAGCTTTAATTATTTGGCATTTTCAATCGTATATTTTATTCATTCTATATGTATGCTACATGTCGTCCTGCTGTATGCTTCTGTTTTTACAGTGATTTGCTTTGAAAACCACACAGGTGTACATGTGTGCAGCTGATAACTAATAGGATCAATTAAGTCAAGGGAATCAGCAAATAACGACAACCAGCAAAAACAGCCCTGCAGCAACTAGCACAGAGTCCAGCACAGTTTTGGCCTAAAAATAAACGAAAGCAAACTACAATTCCCACAATGCCCTCCCGTGGTAATATTAGCAATGGGCTGAGGGTAATGGGAACTTTGATGTGTGCCTTAGGAATTGTCTGATTTTTCTTCCCTTTTCTATCCTTCTTGCAGTGTGATTCTCCCTACATCATAACCTTTTACAGCGCCTTCTTTGTAGAAAACCGGATATCGATCTGTACAGAGTTCATGGACGGTGAGTCCTGTTTTGGGGGTGGTTCTGCTGGGAGCCCATTCCGGTACTGAGTAGACCCATGGTTGAACCCAGTCTCATGGATCAACAACTGATTATTATTATTATTATTATATTATTATTATTGTTGTCTTGCTTAGCTGATGGTCATATACAGGATAATCTAGACAGCTTTTATCCACTTATGTATTTTTACTTTTTTGCTGTGCAAAGCTGAGCCTATCTCAAAACTGGTGTGGTAATGCAATGCCAGACTCCCATTATTCCACAGGAGCAAGTTGTAGCCAATGGATAAAGCCTGACTGTCGGATCACTGCATATATTTGGCTTTACTGAAACAATCCAAGTTTTGTGCTTTACCCAGAGATACCCACTGGAGTCTCAATCCTACTGCCTTTTGGGTATGATTCCAGTTCCTTGACCACAGGCTTGCCTGCTTTGGGATAGCGCGCTGTGTTTCAAGGGAATTGTGAAGCAAGTTGAGTGTTGCTGTTCTTGTGTTGACCTGTAGGGGGCTCCCTGGATGTGTACCGGAGGATTCCAGAGCATGTGCTGGGCAGGATTGCTGTGGCGGTGAGTGTCTCTGCTCCCAGTCATAATACCATTTTACATCACATTCTGTTCTACTTTCGGCACAGTGAGTCTCTTCTTCAGTTTTGGGTGTGCTAGGGGAGATGTCCTGCCCCCCTACTCCAGGGTGAGAGCAGCGTATCTGTGCTGGGCCTCTTCTCAGTCCTTTGCTCTAAATCACTTCAGTTGTTCAGTCCTTTTTTTTGTACATTTTCATCACAGCTTACACTTTCTGTGTTCTTGCTAACTCGTTCTCAAGAAATGTTTCACTGCAGCGTAATTGTGAGGAAACACACAGGTGGAAGCATGTGAGGCTAACGAACTAATTAAACAATAAAGCCTGGGATAATTGATTGTAACAAAAATCAGCACACCAAATACAGCTGCAGCGTAATAGGGGTAATGGAGTATACCAGCGAGCGCTGTAGCTAGGGGGCGCTGTGCAGGAGGAGTCCAGCTTTGAATGTCTGCTCCCCTCTTGTAGCGCTTAATGTTTCATCTGGCTCTGACATTTATGTGACGTCCTCCAAACGTCAGAGACAGAGCCGTGCTGAACTGACTGCACGGGCAGAATGATGAGCCGCCCCTTGATCTGAGCAGTGACCTCCAGAGTGTGGAGACATGTAACACAGGGGAAAGATCAGCATGAGCTCATCAAATATAAATGCCCTCAAGGGGTTTCATAATTCATCTTCAGTTCATTGTCAACAGACTAAAGGAAATGTACACCAGCCCACAGTCTGATTAAGGCTTTATTAAGGCTGTATTATTTATGTATTTGTTTGCCAGACAGCCTTACCCAAGGTGACCTACAGAGCATTAGAGATGACAGATGCAGAAAGTCTCAAGATGTTGCGCGACGAATGTTGGCTTTGTTGGAATGATCACATTACACGTGTATGAGGTGACTGAGAGTTTCACGCCCATGCCTGTCCCATTTCGGTCAGAATGGCCCATTCACAAACAGGCCTTCCTTTCATTGTGAGTCTGTGCTGATTTGTCCCATTTCACTCAGATTGTCCCACTCCCTTCCATTCCATTCATTATGAGTGTCCTCTTATTGCAGGTGGTGAAAGGCCTCACCTATCTGTGGAGCTTAAAGATTTTACACAGAGGTGAGTGTGCAACAAAGCGGAGAGGGTAAACCCATATGAGTGCAGATCTCCAATGTGTACGTGCATGTGCACGTGTGTACTAGCGTGTGTGTCCACAGTGCTCTGACTGTCTTCTGCAGATGTGAAGCCCTCTAACATGCTGGTGAACACACGGGGGCAGGTGAAGCTCTGTGACTTTGGAGTCAGCACTCAGGTATGCCTTGCACGCGTGTGTGTGTGTGTGTGTGTGTGTGTGTGTGTGTGTGTGTGTGTGTGTGTGTGTGTGCGAGCGTGTATGCTTGCGTACGTGTGAACATGTGGGTGAGAATGCAGGTGGACATGTGTGCTCAGGCAGCTGTGGGGTGTAGTGGTTGGGCAAGGTACTTAACCCACGGTGCCTCGGTAAATATCCAGCCGTATGAATGGATGGCTTGTGAACTGTTTTAAGTCACTCTAGATAAGAGCCTCTGCTCAGCAAAAATAAAGTACAGTAATTACACGTGTGAATGCAGAGGAAAGGGTGCACTGCCTCTTTTCACTTGATCTGGGTTAGAGTCGTGACTCATTACAGTGAGCACGGGACCTCCTGTCTCAAAGACCTCCCCAGCATTACGCATCAGCTCGCATTGTTTCACGGCTAAAAAAAAAAAAGCTGATGATATAATTACTGCTCCTCAAAATGAGAAAGCAGCTGAAGTGATATGCAGCCGATGACAAGGCGAGCGACTGGCGGGCAGACAGTAACCAATGCCGTGTGCTGGGGAGTGTGGGGGGGGAACAGCAGGGACGTCCCAACCACCACAGGGGATACGCAGGGCAGAAAAGCCACCCACCATTCACAATGCCATTCATCCTTTTTAATGAGTTTTCATCACACCCCTCTGCGGGGAGGCAGCCTCATAGGGACCCGGATGCAAAACCCGCAACACTCCCCTTCTCAACCCGCTTGACGGTCAGCGCGGCTGGCGCCCCCTTCAGGGAGCTCCCTTCTTGTTGACTTCTTTACTAGCCCCTTGTCATCAACAGTGTGTCTTTTAGCAATCCTGTATCTTTCCATTGAATTTATCAAGGAGCGTGAAATTATGTTTGATTCAAACGCACATGCAGAAAATACAATATCTTACACTGGTCTGAATTGCTGAACTGTGTATTGTATTATTCCTTTCACTCTTCATTATTCAGTAAAGCACCTTTTGATTTAAATGCTTTTTTTTCTCCTCTGTTTTTCCCACAGTTGGTCAATTCGATTGCAAAAACGTACGTGGGCACAAATGCATACATGGCGGTAAGTGTGATGGATGTTCAGCTGAGAGCATTTTTTTTTCCAAGAGCTGTGCCAATCATCTGATTGTATTGATTCTCCATGTGCTCTCTGTGATCAGAGAGAAACTCCACACCGCGGGGGGGGGTGGATCAAGGCAGGCGCTTGTTAACGTCATGGCAGTGTGGCAGCTGTTCCTGCATTTATCTGTTAATTGAATCACATTTTGTGTCTTTTGTACCGTGCTGGATTTACCCCCCCCCCACCCACCCCATCCAGCCCCCCCGCATCAGTTTCCCCTCACATGTGTGCACTTTAGAAATGGTCCCTCTGCTTCATGTGCAGTTGCTACGTGGCTGAAGATGGAGTGGACTCTCCCTGCAGCATGCGGTGTAGACCCAACAGTGATGAGAATGGGGTGCAGACCCACACACACACACACACACACACACAGCTTTTCACATCCCCCAGTGTCTATGACCGCTAGCGCCTCTATCCCCCGGACAAACGCTCACAGGGAGGAGATGGGCCTGACCTTCCACCCCCCACTCTGACACCCCTTCTGTTAGTGAAGACCTTGCTATGGGACCCCCTCCAAAAAGAAACACACTGTTCTCTCTGTTTATTACCAGAAAAACATGTAATAAGTGTCAGAAGTTGCATCGACATTCATCGTACTCCCACCACCAGACGTCCAGGATCCCAACCATAATGTACAGGATGTCTGGCATAAAACTCCTCCCATTGTTGCTACTTTTGTTGTGCTGTTGGGTCACCGTGCCACTACACTTTAGCATGATAATTTGCGTTTACAGAGAAGACTGACAAGTGCTGATTGGTTGAGCAGGCGGATGAGTGCGCTGTGCGTGATTGCTGATTGGCTGAGAAGACAGACGAGTACCCTGTGTAAGATTGCTGATTGGCTGTGTGCTTGTGTGTTCCAGCCGGAGCGGATATCAGGCGAGCAGTATGGCATCCACTCGGACGTGTGGAGCGTAGGGATCTCATTCATGGAGGTAAATATCGGGGAGCTGCTTCCCCTGAACCCCACCGTACATGTTTAGTGTTCAGTGAGCAGCTAATTAATCAACTAATTAATTAGTTAATTAATCAGTAGGCTGTGGATTTACACCTTTACTGCCAGCTGAAGTGAGTGCCTGTTAGAATGAAGACTTCAGTTAAACAGCTGAGTTTGGTATGAAACCCTAGCAGACCCCACCTTCTGTCACATGGGAATCTTCTCTCAGTCACACGTGTGTGCATGTGATTATGTGGGGCACTGACAGGCTATGCTGTAAAATTATGTTTTAATTTCAGATCCCAATATGAAGCTCCCAATATGAGCCTCTGCGTGTCTGATTAGCATTATTGATTCTCAGTCTTTTACTGTTGAAGGCTTTCTTCTGCCGGTACAAATTGTTGCCCCGCAGTTATCAATAGCCATGAATATGATAGCAGTTCCAGTGATAATGGATGGTGGGCTGTATGGGAAAATCCCACTCAGTGTTATTGGGTTTGACTGCCAATCCAAATCACCCATCGATGGATCCTTCCTGTTAACTCCCAGAGCCGGTAGTGGTTTTATTCACTGAGTGATGGCAGCGTTCACAGGGCCTGATAAAGGTTAATAAACTGATATCTGGCTTTAACCAAGTCTAATTCAGATTAATCCACAGGAACTGCCTGACCTTTAGCATGTGTTCTGTGGTTTCTCTCTTTTTCTGGCTGCTACCAAGCTGCCCTAGAAATGGTAGTGTCACTAACTCACTCACTCACTCCCTGATGCTGAGCAAGTGGCTCCCTCAGAGTAATAATAGTACCTTTGTTTTACCACTAGGTGGCTCTAAAGGCACTAATAATGCTCTGAACCAGTGTCAGTGCTGTGCCAGTACTGTATCTGCCTGCTCAAGCTATATCTTAGATTAGGTGCCATTGGAAAGATGAAAGGCACTTCATTCTCATTTGCTGGATTACAAACCACAGGGGGTAAGGGAGCCTTCTCTTTATCCCCCATCCCTGTCTCCGTCTCTCTCTCCATATCTTTCTCAATCACTCTTTGCTACTATCTCTCTTTCTCTCTCAGCAGATGTATGCATCCCTCCATCCCTCCATTCTTTCATCTTTTCATTCTTTCATTCCTAAATCCCTCCAGCTCCTCATCCCTGTCCTTCAATTTCTCTGTCCTCCCTACCAGCTGTGTATCACCCCCCCCCCCCCCCCCCCCACACACACACACACACAGCCTGGCACAGTACCCCCCCCCCCCCCCCCCCAGTTCCTAGAAACTGAAAGAAGGCAATCCCATTAGGATCTCCATTAAACAGGACTCATCAGCAGTGCTGGGGTGTGACAGCAGGTGGCCGCTCCTCCCCTGCCTTTTCCTCCTGCTGCTCAGGGTTGGGTTTGCAGGCGGAGTTTCTGCCCTCGGCCCAGAAGGTTGTGGGGTCCAATCATCAGTCGAGTAAAGCCAAAGGCTTTATAATGATGCTAATGTTAACTCTTTGAACCTGCAGTAAACTGCCATCCTCTCCGGGGCCTTTGTCTTTGCAGCTTTGTCTTTCACTGGTTTCCCTCTCCAGTGTAGAGGTTTTCGAGGTCAAAAGCTTTATTGGAATGATGCCTGTCTTATTTTCTAACGCTTAAAATGAATAAAAGTGATAACCAAGTGTCGTGTAAAAATAAATAGATCAACCCTGAGAGGAAATTAAACAATGGCAGTGATAATGATAATAACATTAAAAACAGGAGTAATAATTACAACAGCAGTAAGACATGCTTGATTCATTCAGTTTTCTACATTGTCCCTGTCCTTCAGGCTTTGACAGGGGGCTGCCAGAAACACACAGGGCCTGTCCTCAATTCTCACTTTTAATTTTTAGGGTTTTTAAAACATTGTGAACGCCTTTTCGAAAAATAAAGCTCTGTCTTTCTCTCTCTCCACAGCTAGCTCTGGGCAGCTTCCCCTACCCACAGGTGAGTGTTTGCCAGCCCGTAGGTCAGTTTGTCACAGAGCTTGGCTCTAAATGCGGGATGTGTGGGGGTGTCTCCGGCTGCAGTGACGGTGTGGTTTGAGGCCGCAGGTGCCGTTTTGCGCGTGCCGCTCCTTCAGAACGCCAGCTAGCCGCTCTGTCTCCATTAGCTCGGTTCATCCCTGCGGCATACAGCCAGTTCCACGCCCTCCTCCACACCATAATGCACACGGCACCTGAAATCCCACACTAATCTGATCACAGAGCCGCTGGATCTGGGAATCCCGCGGTGTAAACACCGGAGTCAGGCCTTGGATCTGGATATCTGGAGGTAATCCCGTTCTGGGAATTTTCGTCTTGGATTACCGCGTTCAGATCCGATTATGTCACCCTTAAGACAGGAGAATAGGATTTGTGGATTTTCTGCCGTGGACAAATCTGTTCATCGCTGTTGACTCAGAGGCCTGGTGTCTCGCAGTAGCTGTGTTTTGTTTGGAGCTCAGTAAAAAGTATGTTATTCTCCTTTCAGATGGGATTACAGCGCCACTGTAAACAAATGTAAATCTATACCCAGAATAGCAGTCTGAAGATGTGCTGGGTGAAAAGAGCAGTGGAGCTCTGATCTTGTTTCAGTATCCTCACTGTCATTATCAATCAGCAAGCATGAACTCACCTATGTGGAAGCTGACCTCATTCGAATCTAAATCCTGTTTCAGGAGACTGATGTTACCAATTTTGCATGCCTGATACTTCATTAAAGGTGTCATTGTTAAAATCTGACTACTTAAGATATTTAAAGGCTTCGAAATGCGGTGCAAATGTTTTGTAGAAGATGGATGTAGCCAGAGGGAAGAAGACAGGGTGGTTTTTGTTGGGATGATTGCTTGGGGATGTGTGTCTGAGTGGGACGTTGGCGGTAAGACACTCCTGAGGGGTGTGTGCTCCTGGGTCACGCCGCTGATCGCTCAGCCCACAGTTAATGATGTCCTGGAGGCCCGGGGCGTGTGCACTCCTGAGGGAACCGGAGAAAGGTGGGGCCGCCCCCCCTGTCACTGGAGCGAGCAGGGCTGCTCCCCTGTTATTTAAGCGTGCGGGACGGGGCCTGAAACAGGATGTCCCTGGTGCATGGCTCGTCTGCGAGCCCCGGACCCCGCGGGCACACCTCGTTTGAAAGTGCCTCTGCAGTGGCAGCCATTAACGGCTGCCATTGTCATGCTAATCCGCGCCGCCATGCTATTACATAAACTAATGTATGCCAGCCTCCATTGTGTGCTCACAAGCATGGCTGTGGAATAACAAGGAGAGAATCGGTGCTCTCTCCCTCTCTCTCCTTCTCTTTCTCTCTCTCTCTCTCTCTTTCTCTCCCTTCCTCTCCCTCTCACTCTTTCTCTCCTTCCCTGCTTCTCTCACTCTCTCTCCTTCTCGCTCTGTCTCTGATTAAGATGTCGGCTACCTTGGACCGATGAGGTGATGTCATAACAGCTCATCAGCATGCTGCTCACGGGAGACCCCTCCTATACAGGATCGCTACCTGAGCTGCTACAGCAGGAGCGGCCTACCTGTGGCTGGAGGGTCTCGCGTGACCCTGCAGAGCTTTGTGTGAGGCTTCATGTTTGGGGTAGACGGACACAAAGGGTTTTTGAGCGAGATGTGTTCAGATTTTCACCATCTCACCAGAAAGCATAAATTCAGCAGCACTGCAGTGTATGTTAGTTAAAACAGCCAAAATAGCCTGAATGGTTAGAAAATTGACAGTTCAAGATATGATAAATTAAGTGCTTATTAGAAATTGAAATCATTTTTACTGTGGCCCTTTGACAATGACCACAGTAAATCCTGGCTCCTTTCTTGGGTTGCATTGGTTAGAAGGATCCAATCTCTGGTCATAAAGTCTTAGCCAAGGAGGACAGGCTCCTTCTGCCAGCCATTTGGATGCTGGTAAATGCCAGGATGTAGGTATTTGTATCCTTATGTAGTATATCAAAAGGCACCATTTTCTGACCAGAGAATGCAGAGTTCTATGAAATGTTGGTATCCAGTGCTGAGTTGCTGTTTTAATACAGCAGGGTGGTTAAGTACACAGTCCACTACAGGAATTGAACCTGCAACCCTCTGGCTACGAGCATTTTTCCTTAATTAGTATGCCTCAGTCCTGCCCTTCTGCCTGAAGATGCCCTCCAGTGTTGTACTGTGTTGGAGAGCTGCTTGTTTTCATGTTTTTAGGAAGGATCGCCCTGTTTCATAGGAACAGCAGAAAACTTTTAGCGACTGGAGAAACAGAGTGAGAGAGAGAGCAGAGAAATTCTCCAACTTCCTGTCATTGCCACTCCCGCTGGACTAATTAAAAATGCAGAAGACCGTTAAATTAAAACTGCAGCACGGCAGAATTGCTCTGATTAACACTGAGAGCAGCAGCTCCGCCCTTTTTCAGGGAAGCGGGAAAAGTGGAGGCAGCAGTTCTGCAGTACAATCCTGAGCACTCAGTGGTACAGAGGATGGGCTATCTTACACACCAAAGCAGGAAAGGCTGAGGTGTGCTATTGCCTTCTGTTCTACTTTCTGTTTCTTTCCTTACTAATATGTACTGTATGTATGTTCCCATACAGAGTGGAGCAGTGTAGGACAGTGAACTGTCCACTGAATAACTAGGGGCAGGGTTTTATACAGATCACTCGTCCTGATTTGTATAAACTTGAGGACAGACCATTGATACACCTCTATAGGGCTTTGGGGGGGAGTTGTATATTAATATAATACAGGAGTAAAACAGGAGTTTCTTTTTCAGTATCCAATTAAGAAATTGTTGACCAATTAATAAACTTCCCACCAATCACTTGGAAGTGTGAAGTGAAAAGAATATATTTTTTTCTGTGTAAACAGCACTGTTGGTGTTGTGGCGAAAGCCCTCAGATGTTTTCTCACCCAGCCTCTCTCTCGATATTCTATTATACATTATACTGAAAGTGAGCGAGACCCCCTGCCGCCATAGCCATTTCCATCTCATCGCTGTGGCGATTTCCAGCTCATCGCCGTAGCGATTTCCATCTCATTGTTAATTTTTCTGTCTCCACATGATGCCCAAGATGCTCACCTGCAGGTCTTACCTGGCTTGGTGGTGCCACGGACAGCATATCTGTCTGCACAAAGCTCTTCTCCATGCATCTCTCTGCTCTGCTCTGATTGCACAGAGCTCTCTGGCTGTCCGGAGCTTTCTTCCAGAGAATGCCTGGAACAAATTTGATGCACCTGATATCAGCATGAGTACAATGTTTTTCCAAGTTATTGGGCGGAAGGAGGGGAGTGTTTGGAGGGGTGAAAAAAGGGTGATTCTATATCCATATTACTTTTTGGGTGGTCGGGGCTGTACGGGCCAGTGTGCGAGATGCATGTGCGTGTGTGTGCTTGTGTGTTCTTCTGTGTGAGCGTGTGTCTGCGTACTTGTGGGTAGAGGAGTTCCCCTCACGTCTGACTGGAGAAGACTCTAATTCCATTTCGCCCCATGCTGTGAATCATTTACATTCTGTCTCAGGACTTAATGGAGTTTGTTTTCATTTTTTTTTTACAGTTTGCACTGAAGATGTTTGACAGCAGATTCTCTCGTAAGCTTGTAGCCCCCCTCAGAGCTCTGCCTGCTGATTGATGGCTCCCTTGTGTTTATGGCTGTTTTTTCCTCTTTGTAGTCAATTTCTGAAATTATGATTTTTCTAGCAACCTTCAAATGTGTTTGACTCAGATGATTGTTATAGTTACTGTATCTAGCTCCCTCTGTTAATCTATTCCTGCATTTCAGCATTCTCCTTCCCAGCAATCTGCATTTCCCTTCCCAACGTTTCAGGAATACGTTTTTCATTTACATTTTTTATTTTCTTCGCTTAGCAGATGCTCTTTTCCAGAGCGACTTACAGTGTAAGCCAAGTTTTGTGGATTGAGTGCGCTCTGTCATTGCTTGCTGTTGAGCAGAGCTTGGAAGGGGAGCACCTATTCCAGCCAGCTAATGCTCTGCTCTCTGTGTTGCACCAGTCTGCTGTCTCTCTGTGTCTCTTTCAGCGCTCACTTTGCAAATGTGAGCGGGATACCTTTGAGACCAGAGTGATGCTTTTCCCACAATCCCCTGCTGCCGGCGTTGTCCCTGTATCCTGTGGGGGGGTGGCGGGGGGGGTGTTTGGAAGAGCGGGAGCGAGATCACAGCGTGTCCCTTAGCATTTCGCTGCTGTCTCTTTTATTCTATGAATGTTAAAAGAGGTCTCTGCGCAGAGGTCCCGTTTTCCACTTAAAGAGGAGATGAGATGGGAGGAGCCCGGGGGGGGTGGGGGGTGCTGGGGGGAGCACTCTGGAGGAGGCGGGGAGAAAAAAACGCGCTCAGATTTGTCAGCGGGGGGGTTTGGGTGAGGGTAGCACGCGGGGTCAGTGCTAAATCTGGGAGCCCCAGGCTGCGGCGAGACCGTAATTCCAGCTCAGTGCATGCGAGACTAACGGCGACACATTTGGGTTTAGTGGCAAAACTCTCCCTTTTTTATTACAATGAGGAAGAGCGGAGGGTGGGCGCAGACCCTCCTCTCCCTCACCTCTTTTTCCACAGAGTGCTGCAACTAGAAGCACACGGTTCCTATCTTACTGACTATAATCACAGTGCTGATCAAGTCAAGCACTGTTTGATCTGGGCAGAGGCACCTTTGCTCCCAGGGTTTTCCTCAGGTCAGGCACATGCACACGCACCTGCTGAGGAGAATGAGGGATTGCCCTATTCCTTACTTACTACATAATGGATTGTGGATCCAGCATTTTGCTGTGTCTGTAACTCAGTCTTGCTGCTGTTGGTCACAGGGTTTAAATGTTTGATGTTCTGGTCATGGAGGTCCTGGAATCCACTCTGTACCCCTGTGACAGGGGTGTAAGCTTTCAGACACGTGGGTGACAATACGGGATCTCTTGCTGGTAATACCCACACCAGGCATACCAGATGAAAACAGAGAGGCTGTTCTTACAGTTGCCACTTCTCTTTAAAATCGTATGTTTTACATTTTTCTTTTCCCTTAATGAGAAAAGTGTATTTGTCATGTATACAAAGGCCTGTATAAATAGCGCTTGCCATTATCATTATTACTATAGATCGGGGATCAGTGACGATGGTTTGAATGGCCTGTTCACCTCATTTAAGTCTGTGTATGGTTTTATGTTCTTATTGCTATGGAATGGTGACTTTCAGAGACTCTTTTAGGAAAAGAAAACTTTTGTAACTGAGCCACTACATGGCACATAGAAGTAGATGTAAGTGTTGATGTTGCAGCCCTGATTTTTCGCATATCCTGGAGGATAGTGACATTACCCATCCACTCACTTTCCTTCTGCACAGATGAGCGGCAGGCTGGTAAGAGCTGTGTGTTTCCATTATGTAAATGGTGGTAACACAGGCCCACAAATTGCCCACCAGCCATGCAGTCATCTGCTCTCAGTGATTATAAGGTGCCTAATGTGTGCGTTAGTCATCTGGATCGTGACGACGTGCTAATTACATATTTCCTTCCCTTATTTTCCCTTTCTCTTTGTTCCTTTGTTGTTTCAGATCCAGAAGAACCAGGGATCATTAATGGTGAGTGAGGGAAAATACCAACATTCTCCCACATTCTTCCACACCTACAGCTTTTTCTCCCTGTCCCGCCTCCCATTAGACTTCATAAACATTCACACTTTTGCACTGGAGAAAAAAAAAATAAGTGTTAATTGTCAGGTACTATTACAATCAAAAAATATTCTATCCTGCAGTGTTTTCCACAGTCTTTGATGGTGTTTTTGATTAATCTGCTTGCATTTTGTGGCATTTATGATTTTCCTTGCCACTCTACTGTAAAGGAATTTCGTGTACACTTAATGCCGTCTCCTCTTTCCTCTCTCTCCCTCTCTAGCCTCTTCAGTTACTGCAGTGCATCGTTGATGAGGTGAGTTGTAGGCCCTCACTCCACTGCTAAAGTCATTCCTAATGGAGTGGAAAGCTTATATTTTGTTTCCTAATGAAGCTCAGAGCGCCGCTCTGTCTTATACTCCGCCCCTGAGCCATTCGGCTGAGGGAGCTGCAGGCCGCGGAGAAGCAGGGAGCTGGAGTACAGCGGGCGGCTGGCCCGGGGTAACAGAACGAGGAGGAGAGGGGGGCACGACCACTGGGAGTCATCAGTGGCTGCCTGGAGATCAGCCGCAGTCCCAAAGAAAGCCGTCAGTGTTTTTCTGAGTGCGTGGGTTTGAGTGCCATCACTAGAAGCCTCACTCTTTTGTGGTTATGTTATTGCGCTGGGAATGTCTTGTGAATATTGACATTTTTCAGCTGTGTGGAAGAAAATATTTATTTAGCTGCAGTCCCTCCAAAGCGCTAAGACAGAATGATGGTTCTTTCCTCTGTTGCCAATGTTTTCTTATCAAACCACAATCAGTTCAGCACAAGAAAGTGTCAGATTATGTCATAATTCATATGTCATATTGTCATTGCACATGGGTAGCCATGCTAAACGTAGTAACCTTAAAACACCAGAGTGCATCAGACAGTGTGTACCTGTCAGTTTTCTAATTTAGCTGGGGGTGGGACCTGGGCTTGAGAGTGCATAGATTCTGATGTCATACTCTGTAATGACTCGGTCAGTAATGACACAGTCTGTAGTGACTTGGTCAGTAATGACATGGTTGGTAGTGACACAGTGTGTAATGACACAGTCAGTGATAACACGGCAAGTAATGATGCAGTCAGTAATGAAACAGCATGTAAGATTACCGTAGGCAATGATACAGTAATGAAACTGTGTGTAATGACACAGTAATGAAATGGGATGCAATTATGCTGTCAGTAATAACGCAGTAAGTAATGCAACTGTGTGTAATGACACAGTAGTGAAACTGTAGGTAATGATACAGTAATGCAACTGCAATGTCACGGTCAGTAATGAAACCGTATGCAATGATACACTCAGTAATGATTGTCAGTAATGAAACTGCCTGTAATGACATTCTTTAATGACACGGCCAATAATGAAACAGTAATGAAATTGTTTGTAATGGCAGAGTCTGTAATGAACCAGCATGGCATAACTTAGTTGGCAATGAAACAGCTTGTAATATGTAAGCAAGATAAAACACAATGAATGGTACAGATGCAGTGCAAATAACATTATGATTCTGCTATTACTATTACTAACAGGAAGTACTTAACCAAGAGTATGTTTCACGTGTACATTTTTGCTCACATTGGTAGGACTGTGTGGATTGGAAGGTGGTGGCTACATGCATATTTAAACTGAAAGGCTAGTATTGACTAGCAGACGTGTGCAGGCTAGCTAAACACATCAAAGCATATAGAGGGAAAAAAAATCCAGTAGCAAATCTCTTTCTTTGTCCTGGTGAAGTGATAATGTGTCACAGCGGAGATGTCCTCCCCACAGCGCACCCCCCTCCTCCAGGCCAGGGGTAATGTAGCGTGACTGCTGCGGGAGGCTGGGGGGCAGGCTCGGGGGGCAGAGGGGGGGCGCGGCGCCGGGGTGTGTTGCATTAACCTTCATCTCCCCGAATCGCGCCCACTTGCTCCCAACCCCAACACCTTGACATACTTCTCTGATCCATCACTCAGCGTGGAGCTGGGGCTGTTGACAGTGAAGTCTGGGATGTCCCCTCCCCTGTCAGCGATTGGATGGCTCCACATATACCCATGTTCCACTGAACAATTTTTATGCTAGACCCGTGCTGTGATTAACCCATGCAGTACATTCTTGCATTATTTACTTGCCTTGATGTACAAGTAACATAGCATGTTAACCTGTTCAACAGCTGGGTGCTGATGTAATTCATGTAAAGTTCCCTGATCAAGGCCTTTTCCCTATGACTTTCCACTGTTATACTGTACTGTTATTGTTTCTGGCCTCACCAAATGGCAGGGTTCACATTGAAGCTGAAGCATTTTATGTAGTGGGATTTGTGGCTATTAACTGCCATATGGAAGCTAGAACTAATAGCCAGCCTCTAACTTCACTGTGTTGTGAGTTGGGAGAGTGCGTGTGTGTTTGTGAGTGTATGTGTGTATTAGGGTGTGTGAGTGTGTGTGTGTGTGTTGGGGGGGCCTTTATTGTCTCATCTTTCTGCCTGAGCTGCTTGCTGATATGTGGGGGGGGCTGTGCAGTGTGGTCTCACATTAACAGACTGAATATGTCCTTACACTTATAGCTATAATTAATAATTAAAGGGCTGTAGTTGTAATGGGTTGACCCCCTTGAACCGTTCATTACTCACAAGGCAGAGGCATCACTCAAACTGTGTTTTCCGTGGCCCCTCCTCCCCCCTGGCGGAGCGAGCTCTGTGCTCACACCACACACACTCCCACAAACCAGGAGCGTGGTACTGGCTTGTGCTGGATTCCCACTTTTAGCTGCGCACAGAGACGGAGAGCCATCCGCTTCCAGGGACACAACGCCAGCGCTAATCCAGTTTAACTCCTACCCCGAAGCCCCAGCTAGGGGCGAGAGGCGGGGCTGTGGGACTGGGGGGTGGGGGGGGGGTCTCGTAGAAGAGCGGCAGAATTAGGAGAGGGGAAGGCGGGTCTGTTTCAGAGTTGTGGGGCTAAGGGAGAGGGAGTGGGAGGAAAAGACACAGAACATGGGGACAGAGAGGTTGCCCCTGCTGAGAGGCAAAAAGCAGGGCAGGACTCCCTAAACACACCACTTCAGATTGTACTGTGCCCCTAATTAGCCAGTGAAACTGACATGATGTGGTGTTCTGAGCAAAGGAATTCTGAAAGGACATTTAATTTTATTGTACGTATGGAGTGTAAAGGGGGCTTTTTGAGCAGATTATTAATGTGTAGCTGGAGGTATACTAAAGGGAGAGAGGTCCTGTTACTCTGGATGGTCTGATGTAGATATGAGGTAATGCCTCTAGGGGGCACTCAGGAGGGAGGGGAATGTAAAGTATTAAATGGATGAATGGGTTATAGCGCAGACTGCGTCCCGCCCCTCCTCTGCCCCTCCTTGATTCGGTCTTGACCTGCCTCATTTCAGCCTTGTTTCTCCTCTTCCCAGTTATTCCCCTGCCACGACCTCTAACCTGACTGTGCTTACCCTCTCATTCACTGGATCTTCTGCAAGAGCAGGTGCTCTTATCCAGAGCGACTTACATAGGTTACAATTCTCACATGTTATCCAATCATACAGCTTAATATTTCACTGAGGCAACTCTGGGTTAAGTACCTTGCCCAAGTGTACAGGAGCAGTGCCCCAGCGGGGAATCAAACCGGCAACCTTTCGGTTACGAGTCCTGCTCTTTACCACTATGCTACACTGCCGCCCCGCTCTACCTGTATTTACTTGACCTCTGCATCTGAGTTGCATTTCCCCAGACTTTGCCTCCTTTTCTACAAACTTCTCCTGCATCCAGTAATTCTGATCTGGCCTGCCAGCCTCTGTTTGTGAAATTATTGGTCCAGACAAAGACGGTTCAGAACTCTTCACATCTCGACAGCTTTGTGTGTGTGTGTGTGTGTGTGTGTGTGTGTGTGTGTGTGTGTGCCCGTATTAAGCCTTTGTTGATGTTGTTTTTGAATATGAAACAAGCTTCTAATCACGAGTTCCTCTCTGGTGTAATTACTGTTCAGATTTCTCCTCTCCTCTGTGTCTGATAATTGCACCCCTGCAATTACATGTATATTTACCTCTCATTGTGTGAATAGGAGACAGGGGGACGAGGCCTCTGTGCGTTTGTAGTGTCTGGTAATGATGGCCGCTGCCTAATACAGCTGCGCTTTCATCAGCCACAAGCTTCAGCCACATCAAAGCCCCCCCCCCTTAATGAATGCATGCAGTGGGGGGGGCTCTCTCTAAACGCCACGCACGCTGAGTGGCTGTAGCCCGTAGGGCTGTGTATGATGATGTATCTGTCAGCCCTCCAGAGGGGGGGCAGGATAAGCCATTCCTTTGTTCATTTAACTAGGCATCTGCATCATACTCTGCGAGGTGCTCTCAGTACAGTATCAGGGAGTAAAAGCTGCCAAAAGGTGTTTTATTTCAATAGCGGTTGGGATCAGATGACGGGTTGAATCGTGTTTATTTTCCTTTTTTTTTTTTTGTTTTGTTTGAATGCATACCTGTTGTGTGTCTGTCTGTGTATGTGTGATGTGTGTGCATGTGATGTGCCTGTGTGCGAATGTGAATGTGTGCATGTGCGTGTGTGTGTGTGTCTCTGTGTGTGTATTTTAGGTCGTTGCGTTCAGCATGCTGTTGGGGCTTAGGTTAGCGAGTTCCTCCTGTCTCCTTAAAGCCGCTGCCATTGGTGCGTTTCCTCTGGCCGCCTCCCACAATTCCTCTGAGCATTTGGGGTGGAGGGGGGTGATGCTGCAGGGACATTTGCTGCTGTCAAAGCACAGTTTCCCAAAAGAGAAACAGACATCAGCCAGACTGCAAGTGTGAAGGAATCACACAGAACGAAAGATGGAAGGAAATCGCATGGATCAAAGGAGCACAGAAATCGACCTGCTCAGAAGGGGGGATGAAATGGGTCAGATGGACAGAGGGAATGAAACGGGCTGGGTGGAAACAGCACTCGGACCACGCCGCCCCGGCTTTTCCTCTCTGACCGAGCATGTGGCCGATCTCGCTGTACTACTTCTGCTTTCTCTTTTCCCAAACCCTCTCTCCTCTTTCCTTCCCTTGTTCTTCCCCTGTTCCTCTTCCTCTCGTTCCGTCTTTGTACTGGGATGGTGGATCCTGTTCTCTGTCGCCCTTGTCCTGTCCACGTCTCCCGTCTGCCCTTGGCTACCCAGTATCCCTTGAGGCACAAGCTGATCATCTCTGGTTTTCTTCATTCAGTCCGTGTTTTTTTTTCTTCTTCTTTGTATTGCAGTCTGCCTATACCTCATGTGTGGCCGTGGAAAACATAAACACTTCCTTCATTGTCCCCAGCCAACAAAAGGGGGGTTCAGGTGCTGTTAAAATGAATGTAGACAGTACATGATTAAGCTGGGAAGCGGTACAAAGATACTGCAGTAATTGAAGACCCACTGATCAAGGCCAGATTTTCCCTCTGAGAGTGTGAAGAGGATTAAATCACTTGGGTTGTTGTGGGCTCACTTATTATTTTATTCTTCTCTGTCTTTTTGTATTCATGCATTTTCTTTCTTTAACCTCTTTTTTTTTTACATCCAGATATGTTTGCTAAAGCACAGATGTGTATTTTTTATTAATGTACAGTAAGGCGGCATCAAATCAAATTCATGAAATGAAAATGAAAACTTCCTGTGTATATGTGTTTATAACCCTCTGTATCACAAATGTACAATAACCAATATATATATATGTACTTTTCTTCAAGTATTGATTGGTCATTTTTTGCTGAGGCTGAAGCAGTATTTCACCTTGCAGTAAAGTCTCCCTTGCTCTTTCCCTCTATCCCTCTCCCTAACCTTCTCACCTTCCCCATACCCCTCTCTCCTTCTCTCTCTCCAGGACCCTCCTGTTCTTCCAGTGGGACAATTCAGTGAGACATTCGTTCATTTTATCACTCAGTGGTGAGTATATGAATGAGTCATTGAATTACTTGCATTTCTATAGTGCCTTTCATCCCTTTAAATAACCTTAGAGCATTTTAAAGTTGGGAGGAGTGAACCATCCTCATGAGCAGCCCTCATCTGGCAGTCATGGCAGCAGTTTTGTGCCAGAATTGCAAAGGGTTATGTATTTATCCAATTAAACTGAGAGGAGTTATTAGATATACTTGCCGTGTGGTTGTTTGGGAAATTGGCTATGACACCGGGGCTGACAGCCTGCCAGAGCTGACTGCTCATTGTAGTAAGTGCCATGGCATTCTGAATGACCACGGTGAGTCAGCACCTACATTTTACATCTCGTTCAAAAGACAGCATCTCCTGCAGCACAGTGTCCCCATTACTATATTGGTGTTCTCAGTGGACCAGAGGGAACAGTGTTCACTACTGGCCCCAGCAGCACCACTTCCAGCAGGGTCTGGCTTTCCCTGGAGGTGTCCCATCCAAGCATTATCCAAGCCCAAACCCACATAGCTTCAGCTGTTCAGCAGGAGAAACACTATTGTAGCTGCTATATGCACATACAATCAGAGAGAAGAGGTTTAGCCCACATGCAGAGGCACTAGCAGCCACTGTCCCACACAGCTCCAGAGGGGTGATTAGACTCTGATTTGCAGCAGAGGTAAAGAGAATTAAACGTGTTTACACTGGTCTACTCCCTGTCCTCATGACCCCTGCATCCTGATACCCACACAAATACACAATACCTTGCCCAAAGTGCCGGCTGGGGTTTTCCCACATGCACCCCAAATTCCCAGAGCCCCTCCATCCCTAACCCATTCATGAGCAAGGTGTGTGTGGCGGTCACATTTGCCAGCTGCCAGTTTACCCCTACCTTGTTTACACAAATGGGTCACCTGACTCAGGAGGAGTCCAAAGGGCCCCCTCCCTGGTTATTATTAGCCAGACCCCAGCACGCATTAATTCATCACATCACAAACTGGCTACCACCACACACACACACACACACACACCTACCCATGGCCCTAATCCCTCGCAGCCCTTATCTGGGTCGTACTGACTTATTTACACCCGCTCACCAGCAGGCCCCTGTTCACCAGCACCTGTGCATTTATCTACGCTGGCACAACTAGCACTGATGGATTTTTCTGGAATTTATTTGGGGTGTAAATCTGCAAGTGTGACACTGATGTCTTCAGTTCATCTGTCGCAGCATGTGTACTCGTGCAGTGAACCTGCAGTAGGACGTATGTAACAGTGGACACGGGCAGCGTATCTGCGCAGTGAATCTGTGGTAGGGCATCCAGCAGTGGATCAATGCAGCATATCTGCACAGTGAGTCATTAGCAGAGTGTGTACACAGTTGCAGGTGCAGAGATGAAGTGTAAGGGTGACTTCAGCAGTGGAAGGCGCTCACACACCTTGACCCTGTTTTCTAATGTTTAAACTGCACAGGCTGCGGATGGGTTTACCTGACTGAATGTAGGTCAGCACTTTCAGTGTCGCAGATTCTGTTCCCATCTCTGCCAAAAAGGAAATGTTGCCATTTGGGTGGTGAAAAACATCCAACCCCGTAAAAGCTATTGAGAAAAAAAGGTTTTAGAAGAGACAAGATGATGCCCTTGAGTTCTCATGAGGGCAACTCCGTAGAGTGCGAAGTGCTCTTTTGGGTCAAGGGAACCTCTGAACTAGTTTAGCAGAAGAAACGGAGAGAAAAAACCCTCAGCTGCAGAGGAATAAATGGAGGTTGGCTGTGAGCTGAGACTCAAAAACCAAGATCCCGCTGCTCTGGAGGTAGCCTGCCTTTAAAATGGGCCGCTCAGTCTGTGGAACTGCAAGAGCTGACTGCCATCAATACAACAAATGCACGTCCTTCACTCATCCTTTACTCATCTGAGTTTAAAGAAATGTGTTTATGTGTGTGTGCATTTGTGTTTGCAGCATGAGAAAACTTCCCAAAGAACGTCCAGCACCCAACAACCTTATGGTAAGACCTGGTCCTTCCTGTGCCTCTCCCCTGTCCCCGTGTCTGCTGTAAAACTAATCTAGATGACCTGTGACCTTGAAGACATTACTGAAACTTTCTGTAGGTGCCCTGCCTTGTGCACATACATACATACATGTATGTAATGTATATACATGCTCTGTTGTGTATGTATATACAACAAATTCAAAATGCCATTACAGATAGCATGAGGCCAAATAATACAGACTGCACAAGGCTGAGGACAGGTGGTTGATGAGCAGAGTTCTGTGTGTGTGTGTGTGTGTGTGTGTGTGTGTGAGAGAGAGAGAGAGATCATTTCACCACAGGGATTATGGCACTTTTTAAATGGCACTTTCTGCCATTTAAAAGCTGCCGCTTAGTGCTTGTGGACAGTGGCGTCCTTGGAGGGGTGGGGGGCAAGACTGTTGAAGTGCTGAGTGCCTCTGACACAGGAGGGAGTGTGAACATGTCTCCCTCAGCTCACAGTCCCTGTTCACCCATACCAAACAATTTACCCTCAGAATAACGTGCTCACATCATACTAAACGAAATACAATACGTAATGACTCAGTGATTCATGTGCTGTCAGAGATCTTTTCGCTGCTCTGTCCTGTTTGTGAGACGCACTGATGTGGACACGCGTCACAGAGCTATCTCTTTTCCTGTTGATTGCCAAAAAACACCACAGGAACCATCTTTACTTCATGAGGATTATATGAGCTGTTCCTACACAGCTAGGCTGACAGTGATACTGAAGCTAGGAGAAAGCCTTATGAAGGTAGCTTAAGTCAGGTGGAGGGATCAGTGACTGATCTCTCCCAGCTCTGTGCTGACAGTGTTTCACCAGATTCAAGTTTTCTCTAGATCCGACAGGACCAACTTCATCTAACGTGCCACTCAAACAGTCTCTCAAGCAGTGTCCTCATGATTAATTATCATTAATGTGGAGCTTAGCCTGTGTTAAAAAAAAAAAAGGTGAAGCTTAATCGAGCATGGCCGTGTTGATGTTTCTGTAGAAGCGTGTGTGTGTGTGTGTGTGTGTGTGTGTGTGTTAGGGTTAGGGTTAGGGTTAGTGTGTGGATAGGTGACACATTTTTGTGCCGATACAAAGTAAAGTTTGAGATGAACCAGCATGAAGAATCACCTTTCTTCCCTGGCTCAGTATGTGATATGTAAGATCCCACAAAGGTTACATCTCACAAGAAGGTTAAATGATCAAGATAAATTGAATAAATGGTCGATGGGCACTTAAAGATAGAGTGTGTGTGTGTGTGTGTGTGTGTATGTATGTGTATGTGTGCGTGTGTGTCTGTCCGTTTGTCTCCCTGCGTTCTTATTGTCTCAGTGTGATTGTGGTTTTATTGTGCTGTGATTGACATCTCTCTTCCACTATAGCCTGCCCCCCCAATTGTCACACAGCCTTTTAGCACCTTTGTCCCCATTGTCCCCCAGGATACCCCAGTCACAGCCATGGCAGATGAGTCCCCTCCTGTGACAAAAGGGTCTATGTGACCTGCCTTGTGCAATGTGTCCAGCATAAAAACTGGGGGGGGGGGTGTAACTGGGAAGGGTGAGGTCCCTGGGGTCCAGCCCTCAAACCGACAAACACCTCCAATTAAGGGTGAATCTCCCCCAGTCCCCACCCCCACAACACCCTAACCCAGATAGACAGCAGGGGCTTGGAGGAGGGCTGATGTCTTGTTTCCAGTTAAGCGAGGGGAGTGAGAACAGTCCTCTGACTGGTAGTGAAGTCTCATCTCCCACTCTGGATGCTTATTTCCTAGAGTGCCCCCTGTTGGTTGGGCAGCGTGTGTATGGTATCCGAGGGTGTCCCTCTACAGCGCATGTGTTTGATATCTCTGTCCCCATTATTGAGTTGTTATTTTAATTGAAGTTTTAGTAGAAATCAGCTCTCCTAAGTCCATCTCCTTTCTCTGTCATAAACACAAATACATACACACACATACATACACACACACACACACACACACATACACACACACATCCATTATACTGTCAACTGTTCAACAGATGGAAATACATACATACTTGTATATACACACACACACATATATACAGTACATCCATGAATCTGGCCACTCCTCATCAGACACACTCATTTATACACTCCACACACTACAAATACACAGACCTAGGTGTACACACACACACACACACACACACACAAACACTCATGTAGACACACTTCTCAGTTCCATCTCTGTGTTAATGAAGTGATGACCAGCCACTTGTTATAATTGGATTAGACCCCTTTTAATTTTCTGACTTATTAATCATATGTAGAGTTATTTAAGATTGCATAAATTAATCTTAGGTTTAAAAAGCCCATCAAAACTGCAAGACAATTAAAGCGTGAGGTAGTATTTTCCCTCGGTGGGCGGTGTGACTCCAGCAGAGCATTAAGTTGTCTCAGGTGGATATCACTTCCATACCGCATTGTAATTATGCAGTCACACTTAAAAATAAGCTTTTCTCTCTGAGAAAGGTAAACTTGGGCCAGGTAGTGGCCTAACACAGAGGTATATATTACAATTCTGCCTCTTTAGAAGTTCCCTAAAAGCATTCAGCCGCACACATGGTCATAGCTGTGGGGTCATGGTTTTGTTTGCTGAGGGCAGCTTATGTAGAATAGATCTTTACAATGGACCTTCATGAGGAAAGTGGTGTCAGTGGAAGGAGAGCCGCTTCCTTTATCCTGGGGCACCTGATGCATCACAGTGCTCTGTCCCCTTTCAGCTTTGACCATGCCTGGGCTTAGTCTCAGTTTCCAAGGTGGCGTGGCGGTCACAGGCACAGAGCAGCTGGCAGGAGTAAACTGGTGTAGGATTTCACAGGGTGAGGGAGAAGCGTGGTGCTTGACCACTGCACTGTAACACCAGGCTCAGTCCGCTACCTTTTAGCCTAGTGTCTCTGGCTTTGTGAAATCATCTCTGATCCTAATGTCTGCACAGTTTCCTCCTAAAGACAAGGGAAAAGAAAGGCTATTAGGAAGTAAATGGCAAACATGTTTGGAAAGCATTTTGGATTGGAATGATAATCTCAATTGATTGAATTGTAATGATTGGTCTGAATGACAGTGAGACCAGCTAACATCACGCAGAATCTAAATGTGTAGAAATGAGATACAAATGGAATATTAATATGTGTCACAGTATGTTAGATGTTAGGATGTGGGACCTTACCTCTTACCTTGAATTTTACCCTTGAGCTGATCATACTCATAATGATTCTGTACAAGGAATTTCTTTTTTTTATTGAACCAAAAGGGCCACACTGTCAATTTATTTAGAAGTCATTATTTTACCCGACATTAGTGATATGCTGGTGTGTTCTTCTTTATCAAGGAGACCAGGAGTGACAGGTTCATTAAAAAGGCAGGTTTGTCATTTATCTAATATTCCAACTTGACAGGGAGAATTATTTGAGCTGTCAGTCTCCGTGAACCCCCCGCCCACTCACATGCACACGCGCCCCACCCCAACCCCTCTGTGACCCCAGGTGAAGGGTGGCAGCCCTGAGGGGTAATTCCTGGCTGTGGAGCTGTCACTGTGTACAGACCTGAGTGTTCCTGTCAATAGTGCTGCATCGTGTCTCATCGGCACCAATATCGGGAGTTCATTTCCAGCGACAGCTGTGTTTGAGCCCACAAGAACCCACAGTACCTGGAAGCTCAAACAAGCCCTTGCGTGACAGCTGGTTCATGCTGTCTGGGCAACCTGGTTTGAAGCCAGGAACTTGGAACTTTACATGTCAGTAAATGGCAATAATGGACCATACTTCATGTGCAGAACATATTGACCTACTTTCTCTCTTCTGCCATCTCTCCAACCCTTGGTCTTCTCCATTTCTCCAATTCTGTTCAATTCAGCATGCTTTGTTACCATATATTTTGGTATATATTGTTAAAGCATATTACCCAGCTTAAAAAAGGCTCTAATAAGAGATAAGTAACAACTGTACATTGAAACCACTGAACACATTCATAGGTTAAGCATGGTGGTTGTGAAATGATCCCTGTCTTTTTCTCAGGACCACCCCTTCATTGTGTTGTATAACGATGGCAATGCGGAGGTGGTGTCCATGTGGGTTTGCCGCTGCCTGGAGGAGAGGAGGTCCCAGCAGCAGCAGCATCCTCCAGCTCAGTGTCCCATGTGACCACAACAGAGGTTGGATGGGAGGGACCGGGGAGGGTCATAGCAGCATTGCCCCAGCTTCGAAATTTCACAGACCCCGAGTCCCAGCCATGGATGGAAGAGCCTGCTCAGAACTTTAGAAGGCCATCTGCAGCTGTTAGAGGAGGTGCACAGCCTGGCACGGCACGGCACAGCAAAGCGAAACATGCTAGCGTACGGCTCACGTACACTTGCACTCCATCCACACACTTCGGACCCCAAATCCAGCTCTCGCTTCTGGTTCCAGGACCAACAGTGAACTCTCCCCTCTCTGGATGGTGCCCTGGGTTTCCTTGATGAAGCCCAGGGGTGTTTGGTGGTTATTCTGCACCCCTCCTCCCATGTGGTCACATTTCCATGGTTTCCAGGGGTTTGCAGGGTATGAGTGATGTCACTGAAAGTGGAAGAAGATCTGACCACACCCTCCCTCTGGGCTGGATTACTTTTGATAGGTATTGATCATGAAAGAGGAGGAGCCTCAGAGTGAGAACACTTCTGTCCTTTCCCATTTCCTCCATCCAATGTGGAAAGGCCTCCAAAACAGAGGTGGCGCTTTAATCAAACCTGCAGACCTGTGCTGTGTTCAGGCTGACCTCTGAGGCCTGGGACTCTCTGCTGACGGCTGCTGTGCAGTGAGTGTGTGAGGTTTGCCTGAGTGTTGGTGCAGCAGCCAGTTTTTTTTTTTAGTTTAGTTTGGAGGAGGTGATGGGGGAAAAGTGGCCTGTGTGTGTATTGCCCACTGACTCTGCTGTTACTGCAACTCAGAAGAGACTCAAGACAACTGCAGGAAGTGTGATATTTACCTCCTCAGTAGGGGGTGTGAAGAGCAAGTGATGGTGGTAAGCAGATTGGAGTCCAGACAGTATTGCGTGCTTGCAGTGCCCAGGTGCTTCCTCTGTTTCTCTCCCAAACCTGCAGGTGGCACTACTAGAATCAAGACTGCTTTAAGAGAAAGATTCCCGCCTTATGTTTGACACTTTCCAATTAGATGTGGTTGTTGACATTTCAAACAGAGGCTGACAGTGGTTTTTGTCAAATCCAGTTGCTTGGCTGCTGGCTACTATGCTGTAAGAAAACACAAAAGGATTTAGCTACACCCCAACATGAGTAGTGAGAGGTGCTCCTGTGTGTAAATTAATGCTCATGAATGTTTCTCCTGCAACAAGGATGGGTGAATTTTGCCATGCAGCACAAGTGATTTAAAGCTTTAATTCTAAGTGATGAGCCTCAGTTCTGCTGTGATGGTGAAGTGAGGCTTCATGAACCACAAAAATGGTGAAGCTGTCATAGGCTGTCGGTGACTCACTGGATGCATGCACTGCCCTAGCGAGAAAAGCATTTTCATTGGTTCAGAACAGTAACTGACCTGACAGCAGACAGAAGCTCTACCCATTAGATGGCACATGAATCGTCACTTGTCTGTCACTTTTTCAACATAAGTATTTAATTTTTCAGAATCAGCTCTTTTTTTGAAAGTTCAGTTGTTTTTATATTTGTTTTCCTCCAGAATTTTATGCATTGTTTCATTCAGTAGTGGCGTGCTGATATTTTTATTGTATAATGTGTAGGATGCTTGTATCGTGCAAGAATGTGATATGTAATTTGGTTCTTGAAGTTTGAATGGATGCCATGAAAAATTTCAAACATATTATAAGTTCAGTTTCTCAGAGAATCATGTCTCAGTATCCCATTGGGGAAATATGTAAGTGCATAAAACTTCAGCTTGTTGTCTGTACTGAGTTCAAATAATGACCCAAAATGGGAGAATAAGTGGTGAAGCACTGAAATCGTCATTTAAAGATGGTTAGCGGCCTAACAGAGAAAGGCTCTCCCCTTATGGAAAATATGATTTTATTTCTTCCTAAACAAACTGTATCTTAGAAGAAAAGACTTGCCTAAATGTGATACTGGAGTTAAGTCTAATTAGAAGATAACATGATAAAATGATCATGCAAAGCATATCAATGAATAGTGTTTGGTGAATACCTGTTAAGCTACATTAGTAAGATAACTACTGAATGGCTACCTTTCTCTGGTAGCTACGCTCCAGACATCATCCATGTCTGACATTGGTCCCTGCATAGATTTGCCCGCAAATGACATTGTCAGCTAGCAAGCTGCTGAGCTATCTCCCCTGCCTTTGGGTTTCATACCACAGTCAGGTCTGTTCAGAGATTGGTATGTATAGTCTTTGTGACATTGTAATATGTGGACCTTTGAGATACCTCCCCCCAACAGTTAGAAAATGTAAGTGGGTTGCATCCATTCCAACATGAAATTCTAAGTTCCTATCGTCTAATTTTGATATTATCAGCCATTGGTTGAAATGTGATTGTGTGTGTGCGTGTGTGCGTGTGTGCGCGTGTGCGTGTGCGCGTGCGTGCGTGCCGGGGGGGGTTGTGCACCCCAGCTTTAAAGTGCTTGCAGATTGACTTTAAAAAATGCTTCAAAGCACAATGTAATGAAAGAGATGGCAACAGACAGTGGGTGAAAGGTGTCTGGATGTCACACAGTTGGGACAAGCATTCTCTTATCCTGCACAACTGCTTTCAGAATTTTAATGAGGATTTTATTTTGAAGTGGATTTTTATTCTGGAGTGAAACCCACTTTGGGAGCTGTACTGGAAGTCCACATTCTTCTGTGGTGATGGATTTTCCTGATGGCTGCCTTCTGTTGAAAGAGAATCAAGACTGTATTTATTGACTGTTGTAGTAATTTTTGAGATAAGTGCCAAAAACAGTGTAATGCTTCCTCATACAAACTTTCACTTCAGCAGTCCCATGCTGTGATGGTAAAATTACGCTGGTCTTACAGAACAGCCAGTGAGACATTTTCATTTTTAAAGTTTTGTTTCCAATATTTGCTTTAAAAACCTGACAGCTTTGTGAGCTCAGATAGGCTATTGGAGGAGGGGATTATATGCTGGTATTATATGCTCCCATGTGAAAGTGCCCTGTCAATACGAATGATCTATAAAAGTCTATACCCATAACTCATTTCTGCCAGTGAAAGGTGGCAATATTCAATCTAACCTTTAAGGCATTTGGTCCTTAACTTTGAGTGACATAGTAATGCATTTAATCAGGTACTACATTAGATATTGCTTTTATTCACACAAACTATAACAAGTTTGTAGGTCAGTGAAATGAAAGTCTGATTATGAATAATAATAATTCTTTAAAAATGGATGAAATACTCTTTTCAAAGTTAAGGCCAAAGCGCTGGTAGGGTCATATTGAATTTCGGAAAAATGTTCAGTTGCCTTAGTACATAAAACGGTGTAGCAACATGCCACGTGTCATTCAGGGGTCTCAAGAGTTGCTCATGTTGTGCTGGGGACCAAGGAGAACGGAGTATTCTTTAAAACCTCTGCCTCTGTTGACCTCACCAGTTCAAGCATATTCAGTTCGACATCTTTTACCGGAACATGTGACTGCTTTTCCCCACACCCGCAGACGCTTCTGTTTCGCCTTCCCGGAATTTAAGTGACCTTTACTACCAAATCTAGTTTAAAAGTGCCAATGGAAATGGCTATCAAACATTATACATTTGGTATGTACCCTCTACTATAAGTAACATTAACTATTCTGGACGGGGTGGACGTGTGCAATAATACAAACATAAAAAGTAAACGGAACAAAAGCCTTTGTGTGTGTGTTTTTGTTAATTGAGTTATCCCAAGGATAGAAGTATTTACAATTGAGATTGCTCCTTCAAATTTCTTATTGATATGTTTAATGTTTAATGTAAAAATGTGAATTTTCCTCAAGAGTTATGAATGACGCGTGACCTTCTAAAATCAAATTTAAGAGGAAGATCAACGGTGCTGAGTTGGAGCCCCTTGGATTTGAACATCTTTTTATTCCATTTAAATGGGTATGTTTGGTTAAATACTTGAGGGCTAATTCAACGTTTTACCCCTAGTCAAATGAAAACGTATTTGCAATACTGTAAGACTGTTCAAGAAAAATGAAGTCCACTTCAAGTGCAGTACACTTAAGTTTAGTGTCTTTCACAGACGAGGGTGCTTTGAATTAATGCATTCGTTTAAATTGCTTTATAATTTACGTAGTCGTTAGTCTCCTGTCTTCAAGGACGTCAGGTACGGATGTGAAACGACGCTTTAATTCGTCTCCTCTCTTCGGTTTCTGTTCGGGCTCTTTTTATGCCTGCGACACTTACCCTGATCGATAAGCCTCATGTCTATCGATTGTCTTGCGCTCGTTTCCACGCGGCCACTTAACCAGACGTCGCAGCCCTCGCACAGAATGAGAAGTGGAGTTGTTGGGATGAGTAGTACTATCCTTTGGGGGAGAGTTGGGATGTTTGTCAGCCGCAAACATACATATTCGAACGAATGGGCCTTATCTGATCTTTGCTGTACGCGCTTGGGTCGGTTCCCCAGTACCAACAACTTGGAGGAAGTGGCCTCGCCAAACGCCAAATATTCGCTTCACGATTCTGCATGCGGGGCGCACTGGACTCCATCAAGCAGTTGCAGTTGTGGCGCAGTGTCGCCCTATGGTAATCGTAAGGCTCTCACTAGGCTACCTGTGCACCACCAGGTAAAGCCTAACCAGACATGTAGATAAGATGACCACTTGTAATAAGAAACAAAAGACAAAGCCATCCAAGTGAATTGTACTCGTACAACCAAAAACGTTGTCATACTTCAGTGCAAAAACCCGGTCCTGACGTTTTATTAAATGTATCTTATAGTAGGCCGTATTATTTTATCCCCTGGGTAGAGTAATTATACAGCGCACCTTTTACAATGATGCATTTGACATTTTTAAGTCGTAACAGTATAGCTTACATATACTGAAGCAGTTCAGGGACATTACCTTTATCAAGGCTGCATGGAGTGGGAATCGAATTATGAGCATATGAAATTCGAGATAAGAGGTTTTAAATGCTTTTGTATAAATATCCCGTAGGGTTTCCTTATTTAATGTAATGACAGGTGGGTTAGCGTATGAATCACTAATATGACTAGCTGTAGCCTAATCTTTCATTTTAAAGCAGAATCTTTAGGCTGTTTTAAAACAACACGATGTTCAAACATTGGACACTGAACCTTTAATTTGTTATATAGGCCAATATAAGCGCATCTTGAGGTAAGGCTTTTAAAGTAGCCAAATCTAAACGAAAAAAAAGAACACATTTCAAAGCGCAAAACGAGAACAATTTCTTTGATATGCAAATTAGTGGTGCAGATGGAAATTCGGACGCTTAATTTATAGCGAACACAAACAGCCGTGCCGGCACATTGACCGGGTCGGTTTGGTTCGGGTTTCCGCGTTTCCATTCAGCGCCACTTGAGTCTTTGGTGGTGTTGTTTGCTAAGGAGACACGCCCTTATATTCTGTTGCGCCTGCTTGTGACCTTCAGCAGCCAGCTCCGCGCGCAGCCCTTACCTGAATGCTTTTATCAATGTCCAGTAATTAAAATGTCACCATTTAATTTTTAAGTCACATCGATCATCTCGGCGCCGCCTGTTCCCAATAACTGTGTAACTAGTATTCTTTCTAGTCAGAAAAAAAGCTGCAAGAAGCGATCAAAAGTGTACCAAGCTAGCATGGTTCAATATGAAAGCAATGGATCGATCTACCTCGAAGATTAAATTTATTGGGGTCGTGGATTTATATGGTGTTGCAACATACGTTGAAATAGAAATTTAAGTTCGAAGTGTTGCGTTTGTTAAACATTCACTGAATGAGACTGCCGTGATTAATGTGGCAATCTCGTCGAATGCCTCCAGGACAAGGGCTTATTTTCATATAACACGGCTCTGTAAATTTTAACCTAAAAATTGTTCGCTGGACGGTTTCAAAAGTAAACTGTGCAGGTTATTTTTTTGTTTTGAAATATTGTATGTTTATCAGTAGGTTTTAAGTCTTATCCGTAACGTGTGCACACATTGGACATAACCACAGAATTGTAGTAAACGTGCCGCAAACTGTCCGTTTCAGGCTCTTCTTCTTAAGGAAATACTCTACACAGTAACGCTTTTTACATTATAATTACATGCCATTATTAGATAATTTATATGTTAATTAGTGAGCGTGTAATTTAGATGGATGGTTACGAGGAAATAAAGTAATTCGCAATTGTGATTAAATAAATTTATTGCAATGAGTTCGAATAGCAATTAAAAGATGGAAATATAACAGTTATGTTTCCTCCTTTTAACCTCCGTGATTATCAAAATCTGGTCTGATGTCGCTAAATGTTACATCGTTAAGAGTAGGCCTGGGGTCACGAGCGTATCCCAGTCAGTTTACGGGCACCCCCGTGTGCCTCCCTGCCTGTCTCCTCTTTTTCCAACCATCTGTCAACGCGCGGGAAAGCATGGAATAGCCCGCTGTGTACAAGCAATCTAATATTCATTCACTCTGAGAGGAGGCCTTTGGTTTTCATATTTGTATAAAGTAACCGTGTGAAAATGCAGGATATAATAACGTCGGCAAGTGGTGACTTCATTTTGTAAATGCAGGCAAATGTCGAAATTTCAATTGACAACATCCATTTAAAACGCATTGTAATTAATTGTACAAATTAATCCTGAGAAGCAGCGGTCCCCCGAGTTACCCCCCAGTTATTGAACACTGCTGGATTTGTAGGTTAATTGCTGTTATTCGTCTGTGTACCATATGAAGCAATTTGCACTGTGGTTGTTCTACAGTGATTGTTACTTTTTGTTTCTTTTTTATTTATTTATTTATTTTCAGTGTAACTATAGTGTCAGTCAAGTTTTTAAAAGGTCTGTCAGCAGTGTGGGCCACTGTTGTCTTGTCCATCAGAGAGCTTACTCATCCAGAACTCTGCAGGCTCTGGATATACGCCTAACTACTTTACGCAGACTGTAGGATACTGTACTGCTGTGCAGGGAAGAAGGTGCAGATGTAAATGCGGGTAATCGAGACGCAGCGTAACACAGGGTTTCAGACTATGTCCACACCAGACATTGAACAAAGCAAATTTATGGTCAATTACAACAATATTAGCGATCATTTCAATCGGTTCCATGCAGATATTAAAATGCCCAAGGCCAAGGCTCTGCTGGCTTCAGTCTTGGACATCAGGCCCTGCTGACAGGATGGTTGATTTGCGTCGTTTAAAGTATTTCCGATGTTATTTACTGCAGTGTAGAGGCCTCCCGTTACACTGGTGTGACAAGGCTTTTTAGAGAGTTTTTATTCATAGAAATGCACTGCATCTCTTGATGTTTATTGTTTATCCGTTTTCAAAGTGTAATTAATACATTGCATCGCGATGAGTCAGTGGCGGCTCGTGAAGAGCCGTTGCACATTAGTGCACATTTTAATCAGAGTCGCGAGCCCTGCCGGGCCCCCACAAACAGACACAATTAATATCCAAAAGCTGAGAAGTAAATTGGCGCGGCGCTGCAGTACTCTGATACCAGTAGGGATTTCCCTTAATTAAACATGTCATTGTATTAATAACAAAAACAACCAAGTGCAAGCTTGTCATTGTTGACTTCAATCTGAGAACAAAACACATGCTTTGCCGACTGCTTATACAAAATAATTAGGTACGTTTAATAACAGTGGCCTGTTAACGATCCCTATCACTCTCATGCCTGCCTGCTTTACTCAAATTGTGCTTGTTTTCCAATTAAGTATATAGAAAACGACAATACTCCCTTTCTCCTGCTTCAGCCTTAGCTAAAATCCAGATGTCCAATGTTTTTCTACAATTACCCCTCTGTTAATTAAAACAAGAAATTTTATTTCTGTGGATAAATACGCATGTTACACTCATTACATTTACCAGGTTTTGTCCCTGTTGTCGGCTGTAGACGCATGTTGCCGATACCTACTCTTTGCAATAATTAATTAATTATCATAGGTGACAACTGATAGCTCCTCCTTCTATCGCCCGAGAGAACTAAAATAGTTACGGAATAATAGTTATTTAACGTGGCTTTGTCAGTCGTTGCCTAGTACATGAAATACTAAAAGACTAAAATAATTTCACTTCCATTCGTAAATGAACAGGTGGAAAAGAAGCCCTATTTCGCGAGAGACGGTGAGACAGGTGTCCGCTGCTTGGGACAGAATGAAATGAACCTTGAGGAAAGTGAGTGCGGTCCGTACAAAGTGGCCGCGCTGTGAGAAGCTCCTTACTCTAAACTCCTATACTTTCCCTAACAGTAAGCATCACCACATCAGTGTTACTTTCACTGCTTCTGTTTGCCAGATAAAACTGAACGTTTATGTATAGTGTGGACGTAAGGTATTGTCTCTGCTTCCATAAAAAAATTAAGGTCCACACACACATACACGTTTATTCTAATCATAATAATCATAATTATGGTCATGGTGTTCATGATTTGGTACATATGGCATTCGTTACTTATTTTAAAAACGTTGTATTTAATTTTATAAGTTCGATATCACTTGAATTTGCCAGAGATAGGGAATGTGTAGACTGCTCAAGAAATTCACTTGCGTATTTCTATTATTGCGCATGGACAGATACATTGATTTTTCCTTCACGCTGTATTTTACTATTTTATCAGATTCTAAGAAGCATTTCAATCAAACGAACGCAAATTGATGCTTAATGGTTTGGCGGATTTATTCCAACGGGCACAGCTATTTGTGTAGTTTATGTATTTTTATTCTATATGTTTAGTTTATTCTGTCCCATATTGGCTGTTGCATAAAGTCAGGAAACCACTCCCTGACCTCAGTAAAAATGTTTTCTCCACGTAAAACGTCGCTGAGCGTTATGTGCAAACTCTGTAAGATGCAGATTTGAGCAATGGATTGTGCCAAAAATATATAGCTGTAATCATCTGTACTATATTGTAAAATTAGGCTATAATTTAAGGTATAGGTAAGTATTTATTAGAAACAATACAATCCTATTGCACTTACGATCGCGAATATCACGAATACTGTGATTCATGTGATGAACTCTTATGTTTCTTGGATAATAATAAAGAATATTTGAATATTAAGTTAAAACTATTCCTCTAACGCACGTGTCCTTGACCGTTCTTTGGAATAAAAAATGCAGCATTGAGTTTGTGCTGTAATTTTTTTTTATTTAAAAAAGAAAAGAATTATTACAGTATGAAATTGCGATTATCGCAGTGAGGGGGAAGCCGTTTGACTGTGTAATATGACACGCAACCATGGCAGGTTGGGTATGGGTTTCTCCGCATCAATACTGCAGTGATCTCAGCCTGCCGTCACGCGGCAAGAGACCGCGACGTTCCTGACCGCAGCAGGGAAGCGCAACATCCTACAACTTTAATTTCTGTGCTCAGACACTGAGACCGAATTAGCTAGAAACGGTCTATAACAAAAGGGGGAAAACGGGTGTGGACAGCTTTACAGACAACATTGTCAATTCTTAATAGTGACTATTCAAGACGTAGTTACAGGCCACAGTACACACTGCAATGAGTGTCGGAGGAAAACCATCGTAATGAGTCGACTCCGTAACAAATAGGTGTTCCACGTAATCTTCTGAATAACCGACATGCGTCGAAGTCTATGTATTTCAACTGATCGCTACACGTTTCCCTTTCCAGTAACCTGCTGAGACCGTGAGAAGTCGACATGTGTATTCGGGCACATATGCCTGAACGCACGGGGAAGAATGCATATTTACGGAAACGCCAAATCCCAAACTGCCCATCGAATTTCAATAACAATGCAACTCGTTGGTTTATAAAAGGCAAAAGCTGTTATAGTTCATTGGGGTCTGCTCAGCTGAAGCATAGCTCGAGGCCGTTTGTGGACGTTATTAACTCCTGTTTGATCACGGTAATTGTTCACATTTTGGCCCAGACATGATGATTAATCACAGTTTAATCAACGCGCCCTCGGACAACTAATATTACAGCATTGTGGAAGGGACCAGGGCAATCTGGACCTTTCATGCACATATAGCAAAAAATAATAATAAACATGTAAATAAACAAAAAATATACCAAATATATTAATGTCCTGTGTTTCATCACAGATCAAGGTCGCGAATATTCTGGGGACTGTATTATGTCTGAACTGAAATATGTTTGAAGACAGAATTGTTTCTTTAAATGCAGTGCAAACTGCACTGTCTGTGGTATGTCGTAACTGTCGTTTTGGGCAAAATGCACGTCAAATTCAGACAGATACACAGCGTTACAAGCACTATAGTCCATTTAAGTCAGGAGACTGTAACGCGTAACTATTGTGTTACGTCTCCTTTCCCACTCGCAGGTGGAGGGATAGTTTTCCATTCTCGTGTTAAACTTCGGAATGTGACTTCGCTCCTGCATGGCCAGGAATTGATATCTTAGCGTGGGGCTCGGTGGGGTTAACCGAGGAGCATTGATCAGATCATAAATAGTTAACACGGTCATATTGCGTTCCACCAATTACCTCAGTCTGTTGCTCAAATATATCAGTCTGTTTGTATAAACAATATGTTCTGTGAGCCGCGTGTCCTCAGCAAACCCCCACCATTTGCAAAGAGAGAGAGAGTTGCGCGTTTGGGGAGCAGGGGTTATGCTGCTGTAACTGCCGCGGGCTGATCCGCTAAACCAAAGCTGCTTCCCTGCGGTGCAGGCCCAAAATCACGTTTAAAATAAAATAAGCTTTATCAAATCAACTAAATTTAGGGTTTTTAAAAATGATGTGCCATTCAAATACCATTAGCAGTCCCCCCCCCAAACAAAAACACTCCAATTTACAGGCGTCTTTTCAAGAGGATGGTAATTGATTTGTGTATCCACGAGAGGCCGCCCAGATGGCCGAACGGCAGTAGAAATAATACATCTAGTTATTACTGTTGTCATCGATTTCCTTGAGTTCTTTTTTCTCTCTTTTTTTTTATTTATTTGCAATCATGCACCCTCGAAATGCACAGTTACTGCGTGTCAGAGGCAGCAGCCTGAGTTATTTTTGCTCCAATTTGTCCTATTGCTACCGCATTTACTGTATGTCAGGATAGTATATGTGTTCTAGAAATTCCCATAGACCTCTAACTAAACACCTAAAATAAAACGTCTACATAATGTATTATCTGAAAATCGTTGTCTAAACAAACATTTCACTCATACAACAAACGTGAGTTCTTCTTCAGATTTATCATAATTTGTATTTTATCTTAGTGAATAAAAATTTAATGCGGGGGTCAGCCAATCGAAAAGTGATATGTAGGTTATCCAAATGTGTCTTTTGCTACCTTGACTTAAACATAAGAATCATAATTGCTCAAAATATATTCGTAATATATATTCCATTTCTTTGTAGCGTTTTTTTCTTTTTTTATCAAAAATAATAAATAAATAAAATTTGAATTTTAATTGTTTGTGTGACTGCAGTGATCGTCCACCGGTCCTGAAGGCAAACAGTTAATGTAAATATACTGGTGCTAAGTGGGTGTGCCTTGCCATTATTTTAGGTGTCAGTCGAAGCCTCCTCGGCTGGGACTTTACTCAGAGGCCCGAGCTACCATGTGGTCACTGTCCTTCGGCTCGCCACTCCGCCTGCGAGTGTTGACCAGGATGGAACTCCACTGGCCGCACTGAAGGTAGAGAGGGGGAGAGAGAGAGAGAGAGAGAGAGAGAGAGAGAGAGAGAGAGCCGAAAGACATTCACCAACATCTCTCTCAGCATCTGCACGCGGAATTCCACGAGCTTTTTCCAACTAGACAATGGACTGTTTCAGATCATTATTTATTTGAGGTTGTAATTTTTATAAATTTGTTAAGTGTTTTGTAATAATTTGGGGGGTTTTGTCGGCGAAACTCGAATTAAGGTAAGATATTGCATTCTCCGAGCACAGCGTTCCTCTCCGTGCTTCTCCTGATGCTATCGCCATTAATCCCTAAGTATTATTTGTGATGGATCATCAATTGTTTCAGCGTTATTTTAAAAAGAAAATAACCACATCGAGTTAGAATTATCCTTTTTTAATGTTCCTGTTGTATTTTCATGTTTGAATGGGTACATATACAGCGAGTTTCCACCTTGGTTACCTAACCAAATCCGAATATTTCAAGTGATGCATAAAGGACATATTATAGGCCCGGAGATAAAAGTGTTGTCGAACGCACACACAGCCTACTGTAAGTTCACTTTAGATCTGGAGGCTGTAAACTGCACTGTATGAAGGAACGAATATTCATAAGTGAAATATTGCATTTAGAGGCACGATCTGTGATGTTTTAATTATACAAGACTGGAGTTTTATTAACAGACAAAAGACGCACAATTGACTTAATGTAATTACAATGAAAGAAGCTTACTAGCTTTTCCTCTCTGATAAGCTTATCCACAAGGCTCAAGGTATAATTTCCTTCTGCTCTTTTACGTGTTAGTGTATTTAAATGCACAGTTAAGTAACTAATCTCTATGATCTCCGAGCAGTTAGCGGCATTAAGAAGCGCGCTGGCTTCATCAAGAAAATTAACGATAGAGCTCTTCAGGATACGATATTTAAACTCGCCAGGGCAAAATAAACTATTAACTATGGGGGCACAAATACTGGCAGTTCAATTAATGTTCTTGACACCTTTCGGAATATTAATTCCTATTAATCAGCTGATTTCGTCTTATTTCTTAATACCTTTATCCAGATAAATTAGTTTTTATTTGGATTAAATACGGTTGGCTCAACGTCAAGACATGATTGCAAAGGAAAAACGATTTAAAAGCCCCCTAATTCATCTGAAACACATAGGGTAGACTAAACTAAATTGTGCATCCAATGCTGATCGTTGCAATTAGAATTTAGAATCCTACCATGTAATTATTATTTCTCAAGTGTATCATTTAATCACCTTAGATAATTCCTTTAATAATCCTCCATTATTATTATTATTATTATTGTTATTAATTATATTATTACTAATATATTATTATTTATGTCGAAAATATTAATCAGTGGTGTTGCTGATGATGTTATTAATTTGTACTGTGTTAACTGGCGTACATTTATTAACACCCATGAATATATGTAGAAAATCCATAACAATGACTAACCAAAGCACAGTACTGCTTTTAATATGTTATGTAAAAAGTGTTTACACAGATTAGTTTAAAGTGCATCCAGAACATGCTATTTCCATGGTAAATTTGTGACAGTCGCACACATTTGAATGTCCGTCTGAATTTTGTGCCGTTGTTCCAGACTTCCAGGAATGGAGACGATTCCCAGTCAGTTGCCTGCGGGACGAGACTCAAGCTCTTCCCCCAACTCCAAACAAGACCTCCAATCATATTCCAGTCCCAGCTCCCTTAAACCCAACCAAGTCAGTGAAACCGCTTTATACGGAGTACCCATCGTTTCTTTGGTAATAGACGGCCAGGAACGGCTTTGCTTAGCGCAGATCTCCAATACCTTATTGAAAAATTACAGCTACAACGAGATACATAATCGACGCGTCGCTCTTGGAATCACTTGCGTGCAGTGCACTCCGGTCCAGCTCGAGATCCTGAGGCGTGCAGGTGCGATGCCCATCTCATCCAGACGCTGCGGAATGATCACCAAGCGCGAGGCCGAGCGGCTCTGCAAGTCATTCATTGGGGCTCACAACCCCCCCAAACTACCAGAAAATTTCGCATTTGATGTGTCCCACGAATGTGCCTGGGGGTCCAGGGGTAACTTCATACCAGCCAGATATAATAGTTCCAGGGCTAAATGCATTAAGTGCACATATTGCAATATGTATTTTTCTCCAAACAAGTTCATCTTTCACTCTCATCGCACGCCCGAGTCGAAGTACACGCAGCCAGACGCAGCTAATTTTAATTCTTGGAGGCGCCATCTCAAACTAACAGACAAAACCTCTACGGAGGACATGATCCACGCGTGGGAAGACGTGAAGGCGATGTTCAACGGGGGCAGCCGCAAGAGGACGCTGCCGATGGGAGGGACGGAGCGTTCCTCCTCCCTCAAACAACAGGGCTCTGAAGGCCTCTCTCAGAGACGTTCGCCCGACATCCCCCTCAAAACTCTGCGCTGCGACGAGGACCGCAGCAGCTCGAGCCTCGCAAACAGCGTTCGCAGCTATCCCGTCATTCCCGTGCCCAGCAAACATTTTGGGATGCTGCAGAAGCTCCCGCCGCCTCTTTTCCCTCATCCGTACGGATTTCCTGCTTTTGGATTGTGTCAAAAGAAAGATGACAGTGTGGGTTTGGGAGAGCACAACAAGGCTAATTTGTCAGGAGTGTTTTGGCCAGGGGCGAAGGACAGCGTATACCCTTCATTCCCCGTGTTCTGGCCTTCAGCGGGCAGCCTCCCCATACCACCCTATCCGCAGTCACAATCCAAACCACCCACAGAGCTCATGAACCCCCGGCAGAATGAGCTAGACGTGTCGGAGCAGAGTGATCGAAGCACTAACACACCGAAGGACGGCGCAATGGACAGTGAGAGGAGTTCCAGTGCCCATTCTGCTCGAAACGAAGAGGACAAATCTGGGGACGAGGCGAGGTCAATGGATGGGGGGTCCATCTCTCATAGGAAGGTGAATTACATCTCCGCTTTTAGGCCAGTGGTGAAAGACGCGGAGAGTATAGCGAAGCTTTACGGAAACAGAGAAACTTACAACGGGGCCCGACCTGGCTACCTATCACCAGACTTCATGAGCGAGAGTTCCAGCTACCGGTCCGCGTCCCCGGACGTGGAGAGCGTGGAGGAGCCAGACGTGGATGTGGAATCGAACAGGATGCAAGAGGACGAGGAATCTCTTCAGCTTTCAGTGGGGGACTGTCAGAGCCCCCCGGCCATGACCTTACCACATGCTTGTCCTGAAAAGTGTGAGGAAGAGGAGGCAGAGTCAACGGCCGCCCACGAGGACCAGCAGAGGCCGCGGATAAGCGAGGCAGAATTCTCTGATGTAGAAAGAAATCACGCGTCTCAGCACGAAGTGAGTGCGCCTACAGTTTTAAAATCCACCTTTACAAAACATTAAACGCATAAACAACCATAAGGATGTTTTTTAATTGTATGGCATTAATGTCAATATTATTGTCAATATTATTAGCATTATTACACTATTTTATTAAATATTTATGTTTTGGTGACATAATTGCCAGTCCCCATTGGTCATATAGCCTATGTAGGCTAGTTGTTAAAAACACACACGGCGCCGAATGATTACCGTAATTACGTACTGAATAATTAATTCACTTTCAATATTCTTGAAATGAGCTTCTATGAAAAGGCTACCATCATCTGACATTAAATTCTAATTCTAGCCATTTTGTTTGGAGTGCCAGCAATTACGTTTATTATCAATGCCGAGCCCAAACAAATGCAGTCTTAATTCGGCCTATACAGCAAAGCGTGTTTTCCTCTTCCAAAAGGGAGCAATTTGAAACAGATAGACATCAGTTGTTTGAGGTGGATGTATCAGGTTTGTGTCGAGGGTGGTCTGAAGATGCAGAATCAGGAGGTTGGGGATAATTACATTTCATTGACTGGTTAATTTTACAGGTGTGCACACATGAAAAGGATAACCACGTGTTGCTGAACAGATCGCCTACCTTCGGAACAACAACCAACTATCAGTGCGGCTCGCTGGATTCGAACGGTATAACCTCTCTGTCAATCACGACATATTTTTTCACACTTTTCAAAATTATTTAAGATGCCATTATCCTGCTATATCGCGTATCAGCATACTGCAATCCATATTGAAGTTCTTTTTGTATGATTCCATGAATGTGGAAATAGTTTTAAATGTGAACATTTAAAACAATGTCAACATATTACAGAACAAAAACCAAACTAAATCCAAAAAAAGTGTTAGTGCCTGAGAGATCGAAGCAGTATGTCTCGCATAGAAAGCTTTAGAGACAAATGAGAAGCGAATGTATGTTCGTTTCCATACCGTTAAATTTGTTTGAGATACCATTTCAGTGTTGCAACCTGAAATCCCCCTCGCAGATTGTTGCTCAAAGAGCAATGAAACAGTTGTGCAGGAATTGTTGTGATAGTTACTGTTAAATGAGCAACCGTCATCACTGCAATCAACTAAAATGGATCTGTTGCACTCTAAGATGCGCACAAAGAAGAGAGTCCCACGACAACAGAGGACGCGGAACCGAAGGCAATTTATCAGGATTCCGGCAGTGTCTCCACGGAGAGCCAGAAAGAGCCAGGCGGATGTGGGTTCTACCCTAAGATATTATCTTCACTTGTGTTGTGTGTGTGTGTGTGTGTGTGTGTGTGTGGGTGGGTGGGTGGGAGAGTGCGCGGGAGTGCTGAGCTCCTGGATGCGCACTTGTGATCCGCAATTTGCTGTTTGAATCTATTTAGATCGTTCAGATTTCAATTCAGAGCGCCCTTCAGCGCACTCAAAAGACTCGCTCACCATGCCACTCAGCATTATGCTCGCGTCCCTTCATTCTGTGCGATATGCCAATCGTGGCGCATAGCCCTCACACTATGCCACGTGCCGTGTTTGTTTCCAGGTGAGGAGGCGGTGCGTGGTGATGTCAACAGCGCGCCACTCATTGAGACAGATATTGAAAACATGGCGAAAGGTAAGGCAATAAAAGGATCAAACCAGCAAAAAAAAAACATCCCATTCACATCCCATTCACTACATCAGGAATTACAACCCCTTCTGGCCGCGGGTTGAACATATTAAAAATGCGTTCATTCCCTAAACAATAATGCAACTCAACAAACTGGACTAATGGAGCATATGCATGTTATTATATGGCTCTTATCCTCATATCACTTAATCATCAGTACATTATGAACTTTTTTTTCCTACAACTGTGTCTACGTCTACACTGTGTAAATGCAACTTTGTAAATGTGCATGGAGTTCGTTTGTTTGTACATTTTGGCCGGAAAATGAATTGCCTCACCGATTACATCAAAGTTTTCTAGTCTACTCTAATCATTGCTGAATGATATCATATCAAAATTTAGCACCCACGTTGTTCCTTATAGTATATGATGTACGTGGGTAGACTTTTCGTTGTAATCTTTATTTATTTGGAGTGTAGGTTATATCACGTTCTCCTGTTTAGTTGGGAGGCGGTGCGTTTGGCCGCGGGATGTTTTCTGTGATAGCGCTGCTCATACATCATCAGTGAAATCCAGCAAGGCTGGCTGCAGGACGCCCGCACATGTTTGCACTATGATAGCTCTAGAGAGGACGATCGTAACTGCTTTAAACGCATTCTTATTCTCCCATGCGGTATGAAAATCTATTGTCCACCAAGAGGCCACTGAAAAAAGTATAGGAACGATGGAGGGTTATGACTTTGATATCAGTGGAGCTTATCACGATCAGTGTAAATATAAATCCTTTTCTGAAAATGTTTTGTCAAGTCAAAACGTGCCAAAGGCAGGTACTGTTTCTACCTGCAGTTTGATATTAATGAATTATTTAACATCTTACTGCGATAAATATTATCGTCGCTTTATTCGGCGCAATCTCATAATCGCAGTAATATTTATAATTCAATGCAAACCCAATTCACCTTTATAACTGTCTACTAAGTGGGTTGTGGGTTCGTGTCTACAAGAACAAGAGCTCTTTTTTTTTACAAACGTACAAACGTTTTTTTCAGTTTCTTACTGTTTGCACCTGCCAAAGACACCTGATCACTACCCTTCGACATTGATTTAGCTGTATGTAATTCGTTTTCAGTAAATATTTAGGTTACCCGAGAGTTAAAGCCACGTATTTCCTAGTTAATTCGTTTTTGTCCAAACTTTACCGTGAATGCTGGGCGATTAACAACATGTAATCAATTTTTAATACCGGGTTGGCGCACGGATCTAGCTCCACGTTAGTTTTCAGTTTCAGCAAACATGAAATAAGGTCGTTCTAGACAGAAGGAGCTGGTGACAGTGACGTCACATGATCACAGAGTCCTCGAGAGTCGCAGTTCAAAGCTGGCAATCCTTGCACTAATGCGCTCAACTAGGAACAGCAATTGGGATCGCAAGACTTTGCAAGTCTGATAATCAGCTGTAACTATGGCTGAAGCACAGATTATCCGACTTTACTCGGAAACAGGGCCACAAACCACTGACAGGTTATTGATTTAGACTGGGATTTGGCATCCTCTTTTTTTTTTTTACCTTATTAGGCTACAGATACTGTTTTCAAGATATAAATAGAGATTTTAGAGATGTTATATTTCATGTTACAACGTTCCAGGTATCTGGCTATTATTACAAACAGCAATTACAGGAATATCAGTAATACTTTAATATTTTAAAACAAGCTACATTTACTTAATGATGAGATGCGACCACTCTGGTTGTCGCATTCATCTATTTCGGCTATATATATATATATATTATAATATTACATTTTTTAATATATATGGTTTTTTTCCATCGAACTTTTGAAAATCTGTGTTCCCACATGATAGTACAGTAAATAATGTCGGCGATCACGTATAGACATAGTATTTACTTTATCCATAAATTAGCAGGATTAGCATTGTTGTTACTATTTTTACTACTTTTGTGTAACAGTAACAGTAGCAGTTGTAATAGTAATCGTGAAAGTTTGGAATACCGTTGCCATTGGTTTGTTGAAAAGGAGATTTCAAAAAATAATATTACCGAACACACAGTAAGTGTGTTCCTTGTAGGTTTGTGTGTTATTTATGAACCAATCCTTTTATTTATTTAGGTATCTGTTTATTAATTTGTTTGTTTATCTTTGCAGATGAATTGCAGAAACAGCTTGCAGAGCAGGTGGAGCTCAGGAAAAAGCTGGAACGAGAGTTTCAAAGTCTGAAAGGTAGATGTTGATTCAAACAAATTTATATACACATACGAAGTGACTGAGTATTCTGTAATGATGATGATATATATTTATTTTAAATAAGGCGTTTTTACTCTACTTTTATTATGTCAAGCTCATAAATTCACTGCTCGCTACATATGTGCCAGTTATTTGTGAGAGAGCACGGGCCCAAAAGCGGTGTCTTCTTTCACTTTCAACCGTTCAGTCCCATTTCCATTATTGGTTACTCACTTTAACTTGAGATGAGCACAAGCCTAAATGTTTGTGCGTAGGCAGCCTTCTGGACGTATGCAATTCGGTTTTGATGGTCGGCTCAAAAATTGCCTCTCTCAGAACATAGTCTTAGCACTCCGGAGCCATGGTGTCTGCCGTTGTGATTCTTCTACAGATAATTTTCAGGATCAGATGAAGAGGGAATTGTCGTACAGAGAAGAGATGGTTCAGCAGCTTCAGATTGTCCGAGGTGAGCTTCACACCTCAAGTTTTAGAGACACACTGCTAAACTGAATAAGATCAATGTACAGTTCTAGTTCTGCGCACCTTACCAACCAAGCAAATAAGTCATTGTATTTCAGTTCATTCAGAAAGAAACCCGATACACGTCATTCTGCTTGATTTTTGCAATTCTTGCAGACTCTACTGTCAGATGTACGAGGCATGGATTTTGCAGCCCACGAGTAGACTTAGAAACATCAAATAAATGCCACAGATCGATCTGAGTAGCCGAAACCATTTTTACACTGAAATTTGAGGCAGAATGTTATGTGCATTGTACCGTTTAATTTGGTTTACTGATGTCAACAACAGAATTCAATCCTATTGTGTGAAAAGTATTTCATTCCAAATAGCCTTCTGGACGGTTTCGCAATATTTGATTTAATCGTCGCTTTCAGTATGGAAAGAATGTCCGTAAGACAACACCAAATTCGCAGAAATGACCAATAACAATGAATGAACAATACGCAGAAGGATGTATGGTTTGCATTGAAGTATCACCTTTTATCTCAAAAGGAAGCCATATGGAACCCCAGTATATTAATATACTATATATATATATATAATAGTATGATAATAATAATAGCAACAACAAAAACAACAACAAAATAATAATAATAATAATAATAATGTTGCGGGATTCTGCCTCTTTTTCCTTGTTTAGACACTTTGTGCAGCGAATTGGACCAGGAGAGGAAGGCTCGTTACGCAATTCAGCAGAAGCTAAAAGGTAATCTATCGTGTCAGAGAGAAACACATTGCCATCGTTATGCATTCCATCAAAGGGCCATCACAGAAGCCTGAGACACCGGACAACAATAAACGGGCACATTGACTTTGCGCAATGATGCAATGTCAGCTCTTTTAAGTGTATTTACAGTAGTGCCAGACTTCTGCGTTAACACCTAGGCTACAGTAAAATTGTCTAATAACATTAATGTTTTCACTGTTTTGTTCTTCAAGTAAACTACTCACTTTTTCCCTAGAAGCTCATGACGCTCTACACCATTTCTCGTGCAAGATGCTGACCCCGCGCCACTGCACCGGAACCTGCTCCTTCAAGCCTCCTCTGATGCCCCCGTAACTCTCACAACTCCTCATTCATACCAATGGCGTCATTCGCCAGCCCTTAACCGGTGGGTTATAGCGGCACACAGTGGCAAAGGGCTGCACTACCGCATGGACAAGCATCTCACCAGGAACTGGCGCATTCTAAACATCCCCTTGTGTTAAGGGCTGCTGCGTAACACACCTCTTTAACATAATAGCACTGACTGGCGATTGAAATGGACTAATGAGGATCAGGTTCACAGTTTAATTTAACACCTGAGCTTGTACATTAGTAATAAATTCAAAAGGGAACATTTTAAGCTTGTTATATGTACCATAGATTGTTAATATAAAGTTCTAAAAACCTCCAGAGAAGGATTTTCTATGTTGCTTTGAAAATACCTGACCACCACACCTTTAGATACCAACTATATATATCATGTGGCTATGTGCAATGGATGTATCTATGTATACTGTGATACTTTTGTTAGTAAAATGGCACTCCTGATTTCAATTTATGTAATTGTTTTATTGTTGGACTTATGTATGTATTTTTACCTGTTTTGTTTTTCGTCAGTATTAATCTAACTTCTTTTCTCACTCCAGTTTAAGCAATGGCGGTCTAATCTATACTCCCACAATGTCATCATCTTCGGCCGATGAACATTAAGCAAGTGATAGTCTTGTTAGTTGTACACCATGTTTCGGTTCTGTGGTCACAGACAATGAAAGATGTTCCATGTATGACAGCAAAGTGTACGTCTGTGGAGTTTCGATAGGGATAGGACAAATCGCAAAGTGTGAAGAATTCAACCGTATGTGTAAACTTGATACAACGCACTTTAAGCAGGGAAATTGACTTACAGTTCAATAAAAGAAAATATTGTCTGGAAAACATCGGCCACGTTTCTCGCTAATTGCAGTATTGTTGTTGTTGTTGTTGTGAATGGCTCGACGTAAATTCGTTATCAGTACTTGGCTGTATTATGCCGCGCAGAGACGACGATACTTCATGACTATTTTGAGTAGCCTGCCTATGGGTCAGATTCAGTCTAAGCACAATGCAACTTGTCCAAAGCATCGAGTAGCCTATTGTAGCAAGTTTTACTTACATAACATCGAGTTCGACGAATGCTGAAAAACACAAACGTGTATGAATTCTAAACTTGTATTTAATAATTTGCTCAAAGTTAAGTGTGCACTGTTTTATTTCCACTACTACTACTACTACTACTACTACTAATAATAATAATAATAATAAATGCGGTCAGGGTGGTTCTTATTCATAGGTTGCGTCAATCTGATCTGACACTGAACCCCTCTCAGGACCTTTTGGAAGAAGTAGGGAATAAATCCAACTAAGTCATGTTTTGCCAGGGCAGGAAGGCAGAATGCAGCTGACCATTCTGGTTCAATCCTAAAACACAGTAGATGGTGATTATTCATATAGTGACATTCAAATTCAGGGTCATGAGGCCCATTCAGGCCCATTCAGGGTCAAATTCATGAATTAGTCTTTGCCGTCCATCCGAAAAGTGAAAATAGGAAAAAAAAGAAAAATAGAAAAGATTGAAAAAAATACATGAATGACAGCCTATGATAGGGATTTTTTTTTTTTGCTTAAACACACCTTTTATAGATTATGGTTATATCTCACCTAACCTTTTCTTCCACAAGGACCCTTATAGAAAATATTCATATTGGGCCATACCTTGAAAACATATGAAGCACAAACACTGTGGAAATTGACCACGCCACTCCACGCCGCAAACCCACAGCTTCTATACCGCTACCGGTCGCCGAATGCCACGCGCTCCGATCGCGTTGGAATAGCGATGGAGCCGCGACCGGAACACCCAGCCCGTCTGTGACCTAAGGTCGGATTTGGTGTAGGAAAGACAGCCTACATCAGGCACAGTCATGTGCTCGGACTTCAGACCCGTTTTTTCTTGAATTTTTAGGCCTCGCTGAGGTGAAATATAAGCATCAATTGCTGTCGAGAAGCCCTACATCATGCAGGCATTTATTCATTGGTCATGTACTAAATCAACTGTACATTTCTTAAATTGAATTGCAGTTGAATGAAAATAATAATCCAATGTTATTATGTTACGAAAATTTTAAAAATATAAACGCTGGTGTAAGATGCATTACACTCGGTATTCAATTTCATTTAATGCATTAAACCCTTATTTAAAACACCAGAGCGACATCTGGTGGGTGGTACCACATATGGCCCTACTAAACCAAAAGTGGACGTAGAGAATGTATTGCCTACTGGCAACTTCTAGAAAACGTCAGTCATCCAATCGGATTCTTGTTCACACAAATGTTTTGATTAAAATAACTATTTGAATAGTGTTCGTTGTGTGTCCGTTTATTGTTTGCGTTTCCAACATAGAAAAGGAAAAAGGAAAGTATACAGATTATCGGCCTTTTTGTCTCGCTGCGAAATAATTAAGGCTACTAAAGCAATGTGTTCGGCCATGTGGAGTGACAGTGCAGTGCACTTCCGTACCGCTGTCTCCACACAAAGTAAAGCGCAGAAATCAAACGTCAATCATTCCCATTCGCAAAGCAGGCGCGTAGGTGAGGTGACCGAATGACCCAGAGACACGTTATTTTTCCCCTCTTTGGACTTTCATACAGTTATGCCTTTGTGTCAGACAGCACAAAGGGAGTCGCACTTTAACTGCTCTCATCTAGCCTAGTAAAACGCTGAAGAGGTCCTGGCTAGAAACCCAGAAACCCTGTCGTCACTGCTGCTTGTGACAACTGAACTGCTCTGAAATTATTACCCAATACATGTGTATTAACTGCACAAATTATTTCTCTGTCTGAATTACTCATTCAGTATTATCTATGTTTATTTGCATTCCTTGGCCACAATTTATGTAGAATGTATGTGGCCATAATTATAGCCTATAACTGATAAAGGTTATATCTAAAATGTAATCAATATAGCACAATGTACTCTTAGTTGTTTTATGTTTCTTTTTACTATTTGTATTTTTTTTCTTCATGATGGTATATATTATGAGCATGAACGCAGTGAAACACAATGTTTTTTTTTCATTATCAAGCTTTTGTCTTAAAATACGCAATTTAACTTTGGCCTTTCTGTCTCTAGCCTTTGTTCCTTCATTGTGTCTGACAGTTCAATCATGAAAAGCTTTTGAGTAAGTAATTATCGATTGATTTGTTGGTTGATTGAATGGTTTGTTCATCCATCCATCCATCCATTCATTCATTCATTAATCTCTTGACAAAGGTAAGGATGGTGCAAAATGGCAGATGAGGTGAAGCATTAATTATGAGGTATATTTTGTATCCTACTATTACAATTCACAAAAAGTTGTGAGTTTGCTTATGTGCAATAGAATGTGATTATGTGCGCACTGTGTTAGCTCAGTTGAGGTTAAATCAGATGTCATATGGGGTTCAGAAAGTCATTTTTATGGATCTTTCTCTTTTGTACTGTTTTAGTTTACATTTTGTTTAATACTGGTTTGTTGCTGCATTAGCTGTTGCAGTCGGGAAAGACAGCACCAATTGGTGATAAAATGTGTTTTACTTGCCCTTTCATGTGTTACACTTGCCTAGTAGGAAAAGGAAGCTGACAGATATTTTAACCAAACTTTTTAAAGCACAAGAGGCCACTTAAATTTGAGAAGTAACATGAGTAAATGGGGGTGACACAACTTTTGTAATCTCAAGGCTCATTGGGGCCCACCCTTCTGTTCAGGATTGATAACCATGTGTGGTTTTAAGATAAGGTCAAAAGTGCTGGGTAATGTCAAAACATTGAAAAATGGGAACAAAATGTTTTATTTTTAAGGAAATCGTGTCTGTTTCATTAGAAAATCATATCTACCATTAGCCAATCCGTTGGTAGAGAATTTATTCTTTATGACACACGTTTCAGGCAGTGGGAAGTTCCTCAGCTTGGGTATGTATTAAAATACCTGGTTCCAATTGTTTAATTTATCTCTAATTTATTAAAAATTTATTCACATCTTCTTACTTTTTTGGAACAAGGTACCATTACCACTTTTTTGGAACAAGGTACCATTTCATGTCTTCAGTTGGTGATAACCAAATTTCGCAGTTTTCAACAACTTTAGTTTCAACCAACAAATATCAAACTACAACATCAACCCACAAATAATTAATCACCAAATAACTGATCTAGTGCATCAAAAGACAATGGGGATATAAGGCGTGTAATGACAAGCACAGGTATTTCACGCCAGTTAGGCTTGTCATTGCGGTGCAAGTACAATGTGGGTACAATTTCCCATGCTGCATTTTCTCTTTCCGAGGGTCAAAATGTTCAATAAGGAGTCCTGTAAGGTAAATTGTAGATTTTATAAACTAATGAACCCTGATTGTTGAATTACTCCACTTTACTCTCAGTTGTGAAGCTGAATCTTCACAGCGTTGGAAGGTCATTGATACGCGTTGCGCCGGTGGAAACAGCGCCACCGGCCGAAAGCGGCCGCTGAGGGTCTGCGCGAGTGCGTCAGCGTGCGGAACGTCCTCCTCACGTGCGGGGGGTTGATCACGCCTGCGCCAAGAGTAACAAGATGGCGGAGAGTGCGGAACTGAAGGTAAAGCGCAGCTCTTAATCACGATTGATATTGTCGCTTAATAATCGTTATATTACGCGTTCACGTACTCCCAAATGTCTAGAAAACGACTGAAAACGTGATTAGGTGAGGATGCGCGTTCCTTTCGCGGGGCGGAAGTCGAAGTACAGCGGTGGCTACTTCAATGCGATTGCTGTGGAATCTAAACATGTTATTGTTGATGTTGAGACTCTTCGGCTTCGTAGCGAGCCAGTGGGCAGATATTTTGCTTAAATACAGGCTTATACCTGCACCCTGGGGGAACGAACATCAATCGAGCGGAGAAAGTAGCCTGCAGCTACGGTGTGATGGTCACCCGGTGTAGCTAGCGAGATTAGTAGCAAGAGGATGGATAACAATGCCAGCCCGGACAGCGGGCGGTGGTAACGTCTCTGTCAAGCCAGAAACAGCGATGGTTAGACGGGGTAGCTCGATGCAAGTCCAGCCGAGTGCTCAGCTGGCCGGGTCGCTTTCAGCCTTTCGCCGACAATTCTGATACAATTAGGTCCGAATAAAATGTTCCCGGGAAATATTAAATTCTGCACTGGTTCTAACGTGCCAGTTTGAATTGGCTAGTTGGTTAGCTAATAAGCTAGTTATAGGTGGAAGTAGTGTGATCGGATGCTAGAATAATCTGTATCCAGTCAAGCGATTGACACCGAAGCAGGTGACTGCTCTTGAGATATGTCGTGGATTGTAGGGTGAATTAGACATTTAAATGGTTTGTTGTCATTAATTTCATGACACCGTTACAGCTAGACGAGGGCAGGTTCTTTTGTTGATAGATTCCTATTATGACACCCGGCTAGCCGGTCAGCCAGCTATCAAGAATGTTTACAGTTTCGACGCCGAAAAAATTGCCGGCGTGGATTGGAACATGTGCGTTGAAAGCGTCTGTCAGTTAGTTACCGCAGTTGTGACCAGGCTTTTTTAAGAACCTGTGGAGGCTCTAAATTTTCAAAACATTAGAAAACATGTATTTATTAACTGCGTTATTTTACAAAAAGCAAGAGGGAGCTCCCCGAAATTCCATTACTGGATAAGATCATGAAAAGGCACAGATAATGTGTGTATTAATTTAGCCTGTCGTGCAGTTCTGTTGCTGTTCGTATGCATGTGCAGCATTAGGAGATTACTTATGAGTCATTTGCGGGTAATTGACAGGCTGGGAAAGTCTCCCAAAGCCCGTGTGGCTGTCACTGCAGGACAGTAGAAACGGCAAAGCGAACGTATTCGCACGCGAGAGCATGCGTGTGTGTCAGCGCATGTCCCCGAGTCTGCAGACCCGTTGGCAAACGCTCTAAATATCCTCTTGCCAAAGTTTCGATTGTGTCTTTGGCTGAATATATTTCTCTGTGGTTTTCCAGATAAATCTTTTTTTAAGCCATTTCAAGGAATAAGCGTACTGTGCATGTTTTATCCATGAACTTATGTTATATGCTTGAAGGTTGTTGCTAAATGATTACTGCTGATGGTCTGTCCTAATAATGTATTTATGAGTGAAAAAACAGTGAAATGACAGTAAGGCAAAGCTGAAATTTTGCAGATATTTGCAATATGGATTTGGATAAGATTACCAGGTATGGGAGTGGAGTGGCCGGTCGAATAGGTCAGCGTTGTAGTATTCACGAGTGTCTAAATGTGGTAAGGGCTGGTCACAGTGTGTGGCTTGGGGTCAGAGAGGCACTGCTGTCTCTTCCCATTCAAACAAAAAACAAAAAAAATCAACCTCCTTGCAAAAGAGGCTGAGGTTCAGATAGTCTGGTCCAGGGTGTGTGCTGTTTGGGTTCATTTCATTATTTCATTGCTATTTATTTGATTAGTCTATAGAGCATACACTGTTGTATGTAGTATCCATTAATTACTACACCTGTTCAAGCAAGTAAGGTTAAATACCTTGTATGAGGGTGCAGTGACACACATGGGATTTGATCCTGCAATTCTCTGGTTTCAAACCCAGTTCTCTTGTCACCTTCCTCCATGTATTAGCCAGCATGGTGGATTAGAGCAAAGCTGGAGGGGGGTTGGGGAGAGGGAAGGGCATGTTAAGGTGGCAAATAGTGGAGTGGGTAATAGGTGAGTGGGGATGTGAATACTAGGTCAGTAGTGAAGTGGGTGATGTGTGAGTAGAGGAATGGCCAGTGGGTGAGTATGGTACTTTATAGTGTGTGAATAGTGATGTGGGCAGGGGGTGAGAAGTGGAGTGGGCAGTGTGTGCACTGCTCTTGGTCCAGGCACTGTGTTGTGTGACCACTCTGTGGGTGTGAGATCTGCTGGTCAGGCTGTAATGATATGTTGACTGGGCAACGGAGAAGTGTTTCTGTGTGCAGAACTGAGCTGTAGAGTTATATTTTATGAACAGGGTGGTGTTTCTGTGTGCAGCCAGGCTTTAGAGCTGCATGTTATGATTCCTTTGCAGTTAAACAGATAGGAGATGTTGAGTCCTAACTCAGACTCCTAACTCAAAAATTCTATTGGAAAAAGGTAAATATATCTGTGGAGCTTCCCAGAACAAAAGGCTCAACCCTTGTTCAGAAATGAACATCTAGGTGTTTGTGTTGCTCATTGAAAGTTATTGCTGATGGCCTTCAGCAGACAAGCGTGTGTCAGTATACATGGCAGAGAGGATTCAGGTCGCATGGTCGTGGTCCTTTATGTTTTGTAAGAGAAAGCAACGCTGTTGTGCAATGTGACCTTTGACCGGGGCTGCCCGGGCCTGTTCAAATGATTGACCATCTCAGCACTGCGAGTGGGTCTTAAATCGGTGTCGTTATGATGTTATGAAACATCCAGGCACAGGTGGGCTCACGGTGGCTCGAGATGGCATGGTATGTTTGTGTTAAACCTCTCCAGGTAATCCTGACCCCCAAAGCCATTACAGCACAGCCAGGAGTCTCCTGCCATTCCTGCATTGCAGAGTGACGGAGTAGTGTTTGTGAATTTGGGAGGTTCAGTGTACGCATCCTATTGCCGGTAGCCTGTGTGTGAAAGCTTGAAAATGAAGGAATCATTCATAGCGAAACCCCCAAATAGTTTCCAGTTTCTTACAGCTGCTGGGCAGCGCTGTTCGAGAGAGCAGAAAGCACCTCCTTCTCTCAAGGAAAAATCTCTGGCTGTTGCTCTACTTGTAAAGTTCCTCACTGTAATGCAATAAAACAGAAAGCGAAGGCCTTTCGCTGGCTGCGCAGTGCTGTTTGTTTTTTGGCAGACGCCTCGGTTCGCCTCTTGGCTGCGTTCAGGATGGTGTCAGAGAGCAGGCCGAGAGGCAGGTGCGTTTCCACCCAGGCCGGGGCTTACCTGGAGCGCGCGGGTAGGAAACGCGGGGCGTTTGAGTCCAGAGGTGCGTGCTTCTCACACAAGCAGCGGCTTTGGACAGCCGGAAGGGGAAGACTCTCTGGTCACCACGTGAATGCGTGAATGTTTGATGTGTTCTCGGAGCCCGTGATGGGACGTACAGCTGGCCAGGAGCAGCAGGTGTCTCTGGGAAATGGCCCGTCCCTCTTGAGTGTGTTTCGTTTCACTCTTGCTGTCACGCCTTCCTCTGATGTGCACCCAAGTTTGCAGAAATGTGTGTCATATGTTAAGAGGTTTTTCCTGGTTGTGAAACCTTGTTTTCGAAGAGGGGGTGCCTTTGTCAGACCACATGCTGCTGCTGGCCCATGCTAGTGTTAGCCTGTGTATTTGTGCTGGTCCATGTGCTGCTGCTGATGTTGGTCTGTGTGCTGGCGTTGGTCCATGTGCTGGTGCTTGTGTTGGTCCATGTGCTGGTGCTGGTGCTGGTGCTTGTGCTTGTGTTGGTCCATGTGCTGGTGCTGGTTCTTGTGTTGGTCCTTGTGCTGGTGCTTGTGTTGGTCCATGTGCTGGTGCTGGTGCTTGTGTTGGTCCTTGTGCTGGTGCTTGTGTTGGTCCATGTGCTGGTGCTTGTGTTGGTCCATGTGCTGGTGCTTGTGTTGGTCCATGTGCTGGTGCTTGTGTTAGTCCATGTGCTGGTGCTTGTGTTGGTCCATGTGCTGGTGCTTGTGTTGGTCCATGTGCTGGTGCTTGTGTTAGTCCATGTGCTGGTGCTTGTGTTGGTCCATGTGCTGGTGCTTGTGTTAGTCCATGTGCTGGTGCTTGTGTTAGTCCATGTGCTGGTGCTGGTGCTTGTGTTGGTCCATGTGCTGGTGCTGGTGCTTGTGTTGGTCCATGTGCTGGTGCTGGTCCACGTGCTGTGGTTGGTGTTAGTGTTGGTCCATGTGCTGGTGCTTGTGCTGGTCCATGTGCTGGTGCTTGTGTTAGTCCATGTGCTGGTGCTTGTGCTGGTCCATGTGCTGGTGCTGGTCCACGTGCTGTGGTTGGTGTTAGTGTTGGTCCATGTGCTGGTGCTGGTGTCAGGGTTGGTCCATGTGTTAGTGTTGTGTAACATGCTCGGGTAGCTGGTTCCTCTGTGATTTTCAGCGGAAGAGTGGGTGCGCAGCCCCAGTCCAGCGTGCGTCTGATGGTGTAAGCCAGTTCCGCTCTGAAACCGCAACATTCTGCAGCACTTCCTCCAAAATCGCAGCTTTCTCACGCGCGGCAGATAAGGTGGGAAAGTCCGACACGCAGGGCCTGCCTTCCTTCCTGTCCTGTGGGGAGAGGGAGGAGCCTCCCAGCTGCTCACGCTCAGCCCTGTAACGCTCCGCTCTTGTGAGGGTGCGGTAATGAGAACCCTGCTCCGCCACGCCGCCCCGGGCCTCTGCCATTAGCCGTCTGCATGGAGCCCTGATGGCAGAGATGGAGGCTGGGTTAATCTTTAAATGACATGAATTCCTCATTATCTCAGATGGGGGGGGGTGAGGTAGAGGGGGGGGTGTGCTGTTTGCTAGCCTTTTGCAATGCAGCTGCCCAGCTGTCATGGCAACCTCAGCCTCATCTGGCCTCGCGCTGTATTGCGCTGCTTCGGGTTGCGGCCGGGCGTGTCCTGGCACGACGGGGCGACGTGTGACGGCATGCACGCTCGCCGACGCATGGCTTTCAGCAGCCAGACAGGAAGCGCTGAGAGCCCATGCCTCTGTAGTCGGGCTCTGTGCACCTTAGCTCTGATGATCTCAGTCATTCACCAGCACTGAAATTCACCCTGTGCTGTCAGGCTGTGAGCCTATGATGAGTTGTTTTATGGGCCTTGATGCCATTTCTAAACCAACAGGTAAGAAAAACCTGCATTCCAGCACAGCCATTGGTGTTTACCATGCACCTTTACCCCCATTCGCTGTCGCTGTGCAGCTTTCTCCCTCTGATTGGTTTGGCCTCTGCCTGCTGCGTAAACGCCCAGCTCAGTTTGGTTTCTCCCTGCTACACGAACCCCCAGCCTGGTTCAGTTTCACACACAATACCTGAGCAGACATCCCTCAGTACTAGGATGGTAAAATCTCCTCAATTTTAACACCTGGTAGTTTTCCACAGAGAAATTTGAGAATGTTCGGAACCCTTTGTGAAATTTGACCCCTATTTACATTTTCCATTGAATGGCATTGTAGCCCGGTGTGGGCAGGGTCACAACCTTGTGTCTGATGGCATGCAGGGCATTGCTCAAAATAAAGACACCTGAAAAGCATCATTTCAGGTAACAGAAACCGCAGAAGTAGCAATGAAGCTGTTGGTGTAGTCAAAAATGCACCGGCACCACAGAAAAAGAACAGATTTTTTTATATTTGACTGTCTGATCACTGTGGCCCCACTGTAACCATAGGAACAAAGAGAAGTGGAGAGGCCATTTTAGCAGAATGCTCAAAGCCTCCGGTAGGGCGAGGCTGTCTGGAGTTAATGTGTCTGTTCGGAGGTGTTTCAGATGCAAACAGCTGGCTTAGCGAGCTGTCGATACCTGCCCACCCGATCCTTCTGCGGCGGTGGGGTTTCTGTAAGGCACCTGAAAGGTCAGGACATGCTGAGGCCATGGATTTAAACAGCCTCTTTTATGTGGGAAAGGCACTCGTGGCCCCACACTGTCGCGTCTCCCCTGTCTTTGTTGTCGTTTCGCACCGCCTTGACATGGCACTGTGAAAACAGGAAATGGAAATGCCGTTTTTTTTTTCTTTTGCATGAGGCAGTAAAAAGCCAGTGAGCTCCAGAAGTAAGCAGCGAGGCAGGGGCTTGTCTGTGAAAGGACGGTGTACAGGGATGGAGGGAGGGATATGCAAGGAAGGATGGGTGTACAGGGATGGAGGGAGGAATATCCAGGGAAGGACGGTGTACAGGGATGGAGGGACGGATATCCAGGGGATGACGGTGTACAGGGATGGAGGGATGGATATGCAGGGGATGACGGTGTACAGGGATGGAGGGATGGATATGCAGGGAAGGATGGATATAGAGGATGGATGGGTGTACAGGGATACGGAGGAGGAGAGGAGATGGATACCTTGCCCTCCGCTCGGCAGGTTACCTCCAGCCAGACAGTAGCTTTTATTTGTGGGCTTAGCAGCCTGTTTGAGCTGGCTCACCATCGACCCACCGGGTCTTATTAGCAGACTGAAAAGCCATAAATGAGTGGTGAGAGAGGCACACAGTGTTTCTGCTCAGTGAGTAAGTGCACCTGGCCTTGTTCAGGGCCGTGCAGGGGTTAATGAGCGATTAGAGCATGAAGCAGGACTCGTGTGTGAGTGCCTGTGCGTGCATGTGCCTATGAGTGTCTGTGTGTATGTGTGCACGCGTGTGTGTCTGCTGTTGCATGGGGTTGTGTGTATGTGTGTGTGTGTGAGTATGATGTTCGGGTGTAAGCATGCCACTCCTGTAGTGGAAGGAGCTCCGTTTCCCTCTCTGAAAGGATGCTCGGAGGACTTTTGCTGAGAATGCACTGGTGTCATGATGTGTTGTGATGTGATGTGTGAAAGCGAGGCTGGAGATCCCCTCGTTTTGCCTCAGGAGAGAGGGGCCGACGCTCGGTTTCATATGTTTATTTTAGTCTCAGTAGCTGAGCAGTGTGGTCCACAGGCTTCCTGTTTGCGACTGTGTGCAAGACGCGCCGCTGGTCATAGAGCAGGGCTTTGTTCTCATGGCCGTATTCTAGCATACCTGGAATGTGGCGCGTCGGCTCGGAGCAGCCAGAATGTTGCCTTTTTTGTTTTTATTGAATTTCTGCAGGTACACCAGACCCCGTATTCCTTCTGGCAGGATCAGTGGTCAGCCACCTCCCACACCCCCCGCCCCCTGACAACAGCTATCAATACAGTGCAACTGAGATTACAGATTTCAGAAAGGCTCCTTAGACCAGCAGGTCCTTGTATGTAAGTTGCAGCTATACATTAAGGAGCCCTGTGCATTTTCTTGCAGTTGCAGAAGCATAATTGATTATAATGCTGCTTTATAATAAGATGTCTGTACCTTTACACCCCCCCCCGAGATTGGCTGCAGCACATTTCGTATGGGGAAAGTGATCTTTGATCTCTCTCCGCCCAGCTGTGGTACAGTATACCAGCAGGAAATGCAAGTGTGAGTGAACCCCAGCTGAACCTGCGCGCAGCCGGGTTCGGATCGACGCCTCCCTGTCCCTCTGGCTTCGTGGGGCAGCAGAGAGCGGCGATACGCGCGCTCACGTTCCCTCAGTTCCAGTCAAAAAAGAGCCGTTGCCCAGCCGTCATTCCCGCTCTGTGTCAGTAAACAGCAGCGTCTGCGAGAGAGAGGAGAAACTTCACCAGGAGACGCTTCGCTCTGCCTCCCCCTCTCCTTGCCGCTCGTATCCTAGCAACAGCTCGCTCACCCCCAGCTACCCCTCTGTATTGTCAATTCACAGCACATTTTTTTATTCACTCAATTTGATTCCGTTTCTTGTTTCCAGAAGATAGGTTCCTAATGGCAAACATTTTCTGAGCAAACCAGTTATTTCTGCTGTGCATTTCTTGTGTATTTAAATGATGGCATAATTTGTAATGATGTGAATTAAGTGTAACTGGGACAGGATGCGCTTAATACACACGAAATGCATGGAATTTGAATAGAGAGCGTTGGAAATTGGAATTTATGGGACTTTGGTAGTTCTGGAATTGAACTGGAGGAACTGAATTGAAATTGTGCTTAGTGTGTTATCCACAGTTCTGTTTGTTTCGCTTTTTATTGATCAGAAGGAAGGACATCAGGTTCCACAGATCTGAATGTGGTGTGACTGCCCATCTTTCTGTCTGTCTGCCTGTCTGTCTTGCTCTCTGAGTGGATAGTGAGACACTTAGCAGGCTATAGCATCAGCTGAATCATGCGAGGAGGACATTACGACTGTTTGTTTCCACCTTTCAGCTGCGAAACGCGACCTCAGCGAGTGATACCTCGGTGCGCAGTGCTGCTAAAAATGTTCCGTGACTAATCTGAATGGATGTAGCCTTAACGCGCACCTTGCTGGTGCTTTACAGGAAAAGCGTGTATGATCGTGCCGTGGACGTGTTGCCGTGGACGTGTTGCCATGGCGCGCCGGCGCAGCCCGCATGCAGGCGTGCGGCGCTGGGGGTGGCGGGATTGCAGAGAAATGTTGCGTTGGTGTTGCGCGCAGCAGAGACCTGGAGGCTTAACCACGCATGCAGAGACAGGGCCCAGTCCTGATTGGCAGGCTGGAGTCCTGCATCTGAGCTGCGTTTTGGTCCCTCACAGGGGTCACTACTGAATTACCTGAGGCAGGTGAGGCCAGTCCAGTTCAGTGTGGAGAATGTGATGTTGATACACCAGGACAGAAGTCAGTCAGCAGTATCACAGGCTAGCCCACGCAAACCTGGTTGCATCGTATTTACAGGAAAACCCAAACGTAGCTCTGAAATGTGACACGGTGGGGCCAGAACAGGGCTGGAGCAGTACTGGTCTCTTGGGACGCCCAAGGTCCTATTTTTCAGAGGCAGAAAAGAATGTTTAGACTTGCCCTTTAAGGAAGACTAGAGACTTCTGAGACTTAAGAGATGTCTGCGGTACTCTGTCAGCACAAACAAGTAAACTGCAGATACTGAAGATGTTGCACTGAATCTGTAAAGGTGTGTGTGTGCCTGTGTGTGAGTCTCGGGATTGTAAAGATAGGAACTGTGAGTGCATTCCGTTTGAGGCAGTTCTGTAGTATTAGGCTGTGCGCGGTATCTGAGCACTGATGACCTGTTTCGCATTGCATTGCCTCCCAGCAAAATGCCAGCAGCTTTCCATCATCTCGCTGCCATTATTTTGTTGTGATACGGACATGAAATCAATGTGGGCATAGAAGCACAGCGAGTGGTAAAAATTCTGCCGTTTTAGGTGTGCAGTGTAGTGTCAGTAGGTGGTCAGTGCTGAGGTCGATGGAGACGCTTAGGTGGGAAGTCGGACCTGTGCTGTGTAAAGCAGCCCTGATCTCAGGTGAAGGGAAATATGAGCGTAGTGGAGTACTCAAGCCTTGCTTTTCTCTTTTGTCACAGATGAAAGTATTGACCCTTGACCCTTAACCCTCCTGCACTCCACCATACTCCTCCCCTCCCCCCAGTACTGGTCCTCACGCCACCCATCCCCCTGCTGCTCCCATTTTCCCAGTCTTTTCACTGCTTTGCTGACCACTATAGTGGCTCCTGCAGCTATTTACTGAAAGCTCTAGTTCCCCCCTGCTGCTCTGTACTGACCCCTGTAGTTACCCACTGCTGCTCTTTGATGACTGCTGTAGTTACCCCTTGCTGCTCTTAGCCCCCGGCTCAGGCTGACTTTGCCACCCTTCTCTCCTGCAGGTCTGCGCAGACTGCAGCATGCGGGTTTGGCTATGCAGACAGAAGGGCTGCCCTGCAACGGCAGATGGGCCCTCTGCTTCCCAGCAGCAGCCAGGGCTCGGCCTCTCTCTGCGGGCCCGGGGCAGCCTGCCGGCAGCTGCTGCCACGGCGCTCCGCTGCTGCTGTGTGTTTTCGGCAGATACCGGCCCCCGGGGGCAGCCGGGCTCGGGCCACATGCCTGCTGCCCCAGGGCTCGCTTGTGTGCTCATCCTCCCGGATACTGAAAAATACACCTGTCATATGGAGAGAAAACATGACTCCAGTCTGAATGGAAACCGCTATGAGCGTGTACAACGTGCAGTAGGATAGCTTAGCACAGTGTAGAATAACATTTTCCTTCATGTTTTACAATAAGCAGCACAGGTCCATTGTGGGGGCTCCCAGTCTGCTCATTGTAGCCATGTCAGACAGTAGAATAATGAAGTGAAGGAAAAATGTTCGATGCTAAAAGGTGTGTTTATTGTATCAGGACCTACTCTTCTGGCACAAAGGTTACAGAGAAACGTGACTCTATAATGATTCTATAATGTGACTGTTTTGTACTCTTGATCATGTGGGTGAGGCGAGACAGGTAGTTATAACCTGTAGTTATACCGGCAGTATATACCATGATATACTATGATAAAGTCTGCTTACTTTGTACCATAGGTGTGTCCTTCAGTGTTCTCCCAGGCTGAATAGTGGCTGCTCTTCCTTTGTTCTATGGATGTTGCAGACGTGTAGAGATAACAGACCTGAGTCCAAATCCGATGCTGGTGAGAGAGGGGGTGTCTGGGAAGGGTGCAGAAAGAGCTCTGAAACCACCCGCCCCCCCCCCCCCCCCACAGACCTTTCTCACTCAAGTGATACCTGGGTGGGTGGGTTCCGCCCCCAGCTATACCTGACTGGAGGGGAAGGAAGGGGCGGAGGTGCATTTATGACCTCAGTCACAGTGGTTTCATGTAATAAAAAAGCCCTTTGTCATTTGGCAGTTGACGTCTGCCAAATCTGCCTATCATCTTCTGTATCACGTAGGTGACAAACGGCGTGATAGATTAGTTTGGCTTCACGTTGGTCAAAAGCTTGCTGTTTCATAGGTACCTGCTGTAGTTTCTGCCTTGATCTGCAGTTCCAATCATGCAAATGTTCTGGCTGGAACAAGTCTTGTGATGCAGCTTTGTTTTCTGATTGAAGCAAGCAGCCAACTGAAGGCAGATTGCTTATTTTGTTGAAAACCAAGGCTGCCAAATCCCCCCCAAAGTAAAGGTAATGTAGCCAAGATCGTGCCTTGTGCACGCTCTGCTCCATTTGTCTCTGACAACGCAATACTGCAGCCACCTTACACAAGCAAGCGCTCCTGAACGTCGGGGGCAATAATTAGTTCAGTAGCGAGTGTCTAATTAGTTCTGCAATGAATGTCTTCGTACCTTTTAACCATTCATCATTGAAAACCATAAAAATGTCCATGAAATGCCTGCTTTTCACTGATAGAAGACTTGTTTTGGAAGAGTAACAGTAAGACGTGGGCGTTGGGGGAGTGAATGGAGAGAGCCAGGGTGGTGGTCCTGCAGCCATCATGTCTTCCTCCTCCAGGGGTTTATGGGAGGATTACAGCTGCCCACCTGCTGGAAGGAGCAAGGGCTGTTTCCTGTCCAGGCTGGCTTTACTGCAGAGTTCCTTCTTGGAGGGAGCGATCACATGTCTCTGATTGGCTCGGTTTTTTAAATAGCCCCACCGCCCATGTTGGTGGGGGGTGGGGGTGGCTTGAAAGCTGAGGTAATCATACAAAGCTTCAAAGCTCCATCCCAACTCATAGTAAATACGCTAAGCAGATGTTCTTTTATAGAACTGGGATATGTTACAGGAGATGTTCACATTTAACGCCTAGCTCAAGGGGTGAGGAGCAGTCTCCCACCTGGAGTGCGAATCCCCCGCCTTACGGTTCTGCAGCCAGGTACCCACTTTCTCCCCTGCGTGAGCACTGCTCTGAGAGCGGTCTCTCAAGGTGAAATCCCCCCTTTCTGGGACAGCTCTGTATACGAGCATTTTTCACTTTGTTTTAACGGCAACATGTGGAGATGATTGCTCAGAGAACCAGTTTGTTCCTGCTCAGGCTCGTGACGCAAGTTTACCGTGCAGCGATTAAAGCGGTGTTTACTGCGCTGCTCTACAGCTGTGCTGGAAACACGATACCCAGTGCTCAGACGTGAGTCAGTGCCGGGGTCACACGGGTGATGACATCAGCGGCAGTGTGTGGGCTAGCGAGGCTTTATTGTAGAAGAAGGCCTTCTGACTGGCCGAGCGCGTTTGCGCTATGTGTCATGAACGTTGTGGTCACCTCCAGAGCTTCCACAGAGGCAGAGTGGCGTGGCTCTAAGCAGCTCTGTGATATTCAGGCAAACCAGGGTGTCTGTAAACATTTCTGTGATATTAATGCAAACTGGCATGTCTGTAAACATCTCTGTGATATTCTTGCAAACTGGCATATCTGTAAAGAACTCTGTGATCTTCAGGCAAACCAGGGTGTCTGTGAACATTTCTGTCATATTCATGCAAACTGGTGTGTCTGTAAACATTTCTGTGATATTCAGGCAGATTGGCATGTCTAAAGATCTCTGTGATATTCAGGCAAACTGGCATGTCTGTAAAAATCTCTGTGATATTCAGGCAAACTGGCACATCTGTAACGATCTCTGTGGTTAAGTATGGAATGGGAATCGGATGGTGATTCCGCCTGTGAAACTCTGGCCTGACACTGAAACTGCAGTGGTGTGGTGGTTTGATGTGTGTCAGAAAGGCGATGTGTGACCAGTTGGTGGGGGGAGACTCCACCGGGCTCCACTGGGGGGGGGGCTCCACCGGGCTCCACCGGGCTCCACTGGGCTCCACTGGGGGCTTGTGCGCCCTCATCTCTTTGCGTAGTTTTAATTTTCTGACATCTGAAATGTTTCACATCCACATACTATAGATAGTGTGTGTGTGTGTGTGTGTGTGTGTGTGTGTGTGTGTGTGTGTGTGTGCGTGTGCGTGCATGGAGCTGTGATGGAGCTTCCCTCCCCCTCCAGCTTGTTTCTGAGTTTCACTGGGGTAGGGTGAGTAATACAGTGTCTGTTCTTGGACCTCAGCAGTTTTAGAAGCTCCACCATAGACTGGTTTTATAAGTCTGGAGTGTGCTGGGTCGTGTTGAGGCTTGCGCACAGTGTTGTACATTCACAGAGCCGCTGACGTGGTGACCTGCCCTCCCTGTGGGCTGACCTGAGCCAGGGCTGTGCTGTCCAGGCACGGCATCCATCAAGCTGCAGTTAATGAAAAGCAAGCTGAGAGGAGCCGCTAAAACCGCAGAGAGGGGATGAGTGATTCAAACGTAACCCCTCTCTTTCTCTCTCTTTTTTCCCTCTCTCCTTCTCTCCTGCTCCCTCCCTCTCCCCCTCTCCGCCCTCCCCTCCTCGGTGAGGACAGCAAATGGTAATGAGCCTTCGCGTCTCGGAGCTTCAAGTACTGCTGGGATACGCCGGGCGTAACAAACACGGACGCAAGCACGAACTCTTGGCCAAGGCCCTGCACTTGCTGAAGGCCGGCTGCAGCCCCGCCGTTCAGATGAAAATCAAAGAGCTCTACCGCCGCCGTTTCCCCACCAAGATGGTGTCCCCGGCGGAGCTGGCCCTTCCCAGCATGCACTCCGCCACCAGCGCCCTGCCGGCGGGCCTCACCCAGCTGGGCTACGACGGCCACGGCGCCCCCTCGCCCCTGCTGCCCGTCTCCCTGCTGGGGCCCAAGCACGAGCTGGGCCTGCCCCACCTGCCCTCCACCCTGCACCCCGTGCACCCCGACGTCAAACTGCAGAGACTGCCTTTCTACGACATGCTGGATGAGCTCATCAAACCCACCAGCCTGGGTGAGTCCGTCTGTCCATCTGTCCGCCTGTTTCTCTGTGTTTGTTTCTGTCTGTCCTTGGCTCTGTTTGTCCTTCTGTGAGTCTGTTCCTTTGTGTCTGGGTTTGTGCCTCTCTGATTCATTCTGTGGCTGTGTGGGTGTTTAGTGTGTATTATTGTATTACAGTGTTAGTTTTTGTTTGTCCATACTTGCCCCATGTTCTGTATACTGAATGAAGTTTCAAGCTTGTTTGCAAAGATACAAATTCCATCACTGTTTTTTGTCTGTCGATGTTTTTGTCAGTGATGTTGCAGTCTGACCCAGTGATGAGAATTCTGTCGCGTCTGAACAACACCATGAGAATAATTTAACTTATAGTCCATGCACAAGCTTTTTTCCGTGTGTGCAGATAGTTGGATATGCAGTTTATGCACAATTGCTACATTTTCCAGCATTCTGTGCTTGCAGAAATCCATATATGTATGAGTGCACTGAATATCTAATGGTGTATGTTTTTGCATACATTTACATGTTAAAGCAGTAGGAACATGCAATTGAGTGGTCTTTCGTTAAAAAACGTAGCTGATTGGCTACCTGCCCTGTCCCCACACCTTGCCGTCCACCACTAATCCAGAAAGCAACCGACCTGTCATCTTAGGCCCTTCTTCCTGTCTAGCCTTGAAGATTAATTTGCCCCAGTCCTGTATTTGAAGGGAATGGCTTGCACTGGCTCATACAGCATTCAGCTCAGTCCTTGTTGTTTTTCTCCCTAAATTTAGCATAAAGAATGACGTCGTCTGAGGCAGAGACCTCTACTCTTTGAGCACTGTGTCTGCTCTTCAGCTGCAACCAAGGGTGTACACACAATAACACACAGAACATACACACATACAGAATAATACACGTATACTCATACTTGCACACACTAGCAGGCACACAGGTGCACAGTTCTGAAGGCTGTGGACACATATATAGCTGGCAGATTGTCAGTTCTTCCTGCCAAATAAAGATGGAGATTGTATTGTGGTCTGAGAGGATGTTAAATTGGGGTATCTGATGTTCAGATTCTGGGAAGTAATCTTTTCTGTATTTTCTAATAGGAAGTACATCTCTGTCTTGTTCACAAGCACAGTCCTTCTGCCACACACACACACACACACACACACACACACACACACACACAGCTTTTCTTTCTCACGGCATCTCCAGGTGCATTGTGGGTTTTTTGAGCACTGTAGAGCTGAGAGGTGGGGTAGGTCAGAGATGAGATTGGGAGTGGGGGATGTGCGCATGCAGCTGACGTGCGGGTAGATTCAGGAGGATAAAGTTGAAGAGGGCGGCACTCTTTGGACAGAGGAGACAGGCCTCTGTTGTAATGACAGCTCTGAGACTAATAAAGGAGCCTGATTTATTGTAATGGATGGCTGTCATGCAGAGAAACCATCTCTCTCTGTCTTCCTTTTTGGTCCTTCTCACTCTCCTCTCTGTTCTCAGCCTCAGCCTCTCTCCCTGTTGCGTTCTCTCAGTCTCCCTGCCTCAATCTGTGTGTGTGTCTCTCTCTCTCTCTTTCTTGCTCACCCCCTTCCTCTTGCTTCCTCTTGCTTCCTCTCTCTCTTTGACAGCACTGCCTGGGCCTTGGGCTGAGACAGTTTTTTTTATTTACTGGACTGAGGGGGGGCTTGTAGACTGTAGGGGGAGGAGGGGCCAGGGTGTGGGGGAGGAGGGGCCAGGCAAAAAGAAGACTTGATCAGAGGATGGTGTTTGGTTTTGGCTGATTTTTGTTTGCTCATTTGACTGTAAAATCAGGTTCATTGTTCTATGAAAATATACAACCAGATCTATTGTTGCAATGGAAAGTACAAACTATATCCTCTGCTCTCCCTAAGTCATTAACTGGTCCACCTGAGTGGATACTGAGATTAAGTTACAAGGAGCAGGATGTGGAATAAATATGTGCGTGGAGTTAAATTAAAACATGAGAGCCCGTTGCATGTAATGACCTCTCTAAATGTCATACTGTGACACTCTCTCACAGAATTCTTGTCAGCGACTTTGCATCTCCAGAAGCATATCTTTGCAAATGATGACTTGCACATCTCCCAAACCAAAATTTGCCTGCAAATCATGTAACGTAGGCAGTTTAGGCGTAGGTCTGTGGGCTGGTCAGTGATGGATTCCTACCCTGGTCAGGCAGAAATTTCCAAGAGGCAAAGAGGGAAATTAGACCAAGCCGGGCGATCATGTATCAGCGAGGAAGCGGCATGCCCACAGCGCGGGCGGAGTAGAAGACACCGCTGACTATGATGGAATGTGCATATTTTTTTAAACCCAGTGAAAACGGCCCGTTAGGGTGAAAGGCATGCTGGGTAAGGGGGCTGGCGCATGGCGATGTAGCTGATGTTTGGGCCTTTGGGAAGAGGCTGGCATCAGCGCTTTGTGAGGAATTTTCATTGGTATGCACGCGTGACTTGCACAACATCCTGTGTTTTGTTTTCATTAAGATGAATCATTTTTCTACGTTGGTCTGCCGAGCCGTGTCAGCACGCGGTCTACACAACACACTGGAGACACCCTGACCTGACTGCCAGCTTTAACACAGCGCTGTGAGCCGTACACAGCCTGATTTCCCCTCACACACACACACAGAACCAGCCCCTTACATCACCACGCACAACATTCCCCTTCGCACCACACAACACCTACCCCTAACACACCACACACAAGTGTAATTTAGTTATTTAGTTTAAATACAATGATTGTGCGGCTCCTGAGTGGCTCAGACAGTTAATATGCTTGTCCCTAGTGCAGATAGAGCCCTTTGACTGTGGTTCGAAACCAGTTGTGTCCTCTATTGACAATGACCGGGAGCCCACAGCAGTGGAAAGAATTGGCTTTGTTTTACCGAGGATGGGGTGGATAGGTTAGCCACGGTCCCCTTATCACATCACAGACGCTTTTCCACTCGTTCTCTTTTGACACACTCTCCTCCAAACAGTGTCTGCTTCCCGCTGGGCTTCGGCGCCCCGTGGAACAGAACTGGTAGTGTGACAGATAGCCGCATCGGAATGCATGCGTATCGGAGGATTGAGTTCATCTCACCCTTTGCTCCTGAACAGAGGATGTTTGCTGGGATGAGACTGATATGCATTTGGCAATCACAAGTAGTTGGGAGAAAAAGGGAAAAATGCCAAAAAAAAGCCAGGGACCATGTGTTTAATAAACTCCTGCTGTGATTTGTTCCCCTGTGCCCGACTCTGAGGGGGGTATGCTGTTGCACAATCTTTATTTGTTTTAATTTCAACCCCCCCCCCCCCCCCCCACCCGCCCAGAGGAGGCTCTCAACCCCACGCTAAAGGAAACCAAGCAGTAATATCCGCTCGGGGCTGGCTTTTGTGTGCACAGATGAGATGAGGTTTTAGCAGAGAGCTCAGCCCCTCAGACACGCTGTGTGTCCAGATGTGGAAGCAGGCCTGCGCTGCTATATTTAGCCTGCACTGATGGAGGAGGCAGGCAGCAGACTTTCGGCTCTGACGCTGAGAGTGCAGGCGCACAGATGCAGGTACTTCTGCCTTCTTGAATCCATCCGTCAGGTTCTAAATGGACCCCGGGCGGTTCCGCTGAACCTGCGGAGGGGGGTGAGGGCACCACGTGGTGTCCGTGGCGACGGCCTGCAATCGCGTTCCATCTGATTGGGCTTTGATTGGTGGGGCTGTTTTGTGTTTTGTGCCATAAAAGAGAGTAATTGCCTCTTAAACAGCACTGCAGTCTTCTGACTGTCAGGAATTTATTATTTTTAGGGGAAAATTGCAGTGAAAAGGAAGGTTAATCAATGCATTGTCTGAATTGTGTTTTTGTGTGTGTCTGATTGTGGGCAGGTGTTTGTGTATGTGTATATATACGTGTGTGTGTGTGTGTGTGTGTGTGTGAGTGTGTGTGTGTACTTGTGTATACGTGTACATTCCAACACAGCTGCTGATGTATTGTCTGTTGTGTATCAGATTAGAAAAGAAAAATATAGGCTGCACCCTCCTGACTCTGGGACATTTGGCCTGTGACCACACCCTCTGTTTTTTTTTTTTTTTTTTTTGGGGGGGGGTCACTCTTATTTTCCTCCTTACAACTGTGGGGGGAGATTTCGCTTTTCAGAGAGATGCTGGGTCATTGTGGTAATCTCAGGCTGCGTGTGCATCTCTGGTTCACGCTGCTCCTTCAGTCAGAGCACAGAATGTTCCCTGACCAGTCTGAATGCGGCGGCTCACTGTGTACTCGTACTAATGATCTGACCATAGTAATGCGTTACCATGCCAGTCGGTATGTTAGTGTAGGCATGCCTGCAGATCATGTGAGGGTATAATTCTGTCAGAACATGCTCGGACAAGGCCCTGCCACATGCGTGCACACACACACGCACACGCACACACATACACATACACACGCATGCAAATACGCACACATAAATACACATACAGACAAATCCTGAAGGTAATACAGACAAATCTGCTCTGCATAATGCCGGGATTCTGTGCACATATTCTCCACGCAGAAGCGAAGTGGGGGTTAGCAGTTGCAACCTTCAGCATGAATGGAAGTTGTTCACGCGTGTCACAGAATTCAAAGATGAGAGATGAGCTGAGGTCACCATTACACTGTCTATATCCAATGTCCCGAGCCATGGTGCGAAGAGGGCCTGGTCATGAAACACACCCTAACCTGGTGGAATGAGGACAGTCAGGTCTTGCAGCTGTGGACTCCCACTCAGTGTCAGCATATGGTATAGTCTGATAGGAGGACTCAGCCTGCTCTCAGAGTGAACTGTGGCAAGAGTTGGGATGCTCTGAGGTGACGGATGTTTCGGGGATTAGATCAGATATGGTACTGGTTCACTCAGCGCCTGGTGATGAGGGCAGAGCCCAGTAAGACTCTCCCACAGAGAGAGTCTTCAATCTGTGGCTTTTTCTCTTGCACCAGTATTAGGGCCTGCGTCTCCCAGAACACGCATGCAGTTTGGTATCAGTTTATCTCAAGAAGCATTAGTTCATTCCTTCAAAAAAACTCAAAAGCTCAGGTGTCTGTCAAAGACAAATTTTTGCCCGCCATTTTTCCTATATTTTTGTGTGGTCTCTGGCAGGTCATAATTAACCAATGAGTGATTTCTCTCTGTTTTCGTGCTTTCTCTTTCTGTAGCCTCGGACAACAGCCAGCGGTTTCAGGAAACGTGTTTTGCGTTTGCGTTAACACCTCAGCAAGTGCAGCAGATCAGTAGCTCAATGTAAGTGAAGGGGAGTTTGGGGATGGGAAATGGGGGAGGGAGGGGGGGTCACTGTGTCGTTCATTCAGTGTTATGACAATATCTGGGGTCACAACTGAGGGGAGATGCAGAACGGAGCAGTGTGTATGTAAGTATGTGTGTGAGTATTCACGCGGTAGTGTGCCGTGACTGTTCACACCTGCTCTGATTGTCCTGTGTGCTGTATCCATCTACAGGGACATCTCTGGGACCAAATGCGACTTTACCGTCCAGGTGCAGCTAAGGTAGGATTGACCAAATGTGAAGGGTTGATGATTCTTTTGGTAGAGGGTTTTAAGTGATCTGCTGTGATGATAATGATGGATTCAATTTTATAGTTCTTTTCACGGATTTCAAAGCAGTGGACCATGGGCAGGTTGCAGTGTGCAGTGTGAAGTGGGCATGACTCACCTCTGTCACCACCAGCGTGCAGCCCCCATGTCAGCTGTATCAGGAGCCGGTCCCACTTCGCAAATGGAGCAGTGATATTGGGAGACCTAGGCATCTTTAGCAGACTTAGGCCTGTTTTTAAGGAGGCGTGTTCTGTATGAGACTGAGGCATGCTTTTTAGGACACTGAGGTGTGTTTTTTAGGAAACTGAGGTGCGTTTTTTATGCAACTGAGGTTGTCTGATTTTTTTTTGGAGACTTAGGTGTGTTTTTTTGTAGGAGATCGAGGTGTGTTTTTAGGAGACTGAGGCCTATTCTTTACGAGACTGAGGCCGTTTCTGTAAAGAAACCAAGGCCTGTTCTATAGGGGAATAAGGCCAGTTCATTAGGAGGCTGCGACCTATTCTGTAGAAGACTGAGGCCTGTTTTTTTGTTGGAGACAGAGGCATTTTTTCTGTGTTCTGTGTGTTCTGTAGGAGACTGACGTGTTTTTGTAGGAGACTGAGGTGTGTCATTCTATTGCAGGTTTTGTTTATCAGAGACAAGCTGTCCTCAGGAAGATCACTTTCCTCCCAACCTGTGTGTGAAAGTCAACAGTAAACCCTGCAACCTCCCGGTGAGTGTAGGCCCTCAAACTGGGACTGCATTTAAATGAACTGCGGTGCTTAAATGTAGATTCTCACTGGTGCTGAGAATGAAAGTTTGGCAGCAAGGTGAGCTTTGCCCTTATCCCAACAGTCTGTGTACACATTATTCTGTTTTATTGATGAAAGGAATTTTCAGAAAAAGCTGGTCTTATTTAAATATTTTTTTCTTTTCTCACTCCAGTTCCAATTACACAGAATCTGAAGTATTTTGTTTTATTGGTGTGTTGATACTGTCACGTTCAGCCATTGTCATCCCCCCAGGTTGGCTGGCTGTTGCATTGTATGAGGTATTCCTGCAGTTGGTACTAACTGATACCCCTGGCTCCTCTCTTTCTCAGGGGTATCTCCCTCCCACCAAAAATGGAGTTGAGCCAAAGCGACCGAGCAGGCCCATCAACATTACCTCACTGGTCCGATTGTCCACAACAGTCGCCAACACCATCGTGGTGTCGTGGACATCTGAAATCGGAAGGGTAAGACGAGAGGGCGAGGGACGCAGTGTGGGTGGAAGCCGGTGGGGTTCTGCGAGAAATGAGCTCACTCAACCCACAGCCACAGGATGTGGGGAGCTTATGCTTAAGAGGAATAAAATCTTCCCATTCTAGGTAAATTGCACTTGGCATGAATCTGTGAACTAGCCTCCCAGGGTGATGAAAGAGTTTGTGCTTTATAGTTTAGAAACACACTGCATTCACACACACACACACACACCTATACACACAAACACTTTCATTAGCAAACCACAAATGACAAACACATACTCTGTTATTCATTATTCTTTTTTCACAAGACACACACACACACACACAATTATCTCTTCCTCACGTCTCCCTTCCCTTAGGTTTCTCTCTCCTTTGATTCTCTCTCACTCTTTCTCTTTAGTAATACCCAAATGTGAGAGGAGCTGATTTTTTTGTTAACCCACAAGCTCTTGGCTCATGATCCTCCTGCATGGACAGGAGCATTAGCTGTCCCTTCAGTAGCCTGTTGTTAATCAGCCGTACGTGTGATTACGGAGACCTGACTGAACCTGCACTGTGGGTTTGCCCACACCCACGCTCGGACAGGCAGTGTGATGCAGTGCACCCAGGGTTTTAAGAAGGTGTGGCATTGCAGGTTCAGGAGACAGGTTGTAGGATAGACACTGCGAGATGTTTATGATGTTGTTACAGTGACACCCAGAGGTTATGATCAGCTGAATCTGTGTGTGTGTGTGTGTGTGTGTTTGTGTTTCTGCAGAGCTACTCCATGGCAGTGTACCTGGTGAAGCAACAGTCCTCCACAGTGTTGCTGCAGAGACTACGGGCCAAAGGCATCCGCAACCCTGACCACTCCAGAGCACTCAGTAAGTGGGGGCTGAGATGGGGGGGGGCATGCCCTGAAAAATGGAGTGGCACTTATTGTGAGCCACTCAGAGTGAGTGCTGAGCAACCAAGAAGCTAGCCCAAAAGAGGTGGAGTTTACCCCCATATGATTATTTTACCAAAAATGTTTTGCTTTCATTTTCAGTAACTGTTTTCTCTGTAATTGTAACTCTGTTTCTGTCTAAGTCTGTGTTACTCTGTCTGTAACTTTGCATTCCTCTCTGGAACCCTGTGTTCCTCTCTGTTTTCCCCTGTCTGTAACCTTGTGTTCCTTTCTATAACTCTGTGTTTCTCTGTAACTCTGTCTCCCCCTCCCTGTAAGTTTGTTTTTCCTCACTCTGTTACTCTTTATTCCTCCCTGTAACACTGTTCCTCTCTCTGCAGTCAAAGAGAAGCTGACTGCAGACCCCGACAGTGAAATTGCCACCACCAGCCTGCGAGTGTCCCTGCTCTGTCCGGTACGATTGCTCCTCATCCCTCGCTTCAACACATACATACAAAATACCCTACAGAGAAAAAACAACATAGCCTATAGAGAAACTACACAAATAAGGGAAGATTGAGTAATGCTTTGGTGGGGAAACCAATAAGGAGTCTGAGGAGGTGAATCTTCGCTGATTTGACTTTTTGAAATGGATGCCTTCACTGGTAGCCAGTGGAGGGAGATCAGGAGGGGAAGGGTGTGGGAGAATTCAGCTTTCTGGGTGAGCCGCAGATAGAAGACCGGGGCCTTGACCGGGAGCTGGGTAGTGAGAAAGGGAGGATTGTTGTGATTTTGTGGAGGAAGATTCTACCGGTCCCACTTACCACTGCTATGTGCTCATTGAAGGTCTGTTGAGGTTTGTTGTTTGGTATCAGACAGAGGCTCTTGGCGGCCTGCGGTGCTGACACTGTAGTGTTCTCCAGAGCGATGCTGAGGTCTTTAGAAGTACAGAAGCTCAGTCCTGACCACACTAAGCCAAAAGCGATGATCAGACGTCCACAATGAGAGGTCAGCTAGGCAAGCTGAGAAATTCAGCTTCAGTATTTTACAGTGGGAGCTGCAGTGAGTGAGTGTGTGGACAGCGCTGTGTTTACACAGCTGTTTAAAGATGATTACTGTAATGCCAGCTACTCAGAAAAACAGCCACACTCCTCCCACTGAAGGGATTGTGTGTGATGCCAGGACATGGAAACTCCTGCCGCGCGACTGTCTTCCTAACTGTCTGGCTTTCTGGCGAACAGGACTTTAGTCTGTGTAACAATTTCCTGTTATGTTATTTTTACAGTACCAGCTAGAGGCCTTTAAAACACTTATTTGATAGTTGCTAATGTGGTATTTTGTCTAAATGTCAGCAATGCAATCACATTTTCATTGTTTTTTTTCCTCTGTGTGTGTGCCTGTGTGTCTGTCTGTGTGTGTGTGTCTGTGTGTGTGTGTCTGTGTGTGTGTGTCTGTGTGTGTGTGTGTGTGTGTGTGTGTGTGTGTGTGTGTGTGTGTGTCTTTGCGTGTGTCTTTGTGTGTCTGTGTCTGTGTGTGTGTGTGTGTGTGTGTGTGTGTGTCTTTGCGTGTGTCTTTGTGTGTCTGTGTCTGTGTGTGTGTGTGTCTTTGTGTGTGTCTTTGTGTGTGTCTGTGTGTGTGTGTGTGTGTCTTTGTGTGTGTGTGCGTGCACACTCACAGCTGGGGAAGATGCGTCTGATGATTCCGTGCAGAGCGCTCACCTGCTCACACCTGCAGTGCTTCGACGCCACACTCTACATCCAGATGAATGAGAAGAAGCCCACATGGGTGTGTCCCGTCTGCGACAAGAAGGCTCCCTACGAGCACCTCATCATCGACGGGTAAGCCCCGTCCCGCCTGGAGATCTGCCATGGCAATGCACACGAGCCAGGCTCTGTGTGGGAGAATGCTGTGCTGCCACATCCTGTTTTGGGAAATTTCTAGTAGAATTTACATGAGCTCTACCCCCCACAAAGGCTTATGAGCATGCCCTGTCCAGGAGTGGGTGTGGTCTGTGATGTCACTACGGCAGGTTGCTGATGTGGGTGTGGTCTGTGATGTCACTCAACCATGTTGTTGATGTGGTGTGGTCTGTGATGTCACTGTGGCAGGTTGTTCATGGAGATCCTGAACAGCTGTGTGGACTGTGATGAGATCCAATTCAAAGAGGATGGAAGCTGGGCACCCATGAGGTCGAAGAAAGAAGTCCAGGAGGTCTCTGCCCCCTACAACGGCTTGGAAGGTACGCAGCCATAACTAGCTATGACCGCAGCCACAACCATGGTGGCGTTCTGTTCTCCTCCAGAGAGACGCTCACTGTTTGCCTGTATCCCGGCCTGTGTTTACATAGCAGAGCTCAGGGTGTGTCAGTACACTCATTGTATAAACAGAAGAGCACAGTGGAAAATATGGGTCTGTTTGTGTCTGTGTATGTGTCTGCATGTGCCTTTAGCGTGTGTGGTAAACCATACTTTCCATATGCTGAAATAGCTTAAGACAAAGATACAGCTACTTAAATCGTCACACGCAATGAAGTCGTCTCAGCTGTACGAGTGGTAACACTTCAGATTGGGGACACTTTGTTTCCATGGTTTCTGTGGAGGAGGACCGCGGAGGTGCTGATGATCTCTCCTCTCTGCAGGGGCGTGTCGGCCAGCCGCGTCGGAGCACAGGAGTAACTCCTCCGGGGGCAGCGGGAGCGGCCGCAAGGTGGAGGTGATCGACCTGACGCTGGACAGCTCCTCTGAGGACGAGGACGACGAGCCGCCCCCGCCGAAGAGGGCCTGTCCCTCCCTGTCCCCCGCCTCGCCGCCTATCAGCAAGGGGTCAGTCTCGCCCTTTGTTATGGTCCCAGCAGTTAGGCTGTGTCCCAGTCTGTGTTTTTGGTCACCTGCCCTAGGGACTCCCCCTCAAAATGGCAGAGTATGGAGGGTGTCCCAGTCCAGAGGGAACTTTCACTTTCCCTCGGTTGCTCCCTTCCGCTGAGTGTACATGCACATACCCTCATCAGTCTGATATCCCATACGAGTCCTTTCACCTGATACCCAAGGCTATGTTTTCAGGAGACACAGCAGCGCCAAAACATTCCTGTCTCTAAACAGATTTACTAGAGATTGCATTGAATTTCACTGCACCAATAAACATTATTCACATTCGGACATTTACAGCGGTTACATTGGCTGAATGACGCTGATGCATTTTAATAAGGAGCAAACAGAAACCGTGACACAGTATTCTGGCTGGATTTTCTAGGCTTTAGCTAATCAGAATCGGTGTGATATTTGTCTGGTTATGAAGCAGCATTGGTCAAGAATCAGAAAAGAGTTAAAATGTTTCACATCATTCAGTGTAGTGAGTGTAGCCAGAGCAGTCTTTTGTCTTTTTGCAATAAAGATGGATTTACAGTGACTGCCTTTCACTGTGACACACAACCAGCCCACTGACTTCAATCATAACCATACTTGACTTGGAAGAATTGTTGATTAATGGGAGTGGGAGCTTCATGGTCAAGTAATGTTTATCACCTTTAAAAATATGCAGATGTTTTTCTGCAGCCAGTGTTACTTACTGCAGATGAATTTAATGTCATCTGTGCCCTGTGTCCTAATTTCCCTGAAGTGCTTGTAAATGTAGGGGAACACATTTTTCAAAATATGTACAATGTTAAAACTCATTTTAAGACTTGTGTTTATCTACTGATACGTACTTTTGTCCAGAGCACTCTGAATTACCCATTTAAAGTTGTGATGAGAAAATTGAAATACAGTTAACTTGCCTGTTATCATATACACAGTTAAAATGTTTGAAGGTATGATAAGACAGATAAGGCAGATAAAATGATAAGATGAGGCCTGATAAGACATCGAAGTTCAGCGCACAGTTGTAATTCGTAACACAGATATTATTGGCGTTATTATTATTCATGTTTTTCCGGATACAACCGCTTTTGCTGTTTCCATGGTTTCCTGCAGTCGCGCATGTTGTGTTCTTTTTCTGTTTGGTCGCTCTTGTTTCATCACAAGCCAGGGTGCTGGAATAGTGACAACATTATGGCCCAAATTCCCTCCCAACCGTCCCTCCACACCGCCCCCCTTCCTCCTCACGTCTGTACGTATGTGATGCCACGGGAAGTATAGACTGCTTTCTGTACACTTCCCTCGCTTCCCTGCACAGGGACACAGCCCCAGACCTGCTTTAGAGACATGTGGTGCCCTCTGGGGGTTGAGTGCAGACTGTCAGCTGTAATACAGCTCTCTATCCGTTGCACTGTCTCTCTCTAACTATGCCGTTGTCTCACTCCCTCAGTTTCTCTTTTTCTCTCTCTTCCTCTGTCTCAGTCGCTCTGTCTCTTCTTTTCTCTCAGTCTCTCTCTCCCCTTTTCTTCTTGCTTCATCCTGACGTTTTCCTGCGCCTCGCTCTTGCCCTCTCTCTTCCTCTCTGTGTTAATATTCCTCTCTCATTCGCAGGGTGTTGAATCTGCACCCGCAGGCGTCTCCCGTGGCTCGAACTCCCAGCATGCCCCCCGTGGACACCAACTACATCCCTCCGCCTCCCCCCCTCATCCAGGACTATCGCCACTACTATCACACACCTAATGACCTATCAGGTACAGCCCTGCCAGACTGTCGGCCAATCCCCCTCCTCCGCTCTAGCTCCCACGGTGAACCACAGGGGTCACTGTCGGTCGGTGCGAGCTATTGCACACATTCCCAGTAACATTTTCCATTTACATTTTGTAATTTAGCAGATGCTCCTTTCCAGAGCAGCTTCCAAAGTGCTGGTATCAATCTTCGGTTTAGTTGAACACTAATCCAATTGCTGGGGATAGGAATAAAATTAATAAATCCAATAAATACTTTATCTTTACAAATATATTTATGCCAGCCAGCAAGATGATTCTGCTGTGAAGGACATCTAGCCAAGAAGTGTCAAAGCAAAGTCAAATCCAGATCATTTAATTGACACCTGTCAGAGCTGTTCATGGTGATAGCTAGGTCACAGCTGCTCACAGCAGCACCAGAGTCAGACCTGTCTGCTGTGGGTGGTGTCTCCCACTGGTGGAGTGTGCAGTGGAAGCTGGTTTTCTGTTCATCAGGCCTCTGGTTTGATGGAGCTTTTAATTCAATACCAGCATGAAACAAGCACCTGCTCCTCTTGTTTTGTGAGCAAAATATAATGTGTGATCAGTATAGGTGTCAAAAATGTGTCATTTTGACATTACTCCAGCTTTATATTATTTTACACATTTCACTATGACTTAAAGTATTTGGAGTCATATATGGAGATAGTGAGAAGTCATGATTACAGAATTACTAAAATGTTATGTATTTTATTCTCGTTTTGTTCACAGACCTGAATTTCTTCTCGTTTTTACAAGGTGACAATCATCAGGTATGTATCTGACTCCGAAGGGGGTGGGAATTGTCCTTGTTCTTAGAGCCACTGCTCTCAGGCCACCAACAGAGGGCAGTATTTGGTTGCAGTGAAATTGCTCTGAGAGAGAGTTATGATTCAGCAACATCCTCAGATAAACCTCATTCAGTTAGTGAAACTTCAAAGATAAAAGGTCAAAAATTAAAATTGGATGTATTGATAAAAACTTTTTCCTAAGATACCAAAAATCACGTGGCAAAACTCTTTAAAAAACTGTAAGGTTGTGAATATACGGTTTGTAAGTAGTAATGATTAAAGGCAAGACTTTTTCAATAGATAACTGTCAAAGGATTTGAGAGGATCATCTCTGTCTGATTTAGTTTTTAGTTTATTAATTCTCTCTTCCCTCTTTTTATCTCCCACTGCCTGTCCTTCTCTGCCCTCCTGCCCTCCTCCTCTCCCTCCTCCCCCGCTTCCTCTTCTCTCTCTCTCCCCCTCCTCCCTCTCTCCCCGCCCCCCTCTGTCTCTCCCTCCCTCTTTCTCTCGTCACTCTCCCTCTCTCTCTCTGTCAGCATTATAACATGGTGATGGCGGCGGCGGCCGCTGCCTCGGCCTCCGAGGACCACGACCTCCTGCTGAACCGCTTCCTGCCGTACGGCTCCTCCCAGCTGTTCCTGGATCAGCCGAGCACGCCTGTGAGCAGCGCCCTGGCCTCGGCCAGCGGCGGGAGCAGCAGCAGCAGCCTGCGCGACGGCCACGCCCATCCCGCCGCCTCCCGGGCCTCCGCCGAGGCCGCCGCGGTGGCGGCCGCCGCCCTGTACGGCTCCATCCCCGACGTCATCTCGCTGGACTGACCGGCGCGGCGCCCTGCCACGCCCACACAAAACAAACTCACACCCGACAGAAAAGAAGAGGCAAGGAAGTAAGGTCTTTTTTAAAAAAAAGAAATACAAACAGACAAAAAAACGTCATATAAGAACGATGCTGTGTACAGAGAACAAAAATATATTTTCAGTTTTACTTTTGTATATAAACCTAGGACCTGCCTGTCCAGTGAGCGACTTCAGTTGATATTTTTTTCTGGAAACTGAAGAGTTTTTCACAGCTCTACATTTCTGTGTTCCCCTGATTATATTACCCCTTTTATATTTCTTTTCTGCTTTTATTTGATTTGATTTTATTTGACTTGATTTTATCCAGATGTTCCACATAGATGGCATTATTTTATCGGCAGTAATATTGTTAATCGATCTCTCCTCTACATTGAAATCATGGTAGAAGCCTCTCCTCTCAGAAGGGTGAGCGCTGAGTGGCTAATGAAGGGTTAATCGTGTTACTTACCGTTTTGATTTGCGTAAATTATCGGAGCTGTTTAAATGCATTCCCTCCACTGTTTCTGGACGCAGGGATGGGGAGTGGGGTGAAGGACACAGCGGCCCATTTCTGCTCTCTCTCTCTCTCTGTCTCTCTCTCACACACACACACACACACACCAGCCGGACTGTTTCCAGGTCTCCCCACACAAATGACATGTTCCTTCATGCGGCACTTCTACACGACTTTGATACAAGAGCAGCAGAAAAGGAACAGGTGCACTCTGCGTTTTGTTCGGAGAGCGCGGCGTCTGAGGACACGGCGCTGTTTGCGTTCATTGCCGCATTATTTTTGCATGGCTTTTCGCCCGTTCTGTTCCCGTTTGCACTCAGACACAGCGGCAGCAGAGTGGGGGAGCGCGCCCAAAGCCGCTAAAAGCCGCCGCTGCGGCAGGAGGCCGAGATATGGAGACAGAGAGTGTCAGGGTCAGCTTCTTCAGATGATGCATTCCCACGGCCGCTCTGCAGCTAGAAGACAACTCTGTGTGTGTGTGTGTGTGTGTGTGTGTGTGTGTGTGTGTGTGTGTGTGTGTGTGCGCGCGCGCGCTGTTGTGAGTGCTCTCCGGCTCAGCCTCTTATATTCTGTTTTGTTCTGATAGTTTGGTTTCCTGTCTGTCTGCTTTTGTCTCTCCTTGGGTTGGCAGGAGCCAGTGGATCTCATTTGGTTGTTGTCAGAGTTCTAGTGGAAGACTGTCCAACCATCCTCCATTAGAAGTCTTAAGCTCCTTGTGCCTGTCATTAGTGTGCCATGTCAAACCACTTCCTGCCCTGAGAAGCACTTCCTGGTTGAAGGTCACACCTATATGTTGTTTTTTTCTGAAAGGCTGGACCCATAGGTGATCCTGGCTGGTGGTGTAACTTGGTGTAACCCACTGTGAGGTTTAGTTTGGCCACTTCCCAGGGGCTGGGAGCATGGCACTCTTGCTGATTGGATGATTTATGTGATAAATAGTTTCATGACTGACGAATTAGGCTGGCAGTGACATGTGTTATATGATCGCTACTAGAACGAGTTCAAGGATTTAAATTTCACAAATGAAAACCACACTCTGTCACTATGTCATCCAGTCAGCCTAGAAATTATATTAAGTCCACACCTCTTTCATTTCTTATTTAGTTTTGAAGATTACATCACACAGTGTATGTTGTTTCATCCGTGGGGGAAAAAGTCTGCTCCTCGTCTCAGACAAAGCATTAACGACGCACATCCCAGCCACTTCCAGTCCAGCTTTCAAGAGCATGCTGTGTGTTAGCTTCAGGTTTGAGCTTCCAGTTATTTATTTCAAAAAAGGTTAGAGTTCCAGTACAAATGCAAGTAACTGAAACGGTGTCCTTTAGAGGCCGTGTTTGGGCGAGGCTTGGTTGGGGCAGCAGCTTTACGCGTAACTCCGCTGGTGGAAAGGGTCGGAAGCTGTGAGCGTGCGGCAGCGTCCTGTTCCTCAGGCGAGAGGGGAGGCTTCGGCCCAGTGCTCTCTCTCAAGCCTAATTAGGATTGTCAGCGCAGTAATTACCTGCCACAGTCTCTCTAATCACGCTCCGAGCGATAGCGTTCTGCGCGGCGCAGTCGAGACACAACTTAGTGCAGATGATTTCCCAGAAAACCTGTTACGGGGGAACTCGTGCCGATCGGTCTGTGTGGAGCGATAATGCCACGCGGATAAGCTGTCCGAAAAACACTTCTTCTTCTCTTCTTCTCCAGAGCAAGGGTCAACTTTCCCAAATAAAATCTCTTTTCTTCTCTGAAATGGGAATAAGGAATATAGCATTATGTTTCTGCAGGCACCCACACTAAGCCTTCATCTTCTCTCCTCACTCGTCACAAAATGTCACCACTTCGAACGGGCAAAGCAGAATGCGGCCCTCCTGTCAGGTCTGTGGCAGTAACCTGCATTGAATTGCTGCTTACCTGATGGGCAGGTAAATCCACAGCTGTTGAGGTATCCCCACTCCCTTATGTCTTTATCCACCCCAAATGAGAGAACCCCCCCCCCCCACCTCGGAACATGTTTGCTGGTTTTATTTAATTTGAAATCTCATTATTTTTACACTTGCGTTCAATTTCCAAGGTTGTGTTCCTGTTACACACCTGTAGTTTTGATTTTGTAAGTATATCATATTTAATGCACTCTTTGCTTCCTTGCCTGCCTTGTATTGCCACAAGCTTATTGTTTCTTGCCATTGGTGTCCCATTCACACTGAATGGTGTCTGAAGCACATGGCTGAAGCTGCTGCTGGAGTCTTGGAGGCCATTCCCAGCTTCATGATGCTCTTCAGCCAGTAAACCAACCAAATGCAGTCCTTTTTATATATCAAGAATGTATCTGCGGTCCAGACAGGGCCCAGGTCCGATGTCATAACCACACAATAACCGTGAGTTTCTGTCCGGCAATAAAGCTAGACCAGATCGGATGCTTACCCCCTTCTTAATAACCCTTTGTGTAGGTTTTGTATAAAGAATGCCTAACTGAGGGGTCTCCTAGTCTTTTTTTTCATTTGTCATATAGTCTCCTTTCCAGATATTTATTTCACTCATGCGACCTCATCACACGTTGTGATTGGAAGATAAAGCACAGGCCGGCCTTCTAGCCCCTCCCCTTTACTTTCTCCCTTTCCTGTCCACTTGCAGTATCGCCACAGAGACGCAGCTCTTCACAGCCACAAATTCTGTCTGGTTTTCGGTGGGTTTCCTCAGTGCTGTGGAGTAGTGATTATGTTTTAGTGTAGACCTCTACATACCAGAGTAACCTGGAGTTAAACACCACGCAAAGGTGTTGGAAACGCAGAGTTTCTAAGGACAAGCCAACCGATTTTATCACGTTTTAACATTTTATCACGTTTCAGTACATGTTTATCTAGGTCTGTATCAGATTGATAAAGGGAAACTGTCAGATGTGTGTGTGTCCTTGCTGGAAAATCTCTGCCAAGTTGTGCACTCACTGAGGTTCCAGTAAAAAAATGTTGTTCTTGTTTTTATTTGTGGCATCCAAAAACACCAGAGATTAAATTAATTTATATATTTTTAAAAAACAAACAAACAAAAAAATGTACCACTAATTGGACTTGAGGTTCAGTCCAGCTTGCAAACGCGCCTCTCCGGTTCGAACAGCAAACGCGTGCGCGCTCACTGCCTTAAGCTTGCCCGACTCTGTCTCCGTGTGGCACGGCAGACCCGGAAAAAACGGCTTTTTAACAGAAGGAGAGGAAGAAAAAAAAAAAAGATGTACAGTAGACCAATGTCAGTTTGTATAAAGTATTAAGTGAAAAAAATATTTATTACATGCATTGGAAGAAATTGTTTACTTATTGAATGTTACCTGTTTATGTAGAAAAGTTTAGATGTAATAAAAACGCATTCAGCTAACTTGTACAAAAAAAAAACATGTTTTTTTGTCTTTATTTTGTTGGTGAACCAGAAGAATTGTGTTTGAAGTGTGGAAGTGAAACTGGCAGGTGGTGAATGTTGTGGGGAGGAGGCGGCAGGGGGGAGATCATGTGATCACTCTGTCCAGTGCCCCTCCGGCCTCGGGCTCTGTGATTGCTGAAAATCACCTGCCCACCTGCATTATCTCAGCCAGTGAAGCAGGTAAGTTCTACCCTCACGCAACCACGTCTGCTGCAGAACTATAGCTCTGTACTTAATCTTTCGAAGTATGCTGGAAATGGAAGTGTGCTAAAATGGGTACCTGTTGCATTACATTCTATTACATTATTGCCATTTATCCAGAGTGACTTACATAGATGACAGTTCTTACATGTTATCCATTTATACAGTTGGATATTTACTGAAGCAATTCTGGGTGAGGTGCCTTGCCCAAGGGTACAGCAGGGGTGCCCCAGCAGGGAATCAAACCAGCAACCTTTTGGTTACAAGTATCTCTCCTTACCGCCATGCTACACTGCTGCCCCTCTGTTCCTCTGCATAACTGAATGAAAGAGGCGAGGGGCATTGCCCCACTCCCCTCTCAAAGATAGGTTAGCAGGATAGGCAACCGAAGAGAATGGGCAGATCCGCTGTTTAGTTTGTTATACGCATAAAAACCAGTAGATGGCAGGACAAAACCAATGCGCGGTCTCTGCAGGCCGGTCTGTGAGAACGGACAGGAACAAAAGTCATTTCACAGGAAAGCCAGACAGGCGGCCTGAAACCCGAGTGCTTTCACAGAACAGGATAATTTGGATTTAGAACATCTGGTATTAAAAGGGAAAACCCTTTGCGTAGGTATACGTCGCCTGTAAAATTTACGTGACACTGAAAGGTTTTATTGAAATAAATATTTTTAGTTTTAATATGATGGTAACCTCTTCCATCAATTGCTAAACAAGTAAGTGATCACTGTATTGACTCATTTCAGAGAAAGGTGGCAATGCATTACAATTAATAGGCCTATTCTAAAGCATTACGCCTGTTGTACACTGCCCCTGAACAGGTGGGCAGACAGCTCTCATCAATCGCACATTGTTGTTAATACGTTCAATCAGTGGCTGAAATGTGCTGTCAGTCAAGGCAGTTTTGCCAAGCGCTGCATTCCAGGGGCGGGCTTTCCAAAAGCGCACTCGCCTTAAATTGTTGGAGCCACACACTTCTTGAACAGATGTCTGCGAATGGGCACAGGACCAATGACTGATGTTTGTGCCCTACTGTATCATATATATAGTCTTCTTTTGATAAGACATGCAACCTTTTGGTGGAAAAAAATAATACAGCCTGGTGAGAGGTAAATATTTGAAGTCGAAACGCATTGAAATTTAATGAAATAATGGGGGAGATTCTGGAACACGGCGGCAGCGGCGCGTTAAACAGATCTCTCGTGGTTCAAGACAGATTCAGCCGTCTGGATGACATAGATGTGACGGCGGACGGCAGCCCGGCTCTCAGATTCATGATCTCCTTTGTGTATTCCGTAGTGTGCGCTGTGGGCTTAGTGGGGAATCTGCTGGTGTTTTTCTTCGTTAAAGTGAGACAAGGGAGAAAGAAATCCACCATAAACTTCTTCATTCTCAACCTGGCTGTGACAGACTTCCAGTTTGTGTTGACTCTCCCTTTCTGGGCGGTGGACACCGCTCTGGACTTCAGCTGGCCGTTTGGAGATGCGATGTGCAAGATCATTCTCTCCGTGACTGTGATGAACATGTACGCCAGCGTGTTCTTTCTCACGGCCATGAGCATCACGCGCTACTGGTCTGTCGCCTCAGCTCTGAAGAACCGAACCCGTCAGACTTACTGCTCGGTGAAATGGGTGAGCGCGGTGCTGTGGGTCTCAGCCACTGTGGCCACCGCACCGACATCGATCTTCTCCACGGTGACAAACGTGGCCGGGGAAAAGTTGTGTCTGCTGAAGTTCCCTGATGGACAATATTGGCTCGCTGTTTATCACCTTCAGAAAATCCTGGTCGCCTTTGTTTTACCCATGTTAACAGTTTCAGTCTGTTATTTGTTACTTCTTCGCTTCATCCGCAAGCGGAGCATGAATAAGAACTCCAAGCGGAGGTCTAGAGTTACCAAATCCGTCACCATCGTGGTTCTTTCGTTTTTTCTCTGCTGGATGCCGAACCACGCCATCACATTCTGGGGTGTCCTGGTTAAGTTCAATGCGGTCTACTGGGATCAGACATACTACATGGTTCACACCTTCGTTTTTCCTGTGACTGTCTGTCTTGCTCATGCCAACAGCTGCTTAAACCCAGTTATCTACTGTCTTATGAGGAAGGAATTCAGGAAAAAGATGAAAGATTTGTTCTTCTGGATCTAGTCCTGTATACATTCATTTTCGTTAGTGTATTCAGTGGTTCGTTCGAAACCTGACAAGAATCCAGTTATCTTCCTGAACGTAAAGCACTCTGGACCTCTCTCCGCCCAAGCGATTTTAAGACACTTAGCATTGTCAGCATGTTTGAACCACTCAGAAAGTTCACAATACAATAAATTACGCATTGCATTTGCTTCAGCATTATGTAGACAAGACATGCAACGAATTCATTCGCCTTGTAGCAGTTTGAAGAAACTGGGAGTATTTGAACAGTTTGGGCAATCGGGGGCACAAGCTGCGCGCAACAGAACGAGAGAATGCCGACGATGATGTAGGTCCTGAAATTAAACAGAACTTTTATTAAGAAAGCATATGCGTTCTGTTATTCATATAAAGGTCACAATAAAGATTTACAGTACACAAACATATGCTGATCCACTGGGAAAACATGTGTGATGTGGCCGTCTATTTCCGATTGGAAAGAAATGCATTTACTTAATTTATTTATAGAAATATCCATAAATATGCTGAGTAGGGGAAAATACACTTCGAACAGTTGTCAGACTGAACGGAAAACATTAGGTTCTTCAAGTAATACAATCTAAGCAGAATACAGCAAACACGGAATGTAAGGTAACACTTAGCCTGCTTTGTAATGTTTGGGATTGGATGTTTGTTGCTTCTATGGGATCGAGGAAGGTCTAATATCAGATTTGCCTTTTATTGTATTTGTTCTGACCCTCCACGTGTGTTGCCAGGTTTGTATGGTTTACAAGCGAAAGCCAATGAATGTTTACGTGAAAGTTGTGTTTGTACGCGGAATGTCTTGCTTCCTTGAAGCGATGCAGAGAACTTGGTGCATGGAAAATGATGTAAAACATAAAAAAAAACTTTATACAAGTGTTTTCATGGTTTTGACCTGTGAAGTCTCATCCTCACCTGCTCGCTTACGCTGCTGCTAACCTCACCCCACGGCTGTAAAACTCTATAAAGCGCAATGTATGCGTTTTATCAGGGGCTCCATGTCAGTCAGAATAAACACCTCGTGATGTCCGCACCAAAAACATGTTGTTTTGCGTTTTGCATTTGTTAAACATAATTTCGGACGGAGAGAGGGTTGGCGTATGGCGCTGTAACCGGAGTCCAAAGACGCATGTTCACAACCAGTTAAAGGATTTTATTTTAATTCTTTATTATTTATTTTATTTATAACGACAGATACACAATAGTTATCATGCACCTTCATTACATGTATATTATCATCTATGTCTTTAGATGAAACTAAACTATGAAACTAAACAAAACTATGTTCACCCTCCACATAATTTAATTTAATTAAATTTATTAAATTTAATACATTGGTTTAATTAAACCAACTAAGCGGTCTTTTATAAGATACATATTTTAGACAGAAGACTGTAGTGAAGACCTTGAAAACGTGAAACGTGGTTGCTTTATTTAAGGTGACCGTCCTTCAGACGCGGTCTGTAATAAATTGTTAATGTCTTTTAAAGGCAAACCTACTTGAACTGCTAGTAAAAATGTATTAATAGCTTTTCAGTTTCCATCTCCTTCACTGCTGCACCGCATTGCAACCTCTATTACAGTATGGGCAACTGTATAAATAGTTCTTAGTTCTTCGTAATTTTAGGAAATATAGCTTCACATGAAGCTTTTATCTGACGGTGTAGTTTTGAAAATCAGTTTATAAGTGACTACAGTATGATTTCTTGTACCGTACATTCTGATTTTACATACCAAATGGCGCTCAAACACGCGCCTGTTAAAAAGAAAAACAGTAATCATTGCGCCTTTTTTCAAAAATAGTCTTATGGTAATATTTCTTATAGATAAGCAGCCTGAAGACGTTAGCTACCTAGCGAGCTCAGTCGAACTTTATCTCCGAACATATAGAATAATAGGACAGATTGACATTTTACTTTGCTTTGAACAGGCCTATTGCAAATCAAGGTGGTACGGGAAGTAAAACTGTGAAACACCTGATGTCGATCCTCAGCTGATTAAAGCCAGACGTCATGATCAATGAGATCAGACGTGGTCCTGGAGATCCAGGGTTTGGAGGGTGTCCCTCAACTAGATATTAATAATAGACCTAAGGAGTCCCCATTAAAGCTCCGGACGAACAACTGAAGAACGTAGATGAAGTGAACCAGGTAATAGGTTATAGGTGCCCACGCGCACTCTATTTTCCTTTCTCTTTTATGTGATGGTTACTAAAGCACTGGCCAGTATTAAACACACTCCACGTACATTGATATAATTGAAATCTCTGTTAAAAATTTAACCACCGGGAACAGGGACATCGCAGGAGGAATACATAAATTGATGCAGGAAGACAGTGAACGTGTGGTATTTTCCACAGAAAGGAACAACACCACTTGAGAGAGTAGGACACCGCGGCAGAGCAAATCAAGGAGTGGGCGTGTTCTTACCCAGTGCAGGTAAACACTACTGAGGATGCAGTACAGCTGCTGGTGATGGGCTGAAGCACACGATTTGTCCAATTTTTGATGACGACCGAAACCCGTCTGTGTTGCTGTCCTAAATCTGCTATAAGATCCCATAAACAGAATGGCACCAAAGATGGCCAAATAATATCAGGGGAACTGGGATACCGAAGGGTCGGACCCATCCTTTTTAAAGGATGTCTAAACGGTATATGTAATGTTGATTCTTCTGTATGCTTGATATCATGTTATATGTGTTTAATATTGACAATGGACCATCCAATTGACGTAAAATTGGTCTACACGTGTGTTCCATATTCATGGAAACACTAATTATCTTTTAAATTCAACACGTTAATACGTGAGTTTCTAAGAAACGTGATAGATACAACAGATTTTGAAATGGATCAAATAGTTGATGACGAATTGTAGACGCGTGAATCTCAGAAACTGAAAAATAATGTAATGTGCCAAGGATAACAATGTCCATGACGTCCCACGCCAAACAAGGTAAAACTCCATCAGGAAAGAGGAAGAGTGGTCGCAAGTCGAAGCTCGATAGGGATAGACGGACATGTAGCAGGATAGTTGCTAAAAACCACAACAGTGGCCTCAGAAATTACCACACAACAGAATCTATACACCTCCGTGACGCAGTCTCAACAAAACTGTATTTGGTGAGCTTCACACGGTTACTTAGCTGCTATTCGGAAACCGCGTGTAACCACGCCAAGTCCTCAACAACGCACAACCTGTAATGAGCACAGAACCATAAAAGGACTTAAGAGCAGTGCAATACAGTAATATGGTATGATGAGTCATCTTTTACTCTTACTTATCTACATTTATGTCACCCCGTGGGAGTCATTGGGTCTGATTATTGTTCTGCATGGTCTGGCCAAGGAATATGAAATCATTTTAGGCAACAAAATGCAAACATTTTATCTAAAGATGTTCCTATAGTCCAAGATGACAATGCCCCTATACACATGGGTAAATGTATTCAAGAGTGGTTTCATGAAGACAAACACCTACCATGGCCTCAATCACCAGAACATCTTTTTTGGGAAGCTCTGCAGAGCAGATTTCCACCTCCTTCATCTTTCAAAGAAATGGAGGCTCTCCTTCTTTGAGACTGGTCCAGTATCCCATAACAGTTCAAAATGTGTTTAACAGCATTCTAAGAAGCACTGAAGCTCTTTTGAAAGCAAAAGATGGCATAACTCTTTATTAGTTAATGGAAACACCAAACAATATATGAATTATGTTTTTTATATATTTTAAATTATTTAATAAAAAGAACGAATAACTTGTTTCTGCCTCGTGACATACCAAGTGGAGATAAAATCTAGATTTAGAATTGATTTGTGAAGCCTCAGTTTCATATTTCTGTCTCCACAGGTGAATGAGTTCTGAATTTCCATTAGCTATTACTCTATGGAGAAAAGGAACTATAACTGCCATTTTTCCCTTTTGGACTTTCATATGAAATACTAGTGTTAAAAATGGTTCTAGTGTCTTTTACAACTTTAAATTAGTTTTGAGTATTTCATGCTGTGCAATGCAGATTTATGGCAAAACATGAATAGTACATTAACTTTGCTTTGAATTTCTGTTTGTGCTCTGGGAGTGGGCTGGATAAACATATTTTCTTTGAAGTATTAAAGCTGTGCAATATCTTTAATTGAAGCATTTCAGAAAATAAATCGCTGATGTCTTCAGGGTGGGTGGCTGCTACGTTTTATTCAGTGTTTGAACATTTTGCCTGATAATCAAATAAGAAGCCATTTATTCAAATTATCACAGAGCTTTCTGTTTGCAACTTAAATTATGGGATTGCTGCTATAATTCTTTATCATCTTTATTCTGATCTTGCCTCCCTCAGTTAACCACTGGAGACAGAAAAAGAGGGAGAGGAGGGGAGAGAGAGGCTTTATAAACCCCAGGGTGGGTAGAGGTACCATGTACTGTCAATCGGACACATAATACATACACATTTATTTGAGAGAGGAGCAACAATGTGGGGAACAGTGGAAGGATAAATGAAGTAACATTGTACTTCACTACAGAACTGATTAAAATGTCTTGGAAAGTGCAATCAGGAGTCAAGTGAGGCAGTCTGTAGTGCTGGCACTATTCATGAAGATCCAGAGTGATGCTTCACAAAAGAAGAGCTCTATGAAAAGACAGAATGCCTTAGTGTGATTCAAGAGATGAAATGCCACCACCTAAGATGGCTTGGACATGTTCTGAGGTTGCAACCAGACCAGATACCCAAGGTTGCTTTAAAATGGACTCCCCCCTGGTAAAAGAAGGGGCACTACCACTTGGCAGAGGACCATTGAGCAGGAACTGAAAGCAATGAATCTATACTGGGGAGAGGCACAAAAGCTGCAAAGACAAACAGAGTTGGCAGAGAATTGTGGATGCTTTATGCTTCTCAGGGAGTAATGAGAATGAATGAAGAAATGACTTTGCAAAAGAGAAAGATTTGCTGTAGCTCGCTGTGTTTATTTTGAAAGTTGATATTTTTTGTTTTATAATAATGGTATTTCAATTAAAAATAACAATAAAATCAACCATCAAATGACCTGGCTGTCTGCAGCAAGACACTATGCTAATAACACATGGTTGCCCCACCCATTTTGTGGTTGGTGAAGCCACTCTCCCAAGATTAGACCAGTATGTGGGAAGGGAGGGGCTTTTATATTCAGTGAGTCCTAAGGGGTGGGGGGTGCCATATTTATTTATTTTTTGTTTAAAATTTTTCAAAGTTTTAACATTTAAATTGGATGTTGATAGATTGTTGTATGAAGCATCCAAGGAGTTTTGACGTGTGTAAGTAGGTAGTGTGAAGGTTTGTTGTCTTTTCTCTGGATGTATACTCATGTTAAAGAACACTGACATCTATTTGCATGCTCTCCTGGCCTCAGCTCATTTTAAGAAGGCACCAGGTTGGTTGTATGAGAAAGTAAAGTGTAAGATAGGCATGAAATTCATGGAAAGAACTTGACTCAGATGTGCCGGGTGTATATCAGCCCACCTTGCAGTGACTATTTACCATGTGTGCACCGAGTTATTCTGAGATTCATTTTCTACTTTGCATCATCATATTCAGCAAATCTTATCAGTTTGAAGTTCCAGGTAGATGTATGCGCCAAATGGTAATCATAAACTAAGTAATGCAAACTGCTGAAACTGCTGTGTACTGAAGTGGCTTTGAAGTGTGAGGATAACTGATATTGCATCAGTTGAGTTCCACTGGGTCCAGTCTGACAAAGATAAGTGTTCAGGTTCCACTATTAATGTGTGTTAACCTTTTTTCCTCCCCACAGTAAACTGAAAAAAGAACAAACAGAAAACTCAGTTGTATTCCCCTGTAACTTTAATGAACTGGTTTGCTTATTGCCGTTATCAGTTCCCCAGGTGTGCGTCTCATCTCTTGGTTATGGAATTTAAATATCCATATCTCAGTAAGTGGCTGTATTCCCAGGACTTGGGTATCTGTGGGAAAATTGTCTCTCTGACATCAAGTCTTCTTGATATGTACTGCTAAAGTAATTAGCTTATTAAAACAAACCCTCAGCCTGTTTGCAAATGACAATCATAATTTGCAAAGATTGTTCATTGTTTGTTTTTTCTTTTTTGTCTTAGGCTAATGATCATTTCCGAAAAATGTCACTGGTAACATATGGAATTGTCAGGCCCCTAACTGCCCTGGTCCCTTTGTTTGAGCATGTCTAATTACCTGACACTCTTGGTGCTCCAGTCAGGTAATTAGAGATGAGTTATCACTCTTGTTCTTTGTGATAACAATGCTGTTGGTTGTAGTAATGATGATGATTGTTTGGTTATGGCAGTGATGTCAGTGATGGTGTAGGTTATGCTGAGGATAATGATGTTCTGCTGATAATGAGCATTGTAGTGTTTGTAGTTTCAGATGTGAGCGGTGATGGTGATGGCGTTGGCTATTGTGATGGCAATGATGACAGTGTTGATTATGATGGTTACGGTGCTGATAGGATTGGCTGAGGTGGTGAAGGTTTTGGTTGTTGTGGTAATGGTGTAGGTTTGGGTGGTAATGATTTTGTTCATGACATAGATGGTGATTATGGTGTTATAATGATAATAATGTTAATGCTGCTGTTTATGGTAATGATGGAGTTGCTTATGGTTAAGATGAAGATGATGATGGTGTTACAGTGATGACATTCATGATGATGATGATGATGCTAAGACTTTTTACTACTAATTACCATTTATTGGTATTTAATTTGTTTTATTATCTGCTTATATGACATTTATTAAAGTTGATGGCCTGCTCACCAGTTAAGAAAGATCATGTCAACATAAGATGACAGTGCTGCATAGAAATAGTTCCTGTCTGATTTGGGTGGATCGTGGATTGTGGAGTTTCAGTGCATGTTCATTTCTGTTCATCTTTCAACGGTTTTGCTACACACTTATTTTCTGAGAAGTGGAGTTTCAGCATCTTCTGATAAACAGCCACACAGCCATCTAACTTTGTTGTATGAGAGACAGTTGTTCTGTTTTAGAGTGTCATTTTGTCCTTGGCTGTGCAGATTCTGCACCTGCTCAGTGATTACGATGGCGTCTGGATTGGCTGATACAGTGGGTACAGTGAATGAGATGAACCTTCCAGGTGAAGAAAAGATCAGATCAGAATCTGTGTAAAACACCTGTTACCCTATAACAGGTTTGTGATTGAGTAATTCAGAAATTATTGATTCACTCACAGTGTAGCAGTTATGGGGGACATGAGGCTTCATGAAGCCCATGATGGGTGGAGCTGTCATTAGCTGTCAATCACTGACTTGTTTGAACACATCAATTGACTGGATAATCCCCAGCTGCAGCTGTAAGGTGCCTGGGGTAATCTTGGAGATTTCTGGTCTGGAGAGTTGGCAGTGATGTCCAAAGTTTATGTTGAGACGACACTTTAGCTGAACAAATAACCTTTCAAACACTTAATGCACCAAAACCTCATTTATGAATGCACATTTCCTCAAGCTGAATGCAAATCTGTCTGCCGCAGTGTAATAACCGCAATTACAAATATAGATGTAATTTATCACAACGTCCCTAATCACTGTGGCGTGCACAGCTTTTAAGTTCCTAAAAGAATGAGTGATTAGTCTGATTAAAGACGTGCGGCGGAGGAGGAGAAAGCAGCTGTCACAGCTGCAGATGGTGTCCCGTGGCCCGGCGATGTGTAAACGGGAAGGCGCCAGTGTTAATAAAAGGATTACCTCCTGCAGATAATCAGCAACAGCGAAATGCTCTGGGCAGAATTTCAATGTGCCCATTCAGAGGAAAGAATGCGGAACTTTTCTAGAAGGTTCTTGAAGGTCGCGTGCTTTGCTGGTCCTATTAGCGGTTTCTCCACAGTATATCAGATGGGTAAGGATTCCTGCTGGCATGGTTTTTAATAGAATAAAATTTACGGCTCTATGAATGGTTATTACCATGGTCAATTTACAAGCTAGTAAAGGGCCAGTTTACACATGGAGGAAACTCAGCAGATGTTTTATGAAGATGGAGTTTTTAGTGGCAGTAATACCACAGGGATGAACATGTTCATGAATGTGTGTCCCCGTGAGCATGTTTGTTTCTATGCTGTGTTTGCATATCTCTGTGCATGCCTTCGCATGTCTGTGTTGGTCATTGTGTCTAAGAGCTATGCAGGCCTATACTGGTCCTGGCACCAGGATGACTTCCTGAAGAAAGAAACGCCCCCACACCATCATACTTCCCAACTTACACCTCTACACATTGCTGTACATACTCTGCCACAGCACAACAGACCTGCTCTTACACACTGCAGCAGAACAGACCTGCTCTTACTCACTGAAGCAGAACAGACCTGCTCTTACTCACTGCAGCAGAACAGACCTGCTCTTACTCACTGCAGCAGAACAGACCTGCTCTAACTCACTGAAGCAGAACAGACCTGCTCTTACTCACTGCAGCAGAACAGACCTGCTCTTACTCACTGAAGCAGAACAGACCTGCTCTTACTCACTGCAGCAGAACAGACCTGCTCTTACTCACTGAAGCAGAACAGACCTGCTCTTACACACTGCAGCAGAACAGACCTGCTCTTACACACTGCAGGAGAACAGACCTGCTCTTACACACTGCAGGAGAACAGACCTGCTCTTACACACTGCAGCAGAACAGACCTGCTCTTTCTCACTGCAGCAGAACAGACCTGCTCTTACACACTGCAGGAGAACAGACCTGCTCTTACACACTGCAGCAGAACAGACCTGCTCTTACACACTGCAGGAGAACAGACCTGCTCTTACTCACTGCAGCAGAACAGACCTGCTCTTACACACTGCAGGAGAACAGACCTGCTCTTACACACTGCAGGAGAACAGACCTGCTCTTACACACTGCAGGAGAACAGACCTGCTCTTACACACTGCAGGAGAACAGACCTGCTCTTACTCACTGCAGCAGAACAGACCTGCTCTTACTCACTGCAGGAGACCAGACCTGCTCTTAAGTGTTCTCTCTGGCAGCTTTTAGGGGACCCAGGGGAAAATATCCTCTTTCACTTCTCACTCACTGACTCACTAAATGGGGAGTGTGTGGTGTTCCGCTTTTTCTCTTCTCGATCACACATTGTTCTCTCACTCATCTCTCTGCCTCGGCTGTGTCTCCTGCTCCTGGTCATTTCTGCAGCTCCTCCTGTTAGTGACACCTGGTTTGAGCTGATTCTGTGAAACGCCCTGCATTACCTCTTGAAACACAAGCATTGTAGCAGTTCATATTTGACAGAATCAATGTGAGTCGGTTCAAAATCATCTTAAACCTTACCTTTTCCCTGGTGAGACCATCATGTACTTGTGCAAGGCTTCTGACTTGAGCTGCTCCAGTAAATACACAGCTGTTTAAACCGATAATAGTCAGATATATATGACATTATAAGCTGTGTTGAATAAGGGTAACTGCTGAGCAAAACAATCCCCTTTGTTTTAATATTCCCACCTACCAGCTGAAGCAGTGGGTGTGAGCAGTTGGACTGAACGGTCTGATCGGAAGGCATCTTATCAGTCATTTTCTCTAATTTGCACGTGGAACTCGGCGGACAGTGCTGATTGATGAGCAGAACGTCTCCTATTGGCCAAGCAAACCCAGGTTCACCTACAGTGTGAGGTGGACAGGACCAATTACATGACAGTGTTGTCATGGAGATGTGTAGGTGCAGCAGAGTTTTTTTTCTTTCTTGTGGCAGTACATATGTAATGGATAGGCCTGAAAATAGAAGCAGGTACAGATGTTTGAAAAACAGATGGTATGTGCAGGCAGTTTAAACTGGAAGTAGTGATTGATGGAGTGTCTCATTGGAGTGTCTCACTATTGTTGATAAAGAAATTGGGATCTCATTTGGCTGTAGGAATGAATTCTATAATGTTTTGTATGTGTGCATTTTTGTCGATTTGGATACATTTGAACAATGTCCCCTTATGTGGATACAGTAGTATTTGCTGCCTATCTGGCTGTAGATAGTATTTGATTTTTGCACACTGCAAAAAATCCAAATCTCACCAAGCATATTTGTCTCTTCTCAAGTCAAAATATCTCTTTACACTTAATATAAGACACAGTCACCAAACAAGCAAAATTTCCTTGAGCTACAAGGACTTGTTTTTAGACGGTGCATCTTGAATATCTTGTTTGGTGAAACTGTCTTGAAAACATCTTACTTTGAGTGGTATATCAAATTAAGCAAGCCTTTTTGACAAGTCAGAAGGTTTTTAAACTGCATGACACAAAAACACTTCCTAATACCAGTTAAAAATGGATCAAAATTAGTTTTTTTCCACCTATCTTATCTTAAAAATGCTTAACTATAACACCTTATTTCAAGAAATCTTAACAAGTGTATTTCCACTAGTTCCATTGGCAGATTTTTTCACTTATTACTAGCAAAAAACACCTTGTATTAATTATTTTATTTCTTATTTTTGAAGGGCTATTTTTGTAGTGCATTTTTTGTTTAATCAGAGATATGAATACATCTATTCATATTGTCATCATCAACAGATAACTGAAATTCCACTGTGAGTCCACTATATTCCACTTTCCCAATAATGTTAATAATGAGTTATAATCTGGCCCAGATGGCTGAGGACTAAATCATAAGGTGTGTTGGGCAACAACTGAAGTGGGCTCTGTCTTTTCCAGTCAAATCAATAAATCACATAGTTTTAAACATAATGGGCTTAATAAAAAGATTGTCACAAAGCGCTTCACAGATCATATTTCATATAAACAAGTTGTGTAACGGTTGATATCACCAAGAAGAGTGAGATTTTCTAACTGGACAACTTACAGTGCCATATCATATGAACAATTCAATTCTGAGAGGATGAAAACCTACAAAAAAAACCCAAAATACCCTCAAATGTGGGAAATTTCCCATCAGCTGCCCACAACCCCCTAATGGCAGGCAGAAAGCAGAACTGAGCTGTTGGATAATGGAATTGAGCTAGCATGAGAGGAAGCCAAGGTCCATGAAGTGAATGATAAGATTGTGTTTTCAGGTACCTGGTGAAGAAAGCCTTCTCCCTCTTCAGCGCCAGCGACCATAAGGACATGAAGATGGTGTGAAAGGACGGATGTTGTGGGCGGCGGGGGGGGGTCGAGGGACAATCAGGCTTCAAGGATGTTTTTCTTCACTGTGCTGCAATGACTTCAGCTTTCAGGGGCAGGGTGGGGTAGGGGGAGATTTCAAGCAACGGTGTTCAATCACACACAAATGATCTGAAATGAGACAAGTGAAGGTAGAGACAGGCAGACAGGGGACCGTCCAGGGCCTGAGGTTTCACTCCTTCCCACGCTGTCTTTGCTGTTACTATGTGCATACATACTCACAAAAATGGTTTTTGTTGACTCGCTTTATGATAAATGTCTCTTTTGTTCACATTCTTCAGTCTTGGATCTTGTTTTTAGCTGGATGCTGCTCTGGTTAATCACAGATTTTCCCTCTGGAGAGAGTCTGAATTGCCCGGGCCGAGCTGAAAATGTGCCTCTGACGGTCTCTGAGGGAGGCAGAGGCGAGAGTGTCACCCTCTGCTGTAGCTCTCTCTGGGCGTGCAGTGGCCCTCTTAAAACATTTTAATAACACCATCCTCATCTGAAGCCAAGGCTAATTGCAGAATGTGCAATTATTCATTTGCTTGGCTGAGCCCCTAAGATAGAGAAGCTCTCATATTTTGGACTCCACCAATATTCCTCTGTATTCCACCAATACATTATTCATCCGGATGACTTACACTGCACACATACTACCCCTTAACACAGATAGATACTTACTGCCATTCAGAGTGTGTTGATCAAGCCTACAACTGGGAATCAAACCTGCCAACCTGGTTGCAACACCTACTCCTTAACCACAACACTACAAATGTGTTTGAAAAAGTTACTTGAAAGGGTGAGGCTTACATGTTAGTGAGGCAGAACACATATTGTGCTGAGTAATCAATGCAGAATTCCCAGTGCTTTTGAAATGGGCGAATTGACAGGGAGAACAGCTGTTATCGATTTGGCCTTGCTGTTAACCTTCTGCTTAAGTGCTATTTTGGTGTTGCTTTTGTGTGCTTTTTAGCCTTCATGAACTAAGCCACTTTGCTCTGCCCCTGTGGGCTCTCGGTCTTTGTCCACAAAGGTGGCACTCCTGTAGGTGGGGAAAATTTTGAATTTGTCGATCACGCTCGGAGCTTCTCCAGATGGCTCCATCATTTCGATGCATGAGCTATTACATGCATAACGGCGCTTTGCATTCTGCACGCGCACAGTGGTGGTTGAATTTGTCTCCTGCTGAATCTGTGCCCATTGTACCCAACAGGATTGCATATGTTAATGCAAGCACCATATTGAATCCATACTGAGGGTAATTTCATAAAAATGGGACAGGATTGAAATTTTCTCCTATAAGAGGGTGGAGGCAAGTCAAAGGTCTTCTGTGTGACTGCATCATTAAGCTTAGACTATGGGATTCAACGTCGCTGACAGCTCTGACAGCAGGGAGTGGTAGAAGTGGGCCTGTTCCTGAGGGAAATGGACGATGTTTACACACAGTGGTGCGTCTGTGCCTTTTGGGTTTGGCCACTCTGTCAGAATATCAATAGGAGGAGGGAATACCCTAGTGTTTTTTCCTTCTGTCCCCCGAATTATAGACGGTGTTAGTCTTAGGGCTGGGTAAACAGGTGGGAGGAGTGAGCTTTCATGACCGCCAGAATGGGGTGGGCCTTTTATTTGTTATCAACGACTTGATGATTTGAACCAATTGTAGACATTAAAGTCCATGGATTGGTTCATACCAGTGATCTGTGAGAGGAGGTTATGATCAGAGGCTTCTCCCAGAAACGGGGCACTGTAATCAGAGGTTCCACAAGGAAGCAGGATGCTGATTAGAGGTTTCTCACAGAAACAGGATGCTGTGCACCAGCAGTCACGACATTATCCTGTACACTGCATTGCTGCACTGAGGGGTAATCAGCCGGCCATGTGCTCTGGCCACGGCACCCATGTAATACCAGAAATCCATGGTAACACTGTTGCCATGGAGGCCTAGAGTGGCAGTGAGGATAAAAAAGAGGAAGCTTTTATCGCCTTGTTGACTGAGAAGCACAAGGCAGCATGGGAACAGGTGAGTGACAGTGCTGTCCTTCTTCCCCACTATGGTATCATCATATAATACCAGACAAAGAAGATTTATATAACAATAATACATTTTACTTGTACAGTGTAATTTATAACACAATATCAGAGCACTTAACATGCATCAGAAAACAAAAAACAACCAAATACAACAAAATCAAAACAAAGAAGGAAGAGGCAAAAATACAGACTGTATGGCACTATAAAAGCATTGCATGTGAAAATGCAGAGGTGTCATTCACATCAGTACAAGTAAAACAGCATGCAGCAACAAATGCAGCATATCAAGACTACAGACATGGAGATACAATACCCTATCATACATTAAAGCAGGGGCGATGAATTCATGCATTTTATAAAAGCCATTTTATGTAAGCATGCTGTAAGTAGACAGTTTTTAAATACCTTTTTAAAAATGCCTAATGTCTAGAGGAAAGTTGTTCAAAAGTCGAGGAGTTAGTTTCTCTTTCTTATGAAAACTGCACCATGCTTCATGGCACATGCCCTCACTAAAGTTCATTTACGTAAACAAGATAAAGCCTGCACAAGAAAACACTGGCAGGGTTTGTACATTTGGCTCAACTCTTCAATGCTGTACATATTTGAACCAGGAGGGGGCAATCACACTCTTTTCAGTTCTGAAGTACCACTGCTGTGAAGGTCAAGCTGGAACATGTTGTTCCACTTCAGTAATAACTCAATTTTGTTTTGATAATTACAATGATGAGCTTATCTGAAATACTTACTGTATGTGGTGTTGAATTGAAATTTCATGCAATCAAACCATCATACACACATGGTTATCATCCTAACGTGGAATTTGAATTCATACCCAATTTAGCAGCATACTAGCTGCATACCAACCGAGAGAGAGGGTACAGCAAGATTCACAGTGCATTATGGGAATTATGGGAGGCAGACAAAAATTACGTGGGACACAATACACTTGGGTTTTCAACAAAATTTATATATATTTTCCAATATATTTTTTAAAAAGCATTTCAAATAAATGTTTCTCAAACCTGGTCTTAGGGATCTATTGAGCATGCTAGATTGGAATGCTCAGTTAATTAAGTTTATTATGTTTTTTCCCTTTATACAACCCTGCGTAGAATGGCAAATTAAGCAAGGCTCGGCTCACTGTGGCAAGCTCTGCGGTTGTATAGAAGTACTGAAGCAAGACAAATGTAATCCTTTGATACACTTATTTGAGGTCAATTTTTCACACTACACATTTTTTCCACACTACACATCCCACAATGTCTAATTGCAGGGTGCCTGAGAGCGGGTGAGATGAGGACGATGACCTAAGTGCCTGTATCCCTACTGGTACAAAAGCCAAGATGTTCCACTGGTGGTCACTGTTAGCTGATTGGACAGCTGGGATTGAACCCAAGCCAAAGGGCTCAGCCTGCATTCAAGATGGGCACCTTGCTGATTGAACCTCTTGGAAGGCACTAGGGATTTGCCATTTCACTACTATAAGTGGTTGATTCTTTTTTTAAAGTATGGGTTGTTAGAAATGCATTTGTTTCCAGAGAAAGCTGCAGGTGAAGGTATGTCTATTAAAGTTATTTTTACTTATTTGAATTGCTTAAACAAGATAATACAAAAAGATTTACATATTTTTAAGAATAATTAGTTGTGTATGTACTATATACTAAGTCATAAACAAACAATTTCATTTGTAGGAACACACATGATCAGGTGATACTGCATTGCATGGGATTTGAACCTTCAACCTTCTGGTAAGACCAGCTCACCCTTCTAAGGGTTATTGTAATGACAGCAATATTTTATCTCATAAGTTGGCCCACTATGAACTCGCCTTACACTGCATTGCAGAGTGTGCCATGTGAAATGGAAGCTGTGCTTGTTATATAAATAATTGAAAAAAATTTCCCTGTTGGAGTTTGGAGTTAATAATTTATTAGTTTGTCTGTCTCCATACTTTTATTTACCAATTTAAATCAACAGGTTTAAAGGCTGAAATTAAATTAACTCCTGAAATAAATTTCTGTTCCATTTCCCCAGCAATTAAAATGTCAGTTTTAATGTCATGTGTATATTTTTACTGTTGCCCTTGTCAATGACCTTTGCATCTTGTTTGTGTGAAAAGTGCAAAATTCTTTTTTTCCAGTTGAAAGCTTAAAGCCTAAAAAATGCAGGTCTCATTAGTGTATATACATTATTTTTTGAGCAAACTACAACTAGTATTTTCCTCACATCAAAGCTGTCACTTTTGGAAAACAATGAATATAAATCAATGAATGCAAACAATGGAACAATGAATATAAATATAAATCCAAGACTATGTATATTGAAAGTGGCTTCATTTTGCCACAGAGTGCAAAAGAATCATATTCCACCTGCTTACACTACAACACAAAACCTGACACATTTGCTCTTTATACAATGTGGTTTTCCATTAAAATGTTAAACAGAACAGAATGTGCATACGTTTATGTATATGCAGTATACTGCAGCAATATGTGAATGTTTTTTACTTGGTCTATTCCAAATGTTCTCTTTACACAAGTCAATTGCCTTGCCATCAGCTCACTGTTTGGCTAACAATTTTATTTCTCCCACAAAATATTTCATATTTCAAAATTCTATGAAATAGCTGCAGATAAAAGCAACTGAGATGAGGTGGAAACATAATCTGCATGTTATTTAAAAAATGAGCACCATACTGTAAAAATGGTGCATTAAACAATGAAACCTGTAAACCATATTGGCCTGGATTAGTGTTTTACTCAGGTGGAGTCCCCGTCTGCACTCATGGATATGTCATACCTGTTACCTGCTTTTAGCCCTTATGCCTTGTTCAGCAGCAACTGCAGACCATCAGTGGCATCCACAATGGGATTTGTGCATGATTAATATAGAACAGAATGCATGTGTTATGAAAAACAAGATTTCACAAACAAAAAAGTTTAACCAAATAAAAGAAACAGATTTAGAACAGGAACAATCATGTATGGTTGATGAGGATGAGGGATGGTTTTGTTTAAATTTCAGCATCATTCTTGTGCTTCTGTGACCAGAGCAATGCTGCCTTAGGTTAAAAAACATCGTTAGGAATCAGGTGATAACACCAGTGCGAGTAAAGAAGGCAATAAAATAGGCCAGGGCCAGGTTGACGGGTCATGGAGTATAGGGGTGTATTCCAGGGCATGTTGCATCAGAGAGATGTACTGCAATGTTGTCTTGTCTTCATATATGAATCTACAGGTTTCCATACCCATGAGAAATCATGTTTTGTAAAGCACTTTTAATATTCGTATTAGTCTGAGCCAGGTAAGACATAATGAGAAATGCAATCTAATCCAGAAGCTGAGACTGATTGTTTAAGGTGTTAGTTCATATTAAAATTGTGCCGTGGCGAATAAAACTTAGGTAGTTCTAAACATCCTTGATTAAAGATAATGGATGGATAAAAAATCACAAATTTAAGAAGAAAATCCACTCATTCAATGTTCCACTTGCATAACTAATAAGTCCCCTTTCCCCTTTAGGAACAGACTGGGGTGACTTCATCCCTTACCTATGTGAGGTGCCAGGTGCTATGGAATCATACATGGGCCAGCATGACTTTATCTATAATTATATATTCTACATTACTTACTGTGTCTTGTGAGTTGGGATATTATGGATATTACTGGCAAATACAAATAATTATATTGTACAAGGTCAGCACACGGTTACACTAAAATCAGGCTACAGCCCCTCACCTTTCCTTCCTGAGCTGGTTTGTTTTCACACTGTTGTTATCATGTCCTAGAGATTGCCCTTTACAACCTAAACGGTTCCTGACAAACATACACAGCATGCTCCAATGGTTATTATATTCAACAGAAACACGATGAGGTTGCAGGATGGGCGGGTAAAATCCCAGCAATTTCGCCTGAGTCTATCCGACACCTCGGCAGGTAGCCGCAGCTCAGGTAGTTCTCTCCCAATACAAAAATCGAAGGCGCGGTTTTAAATCATGAGGAAGTCCTTCCCTAAATCGCATATGATTGGCCAAAGCCCACATATGCGTCATCAATCTCCTCGTCATTGGTCCGCAGGCGCATCAGTTGCAGAACAGGTCGATGGACTCAGTGGTCTACGCGTCAGGTGCAAGTTTTTAGCTATAGAGAAAAGGAAAGTTGTGTTGGTTTGTAAAATAACTTTAGAATCGTACAGCAGATTAGTCCATAACGTTGTAAACAGTGAGATCGCAGTTTTTAACTTACTACGGTAGCGGCGACGGTGTTTTCCTGAACATGAAGAGTCTGAAGTACAGGTTTAAGAAACACGAAGTTGCAATCACTGTAAGTTGAAACTTTCTGAGAGCCCAGTTCATGTATTGTCTACAACCACAAGCAACCGAGCTAACGCGAGCAAGCTAACTGACCACATATGTATGATTCAGGCAGGCGTGATACCTGTAAAACGGAATGCATTAAGTTATCTTTCTAGTTTGTGAACTACTCATTATACCTGATTGAAATGTTAAGTTATTGTTTCTGAGCTCGTTGTTTAACCTGTCAAATTGTTAGACCAACTCGGTCTGTGAACTTGCTATTTGTTTTTGCCCGTTTGTCATCAGGCTGGCTAGCTTGATATCTTAGCTAGCAAGCGAGGTGTTTCCCCAAATTCAGATGTCCTTCGTTGGCTCTTGTGCTTAAACATTACATTAAATGCATTTAGCGTTTGTCTAACTGTGGATGTATGAAGTATGTGTCATATATGGGCACCAGCACAGAACACTGAAAGGCCACCCAGCTAACTTGCTAGCTAACATAAGTTTCAAAATCGGTAACGTAGAATAAGTCAGTATTAGTTTCTAGGAGACAGGTTAACATTATCTGTTCGCGCCTGTGTTCGCAACAACTACAGGTAGGTAACGTTAGTTGACCATGACAACTGTTTGGCTGTTTCACTCCTTTATGAACTGTGTTTTATTTATTTATTTATTTATTATTATTATTATTATTATTATTATTTTACAAGGGTAACTAAACGTACTAGTTAATTTTATGTCGCAAAAACTCGAAAGAAAGGGTTGTCTGGAGAAGAGCCTAGTTTTGATTGACACTTGATAACCAGGACTGACACTTGCAAGCATATATTCTAATAAAAAAATTTCTCTCCCTTGATGTATCGGAAATTGGTTGTGAATATTTATCCACTAAGTATATATAAAACCGCGATGAAAAAAGGTTTTAAAAGGCTAAATCTGTAATAACTCATTTATTGGAAACTGAAATTACCTGGCCATGCCAGGGGATCACGGCCGATGAAGCGTTAAGTGGAATAACAGTTTATCCTCAGCTGGATAAACCAGGACCTGGAACACGTGCCAGTGCTGCAAAGCCTCATCACCTCGCAGTGCAAATCAAACGGCAATTTAAGGATTCGGATCACCGGCCCACATGTAATTATGATTTGATTACAACACTTCTCACAGCTGCATATTAGTGTCAGCAAAGAAACGCATGGCCTCATACACCCCTATATAAAGTATAAAGTAAACATCTACACTGTGTCATGCTTCTTGCCTTTGGTTGCTAGGCTTTTAGTTAATGCACTGAAGTGAAAGAGGCAGACCTCTTGATGTTTTGGAAGGTGTCATTACTGACGTTGATGGCATGCTTTGACAGCTCTGAAAAAGTTTTTACAGCTTTGAAATTTGCAGTTGACGGTGCAATTGAGGCTGCCAGAATAACTAGGTGATCAATATGCTGGAATGGTGTGCCATCAGTAACTGCCTGTGAAAGTCGGCAACGTGTTTTTGAAACTGATTGTGCCTTCTCACTTGTCTTCGTACAGAGGATAATGTCTTAACTGCGCTCTGACCTGCCTTCCCTTTGTCCTGAGATGAACATGGTGTGTGTGTCGTCTGTCAAAGTGACTGTAGGATAAAACACCGGGCATATGTGATGCATAGCGTTACTAAAGGACTGATTGGCAAACAAATTGTCTGATTCAGACCTTGAAACCTCTTTCATTGTTCTTGCAGACGAAAGATCAGAACTGTGAAATTATCCCTTCTTTGCTGGTCCCAAAAGATGCACCCAGAAGTCTCTTTGAATCAAATGATCACATTGCCTGCTTTGAAATGTGTTTGACAACTGACGCCTCTGTTCAGTTGTGTGCATGTGTAATTTACTAGCACTCACACATATACACACATAATACGTATTTTGTATAATAGCTGGAAGAGAACGCCACATTGTTGGATTCTTTTGCCATGAATATACTGTATGTAGAATGCTTTAGAAATCCTTCCACCTGAACGCTGGGGCTTTAAACCTGACCAGTTTTCCAGTCCATTTGAGTGCCTTACACTGCAGTGTGGCCTTGCATTCTGAATGCCCCTCCAATTCATACCACACAGAGTACCGCTGAGGCACTTTTGAAGATGCCAGTTTGCATCTGGATTTTTCCCCGAACCTTCTTTAGACCATCTAAAACCCTCCAGCTTTTTGAGGTCAGCTGTCCCCGACTCCCAACCCATTATTTTTAGATATCTCCATGGTTTTCAGAAAAAAAACATGCCAAGAGGACAAAAATATGCTAAATTTGTATTTTCATAAAGTAAATTAGTACACCATTTATAGTGTTGTGAGTAAAATTTAGTTTGCTGTTTTCATTTGGTGGACTTCATCCCCTTAAGCGCTTTGGCATATATATGATGCGCTCTCTCTCTCTCTCTCTCTCTCTCTCTCACACACACTCATATTGGTTACTTCAGCACTTATGTGCTTATAGACCTCTTGACTTCATGAATTCAGATATAGCTGTTGTATTGAAGGCTGAAAAGGAGAGGTGATTGTAAGACTATTGATCTTCTGTGTACTGGCTCCCCACTCTTTAATGTCAGAGCTTCATCAGTTACCAGATAATCAGTTTCACACTTTTAACTTTTTATTTAAACAGCACTTTATGGATTTGGGGTTCGAAAAAAAAAAAAAAATGAAAATGGCAGCTGAAATATCTTAGAAATGTCAACAAAAGATTTATAAAATGTCACAGAAAAATCCCCTGAAACTAGGCTCCTTTGAAGAGGGTAACCAGAGTGCACTTTGATCCCAGCTTAGATTGTGGCAGTTGCTGGCTTAAATACTTTGGCAGATTTAGCGTTGCAGGAATGTTGCCTAAACATGTTGGCAGCGAGCATGGCTTGGCAGCACAGTAAAATACTGTTATTGAATGTGAGATTTCTTTGAGTTTGGCTTATCCAGCATTAAATGGTGAATATGTACAGTTGCTGTATAAAAATCAATGTGTTGCAGTGTTTTCATGAGATCTTAGAACTCACATGTCCATGGTGGAAAATGTTTCCTTTGTCAGGGTGACCTCAGTACATCTGATATAAACAGCCAGAAAATGCATGTAATGCTTTTGGTGTTCATGCAGAGACCTTCTTTTGTACCATTGTAGGAGATACAGGGGTTCCAGCACAGGGTTCAAACTGAAGGATTGAAGGACACTTAACTACACATCTGCTTTTAATGGCCAATTTCAGGAATTAGAGCATTTGTTATAAGAACAGCATCCTTCTATGTGAAACATGCACGTATTCTCCCTTTTTTTCTCTCTTTCCCTCCAGAGGTGGTTTGTGCTTTATTGTTAATTTGGGGTTTGTGAACGTTCGTAGCCAGGAGTCTTAGGGGCTGCAGTGGAGTCTGCCTCTCTGTGTGGGATGGTTCACTCCTAATCCAGATGATGCTGCGTAACCCCCCCTCCCATACAGCAGGCTCAGAGAGCCCTCATGCCCTCAGGAGAAGAATTTGCTGTTCTTACAGAGATGTCTGTGTTCCTCCATAGGTGGGTGGAGATGTGTGTAAAGCAGGTAGAGTGTGCTTGGTTCCTCTGTCAGATGAGGCTCTGTTGAGACGCTGGTTATTACCGAACATCTTCCAGACTGGCAGAGGGTAGAGTTCAAACAGCTGTGCTGTGCAATGTCCCCACGGATTCTCAGTGGGAATGGATGTGTGAAATCCCAGGTGTGTGTGTGTGTGTGTGTGTGTGTGTGTATGAGAGAGAAAGAGTATGAGTGTGAGTGGATATGTGTGTGGGTGTGTGCGCGTGTAAGCCGGTCAGCACACGCTCATGCACGTGCGTGCGCACACACACACACACACACACACACACACACACACACACACACACACACACAGTGACACTGACAACTGTACTGATACAGTGGAGTTGGTTGGGGCAGCAGTGTGGTGCAGTGGTAAGGAACAGGGCTATTAACTGAGAGGTTGCTGGTTCGATTCTCTGTTGGAACACTGCTGTTGTACCCTTGGGCAAAGTACTTAACTCACAATTGCCTTAGTATATATCCAGCTGTATAAATGCATAAAAAAGGTAGCCTGTGTATGGTGGATAGGAGCGTCTGCTAAATGACAATAATGTAGTGAATCCTTCTGAATTGTACTGTTCATTCTGGTGTACTAAAAACTCCTCCATCTGCAGTAGATTTCTTTTATCTTTAAGAGAGCCCATACCTTTCAGAATTGAAATGTGGGAATCATTTTTCCGGTCACAAACAAAACCTGGTTCTCCTCAAGCAGAGCTGTGTTCATAGTGGAAAGCCCTTATGGTCTAAGTGACTGTTTCTCGGAAGAGCCTGTAAGGTTAAAACAGGCCGTTCTGCTGAAAGCCTTTGTCTGCCATGCTTGGGGAACAGATAGTGTGCACTGAAGTGTGTTGTAGTGTGTCTTAAAGATGCTGGATTACTGGGGGGGAGGGGACATACACAGAGCATCCCTCACATGGCCCACATGAGCTAGCACAAAGCATTATCCTGTCATATTTAACAGGAACAAAGCAACCCCTTCCAAAACATCCTCACAAAATGTGGTTTGTATTCGTGCTGAGGTAACTACAGTGCTCTCTGAGTAATGTCTCAACCCTTCCATCAATCTTATCTCATTTGTTTTGTGATTAACCCACTTTAAAATCAGTACGTCACTTCACAGAACTCCTGACAGAAATGGAAAGTGGTTGTCTCACCAAAACGCATGTTCAGTGGCAGAAATAATACTACTGTCTTTGCATCCTCCCATTTGAATCCCGCAGGCAGCGGAATACTGGCTGCATGCATTTGAAGGAATTGTAATACTTCCAAAACAAGGCTCGCCATTAACAGTGCTGAAATTACATACCAAGTTTCAATAATCAATTGGAACAAAACTGCCCTGTCCAACTAAAACAAGCAGTTCAGCCTCATTGTGGCCAGGCTGTTTCTTTCAATCTGGCTCTGAGTTTTTCCTCTTGATGAATGTTTTCATAAGTGTCAGAGTGTGAAATGGCAGAAAGGGCATGTGTTTCGACACTCCTCCTCGTCTGTGGGAGTGTATTTATCTACACTGGGGAGTTCAGCCGTCTGATTCCACAGTTCATAAGTTTGTGGGAGCGTCGGTTAAATTGAACCACTGCCTCACGTTTGACTGTGGCTGGTGGAGCGTTTTATGAGCAGGGGTCAGGGAGTGTTGAAGTCACTGCACAGATTTAAACATACATTAGTTCACACTGACAGAAATGAGGGCAGAGAATGTGGAGAGGAAAAAACAATGGAAGATTCAGTTGATCGAGTTTTATGTGACTGAGTGCTTACTCAGAGGATCAGCACACAGACACTGATGCATGGAGATATGAGAATTCCCCCTCACACCTCGAAAAGAAGAGGAAGAAAGTAAAATGATTAATGTTTGGTTGATGGTGTGACCATAGTAACAGATATGGTTTGGAGTGTTCGTCTATGAGCTGAGATAGGGCAGTGTTTCACAGGATTTTGACTTTGGCTCTTCCGAGGGTGCAACCATGAAAATCCCAGAGATGTGTTTAGCTCTGCTCGGTGGACGTATTGATTAGGCCTGTCTCAGCTGCAGGGAACACTAACCATCCAAGCACATTCAGTTCACGGAATGGAGCTGTTCCTGTCAAAGTGTCTATGAATGAAGCCCTGCGGCCCAGAGACATTTTCTGGTTCTTTAACACTCCGTCAGCGTCGAGCTGGCTTTCTGACTGTCATCTACTAATTAGGGTGCTGCGGGATTGAGGCTAGTAATCTGGAAAATGTTAATACTGACGAATCTCTCAATTAGAACATTCTCCACGTACCACTGGCCTCTGTGGAATTTGCAGCCCGAACTTGTGAGGTAATCGCATCAGGCTGGGTTTGCTTTGTGCTGTACTCTCACGATCGTGTCCAGTTTGATACTAATGTTAAAGTATGACGGTGTGGCAGTACTGTTAGTCTGTCCTTGTTTGCTCATGGTGTACTTGTGTTTTCATGGCTGATCCCAAGAGCTGTAGAACAGTTGAGCCCCTAGGTGGTGGCTGTGGGGGGGAAGATACGGGCAGAATTATGCTTACTTACGTTTGCTCAGCAGACAGTCTTCTACAGAGTGACATGCACAGCACACACACAAGATATCATCCATATTATTTATACAGCTGGGTATTAATAATTGAGGCAGTTTTGATAAGTACATTGCCCAAAGGTACAACAGCAGTACCCTAACGGGAATATTCCTGGCTCTTTACTCCCACGCCACGTTGCTGCCTAGAATCGACTGGGAGGCTGTTTTGCGGCCATAATGAGGCTGCAGTCACTGATAAAAGATGTCTGTCAGACACCCCCCCCCTCGGTACAGAAGCTGCACTCGTGATCCTAATTCCGAACGGACGATAAGGAAGCGGTAAGGGTGGGGATTACACGCCATGCTCGGAGTCATGGTGGACCGCTTTCCTTCACCGCTCCTTTTAATCACTCGGGAGCGGAGGGGATTGGAACCCGTCTGTGGTTAGCCAGCGAAATTGAAGCGATGAATCTGAAGAGCTGCAGCAGCAAACTCAGCCCTTTCAGATCAGTTATAAATGTTGCATTGAATACAGGAAATATGTCTTGGGAGATTTTAAGGAACTAGTTTTTTTTTTTTTTAACTGTGTTTCTTTTTTACTAGTTTATCTCAAAGATCAAAAACTGAAGAAAATCTTTTTTCAATGTTGACATTCATTGTTACCTAACACACATAAAAATTGCAGATCAGTTCATTAGGAATGAAATATTGCTAGGTCTGTCCACCAATGCCAAAAAGGTTGTGAAATTACAATGTGTTGGATCATATTTGGCTGCCAGTATTTCTTCTTTGGAAGGCTATTCAAGGACAGAACTGAAACTATTCTCCTTAAGGCAAACATCAGGAGACATTTCGAAGGAAATTAACCCTACCGCCACCCCTTTTATCAGCGATTGAACGTACAAAGAATGACCCCACAGGAAACTAACTATTCGAAAATATTCCACCGCGACATCGCAAATCAGTTACAGGAAACGGTAATAACATGCTTGTCGGTTAGATTGAAGAATAGTAACCTAGAGCTGCAGCTGCGTTCTTTGTCATTAGTATTTATCAAGAACTGAAGGACGCTGAATAGAATCAGTTTGCTGTAGAAATTTCCTGTATGAAGGTGCAAGTGAATGTGTGTCTCTGCAGTGAGTCATTGTTCTCACAAAGATATCAGGAATTTTGCAGAGTGATTCATGTGGTTGGGGGCAGTCTGTATCTGATATTCATGCTTGGAAGTGATTGCATATTTGAAAATAAGATTATTTGAAATACACATCCCTGGTTAAGGTATATGTGGAATTGAAGTAATGTAGGTGCTCCACACTGCGTCATGATATTACCAGGGAAACTCGCTCTGCATATGCTATAACACTGGACCCTTAGTATCTGGCTAATCACACTCGATTGTATTGCACCTACATGTGAGATAGATCAGGATTATTAAAATAAGTGCTTGAAATTATTGTGTTTTAGTGAACGTTAAACCATTGAAACTAGCAGCGCTGGAACACGCAAAGTACTGTTGTGCAGTGCACGTCCCTGCTGTTAATGGCCGAGATGTGGGTGACCCCTGGCTCTCTGAAGGAGAGTCTTTTTAATCCATAGAAAAGGAGGCAAAGCAGCCAGCATCCTTGGGTGAAAACAGTGCTTTTTCCTCCACCTGCAGAGCTGAAATGTGCCATTCTTCACTTGGCAACGTTTATCGGCTCTGTGTATAAAACCTGGCTGTGTGGTGCTAAAACGGTGCAAAGGGTGTGTGCGTGGATCAGCTCTTATTGGCTGTACTGAGCTGGGTGCACTTCCTCTCAGAGACACGCTGATATTAACATATTCTGTCTGACATCAGGATCAGATATTTGAGCAATAGCTCCCTGCTTTTCCCCAAAGTGCCGGATGAAACTCCAGCTATATCAATTTAACTGAAGACTTCCTGAAAGGAGACCTGTGTTCTGTCTCACTTTCAGGAAAGTTGATAATTCTTTGATATTATTTCTTATTTTATGCTGGCTTCTTAGGTGCTCCTTTATGAATATTGATTTGAGAAAATAAGCCAGGCTTTTTCTTGTTCAGAGTCAGAGAGATTTTATTGTCAGCCCATCCATATGCAGTATACAGTAAGGTTGAAATAATGTTTCCCTGGTACCCATGGTGCTACATTCAATACAACTGAATAAATACACAAGACAATAAATAGACAATAACAAGACAATAAATAGACAAGAAACCAAGACAATAAATAAATAGACAAAGTAACACGACATCAGATTGGAAGGTGGCAGGCAGAGAGTGCAAGTAAATATGTAAACAGCTTATACTTTTTAAAGTGGCTCAGTCCAGGGGAGTGGGCAGGAGCATGCTGTGCTCCTGGGGGTCTGTTCTTGTGCAGGTGCAGGAGGGGAGGAGGGGGCAGCGAGGAGTTGAGGAGCCTAACTGCCTGAGGGGAAAAAGCTGTTGTTTCATTAATAAGAATCTGGATACTAATCCAAGTAATTTATCAGTGACCTGGCAGCTGAAGGTTACGTCTCCTCCCTTTTGTTTTACAATATTGAGTAGATGAGTAGAGGAAACCAGTGAGAGTGATGGTACTGTGAGTTATCTCTTAGATGTCCCCAAACGCACTGCGGCAGGAACCCGATCCAGCCTCCCTCTCCCCGGCGGGGGGTGGGGCGGCTCTGTGCCTCTGGGACCTCAGGCTCCGCCCCGGCCTCAAGGCCGCCCTGCTCCACTGCTCCCCAGCACAGACAGTGAACGGAAGGACAAACGACTCAGGTTTCAAGGCTGAGGCTCAACAGAGGAGGGAGGTGGAGGAGAGCAGAGCTGCTCGCTTACAGGAAGTGCTTACATCTTCATCTGCTTATTGTCACTTTGGCTATGGAATTGTAGAGTGAATGAGGCTTCTCTCACCTCTGTTAAACGCTGATTATTTACTGGCTGATTATTTACTGCCTGTTTGGAGTTGGATTGAAAGAGGTCATTTTAAAAGTTGGGCTTGGCTGAGAATTGCGTTATCAGTTGGGAATGTTGTGATCACAGCAGGGGAGCGTTTGCCCAGTGACTGCAGAGGCATTGTAATAACACTGTCATGTACTGTAGCAATTAGGTTTCATTCCTGAGCTCATTTTCTCATAACCCCCTCCCACAGTCTGCCTCCACACTGAAGAGCAACATACCCACACGCATACACACACACTGGATTTTATAGATGGCACTTTTTATAGATGGCACTTGTTGGGATTCTGCTGTGCAGGTGCTGTGTCCTGACCACACTAAAAAAAAACAACAAAACTACAGAACTCCTGAGAATCCAGCACAGTGTTGAAATTGTATATTCAGTTACAAACGGCTATGCCCTGTGCCCTACTTGCTCCTGTACTCCTGCAGTATTAGTCGTGTGAACAGTGGAAAATACCCGTATATATGTACAGTGAGAGCTGTGTTGTTATTACACAGTGTGCAGTGGACCGTGTTGGTGCTGTGTGATCTAGGCATGAGGCTCTGTAGAGAAGCCCGTGTGGCCCTGCGTGTTGGGCCGATGCCTCCGCTCCACAGGGCTCTCAGACGGAGGATCCAGGTTCCGCCACCCCTGCAGTGTGCCGTGTGGACCGTCCTGGGTGCTGGCACACCCCCCGTCCCCCTCTGGCCCGGACCGGGCCTCTTCCTGTTGTTCTTGCATGCGAGGCGACGGGGGGGAATCCCGTGCTAATCCCGCGCTCATCCCGCCGTGTTCTCCAAACGGAAGCGCTCTTCCTGAAACGGTGACTCATGCCGCTCTCTGAATCTGCTTTTGGCCTTGCTTTGATAAATGACTCATTGAGCATGTAACTGGCAAAGCAGACACAGCACTGGCATGGTTTAAATCAGACTGCCCTGTGCAGCTCTCCCGTAGGGGAGTGTGGGGGCATCAGATCAGAGGATCAGATTCTCCTCTCAGCCAGGCAGCTCCGGCCTGTTTTCCTTTGTTTAGTGGCTTCTCAGCTGAGAAACAGGCCCCGAGGAGAGGCTGAGGCTGTTCTGGGTCCTCTGCATTGTCAGCGATGGGATGGAGGGGGCGTGCTATCGGGTCAGGGCCCACCCCCTCTTCCTCCAGCTGACCCGTCCACACAGGGCATTGCCATGGCGACAGGGACACAAATTTGCTGATGGAAGGGGAACTACGGCAGCGGCTGCCAACAGTTACGCCAACAGCTACGCACAGGTCCCCTGGAGGGGGCGATGGTGGAAGTGCTTGTTGTGGGCCTGTGCACACAAACATCTCGTTCATCATTTCTACCGGATAAACTCTGTTAAATGGGGGTGTCTAAATCAGAGTGTGAGGTGTACAGCACCGGTCAAACGTTTTAACACACCTGATTAAGATAATGGGAACCATGCATTCAAAGACATTTTGATCTAAAGACTTCTGTTTAAATGCTCTAAAGTTGTTTCTTAGGCATTAACTTTCACAGTTTATATTTTTCAATGTACGAATTTCTTTCCAAAAAATTTAAGTTTTATTTTTTGGCTATTTTGAAGAATCTAAAATATAAGATAGTTTTGATTCATTTGATTTATTTATATTAGTTCACTGTATAATTCCATTTGTGTTATTTCTTAGTTTTGATATCTTTACTGTTACTCTAAAATGTTTAAAATGAAGAAAAACTCTTCTATGATTTGGTGTGTCCAAACTCTTGACTGTGTGTGGTGAAGGTGTGTTAATGGGGAAGCCCTCAGATGCGGCTTGGTTTTGCATGTGCACTGGTGGGGCAATGCGCTCAGTGCTGCCCCCGATGGGCAGATAGTATACTGCTGTGGGGATTTTCTTGGTCTGTTGTTGGAAATAACTTCCTTGCAGTGGGAGGTAGGGTCCTTCCATTTACTTAGTAGTGAAAACATGTATTTAGCTTAAGCAAGTAAGAGCATTTCTGAGGTCAGTGGTGCTGGAACACCTCCACTCAGATTAAGCTGAACTGAGACATCCACCCAAGATTTCAAGGGGCAGACATTAACAAAAAATAAAAGCAAAACAAGAAGACAAAACAAAATGAAAAACACTGAGCCAATTCTGTCTGCATATTGAAGTCGGTAAGACTTTACAATGGACTAGTTGTAGCGATGTGAAAGTGATACTGGCATTCAGGTGATTGCTCTGATAAAGCCCGCAGCTGGAACAAAAGGTATTGCGCAGGGGTTCCCAGGACGCGGATTCCTAATGTCTCTGTTTTTTCTCCGCTACCTCATGAAGGTTAGCTCTGAAAGCCGTTCCCAGGCAGCTGCATTATATTCCATATGAGCTTAATGCACTCAAAACGCCTAATGCACATTTATTCCCATTACCCGCTCGTTTTTGCACAACCGCATTATCCGGGGTGCGGCGTGGATTCTGAAGTGGTGCCTTTGTGTAAGCGTATCATAACAGACCACTCATGGCACATCAGCAAGATCGCCCGTTTGATGCTGCGTGGCTGTTAGCACTGCGGGCTGATTCACCTTACGGAAGCGCGCTCCGTCACCGCTGTTTCTGCGAACCGATAAGCATGTGCGTGCAAGTGCACGTGGGCGTGTGAGGGAACATTTGTGCGCACACGTTTTTGTCTCTCTCTGTCTTTGCGTGTCTGTGCATGGATTGTCTCATCCTGCTTTAAGCAAGGGAACATCCACAGGGATCAGGTCACTCGCAGTTACTCTGGTTACTCAGGAAGTGCCACTGTGTGGAGTTTCATCAGTTCCATGTATAAATGCTGAAGAGTCAGCATGTATTTCAGGCAGCTCTGTGGAAATGTAATGACCTCCCTGCCACTGTGTCACGGTCAGGTTGTCGCCCCAGCACTAGTGCATTGGGAGGGTCTGTGTTACACTCTTGGGAAAAAGCTAAACTGGGGTGTTTCTACAGCACAAGCACTCAGTTGTCACTGAATTTGTTGTTAAAAATGGAATTGCTTTCATTCTGCTGCATAACTAATGTCGATGTGTTTCAGGTTTGTAATGATTTTCCCCTGGCTGAAGCGTCAGCATTTTAGCTCTGTAGTGTGGTAATTGTGGTAGAGGTCAAAACTCAGGCTTTGTGTTGCTTTTCTTCCCAGAGAGCCTTGTTTCGCCTGGGTGGGGTTAGCTTCAGGGCTCCGCGCTGCAGTTAAAACAACAGGGTACGGGTCTTGGAGCCCGGGTGTCTAATCCCTCAGATGAATGGCTCTGTGGCAGAGCGATATCCTGTTCTCTCTGTAAAGGGCTGAGAGGGGGAGGTTTCTCTCTCTGTAAGCCGATCCGGCCAGAGTGACGACCCTACTTTTCCGCCTAACTGGGGTGGAAGGAAGCTGGGAAATCAGGGCTGTTGGGCTCTTATTTCACCCATTTTAGCCTTTTTCATGTATTATGGTGAACCAATGAGACAAACTGGCCATGACAGCTGTGAGTGAAGAATAAGTAAAACCTGTATGGCTTAACCTGTTTGTGGGGTGAGACTGAAATCTTCCTCCATGTTTGGTGCTCATTTGTGCTGCTCATTTCAATTTCTTTCCAAAAAAACTAATTATTTTTAAAAAAATATATATTTTTAGGCTACTTTGAAGAATATGAAGTAAGATGTTGTGTCCAAACTTTTGACGGGTACCGTAATTGCATATTGAATGAGTTTATGGTTTGCCGCTGTGCCTGAGCCTCTGACTTTGCTTACTCCCGTTGTGTGCACACTCTGGTTAAGTGCATAATGCCACAGCTGTCCTCAGCACACAGTTATTAGCAGTCCCTACTATATTTTTATAGGGAGGAACACGCTGGCACGCTGTTTCTAGTATTGCTGTTCAGTGTTGAGTGCATTTCAATCACAGCTCTCTCTAAAATGTTGTCATTTTGTCATCAAAATAATGGCAGATAATGGCGTATTGGAAACGTTTCTGTTTGTTTTTGAAAACCGTTGTGGGTTTTTTACTCCGGCAGCAAGAAGTAAATTCACTTCCTGGCCTCGGCGGCCTCGCTGCTGTAAGTGCTGAAAGCATTCCTCCAATCAAAGCTGCAATTAGAGAGAGAGTGGGCTGGAGTCACTCGGTACCCTCTCTGTTCCCTCCCTGAGGCAGAAGCAGCACCACTTCAGAGCCAGCTGTCAGTCACTGCCTCACTGGCTGACTGAATGGCTGCAGTAACGGGGGCCTGTCGCCAGATGGCGTCACGGCACCCGTTCCGTTCTTGGTTTTTGGCAAAGAAATATGTGTCAAAAGGGGAGTTTCAGTTCCAGCTCCTTGTCAGTCAGGCACTGAAATTTGAGATGTGCTACATGACGCTCTGAGTCATGCTCTAAAATGAGTTTTATTGCGATGTAAGTAAAGGGTAAATCATACAGAAAAAAATAACTTAAGGACAGCACAATTTCCTGTCACAATTGTATTTGCGAATTTAGAAAATGGTCACATGGTCATGCGGTTCATGGGAAACCAAGGGATAGGAATTTAAGTGGAAGATGCTATTGTGCTTGGGGTTAGTGCTTGCCTTGCCTGCATTTAAACGGACGGACACTGTTCTTCAGTCTCTGGGATGCCTGTGGGTGGAAGTGGCCCACAGTAACAGATTGGTTCACCCTAAATCGCAGTTAGAGCTCCAACAAGCTGTATGGCCTGTATCAGTCATTGTGCACACTCTTGTGTTCTTACAATTTATCAAACTTAGTTGATTCAATAAACATAAACATAAAAAAAAATGGCCAACCTGGACCCCTGAAGTAAATGGAGAGGTGTGTGCAGTGATTTCCCAGAAGTCTTTATAAATCATTTTAAGTGGGCAGGTTCTGTCAGAGTCCCTTGTGCCGTGGCTGCGATGTGGTCCAGGCTGGTCTGTCTGTCTGTCTGTCTGTCCGTCTGTCTGTCACAGGTCAGCAGCAGGAGGGTATTCTCTTGCAGACAGTGTAAGCTGAGACCTCGCGGGGGCAGGGCCTGTAATTTAAACGTGCCCCGGCCGCCCCTCTCTTTTTTCACTCCAAATAAAACCTGACGTCTTCGGCTGGAAATAGAAGGGACGCGCGGCGTTTGTGTGGAGGTGCGACTGGGGCACGGTCCCAGACAGCTGATCCCGTGACCCACAGCAGCTAAGCAGCCTCTTTAGCGCGGGACACCCAGCTGAAACAGGACTCGCTAATCCCCCAGGTGCATATTTCCGGAGCCCGGGACGAGGGTGGTGCCCGTGCCAGCCGGGCACCTCCTCCTTGTTCCCGCCGTGGATCGCCAGCGGCAGGCAATTACTCATGAATGGGGCATGCTTCGTGTATTCTTAGAGCTGTCATGGGAGAAAGGTTGAAGGTTGGAAGACAGTAACACAGTAGCGGTCCTGCGTGGTGTTTACCCAGTGTATTTTAAACCTGGGACACTGCACATATTTACAGAGGGGGTGATCTGTCCTTGGACAGGGCAGGACGGGGGAGACCAGAGGGACACACTCATGGTGCAGAGAGAGACTGTGAAGCGTCTGTGTGCGTGTGTGTGCTCTTCCCTGCTGGTGTCCCATATCCCTATGCACATACATACACACACACACACACACACACACACACACGCACACACACAGACTTGTCCCTGTAGGAGGAGTTGTGGTAGCACACTGGGCGGTCCTGCTCTGGGACTCTGCGATACTGAGATGGAGGGGCAGACAGAGGCTGTAGGCTGGAGAGGACCGACAGAACCCTCCTACAGCCCGCACTGAGCTGGATCACTGGATCCAGCCCCTGATCACTGTCTGGGACAGTGCTGAAGAGGATCCAGCCCGCCTCACCTCTCCCTAGGATACTTCTGAAGACGATCCAGCCCCTGATCACTGTCTGGGACGGTGCTGAAGAGGCTCCATCCCCCCTCATCTCTCCCTGGGACAGTGCTGAAGAGGCTCCATCCCCTGATAACTCCCTGGGACGGTGCTGAGGAGGATCCAGCCCCCCCACCCCCCCGCTCGCTGGCCGAGTGCAGAAGTGGCCCCCTGGACGGCCTCGCCAACATGAGCCGCTGGCTGAAATGCACCTCCAGTTACTTTGTAGGTGCCGGACGCAGGATGACAGGCTTCTACAGTGTTCTGACACTGCTGGGCTGGGGCTGATACTCACGCCTGCGGAAAGCATGTGGACTGCTCTGTCTCAACCCATAAGCTGCATGTCTTTATTGGAGTGAATATTATTCTTTTTATTACTGTTATTGTTATTAGCATTGTTCATTTTTCTACCCGTATTCATTTTTCTCCATCACTGTGTTTTTTCGAAGCATGTGGTTTGTGGAGCTGGTGTGAGAGCAGGCTGTGTTCTGAGCTGCATGCTGTGTGGTGAATCAGGAGAAAGGGAAATGGGGTTGGGCTGAAAAAGCCTCCTTTATGGCTGAAGTGGCCTTTTCTCCGTGCGAGCGGACACGTTCCCCACCTCCATTCACGAAAAACGCTGCTGCCCTCCCCGCGACCTCTGAACAGGCTCTGCCGTGTAGTTTTCGCAGCATGCTTTCTGAGGGCTACCACCCCCACACCCCCCCAACCCCCTGCCGTCGAAAACCTGCTTCTTTCGAAAGCGCGTTTGCCTGTAAATTGAACACCTACGAAGAAAACATCCTGCGGTGTAGTAAACATCAATCTGACAAGAGCTAAGAATAGGTGCTGCCTCTGAGCTCTCACCCTGGGTGGTGGTGGTGGTGGTGGTGGTGGTGGTGGGGGGGGGGGCAGTCAGTTTACCTGCCTGTTGTTTGTGGGGCTGTCTGTGATTGGCTGTTCTGTGTGCACTCTTGCAGAACGCGGACTGGAATAAGCATGACGAGCGGCTGATGAAGGCGGTGGAGCGGGGTGAGGTGGACAAGGTGGCGGCTGTGCTCAACAAGAAGGGCGTGGTCCCCACCAAACTGGACCCGGAGGGCCGCTCCGCGTGAGTGCTGTGTACCCTGAAAACTCTCACACACACAGATGTGTGCACAAACACGTAAACTCGCATTCACACACACACACACACACACACACACACACACACAAACTCTCCTGTACCTCACTATCCTAGCTGTTAACAGTATCCCTAAACCTGGCTTTCACACCCAGTCAGCTGAAGCAGAACAGGTCACTCAGCAGAGCTCTTTGAGTGAAAGTGCATAAATCCAGCAGGAAGAAACAGGACCTGTATCTCAGAGTTTTTGCCTTTCCCTGCATTGCAGGGGTCTCATTCCTAGTGATGTGAGGTTAACACGGACATGGAATGTAAAACATTCATAAGCTGAAGCATATGTTCCTCGTGGGCCCCTGATTGGCTCAATGCAGACATTGACATTGCGTGTTCTAGGCTGGGCTGAATCAGGAGTTCCCAGCGTTTCATCCAGGTAGGGTGGGCTACTCTGGCCAGTGCCCCAGCATCACACCCTCTAGTGACTCGTCAGGCACCTGTAAGTTGATTGGATGCCATCAGCAGAGATGCGCCTCCCCTCTGTTTTGTGGTCACACCCCGCTGTGATGCACTCTGGGACTTGTAGTGTGAGAAGCCATTGGATGCGTGTGAGTGTATTGAAGGATTGCATTAGTCATACTACAGTGCTCCTGAGTGAGTGCAGGGGATGTTGCAGTGTACAGCGGGTGATCCTACAATCAGGCAGAAAAGGGAAGGGGCAAATCATCAAAAAGCAAGCTCCACACGCAGATGCATTCAGTTTATTTTATTTCCACATGGAATTAGTAACAGCAGATCAATTCGTATTTGTTAAAAACTCAAGCTGTAGAATATCTCTTTCCTTTGGGCTTATTCACAGATAATGCTCAGCTTCCTCTGTTCCATTACCCATGTCCTCATCTCTAATCATGCAGTGATTTGGACTGCTTCACTTCTCTGCCTGCTGAAATGAATCTGAAGTCTGTTCTTCTGGAAACATGTGGAAGCAGTCATGATATATTTGAACGCGCTCGCCTGAGCAGGGACCTCTCCGCAGTCACACGAGCCGCCTCCTGCCGCATGCAGAAACGCCACTCTCGCCGAGCTGGCTGACGAGAATAGCAGACAGACAGCGGTCAGGGCCGCGGGGCAGCTTTTCTGAGCAGGAAATGTTTTCAGGGTGAATAAACTTGATATTCCGCACAATATAAAATTAGAGCCAGAGCTTGAGCTGGCTGTAATTTTAGGGCCTCGTTGTCATGGCGACAGCCGCCCGTATCTTTAGCTGGGGTCCGTGCAGTGGTGCGGGCTGAGGGGGGTGGTATTTTTAGGATGAACGCAGGGTAAACAAATGCTGGACATTTGGGGGGGGGGGGGGGGGGGGGCCCTGGCCACAACCCAGGTGGGGTCTCGTCTGGAATTGTGAAGAATGGGGTCACTCTGTCTCCTCAGGTTGCATTTTTGTTTTTCGTAACATCTTGAGCAGTTTGTGATCTGGATTTACCCTGTTAATTTTTACCACAGTATTTCTGTCAACACTACCGCTCTGACTTCAAACATTTCATTTGGAACCTTAGGAGGGACTGTTGTGTGTACAGGAGTCTGGGAAGGTTGGAATGGGGGCTCTTGGCATTGCCACACACAGGCACAATGGTGTGTCCCAAATGTGAGGCCACAGAGTCTCTGTGCGCTGAGTCCAGCAGGAGGCTCCCTGGGCTCTGATGAAAGGGTACTCTTTGCCTGAAGGCCGTGCTTCTGATAATGGCCACACAGTCACAGCTGGCAGTGGGACTGAGGTAGTTTTGCGAAGCTCCTCTGAAATGAGTGGGAGTGAGTGACTGTGTGACTCCCACTGTGAGAGCTGCCTCTTGCCAGGGCCCCTCACAGAGCTCATACTTTACCTGTTTTCTGCAGGCAGAGCTGGATTTTAACAGAAAATCCAGCTCAGGTTGAGCACATCACTCAAAGCACCACAGCTGGACCTTCAGCTGGGCTTTGAACATGCAACCTGCAGGCTGCATGCTCAGTACCTGCTGAATGGCAAAGAGTAGAGGCTTTCTGAAATTACTCTGAATGTGTTAGGATGTTCTCATTCAGCCAGCCTTACATAGCTACAATTTTACACGACCCTCAGTGATGTAGGGGACCACTCCCCTTCACCCCCCCCTGGAGAATGTGAATGTGCAGCTGCAGATGGAACAGTGCTTGTCATTAGCTGTTATTTCGGGCGGTGGTGAGAGGCGTCTGTGTGCGTGATGTCAGCCGAAGACGGAAAGGTGAGCTCTGCTCCTGAATCTCAGCGGCTGTCAGAGCTGTCAGAGCGGAGACGGAGCCGCGGGTTTGAGGGGCGACCCCCGTCGTACAGTGTGCCTTCCCTTTGCTCAGAACACACCGAGTGCACACCTGCATAGGAGCTTCTAGCAAGTGAACACATGTAAATGTAAATGTTTCATCTATTTACCACGAGACATCCGCACCTGTGTGAAGGGATGGGAGGGGGTCTGATGCTTTTAACGTACGTGGCGTTCACCTGCACACATCCAGTCCTTTCGAGGGAAGGATTTTTCATTAGTCTCTGCCCCCAGCTTTCACGGGGGTTGTAGTAATATTTATTTTGGGGAATGGCGACCTCAAGTCTCACTGGAGGGACAGATGTCTGGATTAGATGTCGTCTGTGTAGAAAGGCCTGACTCTAGGGCTGCACACAGCCGGTGACCAAAGACACACGGCGTCGCCAGGGAAACACTTTTGATCAAAGCAAACTCGCTGTTGTTTTTTTTTATGTCTTTTCTGGGGAATAAAAAAACTCCAAATGAGATTTCCCACAATCACAATGTCCCCTCTGTGGTTTTTCAATTGGAAATGCGTAAGTCTGCACAAAGCGGTGTTCAGACATACATGGATTGGATTTGATAATTCATCATGAGTAACAATACTCATTATCATCATGTAGAATGATTGGTAATGATAGTTATTAAGCATTTTATCATCTTGTTTCTTCAATGTTCCGTTCAGATGAAATCAATTAAGCAATTTCTCTCATTTGGACCTGCGTAAAAGCTCATCAAATGAAACGAAATGAAAGGCCTTTCAAAAGAGCTAAATGGGAAGCAGTTGAACCGTGAATGGATTGTGCTTTGACGGGCCAATTTGGAGGAAATTAGGCAGTGAATGGCAGGCTTTCAGGCTCCCACGGCGGCCGTTAAAGCGTGTGCGCTGCTGCGGGGGCACAGCCGCTCGCCCACCTCGTCCTCCTCTCTGACATCCCCCCCCTTCTCTGTCCGTTTTTTTTTTTTTTTAACAAATTAAATTAACATTCAGCAGAGCAGGGGTTTTCAGGGCATGTTATTAGGTGTGAGAAGTCAGCGGTTTTGTGCTGCCCTCCCTGCTTGCTGTGGAAGTGTTAAGTGATTGTGAGGACTGCGGGGGGAATGCCGGTGCATATGAGGAACTGAGTCTTCTTGTGCGCAGTGTGATTCACTCGGGTCAAACAGAAGGCAGCTCTGATGGTGGCGTGGTTATTCCTCCCCAGTGTGCGGCAAACATTGCCGTGGAAACCGAACCTGTCCCATGTATACAGGTGTCCCCGGTTGAAGTTCTTTATTGGTTAAGCGGGCTGTGTACGTGTGTATAGGATTGGATGTGTGTCTAGTGCTTCTGTAGCGTAGTGCTTTGTTACTTCTTGTTCTGCACCTGTGTCCTTGTTCTTGCCAGTCACATGACTTACGCTACATGTATCTCGCCATGACGGCCTTGTAAGGCGCTTTGGGACAGAGCGTTCGCCAAATGAATGATAATAATGTCCTACTTAGAGACGATGCACCTCCCTGCCTTTCGGCACCTCTTAAATAAGCCGCCCTCCCGAAGCGGGGTGTCGGTTTGCATGTCCTGTGTGCGCTAGTCATGGTCCCTCCATCCACAAGGTCACCAACATGTGCCAGGGGGGTGGGGAGCCTTTGCATTTGCACAACGCTCGATTTCCAAGAAACACAGCCAATACTATACTATAGACAATATAGTATAGAATACAATACTATAGAGGCTCTATGCGGTCTGTGATGCCTACCTGTGTGTGAAATTGAGCGGGTCTTTGGGTCAAGGTGGAAGGCAGTTTCATCTTCAGAAGAAACCTCTTTTTCTGTTATCAGATGGTGAATGTGTGCTCTGAATGGGTGTTATGGAGTGGCGAGTTCCAAATGTACAATTCTGATAATTCTGGCAACAGGTGGAATGGGGTGACTCGATCTGTGTGAACGCCGTGCAGCTGTAGATGGCTGTGAAAACACGCTGATGGCCTGGTGTCATCTTGTTAGATGTGAGAGGGTGTGAAGCTTGTGTTGATGGTGCTGATTGGGTGGCAGTGTAGCAGTGGTTAAGGAGCAGGACTCGTAACCAAAAGATTGCTGGTTTGATTCCCCGCTGGGGTACTGCAGTTGTACTTAACCCAGTTTTTCCTCAGTAAATATCCAGCTGTATAAATGGGTAACATGAAAAAAATAACCTATGTTCGTTGCTCTGGATATGAGCGTCTGCTAAGTGCCAATAATATAATGACTGTGACTGATACCCATTCATTACCTAACTTTACTCTCTTTTTTCTCTCTCTGTCCTTGCCATTTTGTTCTGTTTTTCCTTCGTCATTCTCTCCTCTCTTCTCACCTCCCCTGTCATACCTGCTGTCCTCCCTGCTCTCTGCAGGTTCCACCTCGCTGCCACCAGGGGGCACCTGGACTGCCTCAGCCTCATCCTGGGCCACAATGTGGACGCCACGGCCACCGACTCCACCGGTAAGTGAGACCCTCTCAACTCGTTATCACTCTATTGATAGAAGCGCAGTTGCCAGGGCAACCGCCTAAAGATATGATCATTGGGACAGGGGGTGGCTAAAGAGGTAATAGGTACCCACATGGGTTCCAGTGGAACATAAAGTCCAGATCATCAAATACATACTCCCCAATGCTCTAATGCCATCTGGTATCAGGTTACATGTTTCCTCTCTCTAATGCATTAACGATGATCACCAGATTAAACTGAACAGGAAAAGTCATGTTTTTTTTTTTGTTTAGACTTTATTCAAAAACTTTTATTTTGACACTGTTGCTCATGCAACTGGATGTGCGAATGGAAATTTATGTTCTTTTGTGCTGGACGTTCCTCTGGATAAGAGCATCTGCTAAACGAATGTAATGTAATTAGTTGGAATTAGGAAGTAGTTGGAATTGATTGTCCTGCTTCTGTGCCTCCTGTTGACCTCCATGCCTGAGAAGTGCACTGTGAAGCTGGCTGTTAGCATAAGGCTAGCACTGGACCAAAATGGGTATAAATTCAAAGTCCACAGAATAAGACAGGAACAAGCCATGCATACAAATAGTAGACTGTGTGCAGCCCAGCTCCGTGCTTGGACTCTGCATTTATATGATCACAAAATGTTGCCAAGAATGAATAACAAAGCAATCAGCTATGAGAACAATTTGCCAACAAGGAGAGAAGCAGCAGGTATAAGCCAGCCGCTTAATCAGTCAGTCAATCAAATTTTATTTAGCACATTTTTACAGTGGAGACTGTCACAAAGCACTGCATGGGTAGCACAGTGGATTTTCCAGAATCCATCAAAAAACAGAAGAACTAGGCCAATTGGGGAAAAACTGGAAAATTATTTCCAGAAAATATTACTTTGGGAAATGGCGGTTGCAAGACTCCAGCAGAATCATGGAAAAGATAACATGGGCATAACACAAACGGCATCAGCTCATCTCAACAGTTCCATTCCACAGCCACCGGTGTGGACAGGGCGTCGGATGCTGGCCTTGGGCAGGTTTTGAGTGAGGACCCTCCGAGAGTGGATGGTGCAGTGATGGTCCAGGCATTGTGTGCTGTGGCCAGTTAATATAGCAGGGGACAGTGTGCAAAAGCGCTGGACTGATCTAACTGTGTTTTAAAAAAATTAAGTACAGTCAACCACCACAACAAAAAATGCCCTTAATATAGCGTATTGTACAGCTAAGGTTTTCACATAAAGTGCTGTACAGAGGTTTTCTGGAGGTCATCAAAAAAAATAAAAATATCCATGGGCCAATCTGAGAAACTGCAAATGCTTCCCTGACCCATATTCCACTCTGCCCTGCTCCACTGTTTATTTTTATCTGTACAAAATACACCTTTCAATCCAGACAGGACCTTTGCCTGATGAAGTCCATAGGAAGTGTGTGTTTGGCTGACACCCTGGTTCTCTCTGCAGGTAAAAGCGCCCTGCATCTGGCTGCACGAAACGGACACTCTCAGTGTGTGCAGAAGCTACTGCAGGTACAGCTCTGTCACAAACACTGTGGATGCATCACGCTACGGCAGCTGTTGCTAGGAAAGTGATGTATATAAGCTCTGAAAAAAACACGTATAGCCTTCTAATGTTGCTGTCACGGCCAGGTCACTTTCTAATGCTGTCGAAATTCCACCAATCCCAGCCCTGTTATGTCGCTAATTCCAGAGTGGTTACCTCAGGTTGTTTTCTCATTTCTCTGTGAAGCATTGCTTCTCCCTGGGGAAACGCCTGGAGATGGGAGAACTCAGCCTTCCGATTGGGTGGTTGTGTGCCTGAGGAGTGTGCTGATTGGGCGGTGTGGTGGGAGGCTGAGTTTGTGGGTCGTGCTGCTGGACAGTCCTGAGCTGTAATCGTTTCCCGCATAGCGCCCAGATTCTGGCGCTAGGGGGGTAACACTGCACCTGGGTTCCAGGGTGTTGAGTTTCGCAGCGTGCTGTCAGCTGACCCCTGCTGCTCCATTTGGACCCTGTTGCTGGAGAGAGAAGGGTTTTTATAGGGGGGGTTAGATCAGACCCTGGCACTGAGACCTGAGGACCCCCCCCCCAACACAAACACCCACCACATACACACACACAAATGTTCACACACAAAAACACATATACCGTGTACATATACTCACCACATATATACACAACATGCATGTTCACATACATACAATCATGCATACAGAAACACACACATATACACTCAGGTGCATGCAGACATACACATACACACATGTACATGCCCATGTATTCTCACAGGAGCCTGATGTTGTACTTTCCAGTTAGAGATTTGTTTGACACAGATGCAACATGAGCATGGCATAGCCAAACTCTCCCCTCACATTTTCACTAGTTGAATTTGATTGTGGTATGATAAGTGAAGTGGTCTGCGTTTGTGTTTGCAGTGATTGTGTGTACAGGCAGGTACTGTGCCGAGTGTGATATAATGTTGCTGTGTGAAGCTGTCTGTTTCTGTGTCTGTAATGAGGGCAGTCTGTGGTTTTGAAGCTCCCTCTAATTTCAGCGCAGTCAGGAACGGGTCCAAGTCAAGGGCAGGGTGTAGCACCGGAGTATGAATGCATCTGGGAATGGGAATGCATGTAATGCAGACCACCCCGTACTGAAAGACTTTCTACATCGGTTCGTCTGTCTGTATCTGCCTCTGTCTCTCTGCGTCTGTATGACCATCGCTGTATGTAATACTCTCTCTCGCTGTGTGTGACCCTTCTGTGTGTGACCTTCTCTCTCTGCTGTCCCGCAGCATAACTGCCCTGTGGGGAAGGTGGACCTGAATGGCAGGACCGCTCTCCACGATGCAGGTGAGTGTGACCTGCATGCCCTCTGACCCCTGACCTCTCACACGGCCCTCTGCACTCTCACCCGGACAGCGAGGCAAACGATCCTGAGAGAGACCAGCCGTGTGATTCTCGCAGGGACGAAACCTTTATCTGAGCAGCAGCAGATGAGCTTGTGCAGGATTTGATTCATTTTTACAGACGGTGGAAATATTTACATATTTACTGCCCAGTGTAGACAGCATAACCCTCATCCTGACCTCTGCTGTCAGTCGTACAACCGTGTGTTTAACATCAATCCTCAGAAGTGCTGAATGCTCATATTTCACGCCACATGGATGTTTTCCCCATAACAGAAATAAGCTTTGCTGAGGCCCAGTGTGCCAGGTGCAGAGCGCACTGCGATGGCGGGTCACCAAAAAGGGCATCGGTACGTCCGCTAAGCCTGCTCCGCTAAGCCTGCTCCGCTGCGGTTTACTCATTTGGCGGGTGCTGTGATTTGGCAGTGACTTACATGGCTGTGATGATGACACACATGTGGCCCCTGCCAAGCACCTGAGCACAGAATACCAAGTAACACAACAGTGGTACAACCAGTACTGATTGTATTCACTGAAGTGTGTTCACAGTGCATTTTACACACACACAGCCATCTGTTACATGGAGCACTGGCACTAGCCATAAAAAGTCACAGCAGTATATAAGGCTGTTCACCTGCATCTGAGTCATTTGAGAGCATCATTAACAGCTGCTTTCCAGCGGCACTTCAATGTCACTCCATTGGACACAGACTTGATTTGTTGTAGCGTTTTACTGATGAGTATGTGTTAACCATTTGGTGGGCAGTTGACTGAACTGGAAAAGGTCTGTAGAAATGTCTGGAGCTGCTGTTTTTCTACATGAAGACTTTTTGTGCTAATCAGGGCATAACACATCTGCAGTTTTTTTTTAAATGTTAAAAAATGTGAAAAAATTAATTTGGATAGTCATTCATCTCATGATTAAGAAGACATTAATGAAGACATCAGAGGACAGCAGTGAATTAATTTGGTTTGAATTCATTCAGCTTGAGAATTTTTGCAGAAAATACATTCACTTTAATCATTTTATGACCACATCACCCCCCACTAACATTTCATTTCTGTCATAAGAGTGAAAGCACACAAATCCTAAGAGACCTCATATCAGAAATATTATCATCAAGCGCCAAAGCCAGTCTTAAATTAAAACCACCGCAGAGGCTTTTGTCATGATGTCATAAATAGGGGTGAGGCAGTGTGTAAGGGATTGGGTGTCCCGTTGTGGAAGAAGGACGCCATTTCTGTGCACACAGTTAAAGGTTTTGTATGGTGGCTGTTGAAGGTTGTCTCTTGTTGCTGTTTTCCCAGTGATAGCTGGAAGCTTCGCCAGTGTGGAACTGCTCTGTGACAGTGGGGCTGCAGTACATGCCAGTGATTCTGTGAGTACTAACCACAGCCAGCTGTGGGAGTCCTTGACACCCTTCATACATGCATACAGTTTTACTTCTGCTCTTGCAGTGTGTGTGTGCCTGTGTGTGTATGCCTGTGTGTGTGTGTGTATGCCTGTGTGTGTATGCCTGTGTGTGTATGCCTGTGTGTGTGTGCCTGTGTGTGGTAATAAAGGAGTTTTATATTACTCAGGGGAAGCAAAGTTCTGGCTCCTTACCAATATGGCTTGTTTGGTATTTGCCTGTATATAAATATGGATCAACGGGTCTACTGAATATATAAAGATGGTGAGAAATGCAAAAATAGGTGAATATAGTAAGTAGTTGGCCCATGTGAAAGTGTGTGTGATGGTATTACGACCTTTGACCCCTGGTTCTCTCTCTTCAGGACGGCAGGACTCCCTTGGTGCTGGCCACCCAGATGTGTCACCCCCAAATCTGCCAGCTGCTGCTGGAGCGAGGCGCAGATATCGCCGCCCGAGACAAACAGAACAAGTAAGAAGTGTGCGTGAGTGTGTGGTAGAGCAGATCACTCTGCCTCTAAGAAATATGGATACAGGAATCACCCACATGTAGTGATCAAAACCACAGTGTACACAGTGCGTGGAAGGGTAGGAGGCATTTGCAGTGTTCTGTAAACCCCCTGGAACTCAATAGCTGGGCCCAGGCACACATGCATACAGACATGCATACACAAATACACACATACAAAGGCACACATACAGGTCCTCGACTCTCGGCAGTACTCAGAATGTGGTCACACCTGTGTGATGTGTTTGTGCGTGTGCGCGCAGGACTGCTCTGATCCTCGGCTGTGAGTACGCCTGTAAGGACGCAGTGGAGGTGCTGCTGAAGGGCGGGGCGGACGTCACGGCGGTGGACGGCCTGGGGCACGACAGCTACCACTACGCCCGCCTCAGCAAGAACCCGGAGCTGGTGGGGCTGGTGAAGGACGCCCTAGACAGCTTCACCCAAGGTGGCTTCATTTATCCTCTCAGTGTTGTTCATGATAATTCTCTTGGTTACAGGAAACGTTTCAGATAGGTGCCTTGGGATGATTGCTACACCCACACCTCTCTTTCAGCTGCTGGCAGTTATTTAACTGTTCTCTGCAGTGGAAAATTTCCTTCTAAAAACTTTGCTTGACAAAAGCCAGTGTCAGCGAAGTATCTTAAGCTCTCCACTATTGTACAGATATGGACTGAAGGGCATTTAAGCACGCATGGGGAACTCAGGGGAGAGGGAGGGGGCGTGGGATGGGGGACGCAGGGGAGATGAAGGGGAGATGGAGGAGGGGTGGAGGGGGGACACAGGGGAGGCGCAGAGGAGGCGCAGAGGGAGACGCATTGCACAGAGGAGAGCCTAACCCTGCCTTTGTGTTTCTCACACTCTCCTCACAGCAAAGGAAGCTGCCAAGATGGAGCTGAAAAGGTTGCAGGTAACAGCACATTTCATGCACGATCTTCAGTTCACCCTGTCCAATAAGCAGATTGATTGCTTTTTGTACCCTCGTGCCCACGCATGGTTTAAATATATGAACACTGAAGGTAGTCAGTGAGCTGTGAGCAGTTTCATTTTTGGTCCAGTGAATACTGCATCCCGTTGTGCATCCATAAACACAAGCCAGAGCATCTCTAATATACGTATTCAAATATTCAGTATTAAGTAACCTGTCATTGTGTCACAGTTCTGGTCGATGTTGTATAGGTAAGTCTGGTCCATCAGTACTGGAGTCACAGATTTGTTATGTTAAAGACTCACTTTACAGCTTTACGCTTGATAAAGCTCTGCCCTCAGTCAGCATGGCGCAGCAGCGTTTTCCTGGAAGTAGTGTTTGGCTTTGTTCTGGTCCCTCTGGAAAAGACGCCGCTCTCGCCAATTTTTCGGTCTCACAGCCCCAAATCTCAGCTGGTCATTACTGCCATCTAGTGTTGAAAGTTTGCTACGGTTAATCTAGCTTCTATGATGCAGCTATTCAGTAGATTGAGAAGACACTCTTATGATTGGTAGACTGTTTTAGTTGGATTTTGCTATGTCTTTTGTTTTAGCTATGTAATATTGTGCCCAAGGGTAGGACATCAGTTCCCCACCTGCGATTCATTGTAATCCCCAATCTGTGAGCGCCGCTGCAGGGTTTTGCCCTCCCTCTTTGCATGCAGAGTGGATAATGGAAATATCTGTCTCCACAGGTGATGAATGCAGAAGGAGCAGGGCAGTGTCGAGCTGCACAGGTGAGAGAAATATTCAGAAGCCGATCCAACCCCATGAAGATATTCTTCTCCTCCACCATTTACTGAAAACTGACTTGGGAATAGAGAAGTGGAAATTAAGATAATACTCATGTGTGCAGAGGTATAATGAGATTGATGGCAATATTGTTAGGTTTGAAACCCTGGTTTTGATTTCATTTTGATTATATACGGACAAAGCATGTTGTACAGAAATGCACGATTATGAGTTTTATGGTTTTAGAGTGTATAGTTGAAATAGCACCACTGTTTCTGGATCTGTTGTGTGTGGTAGACATTGTGCTGCCCTGTACAGAGGGGACTATACACATCTGATCAAAGCTGTGTGCGTGCGTGCGTGAATGCATACTGTATTGTGGGGACTATGCAGATCTTCTAAAGGCATAAAATCTGTTTATGGCAGGATGTGGAGAAGCAGAGAGAAAGCCAGCAGGAGGCGCTAAAGAAGAAGCCCCAGGAGCAGAGAGTTCTGCTGGACCAGCTCCACCAGCTGCAACAGCAGCTCAGTCAGGTAAGTGTAGCAATCAGTACACACAGTATTAATGTGTGATTATAATAATGTAATATTAGTGACTGTTCTGAATGCTGCCTTCAAGGAATAATGTCCCTGCATTCATTTTTTAGGAGAAGTCATCTGTGGAACATCTCCAGAAGGAGGTAGTTAAATCATTTTTATCTCACACCTCTCTGACAGATTAAAAACAGCGTTTAGTGTATATATTAGTGTATGTTGTGACTGAAGGTGGAGCAATTCATTCATGCGGTCATACTGGACAGAGCCATATGCTTAGTAATACAAATGATTGTAATATTCATGATGACACAGTCCAGTACCCAGCCCATAATATCTTACCTCCATAATGTTCCTCAGAGAGACCAGCTGAGGATGCTTTTATCCAGCAAGGAGAGGGAGGATGGTGCCAGGGTCACCGAGACGGTCAAGGTCCAGCACAAGAGCCTTCTGGTGAGCCACACCCACACTGCGACACATTTTGTGCATGATAAGATTGTCATAAAATGAGAAATATTATTGTTGATCATAATAATAAGCATAAAAGGTCTGTGTTGGCGGAGAAAAAAAGTAGTCAGAAAAAAGTACGCCTGCACTCTTGAATGGTCTTTTGGAAGAGATTCATTCATCGAGCAGAAAGTGATGCATGCAGACAGCACTGCCTTATTCATGAAGACTAGACATTTCCGGAGAACCATTTGAACTGTGGATGTACTGTAGACTTCCTCAAAGATTATTTCTCTTAAGAATATGCAATTAATGGCCTTGATGAATTGGCTGTTTTAGCATGAAAAAAATGTTTTCATATTTTCTTTTTAAGATATGCCTTAATTCCCCAAAAATGTATTCAGTTATGGAAGTTTGCCTTTAGAACTTAAGTAATTGATGTTATCTGAATACGGCTGTTCTGACTAATTAAATTGTGTATATAAGACATTGTGAATAAAGTGAATATGCTCCTGAGCTTGTGTTACTGATGTTTTTGATGCTGATCCAGTGACGGGTCAGGAATGCTGCCCTGATGATGTGTTTCTGTCTGTGTGATTACAGGGGGATTACTCAGGGCAGTCTGTCATTAAAGGTGAGACAGGAGCTCTCTCTGGCTGTTTTCTGTGCTATGTGTAAGCCTTTAAAAAGGAGATGATGCTAGGGCTCTCAATATTACACATGAGAGAGGGGGAAGAAATAAAATTTGATATGGCTGATTTCAGCTGACACCTGGTTGTTGGTCCCTTAGGAAAAGAGCACTTCCTGGTGAAGCAGTCTCACAGTCTGGATTCTGCAGAGGTACACCCGTCCACCTCTCTGTGTCTTTCTCTCCCTTCCTTCCTCCCTCTCTCTCTCTCTCTCTCTCTCTCTCTCTCTCTCTGTCTTTCTCTTTCTCTCTGCCTTTCTGTGTTTCAGAAAGTACATTTCAGTAATACCAGTGTGTTGGATACTTGAAACGCTGCTGTTGATAGTACTGATGACATTTGCTGAAATGTCTCATGTTGATCTTATGGTGTATTGTGGTGTTTCAGGGGTAATATTGTATCATACATCACGTGGGATTATATGACTCTGTGGATATGGGCTCACGCTGTGCACAGCCCACCATGTTGCTATTCAGCCTTTGTCAGATAATGCTGAGGTGACGGGCTGCCGGCTGGATAAGCAGCAGAGTTCTCCCCTGTGCTGTCAGCTCTTTGCCCTCGGGCCTGTAAGGTTATAGCTTACGGGACTAAAATGCCACAGCGGTTCTTGCTGTTTGGGATAAGCTGTGGCTAATGGGGTTTTATCCCTGTCTGTGAGTTCAGCAGGTTTTTCCAAAATAAAAATGAGGGTTTCAGTAATGAACTGTAAGTATAAGTGACAGCACATCAGAAAGGGCTCGAGGTCGTGTTTCTGGGTCGTCTGATGCGCCTTCCTCTCTGCCCTCTGCAGGTCTTGCAGTCATCCCCGCCCTTGTGTTCTGGGTCCCGCCCCCTCGAGGTATCGCGGGCGGGCGTGGCCTGGTTAGGGGAGGCGGAGCTGGCGAGGAAGAGGCAGGAGGCCGTGGAGCAAGAGGTGAGTCGGCTGCAGGAGGCGCTGGCGAGCAAGAGCCGGGAGTGCGAGGAGCTGGCGCAGATCCACGAGGAGGCGCAGCGCAGCTCGGACCGGCAGGTGCAGGAGCTGGAGGAGGCCCTGAGCGACGTGCAGAGGAGGATGATGGACTCGGAGGCCAAAGTCAAGCAGCTGCAGGCGCACGTGGTGGCCATGAAGGACCGCCTGCAGGGCCCGCAGGCCGACGAGCTCAGGGCCCAGCTGCATGACGTGAAGGCCAAGTACGAGGGCGCGTCGGCCGAGGTGGGGCGGGTGCGCAACCAGCTGAAGCAGAGCGAGCAGGCCCTGGAGGAGTACCGCAAGAGCGAGGGCGTGCTGGCGCGGGAGGCCGAGGAGCTGGCCGAGGAGCTGGGCCACTGCCGGCAGGACCGGGAGGAGATGGGCGCCGTGCTCGCCGACATGGAGGCCTGCATGAAGGAGATGGAGGCCAAGATGGCCGCTGCCGTCTCCGGGGAGAAGTTCGACAACATGAAGAACCTCCTGACCAACGCGGTGGACGAGAAGGAGCGGCAGCTGGCGGAGCTGAGGGAGGACTACGACCGGGTGCTGGAGGAGGCGGCGGAGCTGCACAGGGAGCTGGACGAGGAGCGGGCCCGGGGCGGGGAGCGGCAGGGGGCGCGGGACGCCCTGGAGCAGCAGAACGCAGCGCTGCGGAGGAGGCTGGCCGACGTGACGGCCAAGAGCAAGGCGCTGATCAGCGAGCTGGAGCTGAGCGAGGAGGAGGCCGAGCTGCTCCGGGAGCGCGTGCGCGACCTCGGCCACAAGATGCAGACGGAGCACGTGCCGCTGGAGACCCACCAGGAGGTGGCACAGTCGCTGGAGCGTGCGGCCGAGGAGGTGAGGAGGGAGCTGGCGGAGCGCGTGCGGAAAGGCGAGCAGCTGGAGGCGGAGCTGCGGCAGCTGCGGGCAGAGAACGGTGCCCTGAACGACACTGTGACCCGCCTGCAGGGTGAGAGCGCTGACCCGGAGCGGGTCCGCAGTGAGGTGGGAGTGCTGTCGTCTCGAAATGCCGAGCTGGAGGAGGAGCTGGTGGCCCTCCAGGGGAAGTGCCAGGAGAAGGAGAGGGAGCTGGGCGTGGCCGCGGCCAAGGGGGCGGAGCTGAAACAGAGCCTGCAGGGGCAGTACGTGTCGAGGGAGGAGCACGAGAGGGTGAGCGCGGAGCTGAGCCGGGCCATGCAGGAGGCCCAGGCGCTGATCTGCAGGATGGAGGCGGAGGCCAGGGAACGTGCGGAAGAGCTGAGGAACGTGCAGCAGGGGAGGTCCGCTCTAGAGGGGACGCTCCGGGGCGTGGAGGCGGCGCTGGCGAGGGATTACGTCAGCCTGAAGGATCACGAGGAGATGCAGCGGAAGCTGGAGGGCGAGGCGAGCGAGGCGGAGAGCAGGGCGAGCGAGGCCCGGCGGGAGCAGCGGGAGGCGCAGGAGGAGATGAGGAAGCTGAACGAGGCCATCGAGGACCAGAAGCGCGAGCTGGACTCCATACAGGAGGCCATCCTGTCCCGCTTCGTCCCGCTCAGCGACCTGGAGGAGAAGGAGAGCGCTCTGAGAGACACACTGAGGGAGCTGGAGGAGGCGCAGAGGAGGTGCGATCATGCCCAGGAGGAGGCGCAGCGCCACGAACAGGAAAAGGAGACACTGAGGGTGGAGCTGGTCTCCCTGCAGAGAAGAATTGAGACGGACTTCGTCCCCCGTGAGGAGCACCAGCAGATGGAGCAGGAGCACAGGAGCAGAGAGGAGCAGCTCAGCCGGCAGGTGGAGGAGCTGGACCAGCAGTACCAGGACATCGCGGAGCAGAACGCCCAGAGCAGCGCCCAGATCCAGGACCTTCAGCGCCGCCTAGTGGCGGAGTCCGCGCGGGTGCAGCGGCTGGAGGAGGCGCAGCGCTCCCTGAGCGACGTCCGGGCGGAGCTGCAGAGGGAAGCTGACGCTCTGCGGGGCCGGGCGGAGAGAGCCGCCGCCCTGGAGGCGGAGCTGCAGAGCCGCAGCGACGGCGCCGCCCTGCTGGAGGACGTGACCGCGCTGCAGGCGGAGAAGCTGCGGCTGGAGGAGGAGGCGGCGGCCCTCACCGAGCGCCTGTCCCTCCTCTCGCAGCGCTGCGAGGAGGCGCGGCGGGAAGTGGCCCGCGCCAGGGAGGGGGAGAACCGCGCCCGGGCCGAGACGGAGGCGCTGAGGGCCCAGAGCAGCTCCATCCAGAGTGAGATCGGGGAGCTGAAGGAGCGGTATGACCAGTCTCTCAGCACCATCGGGGACCTGCAGAGGAGAGTGCACACGTCCTCAGAGCTGACTCAGGCCAAAGACAAGAAGGTAAAGACAGACAGACCGCTAACAGACTAACGCAAATACACGGGGAAAAACACATCTAACAGAGTAGCACAAAGGCGTAAGAAACATACATCTAACAGGGTAGCAGAGACATGAGGAGCACATCTAACAGGGTGGCACGGAGACATGTAATATTCTCTGTTCTGTGGCATTTCCACACATGTATTATTACAGCTGTTGTATTATAGCTGTGTGTGTGTGGCTGTGTGGCTGTGTATTATACATCTTATGTCTGGGTTTATGTGTGTATGTTAAGATCTCAGAGCTGCTGGCAGACGTGGAAGGATTGAAGCAGGCCTTGAGTGGGCTTTCCCAGTTGGCCTACTCTGGCAGCACTCCCAGCAAGCAGAACCAAAACAGGGATACCCTACAGGCCCAGGTCCAGAGCCTGCAGCAGCAGCTGGCTGTGAGTACAGTGTGGGAGGTGACACAGGAACTGACTCAGGATCAGCACTCTGTACAACTGTTTCTGCACCTAGAAGTAGAGGGTTCTGATGAGTGGGGGGCTGTACAGACTTACAGTAGTATTGTGGTGGTCCACCATTATGAATATTCATTGCAGTGTTTTGCCATCTTACTTTTACTTTGTCAGAGAAGTGGGGAGGTAATTTTAGACATCCAAGACTAAACATAAACACTCAAAGCATATGCAGAAACACTGGTAACAAACAAACTCTATGACTTGTGCCAGCCACCCCCACTCTCTGTCTGAGAGGTAAACAGATGCAGGTGCTGTGTGTATGTGCCATGTTCAGCATCTCTGAGTCCATGTGGCAGTGCTGTCTTTTCTCTGTTCGCATGCATATGTTCATGTACTTGTCCATCAGAATCCCATGACCGCAGAAAGTGTGGCCCTTCAGATTGGGCTTTCCTCTGTACTTTCTGACCCAACAACAGGATCACTCACGCTGAGGCAGAAGATAAAATGCTTACTGACCCAGGGTCAGTACTTTTGGAACATTGGCTTCCTCTGTATTCTCAGAAATCACTGGGAAATTCTGCTGTGCTGACGCATGAAAGCCAGTGCAGTGTCGCCACTTTAAATTGCATAGCGAGTCGGTGGGGAGGGATCCTCGCTGGGATTAATTTATATTCTTGGGTTCTTGCTCAAAGGAGGTTGCACACCTGAACAAGATCCTGTCTTTTTGCGTCCCGCCTCCTCAGATGCAATGTGCGAGCCGGGCTGCATTCCTGATTCTGTCCCAGCGTGGCTTAGACACGCACAGATTGCAGTAAAGTTGTGGCTTAATTCCTCTGACAGTTAAAGGGTGAATACCCTCCTGCTGTCTTTGCTCTGGGTGTGGGTGGTGGAGCTGAGTGCAGTCAGTGGTGCCTGCTTGTGCATGTTTACGCGTACTGTACATGCTCAGTGCTGCAACTAAGTTTAACTGTCACTGAGATCTGACGATCTTATCTGTACTGCGAGTTAGGTTCGGCAGTCTTATGTGTTTCTCTACTGAGTTAGATGTGACGGTCCTCCATCCCTCTGCTGTGAGTTAGCTCTGGTAGCCCTCTCGCTGTGCTGAGAGTTAGCCCTGACAGGCTTCTCTCTCTGTCCCCACAGGATGCTGAAAGGCAACACAGAGAAGTGGTTTCCATCTATCGAACCCACCTCCTCAGCGCAGCACAGGTACTAACTATGGAAACGCTGGCAGCTCCTGCTAAGAAGCTCCATTTGGAAGCCTGCTGACATTATGCACTTAACCAAAGAAATGAATGAAACAGAATCACAGTATGGCTGGAGTGTGCATTTATAAACGGTGGACTTTAACCGAGAGCCTGTGCTGTGTGTTTCAGGGTCACATGGATGCAGACGTCCAGGCCGCCCTGCTCCAGATCATCCGCATGAGACAGGAGTTTGTGTGTTAATTACTTGCAGGAAAAGCTCCACCAATCAGCTCCCTCAGATCCCCTGCCCAGCCCTGCCTAGCCCCACCCAACCTCCACTCCATGGCCTGTTTTTCTAGCCCTCCCCACTCCCTTGTCACATACCCTCTTCACTGACAGCAGGACCTGCCTCAGTTGTGAACGTGTTTGCCTCACACTTCAGCTTTTGTCATCACTGAATTGAAATCATCTGTAGTCAGTAAATCAGGTCATGCTGTTCTAGCCAGAACTGTGAGGGTAAGAATCAGGACTGTGACAGCCTGATGGATTTAATGACAGACAGGATTAGCTCCCCTCTTTAAGGGGGAACTTTGAAAGATCAGTGTGTTTTCTCCTGTTTTGATGTCATCGACCCACTGTCCACCACATTTGGTCAGACAGCATCACCTGCCTGTTCTCACTAAAAATGATCTGACTGGTCAGCTGTGTTTATAGGGAGGTTTGGTTGAAACCAAGGCAGTCGATGTCTTGAATGATATGTATGTAAAACAGCAGTCCACGGTTCTGGAATGGTTTCAGAGTGGATCCAAAGGGCCGTATAAAAAAGTCTGTGTTTCTGGTCTGTCGCACAAATCTGAGCTGTGATGGGGTCTCTTTCTGTAGGGTGAACGGTCTGTTTCCTGTCCTGGTCCTGGCAGCTGTGCCTTAAAGTGCAGCCCTCCTGCTCTCAAGCCCATGTTATTGGGGCAAAACTGCCCCCTTGTGGTGTAACTTGGCAGGCCAAGTTATGTGTGTAGTTCAGTTTGGTTTTTAGTTTTGTGGTTAATAATAGGAGGTAGGTTCAAAAATACTGTGGCTTTACACAGGTGTATTTGTTATACGGGAATGGATTTGTTATACTTTAATTAATAAACACTATGTTATGATAATATTCAGCTGGACTGGTGTAGAATAACACAAAGCTTGTTCTTGGTAACTTTTAGAAGTTTATACTGCAGGGCTTTTATTTTATATGTCCCCCTATTTCCATTGTTAGAAAAACATATAACACAGTTTAACGTGTCACACAAAATATCCAATAGGACATGATATTGAGTATTATTATTATCAGGAAGACTGATGAAGAAACAGCCCCTTGTCTAATGTAACAACTATACCTCAGCAGCAATCAGAGCACTAGAAGTAAAATTAAAATGAATTGAGATCTTTTGTATCAACCTGATTTGGTATTAAAATGAACACTTCTCTTCCTCTGTTGAAGTTTTCAGAGTACCTCTATTACTCGTCGCTAAACCACAAATATTACCTCCAGCTCCTCATCTGTTAATATATGTTGTGCTTTTTTTGTTCTTTTGCAAAGTAGTTGTACCAAGTTTAATAAAGTTCCTGTTTTAGAAGTGTCGTGGTGTGTGTGTGTGTGTGCGTGTGTGTGTGTAAGGTGTTTCTTTGGCTTTGATCACCATCACTTTCTAAAGTTGCATGTAGATGTAGATACTGATCCAGAGGTGAGTCCAGTAATGGGTGCAGCGTTTTTGAGGATAAACTCTGGGGTTTAGACTCCTTCTCAGCTCCATGCCACAAATAGTATCTTAGCACCTCCCAGAGCAGAGAATCTACAGGAGGAAGAGTATAACTGCAGGGCCCTTGTCTACAGAGTGGCATCCAAGGACACATAACTACAGTGATGCTGTAATAAGGGAAAAATGACACTCTCCTTCCCTGCTCTCTGTCACAGTGTCGTGGCAGTTCCTGTCTGTCTCTGGAAGAGTGGCAGCTGAGCTGTTTAACCATTGGTCAGTTTCTCTCCTGTAACTGCATATGCTATAAATGTAAACAGACTCACAAAATTGATGAGAGAGGAGGACAGCCTTTTTGGTAAAATACTTAGTTAAATTTGAGTATTTGTGCCCTGCTGTGCCTGATACAAGGATTTATTTAAAATGAAACCCTAAAGTCTGTATTGTGGAAAGTGACACTGAAAGGCATAATGTCGCCCCCTTCTGATCAGGTTGGGTTTTGCATCAGAGGATGTGGTGAGACGTGCATTGCCAGGGTGATTTTGACAGGGTGCAAGGGTGTGGACACGGTGTGTGGTCATGATGAACTGCAGAACCCTGCCTTTACAGGGCTGTGTGTTTGCGTGTTTGCTTGACATGGTTTATAATCGCACTTCCCTTACTGTGCTTTCTGTGTAGTGTGTAGGTGGCAGAGTGTTTGGAAACACAGGGTTTTGGGGCTTGTAGCAGTGTGTTGTGTCACATGCTTTAGGCTTGGCTTTAGGAGTCTATTTTGAGTATGTGTAATACAGAACAGAAGAGTGTAAGCTTTGAGACCCAGCCCACAACCCCCCTCCATGGTAATTACCACAGTCCTTGGCTCATGTTTAATTGGACTGAGATCCAAAAAACATTGGTTTCAAATTGAGTTCCTTGTCTCCTTTTATGAGTGTTATTTGCGGTCAGCTCTGTATAAGCTGTTCTCAGCAATTATGGTGAATATAGTTTGAATTTGAGTGCAGATTTTCCTTTAATCTGATTTCCAGGCCTATAACCAAGAACAGATGCACCCCCCCCCCCCCCTTTTCTGCTTGGTTTTTCTCAAAACATTAATCATCTCCTTAAGATCTGTGGTGCTGTGATGCTGCTTAACACCCCCTCCTCCAAAAAAAGAAAAAGAATGGTGTGTAACAACCCTGCCCACAGTCTTTCATGTGGTTTGTTACTTTACCCACTAGTCTGCCGCTTTCCTGGCTCCTCCCCCACCCTGCTGCTGGCCACACCCCTCCAGCCTGTCGGGTTCTGCTCCGTTGCGCCCGGAGGCCTGCTCTCATGTTAAATGCTAATTGTTTTCTTGCTTTTGGCTCCTGTGTTTGTCTTTTTCCCCTCTTGGTTGGGTCAGTTTCTGTGGTTTTCTTCTGCTTCATCAAGTGGTTTCATCTCCGCTTCCTCTCTGGGAAAGCTGACAGTCATCGCAGCAATTGGCCACTGCGTCTCCTCTGAGGCAGATCAGAGAGGCCAAACTTCGAAATCCAGCTCATACGAATCAAGACAACGGATAGCTTTGTTCAGTCTCCAAAAAAATCCTTCCTCTACTTAACATGCAGAGGTATGCATTTCCACACAGGCAATCCATGCTGCCTGTGAGAGATGTCTTTTCACTGCCTGCGCACACACATTCACGCATGCATACTCGTGCACTCACTCACACACTCACTCATTCACATATGCATACCCACACACACATTACATTATTGTCATTTAGCAGATGCTCCCATCAAGCATAAGTTACAGTGTTATCCATTTATACAGCTGGATATTTACACACACACACACACACACACACACACACACACACTTGGAGCAGAGGTGTAAGCCCGCTGCTGTGGTGCTGTTTTGGGACCCTGTACAGTGACATTATGGGAAGGGCAGTATGCATTGATGTTACATTGGGTAGTGGAGTGTCCACTAGAGGGAGTAGTCGCACTAATCTTATCATACGGTCATACAGCAGGAATGCAAGTCAAAATAATAACAGGTCGTAGTGAAATATGCTCCGCTTCCGACTGATCTTGTGTGAGTATTGCTCCTCATAGTGTTTCTACTGGTGTTCCCATTCTACTGTTTCATTTAACCTAAAGGCGATGCTTTGTAGCGCTGTAAAATATATGTTACTTTCATAGACTCTGGTGTAATGCCGGGAGCTGTTTGTTTTATTCTAATCAGTGCCAGAGACAGGATATTATATTCGGTAGGTAGCTCTGGGTAGCCGTTTCCAGAACTTGCGTTCCCATAGCAGACTCAAACTACCGTGCGCAAATAGGTTAATGAAACGAGCTCATTATAAACTGCTTGTTAGTAAATGAGCCATGGAACTCTGCCTAAAACACACGCCACATCAGAAGCCAATGAGGCGTGCAAAGCGCCGGGAAATACAGACGTCCCGGCTGCCGGTCCAGAGCGTCCCGTTGCTTAGGGAACCGCCTCATTTGCGTCTTCATTAGCGGGCTAGCGTGCGCACGTGCTGGATGCGTTTAGAGCTAAATGGTGATCCGCCTGTGTGCTCGGGTCCGCGGAGTCTGATCTTTGACATTACCCACAGCGGGAGGTCCGCTTGCCAAATTCAGAGAAATGTGAGCTCCTTCGTTGCGGCCTTCAGCTAGAATATTGTTTGAGGTGCAACGCTGTCCGTGCACGCATACGCCTAGGCCGACACCTTGTGCGAGAGCTCCTCATATCTGCTCGGGAAAACGTCTAGCATGTGAGTTGTACTCTTTCACTCCTTTCCTGCTCTGCTGTGTCCTCTTTCAGGAGCGGAGTGCTTCTGTTGAGAGCACACTGGTATGGCGATACCCAGGGTTTCTAACCCTGGAGATTGATTCAGCCACAGACGGTTCTCCTGGGAGCAGAGGGTAGAGGTAGACTTAGCAATCAGTGGCACAGAGTCCAGCCAGAGAACAGAGTAAACTAGGGGTGGTGTGACTGTTGATCATTAGGGTTGGAAAATGCATTTGTTCTACAAGACTGCAGTCATGCAATCCAATTAAAAACACATGAAAGCTCTCTCCTGCCCCCCCCCTTGTCCCCCTCTCTCCTCCCTCCCTCTCTCCCCCGCTTTCTTGTCTTTCTACTTGAACAGGAATTCATGACATGTAAACAGGCTGTAAAAATGGAAAACTACCTGTGTTTTCTTCAAAGGCAGAGTACAGTCACATACACATTTGGTGTCATTCAGTGAAAGACACATGAATTTACCTGAAGAAGGAAAAGGAAGAAACATTTCCTCATCTGCTTTTGATGTTCAGTGGGAGTGGTTCTGTACTGTAGTGGGCTCTTTAGAGTATGTGCTTTAGGCAGTGGTAGGTGTATGTGTATTTGGACAATGGTAAGTGTGTGTGTTTGACGCAATGGTAGGGTGTGAGTTTTGGGGAGCGGTGTGGTAAGTTAACTTGCTCAAGAGTGCAGCAACAGCAGCATTGCAGCAAGGATTCAAACTTGCAACCTACTGGCCGCAAATCTAGCTGGCAATCCACTGCATCACACAGCTGCCCTAAATCCAGGATAAAATCTGATCCCCTCGAGCCGTGAGCTGCTACATTGTTTTTCAGTGCCTGATGAAAGGCACCAAAGTGTACAAGGAGGGCCTGACCTGGGGTGGTGTTGTATCCCGTGTCTCTTTACAGGAACACTCCAGCTGTATCGTGCACCGCGCAGCACAGCGGCGTGATCAGGGGAGTGATAATGCACCCTAATTGCTGTCTGAAAAAGCAGGTACAAGGATTAATTAGATCTTTTTAATTGTATCTGTTGAGAGTAGCCTAAAAATATACTGCTGTTTAAAAAAGGAAAAGCCCTCCAGGATTGTGTCTCTTGATGGGAGAGTGGAGTGTAAGACTCTCCACTTAGCACGCTGAATTTTAATCAAATTACCCCTCCCTCCTCTCTGTCTCTCTCTCTCTTTCTCTCTCTTTCTCTCTCTTTCTCTCTCTCTCTCTCTCTCTCTCTCTCTCTCTCTCTCTCTCCTGCTCTCTTGCTCTCTCTTGCTCACTCTTCTAACCTCTCTAAGTTCAAGTTCAAATTCAAAATGTATTGGCATGAAATGCAGCACATTAACAAAACACACTGACCTTCAATGGAGTGTCACCTGACTGGATGCCATTCACCTGATTGGGTCCTGTTCACATGACTGGATCGGGAGGGGGGCCCTTTGCAGGTTGAACTTTTTAACTGTTCTAACCATGTTGGTTAGTTAAGGTCGATTACAATTACAATAGGTAAAGTTCGATTTAAACACATGCACCAAACCTAACTAATTTTTTTCCGACTTGCTGCATCAGAATAGACTCTAGGTGCATTAACAGTGCTCGCCCCAGCAGCATCCCTTGTGTGTTGGTACCCCACACCACTGACTGCACCCAGTGCACCTGACTGGATCCTGCTCAGCTGATTGGATCCAGTTTTGCAAAGGACAGGAGCTCTGCTGCAGTGTGGCAGAGACTGGACCTTTAGAGATGCACACTCATTCATCCCGTCCTCTCCCTCAGTTGCACAACAGAGCAACAGGACTCGTGAGTCAGATACAAAGGAATGCACTCCCACCTGAACCCTGTGTTCTAAAAATGTCCTTAACCTGTTTACTTTCTTAACCGCATTCATCTGCAGGAGAAACCAATGCTGAAAAAAGTAGAAATAAAAGCATGGTGTTTGCTGAAATTAGCCCCTACGAGTTAAGGGTGAAGTGCATTGTTAGATTGAACTTTTTCTGAAAACTAATTGCCAATGTGACCTTTTTGCCATTAAAGATTCACATGTAAGTCCACGTTATGGTGACTTTAATATTTTAGCTGGCTTTGGACAAAAATAAGGGGGGAAATTGTCCTCTTTCTGAAATCCATCTGGAGCTAACAGAGCCTTTATATAACAGACAATTACCCTCTCTGGTTTATTCTCTGCCCTAATTAGCACCCTCAGGAAGCCTTGCTTAATCATTTTTTTCCAGCATCTCTGCTTTAGTTATTTATTCATTTCTATATATTTCCATTCCACGGTAAGAGGAGGTCAGAGGAAGCTGGCTGCTCTCTGAAAGGTGCTGCTCTGAGATTTGGGGGTATTGGGCTGTGTACCACCAGGGGGAGCTTGCGTACCATTGGCGGAACCATTTTTGTCAACATGTTCCACACTGTTGCTTAATGCTTCCTCTTGCACCACCAGCTTTGCAATTTCCAGCACCATCTCCACATCATCAGCCTCTAGTCCTGGACACTGGAAACACCTCAGCACTGGGTCTGAAGACAGCAGCTTGCTTTTTCTCCCTCCTCACACTTCAGAAAAAACTGTATTTTTTTGGGCTGCAGCTGGAGGAAACAGTCCAGTGAGTGAGTGAGTCATTGAGGGACATAGAAACCTCTAGGACTAAGTAAATGGCTCCTTCTTCATTGAACAACAGTTACATCATTTTGCCATTAGATGGCCAATAAAGCAGTTGCAGCCATTGAACAGTTGTTGGAATGTTACCTGAAACAAGCAGAGTTCCTTACTTATATTCCATACTTATCACAAACTGCATGTGTGGATAATAGCTTTAGCATGCATGTTTGTTAATGCCCAGAATTGCTCCCATGCTGAAAGTAGAGTAAGACTGACCTTTTGGGTCATCACCTTTGACTCCAGCCAGTAGAGCAGCTCCTATCTTCCAGTAAAACCCCACTTCACTGTAGTGTGCTGTGTGACTTGTAGGATGAAAAATAGCCATTGGCTCTCTGCGACGGTTTGTCTCTCGTCAACGCTCCTCTGTGACTGCAGAGGTTGTTACACTGAGGTGAACCTAGTACACAATCGCTATTTCAAGAAAAAAAAACAAGCATAATTGCATAAAGGGGAAAAATCATTAAAATGGACATTTTAAGCTTTGTAACTGCTGACATTTCGCTGTCCCTTGACATATAAGGTCCATTTGTACAGCTTGCTTTTTATGGAAGAATTCCAGGTGAAGTACATTGCTCAAGGGTGCAATAACAGTGCTCGCCCCAGGAACTGTGCTTCCCCGTCCATTACTGCACAGCGCTCTGCGTTCCACTTCAGCTGTGCAGTAAATGAATAAAACTGCTGAACCTAATGTCCCCAACCCCTCTGCTCGATTGCCATTGCGCGTTAATTACCATCCCAAAGCGCTCGATTAGATATAGACCATTTGACATCTCCCCAAGTTTTGCATTCCCAGAGCTTTTAGACAGTGATAGATGGGGTGTAATCTGACTGGCTTCTTGTAATGAAGCCTGCCCTCAGGCAAAGGTGTCTAAACTGGTTTAGCACTGTCACAGAACTATTGGACAGCTCCAGTTAAAGCCTCATGCACACACACATGCCAAGTGCCAGCAGGTACCTCAGGTCACTGTCCAGAGTGTGGCTAAGAGCATTTGCTTGAGGATTGGCTGGTGTTACTGCCCTTGCAGTAAAAACCAAAGTTTGACTGGGAAGAAGGAAAAGGTTAAAAAAAAAAAAACAGGAGATGAGAGAGACTGGAAAACCAGTGCAAAATTTTATTGGATGCTGGAGTTGGAGCACTACACAAACAGTACTGCTGGTAACAGGAAGTGACATGGTGCTTTGGTGGGGAAAGGTGAGTTTTCACAGACAGTGGAGATTAGTCAACAGCCAGGGCATTAGGGAGCGTCAGGTCTCATAATAATATGACTAGGGTGGGTGGGGGTGTGTGGGGGGGGGGGGCGCAGGGCAAGGGCGGGGGGACTTGAGGTTGAGGCTGATGTCAGCCATAAGTAGAATGAAAGACACAGGAAATGATTTTGGCAGCTTCACTGCATGCCCTACAAACCAGCCATTTCCTTCAGGTTTCTGTTTTTTCTTTTTTTCCCTTCATTTCTCCATCTTATGTAGAGGATGTTTTTATTTCTGGTTATTGTGGACTGTAAACCCTGAAACCCCACATTCCTGGAGTGAGCCTGAGCAGGAGCAGAAAGAGGCTGAGTTCAGATTCAAGTGCCCTCCCTTCTCTCACCGTGGAACTGGATCAGTCACGTGGCTTTGTTTTCCTTTTCAGCTGACCATATTGTATGTGGTCCTCGCCAAAGTGGCAGTTGTAATTTTTAAAGAATAAACAGAGGGAAAGAAATTTTAGAAACAGAGTGAGAGAGAGACCGAGAGAGAGGAAAAAGAGGTTCATGTTTCACATACACAGAGGCACTTCCTGTCTGGGTGTCAGAGGGAAGAACGTTTGTCCTCTTGCCAGACAGCGAAAGAGGTGTGGTCAGTCAGTGATGGGACTGTATTTGGGGACGAAACAGGGATTCAGAGCAAATCTGGGAATATTTACCAATGTCTGTCAGCTCCTCAGTTGCAGCTCTCTCCCAGAGAGAAGTGGTGTCTTTGTCAGACCCACAGAAGTCCTCACGCCAGAGTTAGGGGGCATGCCCTTGCCACCTGCAGGACGGTCTCAGGCATGTCACTACCGTTAGACTGCGCTCCCACTGGAGCACATAAACGGGTCAAACTGAAACCAGAACGGACGCTGCACTTCTCATAGGGAGAATTGCACATACCACTCGTGTGCATGTATTCTTAAAGTATTTGATTATCCTAATTATGTGTTAATATATGTCTACCAGCCAGCTTAATGTCTGCCATCTCTCCTGAGGGTCTGCAGAGAGCAGGGGTGGAAAAATAGTTTTTGAAACAGCTTAACAGTCTTTACCCAGAAGCCCTCTCCGTAACATCTGTTGAGACGATGGAAGATGTCCCCTAAGATGGGTCGTGATTGGAGAGTCCAGATGTCACTGATAATGTGAGGGAACACAGCAGCACCCTAGGAAAGCCCAGAACTCCTTTCTGTTCTCCTGTCTGTAGTTTCTGTTTAGCCTCTCCTCTCTCTCCCTCTTTCTTTCTCTCTCTCTCTCTCTCTCTCTCTCTCTCTGTCTCTATTCAGCCAGGATAAACAGGGCAGCCATCACGTTATTAAAAACACATTAATGTCCTTAATGGGACAGAGGGGGCAGTTGACATGAGTGTATCAGAGCGGATCATTCACTGGCAGCCCTGTGCTTGTCACAGTAACCTTGGCTGACTGTTATTTAAAGTTATTACAAAGGAAAGCAACATGACACACATACCCAGTGTGAAGTGAGTCACGTGATTCTGGTGGTTTTTTTTTTTTTTTTGCATGAAGCTTATGTATTTGAAAGCCTGTAACTGAAATCATGTCCAAGCAGTCTGGGACTTTTTTCCTATTCCTTTGGTGGGGATGTCTGAACTTAAGCTTCAAAAGGGATACAGTCACGGCCCAGAGCTGGAAGCACCACAGACGTGATCAGGGCTGGCTGGCGCTCGTATGCTCAAACATGCATACGTTATTGGAATTGGCAGCTCTGCCCCACAATAAACTTATTAGTTTTCATGATCCCTGCAGGAGCAGTTGTTATTCTGCCTGTTTTTTACAAAGACCATTAATCTGACCTGTCATCGCCTCCCTTGCTTTGCTGGAAATTATTTTCCTCCGTTTAAAGCTCTGGTGCAGTATTACAGACACCTGTAAGGCCAACAGCCTTGGCACTGATATGGTCTTAAATCTATCCTGGGCCTTAGACAGTCTGCTGAACATGGATGCTGTATAATGTAAATTGAAAGGAATAATAAATGCACACACACACACACACACACACACACACATGCTCCCTCATCTGTGGACTCATAGAGAATGGGATAAGGTAGGAGAAGCAGACTTCTCTTTAAATGTACATCTTGCTGAAAGGAAAGAAAGCTACAGCAAGAGTCATTGAGTCAGCGGGAGGGGACCAGGGTTGTGTTTATTTGGGTGTCGCTGGTGTGCTGATTTGTGAGAGGGGCTTTTAGAGAATTCCTCCCTCTGTGAGTCGCTGGAGTGCGGAGACGTCAGAGAACCAAGCGGAAGCTGAAGCTGCGGGTTTGTCACGAGCAGCACTCCTGCTCAGCCACTTATCTTCGTTGCCCAACAGATTGGTTGGTGGTCACCTTCAGTGTGCCATTACTTTCCATTCCTCTCTGGGGCTCCATAAACATGCAGCAACTACAGAAGAGTAAAGCAGCCGAGCCACAATAAGAGCAACCCTGACTTCTACTCCTTGAGGCTCACGTTTATTTGCCTGTCCAGTTTGGAGACTCATTTTCTTACCGTATTTGGCCAAAGGGGGTTGTCTGGAGGTCCGGTTTGCAAACTGGTGATGTAACGCAGTTAGAGCACATTTTGGATGAGGGAAGCTGTACTGTTGGGCCTCCTGTTGATTGCCTGCTTTACTTAGTGTCTACTCACTCTTAACTCAGTCTCTACTCAGTGTTTGAGCGTTCTTTAACTCTGTGTGAAAGGAGGGACCAGCAGGTGACTGTGCTTTGAGTGGCGGACAGGTTTAATTCTGTTCCACAGAGGTTAACAGCACATGAGGGCTTTGGGGAGGGGGGTTGGTAGGGGCATGAACCGGAGTATTCAATATTCAGACCGGAGAGGTTTACAGAGTATGTTTGCGCCACCACGCTTTTCAAAAGCAGTCCAGAAACAGGGAAGGGAGGGGGGGCGGTGGCTAAGTCTGCAGAGGCTGGGTGTAAAGCTCTCTGAGGGGAAAACCAGCCCAGATCTCACTCCAAAAAAAACACAAATTGCAAACATTACACTCACCATCTGCCAGCAAGGAGTGCTGAAAACAGGTGCGAGCCAATGGATTTTTTTTTTAAATCACTTCGGAGGAAGAAAATCACAGTTGGATGAAGAAGGAAATCATAAATAGTTTTAGAAGAGTCCTGCATACCTTGTGAGCTGACTGATGTAGGGTTTACATGTTCTCCTTAAAAGTGCTTCTCTTTTCAGTGCAGGAGGCTTGAGAGGCTGTGTTTTTCCAGCCTTTGGGTAAACCTTACAGGAGGTGCTCTGAGAGAGAGTAGTTTGTAATAGATCCATGACTGATGGCTCTCTGGGGTTTGTTTATGACCGAGCTTCTCTCCCCCGCTGACGCGCGTCTGCTTTTGTATAAAGTGCCTGGATTACTCTGCCTACAAGGTGAATCATTTCACCCCTGCATGTGGCTCTCCTGGGGTGGCACTGAATATTGACAAGCCCAAAATCCTATCAAGTTTTAACCCACTGCCAACTCTTCATTCAAATGCTGAGAATTGTTTTTAAATTGTTTCAGTTTTCAGCATGAAAAATATTGAAGAAGCAATTCTTGTCTTCTGAGGTGTTTCACAGAGAAGCCAGGAATGGACACCAGTACTAGTAATGACCAGTCTTGTGTGTGTATGTATTTTGTGTGTGCATGTGTGTTTGTGTATGTATTTTAACTGTCCTATACTAACAGGATGGTGGAACACATCACTTTCACCACCACCACACAGTCTGCTGTGTCTCACCAGCGGTATTTCAGCTGTATGTGTGTGTGTGTGTGTGTGTGTGCATGTTGGCTCTTTGCAGGCTGTGACCTCATTACTGCAGCTATGTTTCTTCATAACTCACAGGGAGCTGCCTCCTTAAAAAGACTGTTATAGTAATAAATCACTGCCATACATTAGTCAATAAAGGTCACTTTAGTGCTGCTTTGTTAAGAGCTGTTCCCTGGGACGTATGTGGTTGCCTTCTTTGCATCAGATCTGTGTAATTGTGAGTGCAACTCTGTGTGTGTGTGTGTGTGTGTGTGTGTGTGAGTGAGAGAGAGAGAGAGAGAGACCTCTGATGAAACCCCCAGAAAACATGGGTGATTCATTTTAATGCTTTTTTTCCCCTTTTTATGGGGCCTTGCTGTTTATGCAACTGTTTTTGAATCTGCGACTGCACATGGCTCATATCTCCGTGACAACCTCTTTACTCCAGAAGCACTGAAGCTAGACAGAAGCAATCCTCAAATGCATTTGCATGTAGCCAACCACCACAGTCCACCACAGTGAAGTGGATGCTCGTTGGAGGATAGGTGCTACTCCGTAGACATCATACAAGCGACTTGCAGTCACCTGATGAACTGCAGTGTCTCAAGTGCCTCAAGTGCCTAAGAGAGGTGAAACGGGGAAACCCTAGCCAACCTACCTACCCCTATCCCCAGTGGAGCAAAGCCAATTTCTTTTAATTCTGTGGGGTCCTGGTTAAAGTTGGCAGGTAACATGACAGTAGAGCTAAGCTTATACCTGAGATGAGCACCTTGCCCACTAAGCCATTCTTTGATATAGTATATAGATGACATAGGCCATCTCTCTCGTACCATACTCTTCTCAGCCGAGATGAAAGCCCCTGCCCCCAACAAATCTGAAATGATTAAAAACATTTTAACAAAGGAAATAATATTGGAGTCAAACAAACATGAGACCATGACAGAAAGGCTCTGTTGTTTCATTGGATTATGGAAAGGGGAGAGGCTTCATCTCAATGACTGACTGTCACACAGGCCACAGTGTTAGAAGCCGACAGTGGACTCTGCCAGAAAGAGAACACCTGAGTAAACCACCCTGTCATCAGAGACACGTGTCATCTGAACATCTGAATACCAGCTACTGTCTGCAGGGCAACACCTGTGAGTAAAATGGATAATACGTTTTGTGCGATGACACTGGTGTGTCAATCAACGATGAGCACAAAAGGGGCTGTGCTACAGAATCTGAGGTTGTGGCTGGTGGTTGTGGTGGGGAAGCTCCTGTTTATCTCTCTCTGTCTCTCCACAGCTTCCGGCAGAGTCTGTGGGCTCTGTAGTGTGGTGTGTCTCCTCTGTTTCTGAGGGAAAGCTGATGGTGGCGAAACACTGCTGCTTTGGTGGCTGCGCAGCTGACCACTCTGCGAGTCAGGGGCTCTGCCCTTCCTGGGCCCGTTTCCTCTTTGTCTGTCACAGCTAAAAATATGATGGGGAAGTCAAGCAGCTGGTTTCAGTAACATCACACACACTCACACACACGAGGATGTGGACCAAGAGTGAGCTTCCTGAATTCTCCGTTACCTTGAGATGGTTGCGTAAGCTGCCTCTGATCAGCAGTCCGGCAGTGCTTTTTATGTAACGGGCAGTGCCAGAAAAGAAAGGCATCTATTTCCTGTGTGGAGCTGGGTCCAATTACAGCCACTTCCTGTCCTCACAGCTCTGACACAGGGGCCTGAAGCTTGACAGCGCATTAACTGCGCGGCACACTTTAATGTGAAGGGCTGGTGAGAATGTGCCAAATTTTGATGGAGGATGTGCAAGCTGATTGCAGCTGAGGATAGGCTCATAATAAGCCACAATGCTTTTAGAAGAGAGCCGTCAGTGAATTACCAGGAGGAGAGCTGGGCACACAGAGAGCTGCATTTCCACATTCCAATTTCAAATAGAGCAAAATGATGACAGCCTCATTTTTAATTATTATATCACTGCTTGACTGTGGGATGTATTTGTTAAGTGCCCTGGGATTGATTAATTACACAGAAATGAAACTTGTCTTGGATTCTTGTGACTCTCTGAATCTATCTGCGCTCTCTCTCTCTTTCTCTCTCTCTCTCTCTCTCTCTCTCTCTCTCTCTGATCTGTTGTTTTGTCGAGGGCTCACAGTTCAAAGGGCACACACCTGAACCCTGGAAAATCCAGAGATGTCATGCGACAGGTAAGGCCCTCTAGCACACATTATGTTTAGTTGTCAACTGTTACCAAGGAAACAAACTAAAACTACTCCACCCTTTCAAACATCTGTATCATCCTCATTCTCATAACCAAACACATCTGCAAGGTAAGATTACCTGGAAAATTCAATTAAAATGACCTGCCCTAAGGTCTGTCTGGGTCAAATGGCCAAAACAACTCAATTTGTTGTGCTCTAGGTGTGTGACCCTGCTGAGCTGGGGTGGCAGTGTAGCATAGTGGTTACGGAGCAGGACTCACGACCAAAAAAAGGTTGCCGGTTCGATTCCTGGCTGGGGCACTTCTGTTGCACCCTTGGGCAAGGTACTTAACCCCAAATTGCCTCTGCTGTATAAATGGATAACATTGTAACTGTTGTAAGTCACTCTGGGTAAGAGCATCTGCTAAATGCCAATAATGTAATGTAAAATGTAATGATGTGGACAATGTAATTACCTTTGTTATGGTGAAAAAGAGAATAAAATGTAGGAGGGAGATGTCTGTGTCCTCTGGGCTTCTGGTGTTTTCACCAGTGAGACAAGGGTCAGGTGCCTGAGCAGAGTCGTTACATTGCTTTCTGTTTCACTGTCCCTGCTGCAGCTACCTGTTGCAGACACGTGAGAGAGAGAGGACTAGGGCCTCCTGTTGGAGATACAGGTAAGCCAGAGACTGCTGTCAGTCAGTCGATCTCTGCTACAAACAAGATTCCTTGAACTTGACTTTCCATGCCTGTCCAGCTCTGCTAATAAACAGCTGGAAGGTTTCAGGTTCAAATCCCTGTTGGGGTCTTTTAAATGCATGACATTTAAGTCACCCAAAGCACACGATTAACGATGTGCTCCTGTCTGCACTATATATGGTCCGACGTATGACAATAACCATTCCGATGTCAGACACTGCAACGAGGTGTACTTCCTACAAGCTCCAGAATAAAATCTGTCAAACCCTGATTAATTTTTCATAGAACTTTCTGCAGTGGATTTGCAAAACATCCAAGAGCGCAGCCGTGGACAAGGGGACACGTCTTCCTTACAAATCTACCAGAGATCATTGTGAGCCGAACCCATCCCACCTGAATTGCACCCCCCTCCTCCTCCTCTTTTTCATATCCTCTCTGCTTTGTCCTCCTTTCCTCCCCCCATCCGCCCGCCGTGGCATTCCAGCAGGGTGATGTGTCTGGCTCCTTGCAGATGACTGCAAGTTAGAGAAATCTCATTATCCCGTTAACTGTACGTTTATGTGACAGGAGAGTGGGGAGCAGGCGACCCGGCCATCATTAAAGATTAATAGAAAAAAAAAAAACTAAAAGGAAGAAAGCGGGGCCTGAGCAGCGTTTTTTCTGTTAATGTCTGTGACAGACCTGACGAGACTTTTAATCAGCGACCAAAGAAAATCACACCTTTGGCTCTTGGCCTCTTCACTCATCGTCTTTAGTTTAGCGCCATTACATGGCAACCGAAGGTCAGGAGGCACAGCGCTAATTGGTTCTACAGCGCTCTGAATAAGAATCAGCCCAATTACGAGCTCGCGGGGTGGGGAGGGCACGGCTGCGTTTCATCACGACTTTCACTTTCCCCCGACACGCGGCTATTAATAAAATTTATAAATCAGTGCCGGCATAAATTTTAATAGGGGGCTGCGCAAAACAGCCGTTGTCCCTAGCGATAGCTTCACCTCATTTTAAATTCCATTTGCATAAAAGATTCACGTTAACACGGGAAGATTTGAGGGGAATGTTTCCTCACCCACGTTTTTTTTTTTTCTTTTTTGTCATCTTTTCATTTATTAATAAGGATTTTTCTTTCCTACCTCTCTGAATCCGAATGAATGTGTGCTTGGGTGCAAATCCCTGTCTCTAACTAACAAACTCTCTATATTTATTCCTGATGTTATCTACAAAACAGGGTCTGTGTGGTGCTGCCTGTAAGGTTGTTCCTGTATCAGAAGCACCCCCTACTGATGCAATACCTCTGGAGCAAAACAGCCTCCATGAGTAGCATGGAGACCGTGGGGGACAGGCTAACAGCACTGCCTCTTAGCCTTGTCTGAAACAATGTGCTGTCATTTATTCACTTGATTTAAACCAATCACTGTGTTTCCCCCTAGAGATCAAAGTGTGTTGATTGGTTCATATCAGCTGGTGATTGATGGTACCTGGAGGCAGCCACCCATCATGGGGTTCATTAGGCCTCACTCTCCCATGACGACAGTTCCACCCTGATTCAAACCTCTGCAGAAACAAAACATCCATTCTGTGGGGGAGGGAGGTGTATGTGGGGGGGGCGGACGCTGTGGGGGAGGGAAGTATTGGGCTGGGACTATATGATGTGGGGCTCAGTTGGGGTCAGGGTTTTGTGAGGGGTACGGGCGTTGGACTTTTTGGGGTTGGGAACTCTGAATATTTGTCTTTTCAGAGGGCTGAGTTTGAGGCCTCAGTTCAGACACAGGTCAGCAAACCCACCAAAGCAGGTACCTGACAAAACAACCTGCAAATGCTTGGAATAAAGGTATTTATTTAAATAATGGAACTGGTTTAGACTGCTGCTTTCATTGACACTGCAGCAGTTTTAGAATAATGAACACGTTTTTTCCAGTTAGGGCACACAGGGAGTTCTTGAGCTGAGGTCCATGTTAAGTTCAACACCGAGCCCTGGAACTGCCCCCTGCTCTGAATTCAGGAGCTCATATTAAGCAAATTCATCTTCTGAGTATTCATCACTTTTTATTAAACCCCAGAGGAGAAGTCACTAAGCACCCAACGCAAAACCACGTCCCTCTACCCCTTTCCCCCCTGTTCAGCAAATCAAAATGAAAAATGCTTCAGATAAATATTTCATACTCGCTGAAGTCTTCACAGCGGCTTTGGGAGTGAAAGAGCTTCAGGCTCTAGGCCTTTAGGCACACACGGAATCTCTTAGCCAGATTCGTGCAGCGGTGCGTGTAATATTCTGATTGCAGCAACCAACGGTTTTGCCTTTAACCTCTGCAGAGCCGGCAAACAGCATGTGTTTTGTCTGTCCTTGTAGAAACTGGCAGCGTTGATGTAACGCTCCCGACTCAATCGCGGCCCACGCGTAGCTGCTTTTCTGATCTCTGCTTTTGGCCCGGGAAGCGAGCTCCTGGAATCCATATGCTGAGTATTTCATATTGTGTTTAATAAAAGCAGCAACTGTAAAAAGGACCGAAAGTGTCGATCGCGCATGTTTTAACAGCAGATTTTTATTGGGAGCTCAGATGTAAACATGCACCAGGATGTCCCTCAGGGCCTCGGCGGAAACCGGAGATCTTTAATCCCGGTGTTTAAGAGGTACACACACACTGCAGAGCACGCAAAGGGCAGCTAATTCATATTTGAAACTTCGCGGCATATGCTGGAGCAGCACACCCACATCTGCAGCTTCCTCGCTGCCTGTCACCATCCTTGTTCATTTTGTCTCCCTAATTAGCTAATTAATCGTGTTGCTGTGATTGTTGTGTTTACCGTTCACTTTGTGCGGGGGTGGACTCCTGTCGCGTTCGTCTGTACGAGGAGAGAGCGGTCCCGCTGAATAATTCATACGCCACTCCAGCGACAGGCAGCACTGTTGCTTGGGTTGTGGAGGCAATGGTGAAACTCTCTCTCGCTTTCCAAGCAGGGAAAGTTTGAGCAAGCAGCACGGAGTTCATGCGTTCACTTGTAGTGAATGGGTGAAAACAGGATGCGGGCAGCCTCTCGTCGACCCCCCCACCCCTCCCTACCCCAGACTTCAGCGGTGGAAAATAACTGTCTGCCTCTGATTTTTACTGTGCTATAGGTCAATTTCAGGCCCATGCAACCTCGCCAGCTGTGTGTTGGAACAGAGGCACTAGCAGTGCCTTTGGGTCAGTGTCCCTTTGAATTGTTATTTGGATAGTATTTATTGCTCATTCACAGGGGTATGGATTTTAGATTATATTTGATCCAGAACAGATGTCTCTAATGCAGTGTGATTGAGTGCCCCCCCCCATGGCCACACCCCAGGCACAGCATATTCCACATGCTGCTGCCTTTTGAGGTTTCAGGTGCACTGCAGGTGAATTTTCTGCAGGGGGCAGTGTTTTGGGCTCTGACAACTGAGAGCAAAAGGGGGGTAAACCAAACTACCTGTCTACATCAACACGCCAGAGGAAAACAAAAACAGCAGCAGCAGTGGTACTGGGATGAAGCCATCGCAGGCTGTGAGGTTTTTCTGCACTTTGTAAAAACGCAACACAAGTCTATGCTAATCGGATGTTATTTGCATAATTAGGGAAACTCTATTATTATGAGAGAAATGTGTGTCTGAGCCTTGTGCTAACGCTCCCAGCAGGGTGCTGCAAGTGAACAAGACAAACAGATATGCCCTCTCGCTGTTATTTCTGTCTCCTGCTGCAAAAGAGGATATTCATCTAAGTTAATTAGCTAGTGTGTGTCTTAATGGTATTTATATTTTTCGATTTGACTGCTTGAAAGGGTATTTTTCTTGAATGCAGATGTTTTTTGTGGAGGCCTTGCCTTCAGGGGGATACAGAAGCTGCTGTTTGGATGGTTATGGCTTTACGATGTTCTGCATGTTATAAGGTGTATTGCCGTAGCTCTGCTCTTTAAGCTCCTCAGCTTCCTGAAGTCTTTTATTGCTCAGAGCTGCAGCCCCTGGCCGTTTCTCTGTGTCCATGGTTTCAGCTGAGGTTGTACGAGAGACGTGAGGCGAAGGGAAGATTGGCCATCTTTTTCAGGGAATCAGTTAGCACCTGGATATGATCCATGCTATGATCGTGCATTTACAGTACCCCAAAGTTTTCCTCATTGCTCAAAAAGGGTATTCAATACACTTCACATCTGCTCTTTTTTCTCATTATACTCTAGTCTCCATGACACGAGACGCAGGTTGGGAAATGATGCTCTGGACGTTAAATATTTTTATTGTCGCAGTTATAGTTATGATGGTTGCATATAATCCACGACTGTTCGTCACACTACAAGTCCTTCAGTGCACCACAGAGGAAGAAATACCGGATGGAGGATAGATGCATCTCCACTGGTATCATCTGCGTGACTTATACACTCCCGATGAACCACTAGAGGGCACCAAAGCAGCAATACAAGAAGACTGATGTGACCCACTCTTCCCTGGCAGAATGAAATTGTTTGTATGCTGTTGCAGACTCCTTGTCATTGTCAGCAAATGACACTGCTCAGACTCAAAACCTGGGCATTGGCTGTAGGGCTCAGCCTGCACTCTGAACAAGTATCTTACTTGAGCCACTCTGGAGCCCCCTGAAGACATAATATCTAACTGGCAAGCTATTTCTGTCTCTCTGATGCTCATATGAAGTCTTGCTGTTGGCTTGTTTTCAACTGCAGAAATGGTCACAGAGACAAGTGAGAAATGACTCCAGAGGACCCCTGGATCTCGCTGCAGATCATCAGGGTGATAGCATGCGCAGCATGTCGGCAAAAGGCTCTTCACCCATGTTCTCACTCTTACCCTCACTCTTCCACAACATGGCCTGGGGAGGGAGGGGGCTTCATCAGACTGCAAATATTCCCTTGTTTTTTCCTCTTTCTTTGTCTACCAGCCCACAGCCAGAACCACAGATTAATATTTCAAAACATGTCATCTCTCCCTCTCGCTGTTTCTCTCCCTCTCGCTCCCTCTCTCCTCGCTGCTCTGTACTCTTTCTTACATATACACACACTCCCTTTTCCACCTTCATCTCTCCCCCATCCCTCTCTCTCTGCAGAATCGTGTGATATTTTCCCATCACTTGTGTTTTGCTGCTCCAGTGCTCCTCCAGCTCGATCACTGACGCGATGTGTTTTATGAATTAATAACAACGATCGCGGATGGTCCAGCGAGCCTAGCAGAGAGCCACCGAGGGAGGGGGTAGACAGTCGAATTTTAATGAGCACCAAGGGGAATTTCAGATGTGTTTTTTTTCCTGGATATCCTCCTGCTGCACCGCTCTAAATCACTGTCACGCAAATGAGGCATTTCCCATCATGCCTCTGGTTCTGGCCCGTAATAGTGTCATCATGTGGCACCTGCTCGGCTGTCCTAATTGAACAGATGATCTGCCAATTTGTCTTGTTTATCTTCAGTGCGTCTTTCTGGCGCGCGCGTCGTGCTCTGCGCAGCCCCTCAGAACATGGCGCAGATGTAGGCAGCCTTTTTTATGACAGATCTTGGAGTCATTACTGAATAATTCATCACTGCATTAATGTCTCCAGATAGCATCTCCCGCTTCCTCGCTCTCCATCTCGCTCGCACACCCCCCTCCCCCTCCTCACTCTCCCTCTCTCTCTCGCACACTGTTCGTCCTCCACTTGGGGAAAACTTTATTATGCTTTGCTCTGACAGCAAAGTATACAGATAAAAGATAATTGCCTGGCTTGACTCCTCCATTGATATGAAAATAGGATTTAAATTATTCAGGGCGGTTTAAAGGTTAGTTGAAGGTTATTACAGGGGGGAGTTGAATAAACGGAGAGAATGGAGCCACAACGCGCGGCACAGACCAGTCCTGTCTGAAAAGCTAATCTGTGGTGCGCGGGCAACGGCGTCTGGTGAATAAACTGACAGCTCCTCCAGAGATATTTTAACGCGGGAGGATTCAATTATTCATGAGGAAATTATGGCTATCTTTCCAATATGAAAACGCCGTCAGCGGCGAACGAAGCACAACCTACTCGTCGCGCTGTGTGCGATTACTTCTATCGCGATAATCATTACACGGAAATTTTACCGTTCACCCCACCGCACACGGACTCGATAGTCGGTCGTTCGCAGAGCTAGGAAGAAGGTTCTCCGAATTGGCGTGAACGCATATCCAAGCCGCAGAGCTGCGTGTGGGTTTACACTGGCAGGGCTGACGGGCACAGCGGGTGGCATAAATAAATCACTTCGACCGCGGCTGTTCCCTGGGTTGAGAACCATGCTGATTACAGCCGTCGGCGCGCCTGTCTACTACGCCGCGTCACCACGGAAACCAGAGATCAGTGCGCGCACTGCACAGTGCGTGCCCAGGGAGTTGCGCTTCCATACATCAGCAGGCAGCTCTTGCGCCCCTTACTGAAGTGATCTATCTGAGGTGGCGTGTTTACATGGTTTTGTTAATGCTTCTTTTCCACTCTCTGTAGATTGACGGAGAACATTTCGCTTGTAAGCACGTCTTTTCAGTGCAGAACCGTGTGTCGCTTTGCATTTCTAATATTGAATACATATCACATCAAGATCCAGGAACCGACCGATCCTGCGCATGGGCTTTTCAAATTTGTAATACATTAAAAATCCAGGGTGTTGCCATTACTGATAAATGTATGACATAATTTAGGTTAACCCTCAGGCCCTGTTTGCATCTTACAGATCTGTTGGACAATACGATCTGTACATGAAAATCCATTATCATAACAAAGATGTTTCCCTGATAGGCTGCAAAACTCCCAAGATATCACACTGAGATTTCCTATTGGTATGAGACACTTAACTGCAAATAATAATAGTCCTTTGAATACTATTTCTGCTCTATGTGATAGAAATATCTGTGCTGTGATTGTCATCCTTAAATTGTAATTATGTCTGTTTAGCCCGCGGTTATCAAAAGCAAATGAAGCCACTGTTTTGATTTTTTTTTAATTTAAATCTTCCACACAGTGCTGTGGGAGAGGCTGGAGCCAAGCAGACCCATCCTGCATTAAAACCCACATTGTACTGACAGTTCAACACACAATAAAATGAGGCTTTAGCCAAGGCGGCTAGCTGCTGTGTGTGTGTGTGTAGCTCAATTCTCCATTTTTCAGTATTCCAGTCATTAGACCCTGGTGGATATTTCTTGCACTGTTTTCACACATTTTTTCTGACAAAAACAACAGAAGTTCGATAGTGTCTATCGGGCAGCATTTAAAATTCAGGTGGAGCAGCACTCCCGCCTGTGATGGGAGCTATTGACCACCTCTAGCTAATCATCCTGCACCGCACTCACTGCGCCCAGCTGCTTTCACCCTTTGCTTTTTAAATTAGTGAAACGAGCCCTCGGGCACCAATCTATCAATCCCTCTCAGATATTCTCAAGATGTGCGCGGCTTTGATTTCTCTGACCCTTTGAGCAGCGCTGAAGGATCGGGCATGCTGGGGGGAATGCTAATGCTAACGCTAACGCAGACGCTTTGGAGAGCAGTGGGCAGGAATTCGCAAGGTTCCTTGGCGTGCTGCTTTTTTTTTAAACAGTCTTGCCTTTATTGTCACTGCTTTGACTGGGGGACATTCAGGATAAAATTCAAAGCTATACTGATCTCACAGAGGTTGTACATTGTCCTACATTGTCCTACATTGTTCTTGCTTTGAGCGCCTGTGACCTTTCTGTAATAAACCAGGAAGGTGATCCTGTACCTCTGATGGAACAAAAGGTTGCAGCCATGTTTTACCAGCACCAGGTTAATTCACTGTCGTCACTTATTTCACATGGTTCTGCTGCATCTGCTTCTGCTAAATTCACACAGTGCATTCATTGTTGTAATGCAGTGTAATTAATCTCTTTTTAAATTAATATGTACATGAGCAATTAGCTATCCATATTTGGTGAGACATCTGATGTATGTGGGTGGTGTGCTTGCGTTAGTAATTGAAAAAAGACATCTTGAGCATACTGAAGAGTGGGGATGGGGAAGGGATGTGTGTGCGTGTGTGTGTGTGTGTATGTGTATGTGTTTGACAAGGTGCGCGTTTCTTTGGACACCTGCAGTTATCCTGTTTGTTGCACTGGAGGCTGGCTCTGTGCAAAGCTGATTAGCGGAGCTGAGTGGCTGTTGATCCGTCCAGGAGATCCGCTCTGCTTGCGAGCTGATCTCAGATCTGCCTCGTGCGCGCAGCTGAGAGATTAAGCACAGGCAGCATCTGTCTGACAGTTCCAGAGTACTGCTCTAACACCCTGCTCCTGAAACTGAGGACACAGGTGTTCCTGTTTGTTTGTTTTTTCATTTTTTTTTACATTTTTTTAGTGACCATGTTTGAACCGACCATGTTTGAACCAGCCCTACCCCCTTGGGTGGGGGGTATGTTAATGTAGTTTTTTTTGTATCCTTCATGTCAGGCTTATTTCAGACAATGTTGTCTTTCCAGATCATTGTTAGGCCTAGTGTTTTACCATGATATGCTTTAAGTTTAAACACTATTTTTAGCATTATTTCAGCATTATGTAAAGTCATTTTTACTCCTCTGTAAGTTATGATCCTTCTTGTTCCTCCTGTTATTGTGTGTATGTTTAATGTGCTGTATCATGCCATATTAGCCTACGTGTGTTTTATCTCCTAAAGATGTTTCTTGCGGCTGGAACTCCTCCCACTTCCTGTCCACACTTCCTGCCTCCCACCCGCAAGGAATGACTCGGCAGCTGTGGTTATTGAGAGCGGAATCAGCGTTTCACTGGCCCAGATGTGACTATTTTAGTGCAATTCCAGTTGCTTCCTAAACCAGACCTCCTCCCTGTACTTACTGATTTCAGTGGATGGTGGTCTGGTGGATGACTCTGAGCCTGGTGTAGCAAAACACATGCCTACCAAGGGCATCAGTCTCTTCTCATTGGCCTGGTATTAGTCAAGTGTTAACTGATTGGGCAGCAGAGGGAGAGCTAGGAGGAGAGAGAGAATTGGGGAAAAAGCACATTCTCCATATATAAATGTGTGCCATTTATAACTGTATCAAACCATGAAAGCAAGACCCTAGACTTGGCATCAGTACCTTAAATATGTTTTACTAATGTCACTCCTGCACGTGTGTAGTGAATTTGGCATGGATATCACTGTATGCTAACTATGCATTACCACTCTTCGACCACGGAACTCGTACCTGAGCCTGTTTTTCATTTAGCAGGGGTCGCTCATCACCTGCTTTGTACAGTTTTCATTTAACTGTGAAAGGTGTAATGGAAAAAAAGCACCAGAATGCTATCGTAATCAAAATGATTTTTTGTAACCGAATCTCAGTGCTATTATTAAATTTTTTAATCAAAGTGTGTACAAAGGTATTTTTATGAAAATTTCTGATTCTGATTTTGCTATCTGATTAATATACATGTCTGTTTGTCAGAGACTGTTACTCTGCTTAAGGGCATTTACAAGGTCAGGGGCAAGTGGAACAGACCCCCCCCCCCCCACCCCATCCCAAACATGCTGCTTGGCTGAGGACTAGGAGTCCTTATCTCAATGACTGCTGAGGGATTGCAGGCTACAAGCTTAATTTCCTTAACAGACTAAGAAATGCTTTGTGGCATCTCTACCACAGCGCATGGCAAATTTGTAGCAACACTATGCAATTAACAGCACAGATCATTTACATAGTCGCTGAGCTAATTTTCATAATGTTTTCTTTATTATCAGAGGAAGAAATTAACCCAGGAATATATTTACATAGCAGCCGTGCACGGTAACAGCTTGCTAATTGCCTGTTAGATGATTAATACGCTTACAGCAGATGCTAATGAACAGCGCACTCACGGTTTGAAAGGCACTTTCTGTGTGCTTGCATTTTGGCAGCTTAATTATGGTGATAATTATGCACTTGTTGCTTTCTGCTTTCAAGCAAATACCATCAAACATGAAAAAAGATTAAAGTGAATTATATCGCCAAGAAGTAGTCAAGCTTAAGTGTGGCACTTACGCTGTTTGGGAGGGAAGATAGTGGATTGAACGAGGTTGTTTCCTTTTTGGCACGGGGGCTTGGATAAATGTTCAGTAGGGCAGCTAGCCAAGAAGTCACAGTGTGTTGACCCAGAATGATTTTGCTCAGTATAATATTATAGTGTTTGTCATTCACATTTTTTTGGTTGACCACAGTAGAGTCATCTTTATACCCTGGAGATTTTGATAGTTTGATTCAAATCCATTTTCTTGCTGCCTACAAAGATTTGGAAAAATCTGCTTCTCATGCTGGAAAAAGGGGTCTGCCAAACATAATAAGTTATATTTCATTTATATAAATTAATATAATTAATATCATTCATGCACTGAAGCAGCCTGACATACAAACTCAGACTACACAAAAGCCAGTTGTGATGGACTTTTAAAACTATAAGGGCCATTAAACCATATCAATGAAGATGCACCTTTATACAAGTAAAACCACTCTTCTGAACAGGTAAAACTATGTCTGTAAACAAGTAAATCACTGAATGAAAAGTGGATCTCAACGAACAGAATAGAGCACTCTACATTGTGTTTGGTGTATGCACACTCTTCCTGTCATACTACTTAGCAGAGTGGCACCATTAGAGTCAGGTCTGCCGTATGGCTGTTTTCACTGAATATCGCTGCATTCTTGCTCTTCAGGTGCCCAGCTATGCTATGAGTTCCCTTCCGAGATTGGTTTTGGCAGGGGTGTGGGCAGGGGGGAAAAATGCAGTGTTTTCCATGAATAACCAAGTAAATCTCTCATGAATCTGATGTTACGCACTGCAAACAATTCAAATTTCCCTTTGTACGCTGTCAGAGGTTCCAGTTCAGGCACACTTGTCCCTGTATATTGAAGTCAAGTGAAGGCCTTTTTTGTGGAAAAAACGAGAATAAATATTTTCATAATTCCTCACTTTGTCTCATGCCTTTTACAGCGCTTCAGCTGCTGAGATCAAATTATACTGGCGCTCTCTGAAGAGGATAATTACCAGACATGTCCCGGTTAAAGCCCTGAGCTGCTGTTTATTTAATTGTCCTTAAGATTCAGGGAGTGTGCATATTTTATTCATTTTGCTGTTAAGCTAAAACAAAAACCTGACTTCACCTCTTAGAGAAGGTTCATGCAATATTGAGCAGGCCGGCAACGAACGCAGCACTCGAGAGAGAATTCCCCTGATGCAAAGAGGAGTGCGTGCACAGCCAAGCACACAGCTGTGACTATACCAGGCCTGGCAACTGAACAGCTTTCTGTGAATAATTTCTCAGGGCTTTTTTGTCCTTGAAGACGGAAGCACAACTACAACAGATTTGGTATGGAGTGGTACCATCAATAATGTATGACGACAACTCACTGATTAAAGACTGGTACCATCATTAAGGCAGAGTCATGACAAATTTATTACAGAGCGGTACCATTATTGACTGTTATAGCATGTTTATTACACAGTGATATGACACATTTATTACTGAGTCACAGAGGCAGAAGTACGATATGCTCCTGTTGTGTGTCCAGCCTCAGGACTGCGGTGGAGATCTTGTGTAAACACTGAGAGAGCAGCTGTGCAGGGTATAAATATTTGATGCCAATCTCCTTTTTAACCTGAGCCAAGCTTGCAAAGGAATCTCACTGATCTTCTGCCCTCATTGCAGATTAAAGGAGCTCTTTCCAAACCACTGATTAGAGCCCCATCCAACGGCTCTCTGACATTCCACCCAGTTTCTCATAGATGTCCCAGAGGCCTCACGAGCAGAGTGACATTCGCTCCTGCACACACTCGTCGCTCGAACGTCTCTGCTCCCCGGCCCCTGCTGACACACAGTGTTTGGCTTCTTGTCTCAAATCATTAACCAGAATTGGCTAGAGTCTGCAAAATGTTGCTCATGAATTATTAACGTCAACAAATCTTCAAGGAATTGTGAAAAAAAAAAATAGCAAGACCAATTAAGCAAGCGGTCCTGCAGTTATGTTCGGTAGTGAGTTCAAACCAGTAAGGATGTGCGGAGCACAGTTCTGTGCAAAATGGTTCTGAGGGCAAATACAAAAAACGCTAATGTGGAACAGCACATATTTTATACAAGAAGCACTTTCTGTCTGCAGTGTAAACTCATTAAGTTTCATCTCACCAGCCGAACACACCAGCGCTCACGTGCAGGCAGCCAGCTGGAATACGTGAATATGTGTTCATGCGTGCGTGTGTCTGAACATGTGTGTACATATGCCCGTATGCGCAAGCATGCATTATTGATTTGTTTATTCAACCGATAACTAATTCTCTTCTCCATTTTCATACCTCTTTTAAGAGACTGTGCGTGTTTATGTGATGTAATATCAAAGCTGCATGCTAATGGGGACAGTTTCGTGTAGCGTACTGTAACATTCTAAATTTAAACAGGGGACCATGTAAATCCGTCACATTAATGTTGAAAGGGTTCTTTTATCATTTAAAAATCCTGCTGCGTTTGTATGATGTTTTTCCCTCTCATTTGAGCTGCTGTTTTTTTTCAGTAATAAAAATTGTCTGCAGCTGCGTATCCCCCCAATGACACGCTGTTTCTGACAGTGTGTGAGGAGACTTCGATGACATGCCATTTCGGATAGCATGCGACGAGACTTCAGCACTGGATAGCTCTTATGCTGCTGTGCGGTGGCTTCCACTGGAATGATCTGGCATGTTCTGGATAATTTGCTTGTGACTATGAGAACGGCAGGAGCTCATGGTGGGGTCTCTCTGCAGTCTCCTGGTTACCAGTCAGTCTATAATTAAACAGAAATAACACACCCTGGTGGTGATTCAGACTAAAGTCCTAGAGAGGTTGTCAGTGCCAGCAGAACCCGCAGCTGAAGGTGTCTGATAACAGGACAGTACTTACAGAGATTCCTGAGCACACTCTCACACAGCTCCACATTATCCACTCACACCCTTTTTATAGAGGCAAGTTTGGTTTAGAAACATAAGTGATTCAGTTAAGCATAGCGGATTCAGATGCATGAGTGTTTCAGTTAAGAATAGGGGATTCGGAGGCATGAGTGATTCAGTTAGGCAAAAAGGATTCAGAGGTGTGAGTGAGTCAGTTAAGCATAATGGATTCATAAGTGGGAGGGTATCAGTTAAGTGTAGCAGATTCAATATCATGAGTGATTTGGTTGAGTGTGGAGGATTCAGAACCATGAGTGAACACATGAACACTGGCACCATTGGCACTGAGGTGACCTCATTGCTCCTGTATTTCGCTCAGTGTAGCAGTCACGCGTCTCTCTGCTGTGTGGATGGCGAGAACCACGGTTTGAAACCCGCAGCGGCTGTTCTCCCTTTACGCATGCCCCACAGCGCAGATCAGCAGTCCTGCAGGGGTTTGAACCCATGACCCTCTACAAATGTGTCGGGTCCCCTGCCCCCCTGACCTACATGGCGGTCAGAAGCGTGCTGTGCTCCCCTTGGCCTGGGTGCCCCAGGAATGTGATTGGCCCTGCTGTTCACAGCTCAAAGAAATGCGGTCAGGCGAGTGAAGCTGCAGCGCTCCCCGTTCATGTTCTGGAGGCAAGCCAGAACACACATGACGGCCGGGATCCCGCAAGCCTGAAAGGCCATAGGGCTGTTTACACATACTGCTGCATGGAATGCTGTAGGAAACTCTGGTAATGATGGATCTCAGCTTAAGCCTTGGTACTACAAGCCCCCTTTCCCCAGTCTTTGAGGTTTACCATATGCTGTAGTAATATTTCTTTGCCTACCCCGTGGAGGTGGTGCTAAAGGCCCTTAAAAGCAGATCATTTGTGTCGTACCTTCACGCTCATCTTATTTACTGTGCCGGCAGTAGCTTCACGAAATGCAATTGAGGCCCTGTTAATTAATAACTCCTGGGGTAACTCGACACCTTGCGCGAATTTACTAAATTACATAAACATTATTGCGACCCATAAAAATTCAATGACTCCGCACTTGTTTACTCCCTGGCAGTGTTTCGGCGTTTGCATAATGTAATATAACGTGTCAATTTTCCCCTTAATCAAAAACATCTGGCTGTTGAAATACGTGAGAAATCCTGCATGGAGAAATGTGCAGCGTAAGCTGAGAGGGCAGCTGCAGCCTGTTTATCTCATGCGCTAAAAAGGGTCTGAGATGAAAGCCAATAACATTTAGATGGGCTCTTGGCCTCCAGTCAAACCCCCATTTGCGAGCCTGAATGATTGGTAAACTTTATCTTAATTACTGCGAGAATGAGCCAAGCCCAGAGTTCATTCTCCCCTGGCTCGGTAGGATAATTATAGATGTAGCTGGCAAGGGCACTGATTTATTTTGCTACTTATTTCTGAACCAATATTGTCTGAGCCTGAGCTGAATAGGGAGGCAAGGACAGGGACACCTCTGCAGAGCCGTGGCTACAAGCGCTTCTGTGTGCTGAGAAAATACCTAAGGAAACAACCAGGCTCTAACGGCAGATGTGTCCCCCTATTGGGAACAGTGCTATGGGGGGGTTAGTCCCACCTGTGGAAGACAATCAGACAGGGTGGATTGTCCCTCACCTGGATGTGGATCCCCCAGGGGTGGTCTTGAGAAAATGAGCAACCAAGTCTAGCTAGAGGCAAATCACAGGCCTGGCAGCCATTGCGTATTGAGCCACTGCTGAATATTTAAAGCTGTTATTTTGTGTGGGTGCATGTGCTTGTGAGTGTTTTCAGTTTCCTGTAGTTACGTGTCTCAGAGCATAACATCTGTATGTAAATGATCACAAAGTACTTTTAAATGTGTCAATATTGCTGTGGATGTGGCACGGTGAAGATTAAACTGACACTCCCATGGCCCGGCGTGTATGTGTGCCTGTGTTAGCGCGCGTGCGCGTGTATGTAACCGGAAGGCTGACGTGTGAAACACACTCGCGCAGCTGTCATGCTGATCCTTGGGGGTCACGGAGAGTTTAAACGCTGTTTTTGTTAGCTCTCCGCCCCGCAGCCCCACTGCGTGCCCGGCTCTGCAGATCTCAGACATTTCTCCTGCTGCCACTTTCAATTTGGAGCACTTCTGTTTGAATAAACACACCCCCCCCCCCCCCACAACTCTCCCCTTTCAATGTTATAACAGTTGCCTGCTCCCCCGCGCGCTCACGCAGAGAGCTGTCTCTGTGAACGATGCAGCTTTCCCGCTGAATTAATGGGCTGTAATCTTCCATCTCTCCTGTCTCCTCCCTGTACATCACAAGCTGTCTGGACTCCCAGCTGCATGAGCTCTTTCTGTGTCCTTAAATCCAGGCATTTTGTCAGAATCGGAGATTACTCTGCTGGAAATGTTTTAAACAGCCGTGGACAGGGTAAAATATTGGGGTCTTTGGGCGTGAGTGATGGGGGTGTCCCTGATCAGTGACATTGATGTGGGTAAATACTGAACAGTGAGGCTGATTGGTTGCAGGCGAATGGGGTAAATACTGAACAATGAGGCTGATCGGTTATAGTGGAGTGGGTAAATACTGTTATCTCTATGCAGTGAGGCTGCACTCCTGGCAGAGCTGGCAGAATTGCTGTATGGAATGTGGAGTTGGAGCACATTTATTCCTGCACTTCAATCAAAACGCTGGAAGACAAAGTCCTCCAGTTACCATCTGATCATCTGATCCATTACTCTGGCACTCAGTTACAAAGTGGGGAGGAAAAGGGCACAGGGCCCGGCGTGAAATAGGACACTGGTGAGACACAGGACACTCCTTCATGGAGGGGCAAGGTGGAGTTACAGGAGATAACGCTGGTGATCAGCTCCAGACACAGCACTCATGCTCCTGAATGCTGACAAGGGACAACTATGTCCCCGCCGCAGGCTGGTGGCAAGGCCGCTGCCCTTCCCCGAGCTGCCAAATGTGACGTCTCCACCACGAGCGTTATTGGCTTTCAGCACCTGGCAGCTCTTCCAAAATCCCACTTTAATGAATGAGATGGAATTCAGACCCACGCGGACGTCATTGACCCCTAAAACCGCTCCTTCCGACCTCCGCTGATTGGCTCGTCAGCTGCCAGGCAGGCGAATCGGACGCGGCGGTCACGCTGGAACAGCGACTACACCGCTGCAAATTAAGACAAATACTGCTTGGACGGAGGCCATATTTCTGCTAGGGAGTGCTGGAAGTGAGTGGAGAGCTTGTCCTCGTCTAAAGCTTGCCTGTAAGCGTTTGACAAATATTCTATAAAGAGCAGCTCAGGGGAATTCAGCACAAAAAAGAGGAAAGATAACTTTGGAGTCCTGGCTCGTAAAATGTGTCCAATCATTTTCGGCTCATTGAATGTTTTCGCAATTTGCTTCTGTGGAGAAAAAAAAAGCAATTCATTTGTTTTGACATTCAGATGATGAAATGCCTCCAGAGGGGCAGCATGCTTCAGTGGCAATCTTTTTAATGACGACAGGGACATGGACGCCATCGGGTGAGGAAATCTCTTTTAATGCCTTTAAACGCTCCACTCCAAACGGGTGACACCATCGTTTGCTTCTGATCCAAAATAAGTCATTATGGCTGACTCATTGTATGTTCTCATTGGTATGTTCCTGATCTCTTAATGTCCAGTATATCTCCATCTGAAAACACGGTCGAGGAGTGAAAACAGAGGGGATTATGGGGTACAGCGAGGCACCCACACAGGCAGACGTGAGGCACGCAGAGTGGGCCTGTGGGGTGAGCCTGCTGTGTTCACGCTTTCCGGCAGGGTGTGGTCTCTGGTAAGTGGAAGCTCCTCACATGGAGTTCACATTGGCACTTTTTTAATGTTTTTACTCCTGTTCCTCTTTCATGGAGCTGATCCGCAGGCACAAGTGTGGGTAGGCAAAGGAGAGATGTCCCTTATTGTGTAGTCTGCTCACACATAAACAAGGAAATAGGCTGGTGGCATTCCAACCTGAAAATAATGGAAAATCACGCTTTCAATTTAAGCCACCTCTATTTCTTTTTTCCTGCCCCACAGCTTGAAAGCCTTCCAACACACAGACCAGAATGAATACCCTTACAAAAGAAAAAAAAACACTGAGCCTGTTATAAATAAACAAACTGCAATATCCTGTGTTATGAATATATAATTTTCATCTCTAATAACTGGGTAGGCCCCGGGGATTGTCTCCAAATGCTCTGGTATTTATGCCTAAAAATTCTCATTGAATTATTAATGAACCTGTTCTGCTCAGACAGGTACTGGGTCAAAGTGCATCCTGGGAAGTGGAGTTCCTGAAACACTGGAGGACAAACCCTAAACGCTGTCTGTGCTGTTTTTCAAGCTCCGGAAATTACCCTTGAGACAATCAGAAATGAATACAATAACAAGTGGACTGAAGCTTCATCTAATAATAATCATGATAATAACATATTTTACTCTGCAATGTACAGTATAGAAATATAATAAATCGAAAATATGAATTTGTACACAATAAGACTAGAATCAGACTCAAGAGAAATCTAAAGCAAATACAACAGGAAAGTAATCTCATCAATGGAAGGTAAATCAAACTGAAATCTGATAGGTGGAAGCGGAATCAAACTGCAATCTGATAGGTGGCAGAGGTATCAAACTGCAAAGGCTTTTCATATAACAGGAGCAATGATTAGAAACTTTTCACCTTTTCATCTGCGCCTCCTGTCATATATAAAGGTGTGAAATGACATTTTAGCTGTAAAACCTAGAATGTAATAATTGGGAATGAATCACACAACAGTCTTTTTGAAGTCTGACCTCAGAGTGAAAGCATGATCTTAAGCGTGACCTTCTTTGGAAGTCCCTAGATGAGTGGACCGTTGGAGGGCTTGCTGTTGCCGTGGCGAGTGGGCTTGGACCGCTGCTGCTCCGCTGCTGTTACCCACACCTACGCTGTTGTCATGGAAACTGGGAGGATGTATTGATCACTGTCATCTCTGTTTCCTGCCTGCTGGCTGTCATGTGGTTGGGGTGCTGCTGAGATGAACCCTTGACTGTTCTGAGCCATCAGGGCCAGGTTACAGTGTGACTTTTGAACTTCCTGTTTTTGTTAGATGGTTGAGTCTCGTCTGATGTAAATCAAAACTGAAGTTGCATCACGTTCATTTCCTCCAGATGAAGTTTAGTGTGAGGTGTGACTTCACAGCAGGGCGGCTTCCAGTCATTTCCAGGGTTTGGACATTTTCTTATGTTTCTGCAGTAGCCTCTTTTTTCATCATTTCTCATTTACCCAAAAAACACTCATGAATTTGTTAATCGGATTAAAATCTGGATAAAACACATCTCTGAAGCTGATCAACGTGATGAGCCATTGCTCAAGAGTGTATCTCTCCCCCCAGGCAGCACACAGGCCATTGTCCTGCAGGTAGAGCACTGTATTCACTCTCTCCATTCATATCACTGTCACACAGACCCACCACCTCCTGCAGAATCCTCCAACACCACCACACCATCTAGCCACACTGCATATCTTGCATCCTTCCAACTATCAGATGAGACCTTAAACTTAGGTCCTGACTCACTGCGGTTATTAAACACACCGTGGCACTCAGCAGCAGTGGGTGTTAATTTTGATGTCTTGGCCAAGTTCCCAAACTAGCTCTTTTAGTCTATCTACTCATCTCCAAGTTAGATTGGCTAAGTAATTCCTTCCTTCTCCACTTCAGATAATCTATGGAGAGCATGCTGGAACAGAATAGCTACTGTGCATCACCCAGGTTGAGGCTATATCTGAAAAAACCAAAGGTATTAAGATTGAAAATAATTTTGGACATAAATTCTTTTTATTTGCAAGAATAAAATTAGACAACTCTTTTTGTCTTACTTTTTTGGCTGATGAAGACATCAAAATTAATTACAAAACCAATGCCTGAACTGGAGTGGAGTCTGTCGGGAAATGCCAGCTACATTTCTGAGCTGCAGAGTTTCATTTTCTCATCTAGCTTTACTGAAGTACAGTTTTCTGAGAACAACACTTCAGCTAATTCCTTCTGATATCAGAAGTACATTGTGACCAGTTCTAATGTACAATCTAATGATTTAATCTAAAGTAAATCTAATCTGATATAAAGAAAAATGTAAAAACCAGTGATTATGCACCTTAGCCTTTGCCAGACTCAGTCATAGGAATGATGCCGAAGCAAGGAAAACAATAATAAATAGGCTTTCATTGTCGAACATTTATTAATGAACTCTCGCCGCATTCAGGCCTTTGAGTATTATGCAAAGGTTCCGCGCTCACCTGAGGAAGCTTGAGTGTGGTGCCAGAGCGGTGCTTTTTGTCCCAGAAAAGCACTGATTTACATTTCATTCTGAGTAACCTTTCCGTGCTCAGCGAAGCGGAAAGAAATGGAATGAAAGCGAGCTCGGTTTATGAAGAGAACATTCATATTCATTAGCGGACGCGGCATTAACACATCACTGCTGTGACAGACCTGTAATGCGTGCTCTAGGACCGCAGTTAATGGTGCGCTAACAACGCTGCCGGCGACAAAAAAAGCGACATCAGCCAGTCGAAGGAGCGCCGCTGAAAACAACGCTCAGGTTATAGATTTCCCCGTGTCCTATTGATCTTTGATGTTTTCCTCCCACAAAGGCCCGCTAATCCGCCGTGTATCTGAGAGACGGCGACAATGCAGTCCCCTGCCTCCGCTATCAAGAGCTGCGGCGCTCGATATCATTAAATTCTCCTCGCTTTACGTGTCCCTCCACAGACGCCACAGTGCTTAGGCCGGCCACCCAATAACAGCCGCCGTCCCGGCTTCCTGTTTACGCCGCAGGCTTTTATAGTGATGGATGACATTTCTACAGCATTTCTTCCACAAGACTCTCCGTCCAGGACAAACGCGACTTTACCCTCAATGACCCGACTGTAGCAGAGGAGCTTTAAGGGCGATGCGACATTTTTGCAATTAATCACTTAATTATCAGGTAGTATTTTACTGTCCAGCAAATAATGTTATAAATAGTTATGGTGATTAATAAGGGCAAAGAACGGGAGTAATGGTGGGGATAAAAGCAGAACATATAAAAAGAAAGAAACGTGTTGACATGGCCTGAAGCTAACGGCACGGAGCTTTGAAGCTGATAATTAAGAATTTATTTCATAAACAAGGATGGAGGTGGCTTGGGAATGGCCAAACAATGCCTCATTACACGAGTATAAAGTATAGGCTTCTGTTTTTTTCCCTCCAGATAAAGTGTTTCATGAAGAGTGGAGATGGGGTTACAGTGCCAGGCAGGGGAGGGAAGGGGGGGGTGGAGAGACCACACTTATTATATTCTCAGAAATGGAATTGGTGTCGTGGAGCGTAGCTGAGGAGCTCCAATTTCATCCTGTGCCTCATGTTAACAGTAAAAAGGAGAATTGTTACACCCCCCCCCCCAAAAAAAAAGGAAGGGAGGGACTTAGAGTTGCCTACAGGGGGCAGTGTGAGGTTCCAGGCCAGGGCTGGAGCTGGAGTTGGCAGCCCTGTGACACAGGTGTCTACTGGTGCGTTTTATATCAACACCATCATCATATTCAGACCAGATCCAGGCTCTTAACCCTAAATTGGCCCGTTGTTTCATTGATCTGATGTAAACACAGCTACACCTTTTTTCTAAATGCCAGCATGTACAGCAGTGTGTGGACTGAGGGTCACATGACAGGAGTGGAAGCTCCTACCGTCACCCTTAACCTCTGCAGGGCTGTGTTCTCCAGTAGACAGACGGCAGGTGTGGACTGTTTTCATGGGAGACAGGCACTGCTGCCATCTCTTTACACCAGTTCCCCTGAGCTCAGAAGCCGAAAACCCGACTGTTATGAACACGATCAGCATGAGGAGGCCTGCCCCTGTCTGGGTATGGAGTGAGCTGATCCGCACGGCGCTGTGTCTGCCCCCGCTCCCCCCCCCCATCTCTCCTCCTCCTCTCCTGTTATGATTGTATTGATTATGTGATGAAACGTCTGCCGGAGGAGACAGAGTAATATGGGTTTAATGGCTTTTGCCTCCCCCTGTAAAGCTGTTGGAGTGTTTATCGACCGCAGAGGACCGCAGCCGACGGCTCCTCAAGCGCTTCCTCTCATTGAGGGAGGGCAATTTACACCCCTTTCATCCCATTGTATTCACTGAACCATGGTAACGGCAGCTACACCATGGTAACGGCGACAATGCTAACACCTTCCCTGCTGGCTGCTCATGCTGCATGGTGAAGCTTCGTTGTGCAGGGGGCAGGTCTGTCATGTGACCGCCGAGGGTGTGGGGGTCTGCTTTTCGGGCCAGGCCAGAGAGGAGCCCATGAGGCGGAGGAGATGATGGCTGGTGTCTGGCGATAAAGATCGGACTGCGGTATGAGGGAATTACAGGGATTAGGAGGTTAGAGAGATGTGATAGCCGCTGGGCTGAGGTGGATTACAGAGATTATCACTCAGACAGAGAGGAGCTGACAGCTGTGACACCTGCAGACAGAAGTGAAAACCTGCTGTGTGTGTGTGGGAGAGAGAGACAGTGTGTGTATGTGTTTATCTTATGAGGGACTGTCTCTATTTCTTTAAGATTCTCTTCCCCCGCTTCAAAAATGAATATGGCGCAGTATCTGATTGTCACTCAGTCTCTCCTGAGATGAAATTGTGGAAGGCAGACTGCCGCATGTGAAAAAGCAGCGGTTCAGAGGTCATGCACGGTTATGCGACCATAGAAACGGCGGGGATCATGTGATCTATACCACTGTAGAAACAGCGGGCGACCATGTGACCTCCACTCATTCCGCTCTATCTTAGCTAGCCAAGCTCAGAATATGAGCTGCGTTTGAAGAAACCTCCTGGCATGCAGAGATGAGGTGTGTGATCTCGGGGTGAAGCAGAACTGCTGAGTTTAAGATGAACAAGTTCCTCTTTGATACAGGATGAGGGGGAAGCGATACCACCGCCCCCCTCCCCCGTTCCTAAGTGTCTGCTCCGCCTGCCCTGTGTCACTTACAAAGGGGAAGTGGAAGAAACGCTGGCCGCAGTCACTTTTGTCCCCGGCCTGTTTTTCAGCGTGCAGGACTTATCTCACAGCCTCAGCTGCGGTCTGAACGGCTGGCGTTTATGCTGACTGTGGCGGAGTGAGTATGTGTCAGGAGGACACCACAAACCAGAGAACAGCAGCAGCCGTGTCTGCCCTCAGCTATGTCTGATGCTGCCGAGCTGCGGAAACATTTCACCTGCGTGACTTCCACTGGAGGCCTGAGAGCGTGAAATGGGGGCAGGGTGTCTAAAAACCTCCCTTTAAGCTGCTAATGATCCTGAACCTGTTTTTGCTTGTTATGTGAAATTAGCTATTGTGCCAGTTTAAATAAACATCATTTGTCAGCAGTTTTTTTCCCCCTTCATTTGATCTCATTTGATGTGGCAGCGTTACCTGTGCATAGATTGCACTGAGGTAATACTGCCACAAAAAGGAATCATCTGTTGGTGGGTGATGCTTATTTATTCTGACACACTCCTTAATCGCATAAACACAGTTAAAAACAGGTTGAATCAAGGGCAGTAAAGTTTGTTTGTTTGTTATTGACATGATATCTTAGTCTACATAACTGCAAGGTGTTCCACTAGGAGTTGGAGAGGGGTCCTAACAGCCTACTCTGTCATATCCCACTAATTCTGTTACTTTGAGTGATTTATGCTCTGCTGCCAAAGCTGCACTTGGCATGTATCCCTGACAGCCTGAATTGTGATGAGAAAAGTGCTGTGTGATAATTTGGAGTGTTACAGTAGCCAACATTTGATGAATTGATTAACTGAGATCTTCATCAGAAATTACTAAATTTGACTAATTCAGACGAACCAGTGGGAGCAAAACACTTTCAGAATGCACAAAGCGTGAATTCGGCTGTTCCATTTCACACCTGTTTCTTGTCACAGCTACCAGAACTGGAAGTAAAGCAGCATCTGAGCTCTGGGGGAAGATCAAAGTGCAAGGTATATAATTCTCTCTCTTTCTGTCTGTGTACTCTCCTCTTTCCCTGGCCCCCCACCCCACCCCTCGCTGCCTCCCTCTTTCTCTCTCTCTCTCGATGTATAATTCATCTGACCGTGCTTTCCTGGCCTACAAATGCAGGCTTATTCACTCGTCCCCCATATCAAAGTGTGTGCTATACTGTGGAAGTGTCAAAGCATTTGATAACAGGAAGTCTGAGGTGCTGAACGATGTGTGATGCCCCTCGTGCTAATGCCTGAAGTGAGGGATGTGTGGGATGTGTCTGTGTGAGCAAGCGATTGGCTCTTATAGATCTTAGTCAGAGAAGATTACGCCAGTGGTCGTCATACAGTATGTGTGATCACACTTTTGTGTCTGTCTTAGTGTTAAACATTTTTCCCTGACACGCATACCCTAACATGCACACATGCTCATATACACATCCATCTGTTTAACACATTCACTACTATATACTTACTATAACACACACACACACACACACACACACACACACACACAATTGCATGAAAACACTGCCGGAAACTCTTCAGCGCTGCATACTCTGGTTTGGAGCTGCTAAACCACACAGACAGTCATGTGATCAATCCGACATCTCTAAACAGCACTGCGGCTTCCTGTGTGGCCCCATCGCGGGATCGGGGGGGGGGGGGGGGGGTAGCGCTGTCTCATATGACACCATGAAGACAGAGGAAGAGAGAGAGAAAGAGAGAGAGAGGTGGGGGCGGGCCAGGTTACCACAGCACAGTTTTGATATGAATTTGAGGGACATTGTTTGCATCTTGTAAGCTTGTATTTTCTCACCTTTCAGTTTTTTTTTTTTAATGTGATCCCCCATCACTAAACCGTCCTGCTCAGGCAAAAAAAGTTGGCTGGAACTGAAGAATTGAAGAACCTTATGAACCTTATGAAGCCACTCCTTCAGCTTGACCTCTGACCCCCTGGGCTCGGTGTGTATAAGGAGAGGAATGGGACAGAGCAAGGAGTATTAGCTTTCTCAATACATCTTTTTCTTGAAACGTGATTGCTTTCTCTGAGCTGTTAAAGCAGCCTTGCTCTGGTCTGTGCCTCATCTCCTTCACTATTCTGACCTTTGACCCTGAATGTGAGCGTGACCATGGTACCATTTGTCTAGCGCTCTTCTGTGTTTTTATTTGGTATGACTGTGGGCGCCATGTGACCGTGGCTTATTACTTTTATCAGTACAGATAATCTCCGTCCATCACCTTCTCTCTCTCCCACTCTCTCTTTCTCCGACACATTCACATTTTCCTTTTGTTACTCAGCAGACTCTCTTATACAGAGCAAGAGAAAGAGAACAAATCGCTTATTGTAAAGTGGTATGAAGGACAGGTCATGCAGAACACAGAATGCGTCAGACCCTTCCACTATGCTGCTGTGCCTAGTGTGTGCATGGTTTGATACATAAGTGCAGAACAACACACCCTATAGTAAAAGCACAACATTCCTTGCAGTAAAACTACAACAAAGCCTGTGGTAAAACAGACCCCACAGAAAAACAACACAAATAAGGGACGTTAAATAATGTTTGGGTAGGGGAGCTGTCTGGAGAGTCTGCTGGAGAGTCTCTGCTGTTCTGACTGCTTTGAGAATCTGCCCGTCAGTAACTCTGCAATGGTCCTCCCTACAGAGGGAAATGTGATTGGATGGCATGCTTTGTCAGGAGATGGGTGAGGGCGTGTGTCCACTACGGATGCCATGACCTCCCCTAAAGCAAGAGGAGGACAGTGCCCTTTTTAGGTGGTATTGATTTCCATTACAGTGTTGTGATGGTACTGATTTTGATAGCCATATTGTGATGATATTGTTTTTGGTCAGCATGTTGCGAACGTGTTAATAGTAGCTTTCAATGGCAGTGTTGTGGTGGTATAGATTTCCTCAGCAGTGTCACGAGTGTTTTTATTTGCAGTGGGGCAGTAAGAGCGTGCAGGGGAAGGCGGGTCTCTGTGCATTGCAATCAGAATGTATAAATTGCTCCATTACCTCCCTTTCCAGCAGTTACTCTTGGCCCATTAGCAGTTATTTTCACATGGGCTCGGCTCATAAAGCCAACGATGCTGTGATTTAGCACTTTGTATCCTAGTGCTCCCCTGCCCAGCCTGAATCTCCCGCAGTAAGACATCCATCTCTACACTGAGTAGCTTTGCTTCTGAGGAACAAACTGCCCACTGGGTTTTCTTTTATCCTGGGGAAAACAGGTCCATAGCTCACATTATAAATCATTCATAATGAAAACTATATTCTCATACTATTAGCCATAGATTACACCATTTGGCATGTTTTCTGCTTTGTATGTGTGCATGTGAGTATGTGTATGTCCATGGATGTGTGTGTTAGCATGTGTGTGTACGTATCTGTGTCTGAATATGAGTTTGCGTGTGTATGCGTGCGTGTGTGTGTGTGTGTGTAGTCAGGGGTTATCTTTCCAGTCAGTCTCTGAAGCAGGGACATTATCAACACCATCAAGGTGAGTCACAGACTGTGGTGTCTCAACTGTGGGCTGAATGCACGTGGATTCATACAACCCTGTTCACCCAGCCGGGTGCTATAACAAATGAGATAATATGATTGGCTGGCCAGCTGTCTGTGCTGGCTGGAGCTCTGATCACTGATTCAGGCTGCAGAAGCTGTGCTCAGTGAGGCTTTGGCAGCGCAGCAGGGAACTGCATCTTGGTGAAGTCCTCAGGAGGAGGGTGTCTGCTCCATGATTGCTTATTTAAAGGAGCATCTTTATGCTGCTGGTGTCCCAGACAGGCGGTATCTCTTTAAACAAACATTCATGGTGGCCTGGTCTGGTTTGGTAAACCCACACACACACACACACACACACAGAAAGCTGCCTGGTGTCCAGGCTGTAATAATGGTGTCTCTCTCTCTCTCTCACACACAGAGGTAGGGCTGCGGTCTCCCTCCAGCCTGTTTTAGGCCTGCAGTCCTGGGTGTGGTGCTCTGGCTCTGGGTGGGTCAGTAGACTGGCTCTCTGACAGGCCAAACACGGAGGAGGGCGTTCTGTCCCCGCTGCTCCCGGTGACCCCGTCTGCGTGTGAGCGGCGTGCCCGGCATGACTCTGCAGAGTCACGGTAGTTCCTCTGCGGCTGGCCCCGCGGCGACAGCAGCACCTGCCTCCCTCCCGCGGCCGTGTCGTGAGGGGAAAACGCTGATGTACGGAAAGCACCTGACCGCTGCCCACACTGTGACACACGGCTCCGTGGAGACGCGCGGTTGATGGCTCTTCCCTCACTCTGATACACGTCTCCATGGAGACGCCCGGCTGCCGGCTGTTCCCCCACTGTGAAGCACGTCTGCTTTTCACTTCATCAGTGGCAGAGACAGTATTCCCAATGATACACAGCAAACTGATCATCTGTTCAGTAAATATAGTGTCTGTGGCAGGACTGTGTCAATCTACCCTACCCCCCTCTCCCTATTGTGCCCCCAGGCCCCTGCCAGTCTTCCTGAGGGCTCCCTTCTCATTTCACTGATATAATCAGACTACAGTCAATCTGTAATCTCACTACTTACTAATTACTAATTAATGTGCTATGAGCAGTCTGTGGCCTGGCTCACAATCCTCCATTTTGTTTTATAGGGAAATATTAGGAAAAATGCCCATTTCTTTCTTTCTGGTTTTGCTTCACTTGCTTGTCTCAGCAGGTGGTCTAACCTAATAGAGGAATGCCTGTGGCATTAGGCCGGACGGCTGCAGTTTAACAGATGAGGGATAAAGTGTGCAAAAGCGTTCAGTGTTACTCATGCTGTGATAGTTTCTCTCTAATTCCTCTGGGCATTCCTGTCACCTTTTTCCTTTCATGTTGTGTTATGTGAGTGCGAACACTCTGTCACCTGCCTGCACTACCCTACTGCCCCTCTGTCACCCCACACCTCCCCACCCTGTGTACACCCCCTCCCCCCTACAGGGTTCTGCTTATGAATGAGATTGTAATTACTGTTACCACATCTTTCAACACATTCCTCTCACCTGCTCACATTCATTTGTTGTCAGCAAGGACCATAAGACTACTCATTAGAAGGATCTTTCTCTCTACCTCCATCTTTGTCTGCTTATCGCTCTCCCTCTCTCAATCTCTCTCTCTCTCTTCATGTGTGTCCCTCCTTCTCGTGGTCTAGAAATGAAAAATGTCATAAATAACATTTCACGCAAGGGTGAGAATAGAAGCAATATTACCTTAACGTACAGGGTTTAAGAGAGAGACATGCCTCACCTCATCCCTGTTCCAGCGTTCAAACGGAATTTTACTGCTGTCACGTTCATACCCTGAAAACAAAGTACCTCTTTCCATCCTTGCTTCCACTGTGGTAGTTGTAGCCGTTGATAATTTCAGCCATACATGGTTGGTATCCTAACCTAAGTAACACATTTCACATTACTCAAGTGTGACTTTATTTGGATACAGGAGTCTGTCTGTTGTCTCCCACTGCTTTTGTGTTCTGTGTTTTCAGCAGAACTCGAAAATATACACACAACAGACACACGCACACACACACACACACACACACACACACACACACACACACACAGACACTCTCTCTCTCTCCTCTGTGACAGACTGGTTCTGCTCAGACACATTGACTTGTCTGTGATGCACTTCCTGTGTTTAGTCTGTCTGTCTCTCTTCCTCTCTAACCCCACCCACCGCTTCCTGTGTTTGCTGCTCGTCTCCCAGGTGAGGTCAGGGAGTGGGCGTGGCATGGGTGGTGCAGCTTGGGCATGGGCGGGGCCGCAGTGGAGACCAGGTCAGCACCGCCTTATCCATAAACGCTGGGCTGTGCCCTCCGGGTTGAGCAGAGAGCTGTGGCGACGCTGCTGCAGGGTTGCTAGAGTAGTAGTATTAAGATTCTCTCCACAGCGCAGCACAAGCTGGACGTCAGAGCTGCACTGACTTCTCTCATCTGCTCTTCCTCCATGGGCTGTGAAGCCTGTCTCATAACCATCCCAGGAAAGGAAACTAATAAACTCCACAAATGAATGAATAAATAAATGTATAAACAAGGCAAGCCGCAGGGTCCTGTGTCCTGTGCAAGAGTATTTATCTCCTTGGCGACACTCTAGGGGGGCGGGTCCCTCCCACTCAATTGGCCAGCAGAGCTGAAAATAATGTCAGCCTGATGTGCTGACCTGCCGTGCACTGGCTCAGAGCAACAGGCATCTATTGTGTGTGTGTGTGTGTGTGACTGTGTGTGAGTATACTGTAAGTGATACTGTGTGGTGTGATATTGTGTGTGTGTGTGTGTGATGGCGGTGGTGAGATGCAGTGTTGTGCTGATGGGTAGTAGGCCAGAGGGCTCAATTGGGTAAGATTCTGCCCCTTGAAGTGATGTATCTCCAGGGGTCATAACCCAGCCTGGCTGCCACAGAGACAGAGCTGCTGATGGGAGCACTCGGCAGGGGTTTCACAGAGAAAGGTGTTTCATCAATGGAAAAGCAGAAGCACTGTGACCACTTGAAACCACAGACACGTGTTTTTAACAATGTGTAAAGATGTTATCAGATTTGCCCCCAATACATGAACCAATAAACATTTGTAAGTCATCAACAAAATCTTCCTCTCCTTGTAGTAATCAGCCGAGTGTAGCCATGTTCAGATGGGTAAGGCTGCGTGTGTGTGTCCACTGCAGGTGCTTTCACCCTCCCTAAGATCAGAGCAGGACAGCACCTTCCTCAGTGACATATAAAGTAGCACTTTTGTGAGGTCAGTGTGTGTCTGACTATCTGGTCTGTTTGGAGAAAACGCTGTCCTTAGTTCCTCTTGACTAGCTGAGTGTAGCAAATAAACTAACAGGAGCTAATTCTCATCCATCAGCTGCCTGGTGCTCTCAGGACGCTGTGTTTCTGTGGTAACACCATTATGGATCTTTTTACGCTCTTCTCCAGGAAAGCGGCCCAGCTTCAGCTGAGTGGTGCTGCAGCGAGAGCTAGAACTTCCCCCCTCTTTGTATGCCTCAGGATGGACACTTCCCTCATACAACACAAACTCTGCAGTCTAACGTCCCAGTTTACTGAATCCTGGGATTAAGCATTGCTGTATTTTTCATTTTAGTGTATTACTTCTAGACACCCCTACATCCAAAAGCACACAGTAATTAGGGGGCTTCCGTGACAGGGATCCTAATGGATTCATTGAGCACTTTCTTTAATAAAAACAGATTATTGTTCTATGAAGAATCATATTGCCTCCTCTGTCTATTTGTGCAGTATGTTGCCAGAAACAAATTGTTTGGGAATACAGGGTTACGTTTTGGGAATGCCCTGTGTCCAGTCAATTTGACCTGGAAAACTTTTGCAGCGGATCATTTGCCCACAGCGGTGTGGGCGGAGGACTGTGCAAACGTTTAGCGCCATCCATCTCGGCTAATATGAATTCCTGCTAGTGGACCAGGCCTTATGTCTCCCAGGCGTGATGCGTAGCGGTCCCTGATCAGCGCTGCTCCAGTAAATGTGATAATAGCACTCAGAGTCATGATTTATGGAGACGTGGACGGTTAACATTTCATGGCATCATTTCCTCCTTTGTAGGCTCAGGAAAGCTCAGATGTAAATGTAATAAGTTATCTCTTCAGTTGTCCCCAAACAAAACCGATTATCTCTGGCGAGGCGCGGTGCGTCAGAATCGCTTGGACAGCGGCAGGGTCATAAACTGAAGCGTCCTTAATTTGCTGGCTCGTTCTGCTCTTCAGCTGGCAGATTTAATTCCGAATTTAAAAAAAAAAAAACCTCTCTGGAAAACAGCAGTGAGATCTCACCTGCTCCTACTGATCAAAAGCTTTTATGTCTCCTCTGCTGCTTCGGAGAGGTGAGCAGGTACTGTGGGCTGTTTGACCTTTTTTGGGGGAAATGTGGTGCACAGATGGCCCTTATTATTTCTGTGCGCACTTATGGCTGCTGGCAAGGCCCCGGAGTCCAGATATTTACGTAATCTTTCATTATTTATGAAGGGCTAGAATTTTGGCTTGAGATTGAAGGCAAGCAGTGAGTGAAAAGTACTGCTGGGAAATAGTAGCAGATGTCAGACCATCCACACCGATGTGTAGGACTGCTGAATTTAGTATAATTTAATCCCATTAACACAGACTAAATATACTATTTGTTTTATGCACGCCGATGGTGCTGTTTATGATAATAGCTTAAGTGCTGCAGGCTTGTTTGAAAGATGCTTGGAGAGTAAAAGCGGATAATTAAGAATTATTTAAAAGAAAGTCATTTTAGTCTGAAAAAAAGAAACGTGAGACTCAGCCTTGTGCTGAGGTGCCATTGAAGTGTTGATTTGCTCTCTCGCTCATTCTCCTCTCTCACCCTCTATTTCCCCCTCTCGAGAGGTCCATTATTGGTCAAAAAGAAGAGATATCTTCCTTGTGTGTTCAGTGTAGAAGTCATATTATGTAATACTCAGAGATAGTGAATTATGCTGAATACTTATAAAAGCCAAAGAAAATCTTCCCTCTGTAACCAATGACCTTCCATAAAGAGCAGGCTTTATAGGAGCAGTGTCTGTCCACTGATATTCATGTGGCCAGCTGTGATCTCCAGGCTGGTCCATCCTTTGGTTCTGAGGGTGGTGCTGTAACTGTGATATGGGTCTCCCATCAGCGCCCCCTGCACTTTATGTTCTGTTCTCTCATCTCTCGCTTCCTCCTTTCCTCCCCCTCTTTCTGCAGTTAATGGTGAAAGGGTTATTTTTAGGGAGGCTGGGCAGTGTTTGTGTGAAGGCAGCTCTGTGCCTACAGCAGGCTGCTGTATCGCTGTGTAAGCAGGAATATCAGTGATCTTCAATGGAGGTTATGAATGTATTAATATACAGATTGTGAATATGAATCTCAGGATGTCAGATGTGGCACACAGGCGTTGCTTTGCACTTTGTGGTGTGTTGCCAAGGCGTGTTACCAAGGTGTGTTGCCAAGGCATGTCACCACTACCAGCCAGGCTTCCAGTAATGCCCCCCACACCCATCCAGATACAGAATTCAGCTCTGCTTAGAAGACAGTGGGGTGAGCATTCCCCAACTGTGCCATGAAAGCCTAGAACCTGAACCTCTTCCTCCAGTCATGATGTGACATGACTATACAGCCAGCCAGAGCTTTTCATCACAGTGAACAGAGAAATACACACTCTGATGAAAAAAGCCCTTTTTCCCCACAGATACCCCTCTGATCATTTAAGACATTGTTTGGAAAGACAAATTGTTTGGAAAATCTTCAATAACGGCTTTCTGTTCGCGCATAGTGAATGAATTTTCACTAAAGTTTAGAAACTGGATGAAAAAATACCCAGTTAAAACTAAAACAAAACCAGGTCAGAAAAAGGCCTGCTTCATGGGCTGCCTGACTGCCAGTCTGCTAGTTGGAATTAGCTGGTTAGGCTAACCCCAGCAGTCTTGAATTCAACCATAAAATAGACCGTCTTGTGCAAAGTACCTAACCTGAATTGCTTCAATAAATATCCAGGTCAATGGACAACATGTAAAATGCATCTGACAGGACCACCAAGGTGAATTTCTGTGAAAACAGTCCATCCTCACCGAATCACTCTGGAAGCCGGGAGGCTGCCAAGTATTCAGTCCGGTGGCATTGTGGGAAAGTTTTCCTCTGGGGCAAAAAAGCCCTTCTGCTCCACACAGAGAAGACTCTGACCCCTGACCTCTGACCCCGATCGCTGACTCACTGAACCACTCAAGGTTCTGTGCAATCTGGAACTCATTAATTTGTTACCTTCAGGGAGCTTTAAGTCAAGGCAAAGGCAATCTAGTTAAGTCGTTTAGTGTCAGTTTAATAGCTTACATCCCTGCAAGCTAGGCCACTTCAATAGCATTCCCCAACAAGTGCTCTGCAAACCCTCCCCCTCCACTTCCTGCCCATCAGAGGGCTGGCGGCTAGACCTTCCAACCCAGGAAACAGGCCACAGCAAGCTTCCCACCACAAAAACCTGGGCCATTGTACAGTGAACTGCGGAGAGAATTAAGACTGGAAAACCAGATATTCCTGCCTGAACCTCACTCTCACATACACACTCACAGGCAACTCTCCATCTCATACACATGCACACACACATTTACATTCTCCCTCTTCTACACAGTCTCTCTCTTTCTCTCTCTCTCACACACACACACACACACACACACACACTCTCTCTCTCTCATACACAATCTCTCACACACATATGCACACACACATGCTCACACTCTTCTCTCATACACCATCTTACACTCACTTAAGCACATGCACGTATGCATGCACACAAATACACATATGCACAAAGTTTCCCTCTTGCACAAGTATATACAAACACAGACATCACACATTCACACTCACTCACAAACTCACACCTTATCATTCCTACCTCAAGCTGCTCCCCACCTGCCCCACCCTCTCCAGGTGTTCACTCTGAGAGAGAGCTGTTCTCAGCTGACCCTCTTGGCTGACTACAGAGAGGGGTCATGTGACCAGTCAGCCATACTGCCATGCTTTTACCCTCCAATCAGCAGGAGAAAGAGGTCACGCACTCATGTCTGTGTGCTGAGGTAACATAATGCCAACTAAACAAAACAAACAAAATCTGTTTTCATTAAATTAAGTTTTGGAATCTGAGCAATTTCTTATCTTATTGTACCTAACTGCTTTTTCCAGTTCTACTTATTTCATTCTGCCGAGAAGCCTGTAACATGTGGTTCCCATGACAACAAAATTTCTGCACATGTGCTCAGGCATGCCATTCTTATATTGGTGTGAAACAGATATGAATTATTCATTACTACATACCTGTGTGCATGCCTTGCATGTTTATAATCACCATACAGAGACATGGAGGCTCGTCTCTTCTGTGCTGTAATACAGTACTACAGACTCTGAAACTACCTTGAGCAAAGAAGCAAAAAAAAAAAAAAAACGAGATAATATCTCTACTGAAAAGCAGTATTGTCCACTACTTCTACAACAGCAGAGTTTGTGCAGTGACTGTTTGCCTGAGTGACAGATGTCAGTCAGTTTATGTGGTGACTGTTGGAGTGGCAGGTGACAGTGACTGTAATTGCACCTGTGCCAAGGTGACTACCTCCTGTGAGAAGGCTCTCAAGTGCACAGTCGAAGTGTGTCCCTCACAGGGCCACACACCTGTGTCTCCATCTCACTCTGCCACCTGTTCCTGCAGGTGAGATCGAAGAGAGCAGCAGTGGCTGTGGAGGTGTGACATGTCGTGGACGTGTTGTCTCAAGCCTCTCTGGGGTGCAGCGCTCTGGTCTCCTTAACTAAACACAAGACTGAAACAACAATTGTACATTTTACTCCTTGTCTTATCAAACATCAGCTAGTTTAAAAAAAACAACAGCTGAAATGGTTTTACAGCATGAATATTACAAATCTATGAAGGACATTTTGAGAGGCAATGATGCGCTCATTGGTATTCATGACAATATTCCCTCTTCCACCATATGGATTCTCAAATAAAAAAAAAAATTCTGGAAATCTGGATTTGCTCTGAAGTGGCTGATTATGCGTGTGCTGAGTAGACACCCTCGTCATACAGCTTACAATTTTAAATTTGATCCATTTATCAGCCCAGATACAGCCAGATATTTCCTAAAGCAATTCAGGTTAAGTGCCTTGCTCAAGGGTACAATAGCGATTCTTGACCTGTGATTCAAATGTGAAAGCCTCTGATTACAAGCCCGGCTCCCTGAGCACCGCTACACTGCTGCTGCATGCTGCCCGAGATGACAGAGGGATTGGAGGGGAGCTCGGGCGGGAAGAGGGAAGACTCAGGGAGCGCAGAATCGCGCTGGGGTGACATCATCTCGTGTCCTCTCTTGGAAAGCCGTCACTGCGCTGACCCTGGCACGGCCTCTCTGGAGATTTCACCGAGCTCCAGGCACTGTCTGCCTCTGACAGCTGATCCAGGATTATCTTGAGACTGTGTGCAAGTGTGACTGTGATGGTGTGAGTGTAAGAGGGTGAGAGCATGCTGATGTGAGTTTAAGGGGGTGAGAGGATGATGGTGTTAGTCTGAGAGGGTGGGAGGATAATGGTGTAAGTGTGAGGAGGATGAGAGTGTGATGGTGTGGGTGTGAGAGGGTGACAGTAGTGGCGTAGCCGCCCTCTTCCCACCTCTTAGGACAGGCTATTACCTGTAATAAAGACAGCCCAGATCATTAAGATGTGCTTCACCTAATCCACACTTTTATGGCATGGTTGATAGTGGAGCCATAGACCTGTGATCACTGGTGCAGGTGCCTGTGAGGCCCAGTTTCATGTCTCACTCTCCTCTCGCTGCTGATCAGGGCCTGCTGCAGGGTGTGGTAGGTGGCTGAGTGTCTGATAATCGAAAGTGAGTGGTCAAGAGCAAGTGATAGTGTTTATTCCACCCCCCCCACCCCCCCAACAGGAGAGGGTTGAAGGTGGCTGGGTCTGGGAAATCGTCCAGCCCTGTGCCGGGCAGACTGCAGTGGGCACATGATAGTGAGGAAATCTCCACTCAGTGAGGTCAACACATCTGTGAGAGAGAGGGTAAAGCCAGCCTGTCAGAGCAACCAGGTGCATCTCCGCACGGGGGGGTGTTAATGACAGCGGCTGGCTAAAATTCAGTGAACAAAAGCAGTTTGTCACAATTAAAAGGAAGCGCTGTGCTGACCAACAACACTGAACTGTCAGCGTGAGTGAGATACTCACGTCCCGGCAACTCCACTGAGACAAACAGAAATGAGAGGCATTCACTCTGCCCAAACAGCCTGCCTCTCTCTCAGGCCTCACTGCGTTAATCACTAGCAGAGCTGCCAAACTATTTAGTCATTTAGTAGCTAACGAACATCATTTGGATGTTAATTAGGCATTAATTTCAAAATAAATATATTGTCAAATTATGCGGGTAAATACTGTGCTAAATTAGCAAGCTATTGTTACCATGCCAACTTATAAAAACAAAGCTGATTATTTGAATTAATGTATTTAATGAGTCTGCCAGTACAAAGAAAAACAAACTTATTTTTTGTAGTGTTGAGTGTGTGAGTGAATGTTGAATGTAAGTGAGAGTGAGTGTTGAGTGAATGTGGAGGTTGAACATTGAATGTGGGAGTGTGTGTGAGTGTTGATTGTAAGTATGTGTGAGTGAGTGCGAGTGTGTGTGACTGTGAGTGTGTGACAACATGTAAGTGTAGAGTATATGCGAATGTGTGTGTTTGTGGCCCTGGTTGTCGAGAGATGTCTCAGTTGGCACTGCCACCCTGTAAAGTTCTTCACCTCATCCTCGTGCTTCCACAGGAGGTCAAAGGGCAATCAAGACCACACCAGAGCTCAGTGAGTGAAACCCCAGAGCATGCTGGGAATGGATAAATGATTAATGGAATAATGATCCTTTCTGGAGGGTGTGTGTTAATGTGCTGTGGAGGGACCGTGCAGGTAGGAAAGAAAAGAGCATGTCACCTGCCTTCTATAATCTGCCCCTTTAGCATCAGAGGGAGGTGCAGTAGCTGCCATCGTTTCACAGAGGAGAGAGGTCTTTGTCATCTCGTGTACACAAGCCACTTTACAACTCACAAAGACCAAGGAGAGGACACAGCGGCCATTAGCCTGGCCCAGATCTCAAAGTGGGTCTCATTGTCATGTTTTATCTTGATTAATTGAATAGTGTTAACCTGTGATCCAGGGGAACCAAATGTAGTCTGAAAAGGTTCTCTCTGGGAAAGAAGTGACCCAGAACTGACACCTAAAAACTAGAAATAGACAAACACTATGTATATGGTGTCTGTATGCATGTGAGACCCTCTGCCCTCCATGAACTGACACGCCAACTGACCCTCTTGGCATAAGAAGAGCTCTGTCACAGGCAGGTTTTGGGGAACTCTAGTGCTCATTGATCCTGCCTTTTATCTTCAGGGCAGTGACTCTTGGGCCTTAAAGGCAGATGTGCTTCTAATAGACAAACGCACACAGTAGGATTCTTTGGAGAGTTCTGCTTTAATTACAGGATTAGAGCCAGGCTTTCAGCCCAGTTAAGATTCTCAAGAGACTCTTAGTTTCTTTTTTGTTGTTGATGTTTGCTTGTTTGTGAAATCTTGGAAACACCAAGAGAATCCACCGGACAAATAAACAAAGATCCGTTTGCAGCAGGCCTTCAGAACCGATGCCGTGCCTGGCTGCTGGACGTGTGGTGCCTTTAAAACGGGCTCGGTTTTTTTGCGTTCCCATTTGCCTCTGATAGTGCTACTCCTTGTGTTTTCAAGATGTCGCTAATCGGCTATTGATGTAGAAGAATTCGAATTTCTGAGTGGTAATTGGCTCCGCCAACCCTCCCCCAGCGCCTCTCACTGCATTCAGCGCAGACTGGGGATTCTGCCAAAGCCTCCATCTTTTTTGTTTGGCGACAGTGTTCATGTCTGCGTTTGTCCCTTTTGATAAGGCCTTTCATGGTGTTTGCATTGATCAGAGGCCGGGGAGTAACCCTGATACACTGAGACCCATTCATCCCGCAGCAGAACACTGGGCCCATTGTGGGCTGGAATGCGCTCCCCCTTTCAGAACCCTGCCCACATTTGAAAGCACGTCGATAATCCAGAGACAGCGTCGCTGCGCAGAGCCGACCCATCGCAGAAATAAGGCGCTCATTTTCCGCTCCACCGAGGGGAAAATCCAGCCTGGATGTGAGACAAGGCACAAAAATAGCCAACGTGATTCATTTATGTATTAGGGGCAAATACCACTTTTTAATGTTGTTGTTGCTCTTATTAATATGCCCTCATTCTGTGTGCCTGTTTGTCCATTGATATTAAAAAAATAAATTAATTAAAAACGCAGCTGGTGACAAATAGTGCTGTAAAGCAAAGCTATAATGTCTCCTTTGAATGTTCCTTATTTTATTTTCAGCACTCGGCCCATTGTGAGAGCTAAAAGGAGTTTCGCTGTCTTATGCCAGGAAGTGCCACATTAGCAGTGCCGGTAGCGGCAGGCGCTTGCAGAGCCGGTGGAGGCCGCGCTTCACTCCGGCACTGTGTAATTGCAAAAGCAGGGCCGACGCAGGACGAATGGGATTCTCGTCTTCGGGCCCCGGCCGAAAGGGAGGCGGACAGCTGCTTTATTTCTTTGTGTTCCTGTCAGGCCAGGTGGCGCGGTGGGAATCTCACGGTTAGCCGCGTGAAAGCGGGAAAACGCTGAAAAGGACAGTCCCTCGCCCCGAAAAGCATTGAAGGAGCCTCTGCACACAGTGTCGGGACGGAGGCTCCGCAGCGCCTGGGGATTCGGGGCAAACAAACAGCGAGGCGGGCTCTGCGGCAGGGGGGCTTTCATCCCAGCCCTGCCTGCCTCTCTGCACAGCACCAGGAGGCAGAGGACGGGCCCAGTGACAGCTTAGCTCGCCAGTTCTTGTGTCTGCCTGTGCGGCTCGCACCAACTCGAAGGCCAAACTCCCTGGCCACGACAGCGCCTAGACATCCCACAATCCTCCAGGGCTGTGAAAACAGGGACCGCAGCACACCGCAAATTCTGAAATGTTTTGACACCCGCGATTTACAACCAAAACCACAGAATCCATAAATACTGAAAACCTCAAAGTGTCTTGGAAGACATTAGAAAAATGAATGATTAATCTTACAAGACCTGGAATATGTATTATGCGGCCTATATTAAACCTAATCTGTGCGCCAAAGAGCAACCTTTCGTGTGTTGTGATATATTTTCATTGCCCTCTATTGGGGCAATGAGCATGAATCCAAGCAATGACTGAGAAGGTCAGAGCTTCAGGAAAACAGCTTCCTTTTGTGGTGATGGATTAAACAATTGTCAATGGTTGTGTGGCTTATGACGCAGACAAACGTGTCTCATATTAACTTCATGTCAACTGAGTTGACGCAATCTTTGATGGGGGCTGAATGCTGGGGTCCTAGTCCCAGGTGCACCCCCACTTTGCTATGCTGCACTCCAGCCCGGGGCTTTGCTCCAGCCACTCCCACACCCACGTGGGTATCCCAAATTTTACAATTACGTGGCCAATGAGGAGCGCCCCTGTAGCCCACCACAAACATCTGAAAGCTGTCCAATTCGGCGGATAGCCACAGCAGCGTTTGACTGGCTAAACAAAAGCAAGGGGTCATTACATTTAAGCGATAGAAGGACTTTAAACATGTTTTCGGGACTTTATGACTATGAATGAAAAGATATGATTTTTAAACGCTCCAGTGGAGATGTAAAGAGGGAAAAATGTCGTTATTTAATTAACCATGAAGTTGATTTGTTTCAGTGAAGTATATCTTCCCAATAATCTGCAATACAACCACATAGTCGTTTGTTACTTAAAACCGAGAATCTACGATGTGGGACATTTGGCGGACCATTATGTCATCTGATTAAAAAAATAAACAATTAGATGACTGCACCTTCCATTTGATATTGACACGAATACACATCGAAGAACACATCAGCCCTTCCCATAGCAACCCTACTCTGTCTGGCAGGTAATGCGGAGACGGGGTCTATTTAGCTAACTAAAAACACAGCCGAGAAAAAAAAACACATATTATCATACACATATCCTATCGCCTTAATAAAAAATGAAGATGGAATCTGTTGGTTGCAATAGCCTGTGTTTGAGTGAAAATACTTTCTGTTGTGGCAATAAAATGCATTCAATGAGAAAAGAGAGAATCAAACTGATATTTAGCCCCGTCTCGCTTTTTTTCCTCCTTTGTTTTATGCACGGCTCATGGTAGTGACAGATTGTTTGAGCTGGAAGGAAAAGCCATTCGAAGCTAATTAAGCAGCGATTCCGGGCACTATGCGAAGGCAGGACGCTGAAGCGCAGGCATTTGTCAGCGCTCGACCCCGCGTGATACTGATTGACAATGCTGCCTCTTGACTGACAGGCTTTAATTCCTGCGGCCAATGGAGAGAGCCCTAACAACACAGCTGCGCGATCATTGGACAGAAATCCGTTAAGGACCAGATGGTCCCACGTGGGTCAGAGTGGGGGCGAACCACGTGTGATTGGCTGCCTTTTCCGAGAGTAGACGACATATTGAGCTTTAGTGTGGCTAAAATTGCAGCGTGCGTGGATTTGACACTGTCTAACAAAACGAAAAAAAAAATAATGTAATTGGTCAAGCATATCAGTTAAATGATCAAGAAAACCCTTTATTGCATAGTGCTCCTCACCCTTTCTAAAAATATCTAAGCAATCTTCAGGCAACTATCTAGCAATAGTAATGACAGCTTAGTCGCTGTGATTAATAAGATGTTATTATAACGACCTTGCTAGTGTGTGACACGTGCACTCTACGAAGCATACAAGTCCGCAGTACGTATGTAATTATTTATAGGATGGATAAAAGCATGTTATAGTATTCAGCTAACATAGATGTACTGATGCAGTCCAGAAGTTGACTGGTTTTGCTACACGACACTGAGCATTTGTCGATCAACTTATCCATCGTACTCTATCCACAACAACTGGAAAACCGGCATTATCGTTTATTTCTTTTGTAACGTTATAAGATTCGTGCCGGCGCTTCCGTCATTATGGTTGTATGTTACTTATTTTGTTGGGTACCTGTTCAAGTCCAAAATGGCGAATATGATGTCATGCTCTAGTCGTCCAATCCGTGTGTACAGGAGCTATGGACCCCACGTGGGGACACCACTCTACGATTGGTCAATGAAGCTAAACTCCTTCTGAGAAAACGATTGGATGGCGAGAGGAGCAGTCGCGGCAGTTGAGCCCTCGTGTCAGTGTAGTGTCTGTGTGTGGTATTGCTATCTCTGTGGTGAGGAGGGGTAAGGACAAACGCGGATGGTTGGGCGAAGAACAACGCAGGCTGTTGAGCGGTTTTAACATCTCCGGACTTGAAAATACGACGTCGGACATACTTAAGGATTCACCTGCCATTGGTCTGAGGCGATCCTGGAATTCTTGGGAGTTTTCCGTGGCCGAGGAAGACCGAAATCCTCAATCGCTTTGGTCTCCGACCTGCGCTCGGATTGGCATTCCGAGTCAGTGTCAGCGGACCGTGATCACTCGAGTTTCTCAACAAGAAGCTCGCCGAGGAAATGTGTGTGATGATAGATCTCAAGCAATACCATCGCTCTCCTTGTTAGGTCACGCACGGAGGTTTTAGACGAGGCGGTGGGGGAATATTGTTCTTTTCAAAATCGTTAGCCAGGACTCTGCCCTTGGAGACAAAAGGAAAGGTAAGTCGCAGAAACGCGATCCAGCGCTGTGTTTATGTAGCTTGCTAGCTAGCTGGCTAGCAAATATGTTAGCTCTTAAGTATCTACTTTTTTCTGAAGCACGGGTTATTCGTTCTGTTTAGAAGAATGGGTTTAATAGAGGGGTTTTTAAAATCAAATAAGCAATCTCCATTAGCAGGGGGTTATCTGAATGTGCATTTTACTTTTTTTCTTACTAACTAGCGTAGCTAAAAGATGGGGTTTTCGTTGCATTGTAACTCGCTTGCTAGCTAAAAACATCTGTTCTCACTTAGCCTGCTAGTTGGCTAGACAGTTAGCCATGTAGCTAGACAGCCATGCAAGTTAATGTTCTAGCTAGATCCAGTTGCGGGGCGTTGGTGGTGGGGAGAACTAAGTTAGCTCCCAAGGTAACACGATTTTAATTATTTTACATCAGTTTGCTATCTGTCTGGTCAGCTGTCTACCGTCAACGCATAAAGAATAAAACAAACTCATTGCTTATTGAAATTGATATAGCTACCCAGATATTCTTTATTATCTCGACTGACTAGCTAGACTAGCTGTCTAACGTGCTACTGATTTGACTGGCTAGGTGCGTGTTGTGCTTAGCTAGCTAGCCGACGTTCTTTCTGTATTACGGTATTGTTGTGGGAGACATGCGGTCATACAGTCAGCTTGATAGCTAGCTAACATATTTTTTGCATTCTTCTTTACCGTCTGCGGTCGAAGAGGCCAAGGAGCAGTTTACACAAGGATCGAGAGAGCGGAGAGGGCTGTGGCGAATCGCGTTGCCTTTCCTCCGTCCGAGCAGTCGTGTGAGCGGGGAGGGGTGGCGGGTCAACGGACTACCTACTCGTATTACTACACAAGAGAGATTTCCTGGATTTCCAACTCTTAAACGGATACATTCGAGATGTATCCACAAGGCCGGCATCCGGTAAGTCGCACCTCTCCAGTTCAACGGTATATTTAACGTTAGATGACGAGCTAGTTGAAGTTTGTTGCTACTGTTTGTAGACTTAGCTGGCTGGATTGCCACAAACCTGTCGCTGGCGGGGAACCGCGCCTTGTGAATGGGGTGTATTCCTGTTGGACCTCGCATGTACAATAGTAATGTGTTTCGTTGCGGAAAACTGGAAAACGCAAGCAACGATCCGATGTGGTGTCGATCCAACCTCCAACTGTTCTGTAAAGTAGCCAGCTAGGCACCTACGGTTCGCTAACTTCATAAACTCAGTTTTCTGAAATTTGCATAATCTCCTGTTTGAATTGTACAAACTGTTTTGCTAGCCAGCGACTGTGTTTTTGGTTTAACAAGGGCAGTTTAGCTTTGCGAATGCCTTGTCAAACCACAACTACCATTGGAGCTGTCATCGAGCATTCCTCCCCGCTGGCAATGACATGTTGCAGTTTTTCATTGAAAGTAGAGCTGTCACGAGCTTAAAAGAGCAGTAACTAAATGCATTTCTTATTCTTTTTTATTATTGATGTCATCACTGTTTCAGGCACCGCATCAGCCCGGCCAGCCTGGTTTTAAATTCACCGTGGCAGAGTCTTGCGACAGGATTAAAGACGAGTTTCAGTTCCTGCAGGCCCAGTATCACAGGTAATCTAAAGGACGGTTTAACTGAAGGGGAGATAAAAAGCGTATATTTTAACGCTGTTAAATATGAGACCGTCTGTGGACTCAATGGCTAGTTTCGCATGGAATCAAATATAATGAGTGACGTAATTCGATCTGTTGGAGTGACGTAGCCGCCTGGAAGGACCCAATGGCTGTGATTAATAGCGCGTGTTAACGTTAATTATGGTTGTGCTTAATAATGGAGCCTAATGGCCGGGGTTCTGAGAAAAGAGAATGAAACATCAGCGGGCTCTTCAGATCATACATGTTTACGATATGAATTACATTCGCTTTATATTAATTCTGCGAATTACATTGACTGCGATTAATAAATTACATCCTCCTCAGCAGTCCTTTGTGTCCAGATAGTCAGTATGTAATGCCCAGTGCAGTGCATCCTCGCACTGGAGAAAAAGAAAGTGATGGTGTACAGCACACCGCTCACGCACCATGTAGATCGTGCAGGGGGTTTATTATTTATCACTAGAGACATTCCAGCCCTGACTCCTTTTCCCGTTTTTTTTAGTCTTAAGGTGGAGTACGACAAGCTGGCCAATGAGAAGACAGAGATGCAGCGTCACTACGTGATGGTAAGTTTTTTTTGTGTCGTTCTGATTGGAGCAGTTTGCACGCGGTGATTTGTGAGCTTGAGAGACTGAACATTTGCTGTCCTGCTGTGAATCTGACCTGGGTGTCAGGGGGTTCATGGGGTACGTGGTGGGGGGGGTTGTGTGTAGGCCTGTGTCATGTGATCTGGCCCAGTTTCTGACCTGCTGGTGGACTGCCTTACAGACGACAAAAGCCCACACCAGCCCTGATTAAAAACTGCAGTGGTGCCTTCCGTGAGCTGCCTTCTCAGGCATGTGTGTGGTTATAAAGAAGGGGGGAGGGGGCTGCCCGGGGGGGGGCAAACGCGCCAGGACAATAAAGAGTTGAAAAACAAACATGCCGTTTTTGTGCTTGATTAGTGTTTTGGTTTGTTGATCAAGCAAACAAAGTAAGAATGAATTATTAATACCATCCCATGCATCAAGTTGTCACATTAGACAATTGCAAGAAAATGGTAATCAAACATGAACTCTGGGGTTGGGGGGGGGTGGTTGTGCCGAGGGTCTGGGGCAGGCTGGAAAAACAAAGCCTTTCCATTTGGATATGCTGCCGAAGCAGCTTCTCTTATCTTATTTACACACGCTTGCCGGGGGCCCGCGCCCCGCGCCCGTCTGATTGCGCCAAATGGGTTAAACTCGGATATTTTACAGGAAATCGCAGTGCACTCTGGGTAAACACTGTGGAGCACCTCATCTGATGTCCAGTCAGGTCATGTGCTGTTGCTCTTCTGTGAGCACAGTGGCCCTTCGCTAAGAGACTGTTGGTGGGGGGTGGGGGGGGGGGGGGGGTCAGCCATGCTTTGAACCTTTGGGACTGGCCCTTGCTGCGGGCTGGTGGCCCCGTCCTGTGCTGACGCGTTCTCAGTCCCCTGCGCGTCACATTGCCCTGCAGAATGCATCTTGCAGAGTGTGTGCAGCTGGGCTGCTCCCTCCGTGCAGGGGAGGGTTTGAAGTGTTAATCAGCAACCCGCTCGTCCGCTGCCCCCGCTCGCTCGTTACGCTCTGCGCTGCTGCCGAAAAGGCGCCGCGGGGCTCGCGTAGAGGGGGCTGGGGTGCTCTCTGCTCTCTGTGGCTGCGCTCTCCTTTTTTGAATATGTGATAAGTTAGCATCGTTTTATTTACACAGCTTTTAACATTGATCCTTTTTTGCTCCTCTGTATGTCCGTGTGGTTAGATGTGTTGATATCAGTTATTTAAATTCTATGCAAAGTATAAGCTTTATTTCAGGGAGTGTGTGTTTGTGTTTCATTGGAAATACAAAGGTATTTGAATAAATTTGGTTTCCTTTGCATGTGTGGTAGATATTTGTGTGTATATGTGTGTCACTGTTCTAAAAGCGTGTCATTGTGTTCATTGCATTTTCTCTCTGTTTCAGTACTACGAGATGTCCTATGGGCTGAACATAGAGATGCACAAGCAGGTATGTACTGTACCGTAGACGCACAGCTCTCCTGTGTGTGTGTGTGTGTGATTTCAGTCCTTTAACATTGAGAGACGGTTGTGAGGAGCGAGGTGTCATACCTGGGGCCAGATTGGTGTGTTGTGTCTTGGCCCTGTGCGTGTGTGGACAGGAAGTCAGCAGTGTTGTCACAGGGAGAGTGTCCTCATGCTGACTGGCACAGGGGCAGGGCTGTGGGGCTGCCTGCAGGAGATTTAACGGCTCGGCACGAGGGCCCTTGTGACTTTAATAAGGAGAGAGGGCCCGGGAAGGGGGGGGTGGTCTGCAGAGAGGATGAGACCTGATTAGGTCAGCTGCTTTGAGGCAGGCACACAAACAGGGCAGAGTGACTGGTGGTGGTGTGGAGCGCCGGAGGTCTGTGGGTTCAGACAGCGCTCGGTCAGGGCGGCCCTTTTAGAAAGAGGCTTGTGTTTGAATTTGCGAGAGGGAGCAAGACTGGCCCATGGGTACATGGTAGAGCCTGCTGCTGGAGCCCTAGTGTTGTCTCCTGTGCTTCATGAGGGGTGCAGGTATGTCACCTGTGTGGAGGCCAAGGATGCAGAGAGACGTTGTGACTCTGCTTTTGGTCCTGCTGGTGCCAGACACCCCGGGGACAGAACCGGGCCCGACAGAGGTGACCGCAGAGGCTCGGTGGTTAACGCAGTTTGTGATGACATCATTGTGAGACAGACATGGTGGGGGGGGTTTGCTGTGGATTAGCACACACGGGTGTGTCATTTTCCTGCTCTACCTGACTCCGCTGCGGCCGCTTCATGTCGATACACGACGGCGGTTAGAGAAGAGGGCCGCGGGCGGGGGAAGCGGAGCGCTGACACTCCCTGATTGGCACATTTCACACTGCCGGGTCATGCGTTTTGGCAACCATCTTGTGTGTGGGAGCGGGGAAGTAATTGTTGTAGCTCGGTGTCTGTGAGTGATTTTAATTATTTCAGCTCGTTAGGCATGGCTGCTGGCTATCCCTCTCAGCCTCCAGCCGCACGGGGGCGGAGGCACTGGCCTGGCAGGGTGGAGCGTGGGAGGGAGGGAGACGAGCAGAGCAAAATGGAGGACAGAGACGGGAAACAGGAGAAAGAGCGTGTGCAGGCCAATCATTTGCATAGGAGTGTGAGAACTCTGACTTTGACACATGCAGTGTGTGTGAGAAGGCGGCAAGCCCTTCAGAAGAAAGTCTAGATTACACGCTGCGGTTCAGAGTGTTCCGGGTGGCCTGGTGTACTCCCTTATGGTTTCAGACTGTTAGCATTTGTGAGCACTGGATATACTGTGCACACATGATACAGAAACGCACTGCGTGCGTGGTACACCCATGCAGTGTGCACCGTACGCCGGGGCTGAGTGGAGTCATTGGGCGGCACACGCTGCCCTGGCCTATGCTCCTGTTTGCCCTCCAGTGTAGTGGAGTATAGGGAACTAAAAATGTGGCCGATGTTCATTTAAGAAAACGCTCTTCGTCTCAGCCTCTTGCAGTGCTAATTAAATCTGACGGCTCTGTTAGCGAGGGAGTGTTTGACAGCTTAGACGCTCACAGCTGGGGATCCCCCTGGTTGCTGGGTTACCAGTGTGAGGCAAAGTGAGGGGAGGTGCGTGTGTGTTTGTGTGTGAGAGAGAGAGAATACGTGGCTCTTACTTCTAGCTGTTCTGGGGTTAGTTATTTGCTTGGTTGGTTAGTTAGATATGTGTGTGGAGAGGTGTTGCGCAGCTCTGGTCTCAGATTGTGTTCGTGCTCATTTAAAGCTCATCAGTGTCTCCCTCCACTCAGGCTAAACTGAGAGCGAGGGGCAAACGGCTTCGAACATGCTATTGACAGGCCAGCTCTCAGAGAGCTCTCCAAGCGGTGCTACACAGCCAGGAGTGCCTGTAATTGGGTACCAGAGCGCAAAGCTTGCCGCTCAAGGGCTCTGTTTTGATTGGTTTAAAGTGGCAGGCTCCTGTGTGTGGAGTGAGCACTGTTGAAAGCTGGCTAGGCTGCCTGCTGGAATCGGCACTGAGAAACGCTGCATACTGCGTGTATCTGTGTGCTTGTGTGTGAGTGTGTGCGTCTGAAATGTGAATGAAATAAGGTGACAGCAGCTTGGTGTTCCTGTTACCAAATAAGGCCATGGGTGGAAGCACAGGCTGTGCTATAGAGGTGAGGTCATAGGCTGGAGCCGTGCATTCCTTTTCCCAGGAGGCCTTAGTTAAACTGGGGCCTGTGATTGGCTGCTCTTTCATCCCTGGCTGTGAAGTTGGCCCAGTCAAAGAGCCACAGCCTGCCTGTGTGTTTTTTTTTTTTTTTTTTTGGTCTGGCTGATCTGGGATCAGTCAGTGAGCTTCACTACCCCTTTTATCTGCCCTTAATGTGCAGATCTGATCTGATCGACAGCCTGAACATCGGCTTTAATGACCTGCCTCTGTGCAGTAATATGATTTTACAGCCTGCTGCAGCCAAGCAGAGCTTCCATTTACATAATTATCCAAGCCAGATCTGGGCTGCTGCTGTTACCACAGAAACAACAAGGGTGGGGGGGGGGTGTGCAGGGGGAACGGGAAGGGGGTTAGGGTGAAGAATGGGTTTTTTTTGGCCGGGGAAATCTCTGGCAGGGCAGGACATGGCAGAGGGTCGGTGTCTGGACTCCTCCTCTGTCTGTGGCACCTGCGGGCTGGGAACCCATCTGGCCCCCTGTAGCCCTGCCGTCAGATTTGTAGGGGTTGGAGGAGGGTGGGGAGGGGCACACAAACACAGGTCTGTGTGTTAGTGTGTCAGTTTGACCTGTGTCCTCGCTACGAGCGTCTCGGCGTCTCTGGAAACCGAACTGCCGTAACTCAGAAGGCTCGCGTCGTCTCTCTCTCCCCCTCCATAAAAAGCAAACTGGCCCATAGCAGAATTTCAGCGTAATAATTGGTCTCGGTGGTGGATACGGGAGCAGGAGCCAGAGAGACCCGTCCAGGATATTGGTGGGTGGCCTTGGATCAGTGTCAGCTTTTCCCCCCATACTGGCTGGGGTTAGGATTAGAGTTGGGTAAGCTGGTCCTGGATCAGTTACAGAGAGGAGTGTCTCCATTTTGAATGGTGAGAGCTTTGATCCTGCAGTGTGAAATCGCCTGCTGTGGGTTGCAGACACAGAAGGGCAACAGTATGTCAGTGCATTTATGTGTATTCATTAAGCGTTTGTGAATGTGTGTCTGCTTCAGCCTTTAATTGGGGTGTGTATACTGATTCTGAATTGTCTCCCTTTTCCAGACTGAGATCGCCAAACGCCTCAATGCGATCCTGGCCCAGATCATGCCTTTCCTGTCCCAAGAGGTGCGTGACTGAGGAACCCATTAACCCTGTCAGATCACATACGCGTGTGTGCGTGTGTTGGCCATGGTGTGCATGCATGTGTGTGCGTTTGTGTGCACATGCGTGTATGTGTAATCATGCATATGTGCGTGTGGCTCTGTGCATGGGTGTGCGTGAAGGTGTGTGTGTTTTGGCCATGGTGTGCATGTATGTGTGTGTTTGTAAGCATGCATGTCTGTGGCTCTGTGAGTGTGTGTGAGTGTGTGTGAGTGTGTGTGAGTGTGTGTGAGTGTGTGTGAGTGTGTGTGAGTGTGTGTGAGTGTGTGAGTGTGTGTGAGTGTGTGTGTGAGTGTGTGTGTGAGTGTGTGTGTGAGTGTGTGTGTGAGTGTGTGTGTGAGTGTGTGTGAGTGTGTGTGAGTGTGTGTGAGTGTGTGTGAGTGTGTGTGAGTGTGTGTGAGTGTGTGTGAGTGTGTGAGTATGTGTGTGTGTGTTTACCATGTTCTCTCTCTCTGTTGCAGCACCAGCAGCAGGTAGCACAAGCTGTTGAGCGTGCCAAGCAGGTGACGATGACCGAGCTGAATGCCATCATCGGGGTACGTGGGCTTCCCAGTCTGCCCCTCACCGTGTGTATACCCCTCTATTTCCTTCATTCAACCATCGCCAGGGGCAACCTGCAGGCAGGGAGGGGCTAAGGCTACACTGACCCGCAAAAAATGAATTCTGAACTAAACTGGCACAGAGTCACCTGGGCGTTACCTGATGTGCAGCAGAGATGCAGGACGCACACCGTTTAAGCATGGCGTTCTGCGCTCCGCGTTAAACAGAATTGGCCACAAAAGGGAAAATGCACTGAGTCAAAGGAGAGATTCCCGGGAGATGTGAAGGATAATTGACTTTGGGCCGGAGCAGAGTCCAGTGCTTAGTGGCAATGTGTTGCCGAGCTGAGATGCATTATGGGGACGTGTAAACAGCTGCGGGTGTAGCCCAGTGAAAGCTGCAGTCGTTTAGCGGTAATGCGCATTATAGCAGTGGAGTTTCCACCCACGCAGCTCCTCCGGGTCAGTGTGCCGGCAGCTTCCACCCTCTGCAGAGCTGCTCCTGTCATCAATGGTTTTTTTTATTGTTTGATTTTGTGTCACAGATTCATTTTGATTTATGACTGGACGTTGCATTCGCGTCATGCTTTACGTTCCTCCTCTGATGCATGTTAAGAGAAGTCATGTTTGATTTGATCTTTTTTAACCAGTGTCGTTGGCGCGTCCGTTGGCGCTCGGCGCGCGGGGGATTGTGGGCCGGAGCCGTTTGGAGTGACTGGCTGGGTGTTTGTGGTGTGAGAGCTGCTTAAGGCGGATCAGAGGGGAAGCCCTGCGCTGATCTCATGTCCTGGATGTGCCGCTTTAATTGGATGAGGCTTGAGCCGGTGCATCTCTGCTGACCTGTGCCTCTGAGGCTCTCGGAGCGTCAGGGAGACGGTGGCCGTTTGCTGCAGGGCGGTTCAATGCGCAGACTGACTCTACGTCACGTGGATCAGCTGGTGCGACAGGCGCTGTTTATATGATCTGGATAGATCACATTAACACGGGTCTGCGCAGAATCTGCGCAGCGTGTCGTCCTGAAGCAGGGCCCGGTCTCAGGATTCAGGAACGAGTGCGGCGTGCTTTACGGAAGACCAGCCGCTGTGACGTCACCCTGTCTGTTGAGCAGGTAGCGCCAGGGGTGCTCTCAGTAGGCCCGGACAGCAGGAGTCAGCTGATCCTGAGGCCATTAGAGCACGCTGCTCGTTAGGAGGGTCATTAGAAAGATGACGGGGGAGGGGCCAGGCTGCCACAAATATTGGAATTCAATTAAGGCGAGTGAGGCTGGACTGCGACCCCGAGTCTGGGGGGTAATTGCTTCCTGGAATTCTGCTGAATGGGACGGATGGAGCGGTTAGGGGCTGTCATTAAACAACAACACTTTCCCCACACACACACACACACACACACACAGTAAAACGGTGCCGTTTGCAGTTCACACAGATCAGTAGAGATTACATGTTTTTATCCGAGCAGGGACAGGTCAGAGGTCATATCTTGCATTGACTTGCATCTCTCGCAGTCTCTCTCTAGACCATCTCCTGCAGATTAGCGAGGAGTGGCAGCTTAGCTGTCTCCGTCAGCGAGAGCTGAAATCCGGCATCAGATGGAGCCGAGCAGCGCTGGGGCCCTGAGTGATTTGCATTTAGTTTTCCTGATGTAAAGCCGTGTTCCCTCCGCTGTTCCCGCGGCCGTGCCGAGGGCTCCGCCACGCTGCTGGGAGGCTGGCTCGCTCGGCGAGCTTTCCTGGCAGCGCGGAGCTGGTGCGTCTCCAGACAGGAGTGATCAACAGCAAACAGAGAATAGCTAAACAAAAGAACGAATAAATAAAACAGGTTTCTTACTTCCTTCTACATTTATATTCATTATCCATTTATTTTCATTTCAGATTATTTTAGTCATGCTTACTTCTGTTTTCATTTCCTTGTTCTTTTATTTATTTGTTCTTTTATTCATTGTTTGCTTTATTCATTCCCGTATTGTTTAATTTATTTGTCCCTTTATTTATTTATTGGATTTTGGCAGGAGAGACAGTGCACAGTAAACATGGCAGAGCCTCGCGAATATCGCGGTGCGAGGCGCCCCGTCTCTGGCTCCGAGTGCGATGCGGTCCTGGGTGTAGTGCAGCACGCTCGACTCCCAGAGCCTCGCGAATATCGCGGTGCGAGGCGCCCCGTCTCTGGCTCCGAGTGCGATGCGGTCCTGGGTGTAGTGCAGCACGCTCGACTCCCAGAGCCTCGCGAATATCGCGGTGCGAGGCGCCCCGTCTCTGGCTCCGAGTGCGATGCGGTCCTGGGTGTAGTGCAGCACGCTCGACTCCCAGAGCCTCGCGAATATCGCGGTGCGAGGCGCCCCGTCTCTGGCTCCGAGTGCGATGCGGTCCTGGGTGTAGTGCAGCACGCTCGACTCCCAGAGCCTCGTGAATATCGCGGCGCGAGGCGCCCCGTCTCTGGCTCCGAGTGCGATGCGGTCCTGGGTGTAGTGCAGCACGCTCGACTCCCAGCATGAGAGAGCACTGCAGTAACGGAACGCTGGAGAGAGTGCGTTCTTGTGAACGCGGCAGTTGCGCGTCAGCCTGTGGTTGAGTGTCTGCCATAGCCTCCTCAGACATGGCTCTGCTCCATGCGGACCACATGGTCACTTTTGTGTTATTTATTTTGTTTGTCCATTTTACTTCATTCCATTATTTTGTTGTTTGTTGCCTTGGTTAGTTTCATGAGTGCATTTTAACTGCTCGCCTAATTAATTGGTAGTTTAGGCCACCCCTTCCCAGCTCAGCTACTTGTTAACTGAGCAGGGTATTTATTAGGTGTGAGTGTGAAGCGGCAGCCTTGTCTCAGCCTGGTCATATAAACGCTGAGTCTCTCTGTGGAAGGCCATGTCACATCACTCTCCCATCTCCCATGAATGTGCATCTAATCTCATCCATTACATGTGGAAGTTTAAGTGCAGAGTGTCTTGGTAATGTTGAACTGGTGTAGTCCTTCAGTCAGGTGTGGTGTGTTGCGTTTGCGTGCTGGCAGCCTTGACCCTGTGTTTGGTACTGGCTCTTGTTAGTGTGTGAATGGCTGTGTCCTTGTTTGTGTAACGTTTTTGTGTCATTTTGTTGAGTGGCCTTTGTGCTTGAATCTGCGAGTCGCTCTGGATAGGAGCGTCTGCTGGGTGAGAGAAATGTAAATGTAGTGTTAAATGTGCTCATGTCTTGTACGTGGCTCTGGATGAGACGAGTGTGCGCGTGAACGTCGCTGCCTTACGGTGCCGGGTCGGCTTCTGCACACAGAGGAAGCGGGAAGCAGCCTCTGCGGATGTTTGCTTTGCTTGCGCCGATGCTTCTGCTCAGGAACAGCGTGTGGGCTGGCTGACCTCTGACCTCTGATCCCTGACTACTTCACGGACACTTGGGAAAGAGCGCACTTCCTTGTGCCTCAAAGCATGCTGTGTGTGTGTGTGTGTGTGTGTGTGTGTGTCTGCCTGTCTGTGTCTCCTCTGGCTGTTTAGTGAACACACAGCATAGGCCATAAGTGTCTGTTTAAAATGACAGGCAAGCTAGACCTCTGTTTGAAATAAATTTCCTCAAAGTGCAGCAGTATCCAGACCTTAATGGTGATTCTGCCTGCCTGTGTGTTGGAGAATTAAAAGACCATTTACTGACATATTATAAATGGACAGTTATTATTGACACCTGGAAAATATAGCCTGTCTAATGGTAGTGGAGACATTCTGCAAGCTGCAAATGGTAATTGGTGTTTATGCTAAGTGTCATTTGACTGTGGTTTAAAGCCTGCCCTCTGCACCAAGTGCCTTTTAGCTCCTGTCTGTCTCCTGGGCTCTCATGGGAGAGTCTTCATGGAGGGCAGAGTGTCTATCTGCAGGACAGCGCTCTGATGCTGACAGATGATTGGTGGGAGAGCAGCGATCTGATTGGTGGGAGAGCAGTGATCTGATTGGTGGAACCGTGCTGAGGCTCGGGTGTCTCCGCTGCTTCCCGCCAGCCCACTTGGTTGTGTTTCTTCCACAGCAGCAGCAGCTCCAGGCACAGCACCTGTCCCACGCGGCTCACGGCCCCCCCGCCCAGCTTCCCCCCCACCCCTCGGGCGTCCCGCCCCCCGGTCTGCCCCCGGGCGCAGGGGCAGGGGCGGGGCTGCTGGCCTTGGGTGCTCTGGGCAGTCAGGCCCACCTCCCAGTGAAGGATGAGAAGAACCACCATGAGCTGGAGCACAGAGGTGAGGGCCCGCCACTCGGACTACACCAGCCAATAACACGGCTGAATCCTGTAATTCATACGTGCTGTAACCAGGTGTAACTGTAAACTATGTCACAGCCAATCAAATCACAGCCATGCTATAATTTTGGCGTCTGTGAGCACAGTATAGTAGCATGAAAGCCGGTTGCAGCGGTGTTTCATTTTGACCTGTGTTCTAACTCTTATCCTTCTCTTCCTGCTGCGTCCTCCTGTCCGTGGTCGCGGATGGCAGAGCGCGAGTCGAGCACGGTGAGTGACCCCGCCTCTGTCTGTGGCGTGAGACTGACCCCAGACCTGTGCCTGTGCTCTGACGGTGGGGGCTTTTTGCGGAGGCTTTGCGGAAAGGCCTGCTTAGGGTGTACGCTGCTCTCGCTAAGCCTTTTTAAATGGAGAGTGAAGGGAAGCGAAGTCTGTAAAACAAGCCCGCGCTGATCTGATCCAGGCGGAAAATGACTCCAGTCACAGGGCAGGGATTAACGGCTCTATAATTTCATCACAATTAAAAAGGACTTTGACTCCCCTGCTTAGAGGATTAGTTCCTCCCTCATCTCCCTCCCTTTTCTCTCCTTCTTCCACCTCCCTTTCTCTCCCTCCCCCTCACTCTCTGTCTCCTCTCCTCCCTCCCCCTCACTATCCCTCCTTCTCTCCCTCTCTCTCTCCAATATGTATTAGCCTGTGTACACTCATAGTTGTTGTAGTGCTGTCATCCCCCTTGGCAGTGTGAGCCCTGTATTTAGGGCTGGAGTCGTCCCACTGGCAGTCGCTGGGGCCGTTGGGTTGTGTTTGGTTTCTGTGGGTTGGACACGGTCATGTCTGAGGGAACATAACTCCTCTGCTGTTACCCCGCCACTCATCTGGCTGTCCTGCACTACCAGGTCATCTGATAGCAGGGCGGTTAGAGAGTCACAGTAAGCGTGTCTGCGGAGGCCAGCATTGGAGCCGGCCTCAAAGCCCCCCCCCCCCCCCCGGTTTGTTCCGCTCTCCCCTTCACAATGGGCACATTCATGTAGATATCAAGGGCCTGCGAGCACAGCTTAAAGAGTCGGCTCTTTTGTGCCCAGCGCTGCCCGGGGAGCGTTGCCACGGAGAGCGTTTCCGCGGAGAGTGCATCCCGAAAGCCACACGGCCACATCCTTGCTTTGTGTTCGTGCCACCATGTGGCACGGATCCCTCTGCCCTCTCCGAGGCGAGGGGGGGGACGGCCTCGCTGGCTGGGGTGCCAGGCTGGTCCTGGCACTTCCCGTTCAGCCCTGTCTGTGAGATGCCAGTCGGCCTGCCCGTGCCCACACCGCCCGCCTGCCCCCCCCTCACTGTCTCTCTAGATGGAGGCGTCCTCCTACAGGGCGAGGGGGAAGCGCCAGAGTCTGCTCCTGCTACCAGTCATGACGCGTCGCTGATGAAGACGGAGGGAGGGAGGGAGGGAGGGAGAGAGAGAGAGAGAGAGAGAGACTTTTGACTTAAGGTCTCCTTTATTTAACAATGAGAACGCTTACGTATTTTCTTCATTCTCCTTTAAGTGAATTGTAATACATAGAGAGATAGGGCTGGTTCATTCCTGAGGAGTCCATTTTTTTTTTTTTTTTGAATTGAGTTTTGATTTATTTGTTTTTCATGCCCCCTCTCAGCCCCTCTTCCAGCTGGTGTGAGAGTTTGTGTTCCTCTCTGGGATGTCCTTTGGGGAGGGTTGGTCAGCTAGGCTGTGTCCCAGGTCAGGCTGCTGTGCTCAGCTTCCTCTCCCTGCTCCCTGTTCCTTGCCTCGCCCCTCCGTCCTGTTCCGCCTGAGCGAACGAGCTGCTGCACGCTCACTTTGGCTCCGTGTCTGCTCAGACTGCCGCAGGAGTGCGTACCTGTGCGAGGCGCTTGACCGCTGTCGTTACTGTGTTTACAGAATAACTCGGTGTCGCCATCGGACAGTCTGCGGACTGCCAGCGAGAAACACCGCGGCTCCTCTGACTACAGCCTGGACTCCAAGAAACGCAGAGTGGAGGAGAAAGACAGCATGAGCCGATACGTGAGTCTGCCTGTCACCTGTACGAGCTTGCCTAAATCTCTGTCACTTACATGAGCTCTCCTGACTCCGCATCACCTGTATGAGCTCATCTGTGATTCTTCTATCTGTGACTTCATTACCTATCTCTGCTCCTTTTCTTCTCTCTTACCTGTGTGCCCACCTGTTTCTGTTATTTTTCTGTCACCTCTGTTTGCACTCTTGTGTCTGTCTCCGTTCTCTCTCTCACTCGCTTGCACTCTCTCGTGTCGCCCTGCTGCTCACTCTGTCTCTGCTACCTGCGTGTGCTCACCTGTGTGTGGTCCCAGCACACTCAGAGAAGCTCATGCTGATTCTCTGCTCCCAGCAGGATAGTGACGGGGACAAAAGTGACGACTTGGTGGTGGATGTGTCTAATGAGGTGAGAGCGGCCCGTTCTCCCATTCACACAGTGAAAATGTGATGTGGCTTTGAGCCAGTTCCTGGGGCTGTTTAGCTTGCATTCATGCATTCATTCATTACCGAGGATGTACAAAAGCAGTGGGAGTTGAAGCTCTCAGCTACTCAGTTTTTAAAAGACTAATGCTGAAGTGAGAATCTCACTGCCTTCAGGGAGAGGAACTCCGCGTGTGTGTGTGTATGGAGTGTGCGCGCGTGTGTGAGTGCATGCCCGTATGTGTTCATTCTCACTCTGTGTGATGCCTGCTCTCACAGGACGCTGCCACACCCCGAGTCAGCCCCGCCCACTCCCCGCCAGAGAACGGTCTGGACAAATCCCGCGCCTTGAAGAAAGACGCGCCCACTAGCCCCGCCTCCGTGGCCTCCTCTGGGAGCACACCCTCCTCCAAGACAAAGGAGCACAGCCATGTAAGACCTGCTGCATGCAGGGGGCGGGGCCTGTGCATAAACGATGCCCACAGGCCCGCTCACTCATTCTGTCACAGGGTCCTGGGTCAGCCTCCTTTTCTAATGTGTCAGTGCTTAAGCAGTCCAGGCCTGGGGACAGATGGAGCAGCCACTGCCATCCCTGTAGCTGTTGGATTTGGATGTAAATGGAGGTTTATAGTCTCACAGCAGTGATGAATGTTCAGTGTAAGATTGGATAATGTTGAGCACTCGGATCAGATGGACTTGCTGATTTCACATCGTCGCTCCTTTCTGTCCTGTTCTGCAGAACGACAAGTCTTCCACCCCCGGTCTGAAGTCAAACACCCCCACACCACGGAACGATGCCCCCACCCCTGGCACAAGCACCCCGGGCCTCCGGCCAATTCTGGGAAAGCCCCCAGGCATGGAGGCGCTAGGTACACACACACACACACACACACACACACACACACACGTGTGCAGTTTCCCAGCCGTAGCAGTCCCTGCAGCCCTGTTCACACTGTTTCTGCTCCTCCCTCAGCAGCACCCGCCCTCAGGACGCCCCTGTCGATGGCGGGGCCCTACGCCGCTCCGTTCGCCATGATGGGGCACCCCGAGATGAACGGGTCCCTGAGCAGCCCGGGAATGTACCCCGGCCTGCACATCTCCCCACAGATGAGTGCCGCCGCGGCCGCCGCGTACGGACGCTCACCCATGGTCAGCCTCTGCCCCGTCGCACCTCTCCCTCCCTCTCTCTCCCTCTCTTTCTCACCGTCTCTCTGTCTCCTGCTCTCTCTCACTCTTACCATCTCTCTCTCTCTCTTTCAGCAGCTGTCTCTCTCACCATCTCTCTCTTCCTTACCATCTTTTTCTCTCTGTCTCCCCATTGGTCCTCAGTTTGTATTTCAGGCAGGGACTGATCTTCAGTTTGTGTTGTATTACAGGCAGGGATTGATCCTCAGTTTGTTGTATTACAGGCAGGGTTTGATCCCCACCCACACATGAGAGCTCCAGGCCTCCCTGCCAGCCTGTCATCCATCTCTGGAGGAAAGCCGTGAGTGACCCCTCCCTGCTCTCTCTGACCGCTGAACAAACAGAGCCTTACACCGGAAGGCATTTAGAGCGTGTTCGCTAAAGCCCCGCCTCTTTCAGGGCGTACTCGTTCCACGTCAGCGCTGATGGCCAGATGCAGCCTGTCCCCTTCCCTCCGGACGCTCTGATTGGCCCGGGGATCCCGCGCCACGCCCGCCAGATCAACACGCTGAGTCACGGAGAGGTGGTGTGCGCCGTCACCATCAGTAACCCCACCCGCCACGTCTACACCGGCGGCAAGGGCTGTGTCAAGATCTGGGACATCAGCCAGCCGGGGAGCAAGAGCCCCGTGTCCCAGCTGGACTGCCTGGTAAGGGCCGACACCCACTGCTACTACCCACCACCCCTGCTCTGTCACGCTGCACCCCTGCTGTGCCAAACTGTAGCCCCACTACATCAAACTGCCAGAGTCATACAGGCTCTGAAGGCAGTGCCGTTCAAACAGGGCTTTGGGATTCAGTGAGATGCATGTAGGAAGCAGATACATTATGAGTATTCAGGATATCTGACACACACTGCTCTGTTTTGCATGAAAATCTATGCACCCCCCCTCCCTGTAGTTTGAGTTGGTACAGTCTGTCACTGGCTGTCTGTCTCCTCTGTAACAGAACAGGGATAACTACATCCGCTCCTGCAAGCTGCTGCCGGATGGCCGCACCCTGATCGTGGGAGGGGAGGCCAGCACCCTGACCATCTGGGACCTGGCCTCGCAGACGCCCCGCATCAAGGCGGAGCTGACCTCCTCCGCCCCCGCCTGCTACGCCCTCGCCATCAGCCCTGACGCCAAGGTGTGCTTCTCCTGCTGCAGCGACGGCAACATCGCCGTGTGGGACCTGCACAACCAGACCCTCGTCAGGTGGGTGGGGCCGCGGGGGAGCGGGGAGGGGGGGGCTTCGATGATGGGGGGGCGGGGTGACGGGGTGCTGATGCGCTTCCTGTGACCCCCCACAGACAGTTCCAGGGGCACACGGACGGGGCCAGCTGCATCGATATCTCTCACGACGGCACCAAGCTGTGGACAGGGGGACTGGACAACACCGTCAGGTCCTGGGACCTGAGGGAGGGCCGGCAGCTGCAGCAGCATGACTTCACCTCCCAGGTAACCCTGCTGCCACTAACCAATCCACACTCAGACTGCAGGAAGTGAGACCTGTCTCTGAGGCGGTACAGGAAGAGAGACCTGTCTCTGAGGCGGTACAGGAAGAGAGACCTGTCTGATCATGAGATGGCGGGATGTACATGTCGTGTTAGTGGCCTGGTCCTGCCCGTCTCTCACAGTGGTTGTCCTTGGAGTGATGCTCAGTGCCCTCTCTGCAGATCTTCTCTCTGGGGTATTGTCCCACGGGCGAGTGGCTGGCCGTGGGCATGGAGAGCAGCAACGTGGAGGTCCTGCACCACACCAAGCCAGACAAGTACCAGCTGCACCTGCATGAGAGCTGCGTCCTCTCACTCAAATTCGCCTACTGCGGTAAGTGACCTACAGAAAGAGGGGGAGGGAGATCTGCAGCTAGATGGAGGGAGACTTATAGAAACAGGCGAGGGAATGGAAATTGGCCTGTTAGGCTTTCATGTAGTTCTAGTCTCTGATGTGTGGAACTTCTTTAGAACTGTACATGTGTAGCTTTATCATGCCTACCCAAGCTTGCTTGGGTGCATAGAGGAGCAGGCTGCTAGTAGCTCGGCATAACTGGACTCTCTCTGAAAGGTGGCACTTTGCTGTAATTGCATCTCATTTCTTTTGTGCAGGTAAATGGTTCGTGAGCACAGGGAAAGACAACCTCCTGAATGCCTGGAGGACGCCGTACGGAGCCAGCATATTCCAGGTACGTCCGTCTGTCCGTCAGCCCTGTGCGACAGCAGTCCACACTCAGACCATTTAGTTTTACTGATCCAGGAGCAGTGTTTGCGCATGACACAGTGACTCGGTGAATAAAATAACGGTCTGCTTCCTAGTGTTGGTGGCATGCTGCAGTCTCCACTGTGCTCTGTCACTCTGATCTGACACACCAGCCAGATGCAGGCCCAATTCGACTGCAGATGACAAAGTTGAGTGAAAGCATCTGACAGATTTCTGCCTTTTGCTCCGCAGTCGAAGGAGTCTTCGTCCGTCTTGAGCTGTGACATCTCAGCAGATGACAAGTACATCGTGACAGGCTCTGGTGACAAGAAGGCCACAGTGTACGAGGTGATCTACTAGAAGCTGAAGGCCCAAACCAGGCAAGAGAATCCGGGCCTGGGTCTGGGGTGGAGCTGCAGCTGTGTCCCCCTCTGCAGAGGGGGGGTGTGGGGTGTGGGGGTTCCATGTATCTGCCAGGCAAGACATCTGGAGCTGGAACTATTTTCTTGCTAATAATCTTTTAATTTTTCTTTTCCTGGGATTGTGGTCGTCTTTTTTTTTTAAACCAAGGACATCCTGTAATGGTCTATGAAGCAGGGCTTCGTTTTTGTTTTTTGGGTTTTTTTTTTTTTATACATCCGTTGCTCCCTGGACTGGACATTTTGTGCAAAGTGTAAATAACGGAGTAATAAAGACATTTTATAAATCTAATCTCTATATTTTCATGTCCTGCTAAATTCTTGAGAGTTTCATCTCTCCCCCCCTCTCTCTTTCTCTCTCTCTTAACCTCTCTTTCTCTCTGTCTATGTCATCGTTGCTCCAAACTCATAGGGGATGTTCAGTAGGCTAGGACGTGTTTTTTTGTAAAGGATATAATATATATTCCTGATTTTTACTGCAAGCACATGTTTCTCTAGCCGGAAGGAGCTGTGGTTTCGTATGTGTATATATTTCCAAGCTGGATGTGCTTTGGAGTCGTGAGCCCTGGAAGGGGGCGGGGCCTGCCGTGGAGGACACTCTGCTGATGCAGGAAGAGACCCTGTAGAGTAAACAGCATATAAAGCTTCGCAGGATTAACTGTGCTCCATCTCTGCGCCCTGTTTCCTGAGCCCAATCAGGGGAAGAGGAGGTCTGGTGTAAATATAATGTGGGGGGGAAGGGGGCTCAGTTCTTGTCCTGGTGGAGGAGAAGTGTGTGGTCTGTAGCTCACGCATCGCATGCTTTGGCTGATCCTGGTTCAGTGGAAACGGTGCTGCGGAGGGACCGTGCGAACATGTGCCAGTGAGCTTGTGGGATACGACACACCCCCTCTTTCTTTCGCACTGTGGAGTACGTATGCACTGCACCCCAATGCTCCTCCACTCTGAACACCTGGAACCTCATTCCCAGCTCCGTGTGCCCCGCTCAGCGCCCCCTTCAGGAGAGTCTGTACCGTGTGAGGATTTAACCTGGAGTAAGTGGGTGGAGTTTGGTACCCAGCATGCCCCGGGGCATCAAATGGACAGTCTGTGTATTACTGGTCAGTGTACGCAGACACAACTGTATGGAAAGACAGAATCCACACCTGACTCCATAGCAACAGACCACTGAACCAACTTGCTATCTCAAACTCGCACCAAAGTATGTAGCAAACTGTTGGCACTGAAGACTAATGTACAGTTGTTAATAATACAACTTCTTTTTTTTTTTTGTAAAAAAAAAAAAAAAAAATCAAAAGAAAGCAAAACGTCTTATTTCATGTGGAATAAAATAAAATCGCTGTCTGCCTTGTCAAAGAGCTTTGTCCATACCGTTAACACTTCCGCTTTTAGTAATGTTTTCATGTCTTAGTCTGGTTTTTATTTTTCCTTTGGCAAAATTCATTTTCCCAGATTGTAAACTGTTCTCTGAGAAACGTGCAGATGTGCAGTCTCTTGAACCGGGGTCAGTTTGAGCCCTTGTGTGAGAGGGATCCAGCAGCAGGCATGTGGGTCACCTCGTGCCTCACTGGCTGGCCAGGTAGACCTGCCTCATGAGCTCATAAATCAGCTGCCTAATCAGGTGATAAAACAAAGATTAAAAGACTCCACTGAAATGTGCAACATGAGTGGATGCTTCTCCAAAAACATCAATTTGCCTTGTTTGTTTTTACCAGAACTTTTCTGTCTTGTAAGAGAATTTTAAGCATGCTCACTTTCAGCCGTACAGTGCAGTAGGTGTGAGCTATGGAGTTGAAATGCCTTAATGAGCACCAAATATCAAACTCAAACTACATTTTTAGTTCTGTCAGCTATCAAAGCATTTACAGATGGCTATGCTGTTTACCTAGCATTTCCTAAACTACTTGTTTAAAGTCTTCCTGTCTGGTACTGATCCCCATAATGCACGGCAGCTCTGATCATGCCCCTTCTGCCTGTTAACAATCTCTTGAAATGGACAGGAAGTCAAATTTCAACACAGAAATACAGAAACCTCTTAGACTGCAAAGAATAGAGTACAGTTACACTTTAGTGTGTGATCCTGACCTTTTTTTTTTTTAGGATTTCATGATTGAGTGTGAAATGTAGATTTACTTTAGGTTAAGTAATTTAGTGCAATCCACATCATGAGTCACAGCAGTGCATTCTGGGTATTTTATGAGTGTTAGGCTATAGCCAGAGGATGTGGTGAGGAAGATGTGGTAGATACTGTGATAGCGCTGGCACCGGGAGGTGTGAGGCTGGGGCCTGGCCGGTGCTTGTGGTGCTGCACTCGGTGTTGTTCAGAAATGCAGCCCCTGTTCTGCTGCAGGTGCTTCAGGTGAAGGCACTGGGGAGGGAGACGGGAGGGTGAGAGTGCTGTGTGTGGGACTCTGTGAGCAGGTTTGAACACTGGCTGCTGACCTGCCTACAAAAGGCCTTTCATCTGCCACAGACACAAGTGGCCACTTCACACGAGTCCTGCTTCGGAGGAGGGGGCGTTGGCTGCAGGAGGGGGGCCTCTTTAGATGTTTGTGCTCTCTCCTCTTTTCACTCTCTCTCCTTTGCACTCTCCACTCTCTCTTTTTCTCCCTATTCATCTTGCTATCTCTCTCTCTCTCTCTCTCTCTCTCGCGCTGTTCCCTTGTTCTTATTGGTCAGAGCTGAACCCTGAGCCGAGTGTTCCACCAGTTAGGTGCCAGGACTGGTGCCATTGTGTGTTGCAGTGCCACAGGCTACTGAGATGTGTGTGCGCGTTTGTGTGGGGGAGTGGTATTGATCTGTCTGCAGATACGGTCATATTTTTATGGGCTTTAGGAACAAAAAGGGGTCCTTACTGCCAAATCCACTCCCCCTTAACCAGTCATTCCTGGGATAACCATTAACTAGTCACTGCTGGGTTAACCAACCAGTCCTGAGTTCAGTAGTGTAGGAAAGAGAGGAAATTGTGCCCCCCCAGCAGAAATAATCCCTTAAGCGCCTGAGTTCTGCTGGTCTGGGGTTTTGCTTGTGAGAGACGTGGGAGCGCCGGACTCTTTGTGATTACAGTGTTTGATCTGGCCAATAATGACTTTACTGTTGGACGGACTGATCCTGGGAGCTGTTCAGTGCTAATCCACTGTGCATTCCAGCAGAATCGCATTACAGAGGGACCACCATGACCCTCGCCGCTGGTGGGCAGGCGGTGGAGTGGGGGTGGGGGGGGGGGGTTGTGTTGCCATGGAGGTGCCCAGTTCTTCCATGGGTGGATAAGTATAGTGGTGGTCCTATGTTTGCTCTCCACTGTGGGAGCTCCTGCCCTGCGCTGGATCGGACTCTAATAACTATCTCTGCTGGAGCAGGCTGCCTGACTGCAGGTAGACCCCAGAGGAAGACAAATCTGACCCTCAACCGGGGCTCGCAACGCAACAGTGATCAACGCATTGATCCACGTAGCAGCTGCTTTCAGAATCCTGCCGTGCGCCAATGTTTACCTGGCCCTGCTCTCTCATACAATAGGAGACGTCTCTAGCCGCTGTCTGAAGCTTAGCTGTGTGAAAGCTGATATAGACCTTTGCCTGGGAAGTAAAGGCTTTTGGATCAATGAATCTGACATTAATGCACTGGGCTGCCTGATTTGGGTCACGGAAAGGTTTCAATTGCTCAGATCAATCTTTTCTGGAAGGTCAGCTTGGTTGGTATTACATCAACATTCCAGCTCGTTCTCTGTGAACCCGGTAGAGTGAAGGGTTACAGATTCCAGAATGCAGTGTGGCATAGAGGCACTGATCTTTCACCCGTTCCACACACAGCCATGTGACCTTTGCCGTCTTGGTGTCTTGTTTTTTGTGTGTAGAATAAACGTTTTCCAGTTGTACAGCTTTATCAATAATTATATATCACTGATGTCTATAACACATACACTATATGGACAGAAGTATTTGGCCACACCTGTTTTTCAGGGTTTGGGCTAGGCCCCTTATCTCCAGTGAAGGGCAATCTTAATGCTTCAGGATACCAAGACGTTTTGGACAATGCTATGCTTCCAACTTTGTGGCAACAGTTTGGGGAAGGTCCTTTTCTATTCCAGCATGACTGTGCCCCAGTGCACAAAGCAAGGACTATAAAGACATGGTTTGATGAGTTCAGTGTGGAAGAACTTGACTGCCCCGCACAGAGCCCTGACCTCAACCCCATCGAGCACCTTTGGGATGAACTGGAACAGAGATTGCAAGCCAGGCCTTCTCGTCCAACATCAGTGCCTGACCTCATAAATGCTCTAAAGAATGAATGGGCACAAATTACCACAGAAACACTCCAAAATCTTGTGGAAAGCCTTCCAAGAAGAGTGGAAGCTGTTATAGCTGCAAAAGGGTGACCAACTCCATATTAAAGTGTATGTATTTGAATACAATGTCAGCCATCCAAATACATTTTCCCATATTGTGTAGATTGGCTGATGTGTCACTGATTTTAATAACAGATGGATCAATTAATATACTGAGCTCCTTGAACCAGATGAGCCATCCAGGTGTTTTAAATATCAGTGAATCTGAGCAGTATTTCCTCAGCCCAAACTTTGTGTTTCAGGCAGGTTCTCTTTTATTTGCAGAGAGACATGATTTCTCGCAGGAAAAGTGCTGTAATTAGCACGGGTGAATTGGGAGGTTCTGTACCGGCGTGGAGACGTCAGATCTCACTTTGATCTTGAGATCAAGACGAAATTGGAGGGCTTTGTGAGCAGCGATAATACAGCCCTAATACCGCGCCCTTGTGTTTATGCGTAGCTAAGTGTGTGAGTGCGAGGGGAGTGGTTTGGGGGGCACTCAGGCCGAGCTGGGACCCGCCATCTGCCTTTGTATCAGTCGCTTTTATTGCTGCTATATACCACAGATGAAAAGAATCACCGCCTTTCATTCCTACTCCAGCGAGGACAGCGGCACGGAGGCTGCTGCGGTGACCTGCTCAGTCAGACCTGTATGAAGCACCGTAGGGCACGCTTCGCCCCCTCTGGAGGCCGGCCTGGGGGCTGGCTTCTCCCCTCCGTTTCCCCAGCCTGTCTGCAGACGCTGCTAGCGTGCTGCGGCTTCGCCGTCAGACAGCAGTCTGTCTGCTGTCGCATGATGGCGGCCCTCCACCTGGTGCCTTAGAGTTTTAATGATAACCCTGCAGGGGCTCTTTGTAACCCAGCCTGCCCATGTATCCCTCCTCACTGCCACACTGGCAGCACCCAGCAGTCTCCATAATGTTCGGAGGGACCTGCTCGGGTGCGTCACACAGCGCCATTGCTTTGGCAATAGAGCTATTGCTTTCTCTGAAGATACTACAATGTGTTGTTCATTACCTTACAGTTGAGGAGGCAGTAGTGTGAATAGTAAAAATACAGGACTGGTTTCACAGTGAAGTCTCCATTTCCTTTCTTAACAGAATTAGGGAAGCAATTATCCACTCTAATTAGTGAAAGGTAGGAGAGGTTGGCCAGTGCATTCCAGGCTTTGTGTGATGGCTGGCCTTGGTTACAAAACTACAAATATTTCCAGGTATCTTGTGACAGATGATGAGCTTCTCAGTATGGAGACAAACAGTCAAAAAGGGAAATGTAACTGAAGGAGCCTATTCACATACTGATGTAATAGCAGACTCCTTTGATTTTGTCTCCAAGCCAATTGTCATTGAAGCTGAAAGACATACATGAATGTCATCAAAGTACATGAATACACACACGCGCACACACATGCTGGCATGCACACACACGCTGTCACACAGATTCACATGCAGATATGGTTGTGTGCGAGCAATCAGTTAGCGTCAGGTAAGGTGCGGTAGGTTAATTGGTTCAGTTAAGCATGTAATGAGTACGAATGAGTAATGGGGAGCTCGGAGGGGTGGGATCCCCTAATTTAGCATAATCATTAAGTTTCTCTTCACTTCAGTCAGGATGAACTGAGCGCAGGAACTCTCACAGGGTCCCCAGGTAATGCCAGCGGAGAGAAAGCTGTCACATCTCAGGATAGACAAAGCAGCTGTCAAGTGGAGCTGTCAACGGTGATCTGATCAATGCATTACATTTGCTTAGCAGATGCTCTTATCCACGGAGACTCGCACAGCTTAGAGTTTTACATGTTTTCCATTTGTATAGCTGGGTGTCCAGGTTAAATACATTGGCCAAGGATGCAACAGCAGTGACCCACCTGAGAATGGAACCTGCAACCCCTGGGTTATGAGTCCTGCTGCTTATCACTGCTCACTTCTGCAAAGCAACACTGATTTGGTTCAGATCAATGAGTCACTATGGGCACATTGTTGCTTCACCTCCTATCATTTGCAAGGGTCACCTGTGTGAGGGGAAGGCTATGCCCTTTGGCACATTTGCCAGGTAAATAATACAATTTTGCTGTGCTGATAAAATTTCAGGAGTATACTGTTTGAATACTGTCATTTTATTCAATGGTTTGTGTATTGATTTGAATATCCATATAATCAGTATTGTATCATTGATACTGGCATTGATAGTTGAGCTGATCCTGATTAAAATTCCAACCGATCTCAGTCTATTTTGCTTGAAGGCTTGTGATTGCAGTCAGTTGTTGTGTTTAACTTTTAAATCCCATAAAAGGAGCTGGTAACAAAACCTTTCAAATTAATGAATAACAGCAGCAAAAATGATGGCAATGATCATTGTCACACCGACAATAGCAACAATCTAATTTAAATGCGCGAACCAGATGGTCTTTTGTTGCTATGGTTATGGCCCTAACAGTCAAGCCTGTATGTTTTGATTGACAGATTGGTTGACACCACCCCCGGCTCTGATAATTGTTCCGGTTAAGCAGGGTGGCCCTCTGGGTGACAGCAGAGCACGAGGGGGTGGGGGGGCTCAGATGGCTTAGTGTTTGCTTGGCTTTTGTTCGTGGTTGCTGATGCAACAGAACCCTGCAACCCCCCCCTCCCCCCCTGCTGAAAACAAAACAGAACGCTCCTCTGATACTCGCTGTACCGCCCAAACCCCCCCGTCCCTTCCCCAGGGCTGACACGTACAGAACCAGATGGCATGGGGGGTACGACCCCCCCTCACCACAACCACCACCACCACTTGGCTGTAATACAGCTCCAGTCACGAGGTCAAAAACCCTAATAGCCTTGTCTTCCTGACCTCCTTCCCATCACCCCACCTCCTCCTGATCATCCAGCCCCTCCCCTGCAGTCCCCTCCTCCTCTGTCTCATCCATCCATCACTGTCCTCCATCAGCCACTTGCTTTCTGCGTCTGGCTTCACACACACACACACACACACACACACACACACACCCCCCACACTCACAAAGACATTTACAGACATTAGCAAGCACATGCTCACACTCAGATATCCATACCGTCCTGCCCAATCATGCGTGTGCGTACACGCACAAATGCGCACACACAGACACACGCTCGTATGCACACAACAACAGGGTTACTCACCGCTAACATAAATGCTCAGATGTGCGCCTCTCAGTTTCTGCCCCAATGCATTCTGTAGTCATGTATCTGAATGGTGTGGTATGAAGCTGCTCATGTGCGCAAATATACACCCTGCTGTCTGGTTTAACCCTGGCTGCGTTTCAGCTGAGCCCCCCGAGCTGTGGGTTTAATTGACACAGGGCATCTGTGCTGCCCCCCCACCCCCTACCCCCTACCCCTGCTCTGGGCCCAAATCCTGCACATGGAGAAATAAAGTGACAGGAAGGCCCCCCTCACTGAGCCCAGTGAGCTGTCTGAGGGCGAGGGGCGGGCTGTCCTTTTATTTAGTAGTGCTGTTTATTAATTGGGGAGTGAATCCTCAAAATAAACATGGGAGGTCTTTTTTTTTTTAGTTTTTTTCTTGGATGCATTTCTGTTGTCTGTTGTTTTTTCCTTTTATTTTGTTTATTGCTGAGTGGCTGTTCTTTACTGATTGGCTGGTTGTTACTGGCTGGCTGTTTGGTGCTGACCGTTACTCCATTGTGTACTTAGATTTTTGCTCCTTTTGTCCCTATAGCTGCATATTGTGGTTTTGTGGACCAGCTCAGGGGTAGGTACTTGTTGTGGAGGCAGTGCTGGAGAGTTTCCTTACTGCCCTGCACCCTCCAGGTCCTCTGCCTCATCCTAATTAGTAGCACAGTGGTGGTCATTTTTAGTTGAATTCCCCATTTTCTGGGCTGGTTTGGCTGGATGCAGTGCACAGCTCTGTAACCACAGAGGGGAATGACAGAGAGGGAAGGCCCTCGTTTTTCGGCAGCCTCGTTTCTGACAGAATTGTTTTTGGCAGCCTTGTTTTTGACAGTCTCGTTTTAGACTCATTTTTGGCCCTCGTTTTCAGGGTAATGCTAGGCCAGCTTCCCAGGCCTGCAGAGCAATGGTTAAGGAACCTGAACTGCTTGAGTCAATCACCAGCTGTGCAGATGAATAATGTGTAAAACTTAAGCTTTGTGACTCTGCTTCACTTTCCTTTTGTTTTCTTTTGTTCTGGTTTTTACAGATTTTCTTTACAGCTAACACAGGGGAGACCTTTCTGTTCTAAAGCGTGAGACCTAGCGTTGAGAAATGTACGTAAATACCTTTTTGTGTCATTCTTAAGAACGGCCATTTCATCAATAAGTCATTTTTTTCCCCTTTCAGTATCCTCCATATCTTCTTTTTCACTCTGCTTGTTTGTGAGGAGAGGGGATGACACTCACCGCAGCTCCATTTAAAGCCTCTTGGAGCCGAGCTGACGAGTTGTTTTTACGTTCTTTGAGTTCATTGCTGTATCTGTCAAGCCTGCTGCTCCTGCTGACTCTCAGAGTCAGACCCATTATAGGTGGTGCGGGCAGGGGAACCATCTTTCAGATGGCTCTCTTTTAGAGAGATATTATGACATAACCGTGTTTTCTCAGGAAGGCCAGAGGATGCATTGCCTGTCAGACTGTGGTTGTCTCTATTGCTCTCTCTCTCTCTCTCTCTCTCTCTCTCTCTCTCTCTCTCTCTCTCTCTCTCTCTCTCTCTCTCTCTCTCTCTGAACAAAAACATCAGTTGTGCATTAATAGAACCCAGAAGAGCCTGCGTAACCTTAGACACCAGCTTCCCGCTGTCAGCCAGGAGATTAAAGCTCAGGAAACGTCGAGCGGGGCTTGGTAATTGCCTCTGTGTCTCCCACAGACAAAAGCCGGCGGGCCAGCAATCTCACCGGTAAATTGTCGAGAGGTTGTCAAGGATTCCTCAAGGCTGCAGCAAATCGCAAAGCCTTTTCTATCAAGTCGCCCCGTCTGGATACGATGGGGTTCCCATGCTAACCTCGCTGTAGCAACGGTTCACTCAGGTATAATGGAGCGTTGTCACAGAGTAGCTTCTTTGTGAGTGCGCTTAAATAGACTCCCAGTCTGGTCTTTTATTTTTTTTTTCCTTTTTTGGCATTTATATATTCATTTTTGTTCTCATGATTATTGTATCAGTGCTGAAGGACCCATTTTTCACTCTCCCTGGAGTGACTGTTGCCCTTGGTGATGGTTGCCCTCGGTGATGGGTGCCCATGGTGACTGTTGCCCACGGTGATGGCAACATTTAGCACTGGAGAGGCTCTTCTTGGCTGCCCGTTTGCGCCACGCAGAGATCATGAGCAGTTAATGAGGTCGTTTCCCTGCCTGCTTTAAGGGGTGACTCTGTATTAATAAAGGCCTCTGTGAGGGATCTCTTAAGTACCCTCCCGCTCCCACCCCCGCTCCTTCTATCTCTCTCCTTATCCCTCTCTCACCCTATCCTCCTCTCTCCCTCCCACTCCACCCCCCCCTCCTCTTTGTTTGAGAGGTACCTGGTGATAAGGGGGTGGGGTTTGTGCTCTGAGCTTCTCTCCTTGTTGGGTCAGTCATGTTTAGGAATCAGCCGTTTAATGAGCACAAAAGAAATTAATTGGTGTTTTAGGCCTAATGAGACAGCTGTGAAAATTAATGGCCCTCATCAAGAGGAGCAAACACAGCCCTTTGGTGAGCGGAGGAGGAGTGTTAGCTCCACAAAGCTGTCGCCGTGGTGATAAATAACAGGTCGGGAGGGGCCATCTGTGCTTTCTTAAACCCTGAAAGAGGAGGAAGAAGGGATGAGGCCTAGCAGTAGGAGAAGACCATTTAAAGGGGGTGGGGGGGGGGGGGTAGAAACAACTTTCATTAAGCTGAAGCGAAGCTCAGATTCATCACCCTGGGGTGAGGCACCAGCATCGGACCACGACTGTAAAAAAAAAAAAAAAAAAAAAAACACAAAATAAAAAGCGTCTGTATTAGCATGTGAAAGGTGCAGAACAGAGAGCTGTGATTCCAGGGATGTTTAGCCTCTATTCAGAGAGGAACAAAGGCCCGGCATTCAGGCCAGGAGCGCTCTCTGATTTGCTGGACGGGACCAGGGTCTGCCGGGCCAGCACAGGCCTCATTTGTTCACTGTGTTTGCCGTGGCCACCCTGCGCTCCGCCAGAGAGAGCCGTGTCGTAGGGCCGGGAACGAGGAGCAGGAACGAGATGAAAAAGGAGGAAGAAGGGGAAGGAGAAACAGGAAAAAGATTTTGATTCAGTCAAACGTGACTGGAATCAGTCTACTGGCTGAAGGCTGGCTTTCTCTCAGAGCGTGACTCCAGCCCCCACCTTCATCACTGAGACAGCGTGAGAGGACTGTGTTTGGGTGGGGGGGAAGGCGAGGGGATGGGGGTGCTTTGGCAGGATCACAGCCCAGCCCCCTAAGCATGGTTCCCCTTTCTCAGACCCATTTGTGTGTGGCGGGGAGCAGGGGGTGTCTTATGGCCTTATTTCTCTTTTTCACTGGGAAAATACACAGCTCACTGTTTGGTGAGATGGGGGAGGAGGGGGGTAGATAAGGAAATGTTTAATGAAGTAGAGAGGGACTTATGGCCTCTAATCTGACCCCCCCCTCCCTGAATCATCTGTGGGTGGGAGCTCTAATTACATAGGAGGATTAAGCTGGCACTCTGATTCCCAAAGCTTGGCGGGGTTGGGGGGGGGGGGGGGGGGGGGGGGGGTCATTCTGGTGCGGTAGAGGCCTTTAGGCTGTGCATCAGTCGGATGGAGAAAGGGCGGCAGATTTTTACAGACCATTTTTCAGTTCTTTCTGAGAATTTTTGATCTGTGGTGTGACAGATCTGAATGACACAACCCGAGGGCTGGCGGAGGCTGCAAGGTGAAGTCACACTGACGCAGGTGTAATAGCTGCACGGTTGCAGTTTTCCGCCGCTGTGCGTCACGACGGATTCTGATGCAGACGAAACGTGGCGGCACCTGCTGTTACACTGGGCTGGGAGCGGAGCAGCCGCCTGATGCTCTGCAGAAGGGAAAGTGCATTATAGTAATCTAATCAGCACTACTGTCCGCGCCAAGCATGAATCACCGCGCCGTGCTGCAGCCCTAATCATACGCCCAAATGCTGTTAGCGGCCAATGATATTATAGTGCACTATGCTGATCCCGCATCACCGCATCTGCAGCTGATCACATCTTCTTGACTCACTGTGTAAAGCAAAAGGTAGTAAACAGCTGGTCAATAATGTGCCATTCAGAGCGTGTTTGGAAATGCATAAAGGTGACCAAACAAGCCCTGTTCTGTTTATGTTCTCAGAACAAACACATTACCACTGCAGCTGTGTTGTAGGGGTCATTTTTATGATGTTATGTTCTACAGATTCTTATGATCGTGTTAATATTGGGGATTTTAGTGACAAAATGAGGTGGTGCCAGGATAATCCAATAAATTGTCAGCAACAGTGGGTAGAGATCTTAAAACAACACAGAAGACAGGCCATGTGTCTTTCTCTCAGGAGGAGGGTGAAGGTTAAACACCGAAGTGCTCGTGCTGTTTTGCCTCTGATTCAGAAGCTTTGAATGAGGAAGCCCTTATGCTTGTAAGACGGGCCCAGATTTCATGTGCTCTTCTGCTGCTGTCTGATAACTGTCCCTGCATCAGTCCCTGTTAAGCTCTGGAGCTGAAGCAATATCTTTACATCTGATCTGATCAGCTTCCCTTTGAAGCAAAATGAGAGCATCTAAAAAAATTTAAAATCATAAAAAAAAAGATTAAATGAAAACAAATTTAGATTAGGGCAGCAGTTTGAATAGCGCCCACGCTGGGGTTGTGTGGTTGGAGATGACGGAGAGCTCATGACGTTCACGGGGTTACTGTGCTCGCCATGGTGCTGCGGGCAAGAACACAGGCAATAAAAATGTCATCATATCAGCCGCAGACACTCCGGGAGAGAGAGAGTGAGAGAAAGGCTGGCTGTTACGTGACCGTTGTTTTAAAAAACCCGCCCCATAAACATTTGATTGGAGTGCCGTTTGAACTGCCGTGGACGTCTCCTCATCTGCAGAAATCATTTCCACGCATGGCTGCCGGTTTGAAAAGTGCACTTTGATGTGTGTCCGGTCGTTGTGGTGGGCGTTTGGGGGGAACCGCGGACGAGAGGGCGCATAAATTACCGCCACGGAACATAAAGCTCTGGGAGGATATTTCAGAACGATCGGCCCCGTGCTTTAAATGCTTTTCGCTGCAGAAGTCGATAGCGTTCGGCCCTTTCAATTACACAGTCAGCGGTCCCTCATTAACAAAACCCGACCTTGACACGCCCGCCCCGTTTCCTCCGCGACTGCCTCCGGCTCACAGAGCCGCTCTCTCCGCTGCTCTATTGGCCGCGAAATCCATAAATATTGATTGGTTGTTTGCCATGTGATTTAAAATGTCAGTTATGAGGCCCGTTCAGATAAAGATCTGCACCGAAAACAAATGGTAACAGTGCCTGCGGATGACCTGGGGGGGCGGCCAGGCTAAAACAAAGCTTTTTCTTTTCTCAGCATTCCTCTTACATTAAGAATGGAGAATTGATTATTCTGCGTGTGTCGGGTGTGCGTGTCTGCACCTTCATGATTAGACAAGTTTCTCTCCACTGGGGAAGCCGTGCCCCTGGGTGAAATGGTCAATAAAGGATCGAAGGTGCGACTGTGATAACCTTTGACCTCCTGATGGACTCAACGGTAACTGGGGCATGGCACAGTGGTGTGGCAGCACCCAGGAGGCTCTTTGATTGTCTCCACTATTCTGCCGCACCCAAACATGCTGGCTAACATGAGGTTCTGCCTGCTTTTCTGTTATCGTGTTTGTTGAGCCTGGGGAGAAACAACTGAAGCTCTGACCCTATTACCTGTCTGGTCCTGACCTGATTACAAACAGACTAGGGGCGAGGCTAGGGAGGTCGGACAAACTATTATATATGTATGTGTGCATGTATGTGAATGTGTGCCATTGCTGGGATGAGACACACAGCCTGTGTGTGTGCATGTGGCGGAGATCCAGACTCCTCTCCTCAGCGCCATGTGCTCCAACTTGTCATAAGACCAGTCCTCTACATCAGAGGCTGTCTCTTAGCTTTGATTAAGTTATGAGGGAAGAGGCATCAGGATTGCCCCAGTGCTCTGTCCTAAAGAACAGATTAACGTCCCAGAGGCTGAGACCCTTCAGACATCTGCCGCCCCTTTAGGCTCAATGTGAGGCCGTGTCGGGCATCACGTCAGCTGCTCGTCAATCCGGCATGGAGAACCTACACCAGTAAACCAGTCCTGAGGTAATCCCAGGTTCCATCCGTCTGAAGTCTGGGCTGATGCGTTGAACCCAGATCAGCTGGCTGAATCTTGCGGCCTGGTCTGACCATAAGATGTCAATTAGACTCAATTAGAAATTAACTGGAGGTCACACGATGGAGGGCAAGGGGGAAGAGTTATTGCTTGCAATAATAGTTGTTTGATTTGGCATTACTTTTGGAAATGGCTAAATTATGAACTTTGTAAATTGCTGTGCACTGGATTTTTGAAAAACATGTTACCCGTTAAAGTAAACCATAACCGCCAAACAGAACTAGTTGGCGTAATGATCTGAAGTCATGCGGGACCAGGGAAGAATACAACATTTGTGTATGACATCATAGGGCATTGATCATAGATAGCTATAGCAATGACATGAAGAGGAGCTGAGAACAAGGAGCCAGTTTAATTGGCTAGGATAAAATGAATACCTCATCATCAGCTCATGTGTGTCAAGTGTTCTGGTGCCAAATGGCTGTCGTGCCTCACCCAGGTGATTTCTGGAGCCAATGAGACGCACCTGCGCCTGCAGTCTTCGCACGCTGAATCTCACTTCCTGCAGGACATGACTGTGGGGTGCCGCTCATACCACCCCCCCACCCCCCCCCCCCGGCCACTGCCCCTTTGTTTGTTCCAAGAATGATTACAAAAACCTTCACTGCCAGAGATGGCGGCAATACCCTGCAATATCCACTCTCACTAGAGTATCTGCTCTAATCGAAACATCACTCTTATTGGGATATCAGCTCTCGCTGGAATATTCATTCTAATATGAATATCGCCCTCGTTGAAATTTGCACTCTCAGTGAAATGCAATGCTGTTTATAGCTCTAATGTATCCCCAGTAGGTCTGTGCCCTTTGAAGCATCTCTGGGCCAGGGATGCGGGCTTGTTTGTTCTGCACAGCTGAAAGAAAGCCCCTTTGAAAATGTAGGCTGATGTTTTTTTTCCCTTCCATGTAACAGACAGTAACTGGCTTTGACATCTCAACAAAAATGCTTGTGTTACAGCTGTGACTGCAGGCTGCACGGGAAGGAAAACTCATGTAAAGCAGAAAAAAATGAAAGCATTACTAAATGAAGGTTATGCAGAGGAGCAATGTGTGTGTGTGTGTGTGTGTGTGTGCGTGTGTGCGTGTGTGCGTGTGTGCGTGCGTGCGTGCGTGCGTGTGTGTGTGAGAGAGTCTATTTTATCTCATCAACATGCAAGAGATTCACACAGTAAGGAGACTAGGCTGAGAACCAGCAAACAGGACTGACTGGCAAATGGGAAATTGTTTTTGTTGTTGTTGTTGCTGCTTCTTTCTTTTCTTTGCTTTTAAAAATGACAAGATTTGAATCCTCATCTTTGTGAAAGATTTGAATCCTAATCTTTGCGAAAGAATATGTTTTTGGATGTCATTTCCATTCAGTATTTGATTGGGATTAGTCTCTCTAATCCTTTACTGAATAGCTCAGTGTGAGTTATTATGGAGAAAACCGCCTGAAATCCTCATATCCAGCTCTCCCAGACTGTTAACTCCTCTGCTCTAATCTGCCTAAATCTGATCTGAGGCTTCCAAATATCTTCTGGAGGACAAGTAACTTAACACTCGCATTTTCAGTAATTTCAGCAATGTGCACACTGACCACGCTGTGTCTGTGAGGAGACAAAGTAGCACACTTTTTTTTTTTTTTTGGCGTTATTTGGGTAAAGCAGGAAGAAGTTTGGGCTTGGACAGAATCTGTGCCTTGGTGTCTTAATGTTGTCTCTTTGATGCACTGTTTTAATTTGCCCATTTTTTTTTCTATAATGACTGTGTGCTGGTGTGCAGATGTCATTATTACAGAGTCAATTAGCATTGGATTTGCAAAAGCAGTGGAAGCCATAACACTTCAGAGCATTTAGTTCTGAGGTGGCAGACTACGGCTTGTGTTTATGCTCATGTGTCTGAATCAAGTACACGCTGATCCAGAACTGGCTGCTCAGGAGAGGAGATGACTCGGAGCTGTCGGATCTGTCAGATACTCGCTGGGAAACTTTGACGTGATCCAGTGCTACTGACAAAAAAAAAAAAGAGACAAAGAGCAAAACCATGAAGCATTGAAGTCCAGAAGTGAATATTATTCCTCCTCCCTTCAGCTTCTTTATAATCCAATAAACAGGATTAAAAGGATCTCTCTTCAAGCTGAGCAGCCTTGCTCTGCTGTTCTGCGTCAGCTTGCGCGCTGTGAATGGGCGTTTATTAAACCCCCACCAGATTACAGTGCCTTAATCCCCCCCGAACACATGTTGGGAGGAATAAAAGCAATTTTATTTGGGAAACCAAAGTCCATGTCTAGCAGGAAATGAGCTTTCTCCACAATCACATTTTTGCTTTTTTATGGAAAGAAAAATTCCATAGCTTGCCTGAATGCATGTGTGACATGTGTTATATGCATTTGTAGCATGTGGGTGACATGTGTAGTTTGTGTGGAGCATCATTTAATATGTGTGTGTGTAGCTGCATGTGTAGGGTGGGTGTATGTAGAATGATTATACAGTAGTATGTGGAAGTGTAAGGTTTATACAGTGGGTTATGTATAGGGTGTGCAATATTTGTACAGTAACGTGTGTGGAGTGTGTAATGTTTGTACTGTAGTTTTTGTGTAGGGTGTATAATGTTTATATAGTAGTGTTAGTGTAGGGTGTGTAATGATTGTGCAGTAGATTGTGTGTAGGGTGTGTAGTGTTTGTAGATTGGTGTGAGTAGGGTGTTTAAAGGTTATACAGTAGCTTGTGTGCAGAGTGTGTATTGTTTGTACAATAGTATGTGTGGGGTGTGTAATGTTTGCACAGTAGCGTGTGTGGGATGTATAATAGTTGTGGTGTGCTGTAAGTAGTGTGTGTGTTTGTGCTTGTCAGTGTGTTTTTGACATCTCAGGAATGCACCTGTATCATGATGTGTTAATTATGGTGAATGTGTGGGTGCACATTTTGCACGGATCTGGCAGATTTATCCTGTGGTTATGCCGCCCACTCTGTGAGACAGCGATGTGAAGATGGAGGCAGAGCAACTCCCAGAGCTGAACTGCTTCAGTCAGAGCTGCAGGAGCCAGAGGCAAGCTTCACTCAGAGTGTTAACCACAAGTCCTTTAAAACACTCCTTAATGCATCATGAGTTTTCCCTGTTCAATACACTGCAAATTTAGATCAAAACATTTAACATTTTTAACTCCTCCAAACAATTTATTGAATGTTTATCAGTGTGCTGCCTATCGGTCCCATGTGAACATTGGCTACAGAAACTGACATCACCCATCACCCCACAGGGCCAAAGCAAAAGTACAGTTAGTCCTCTTGGAATGGGACTTGGGCCTTTAGCACATTATCACTTGTAATATCGACAGCTAGGTCTGCGATCTGAGAGCTGCAGGAGACCGATCCTGCTCTCCTGCTGTGAGCTGCAAAATGTAAGATGATGCCTCTTAGCTGTGGGCGTAATGACTTGTGGGAATTTAGAGGGCGGAGACTGTAGCAGAGTTTAGTACCACAGGCAAGCAGATGGTCCTCTGCTTTAGAAAGTGATGTTACCCACAGGGTAATAACAAGAGTAGGACTGATTACCTTATCTTGGTACCTGGGTCTTTAGCCCACTGATCTTGTTGTTTCATTATCTCACCTGAGCTCTTTCAGCTCAGAGCTGGGGGAGTTGTCCTTCCAGAGGCGGGGTCTGTTCCAGTTTGCTGTCCTGACAGAACCATACTCGATACACACTTCTCTCAAGATCACATCCAGCAGGTCTGACAGTAGATTGTTAGGACTTAATCTCTCAGAACGAGTTGTTTGCACAAATCCATTTGGCCCTTGTCTTAAAAAAATGGAGCAAAATAAAACAGTGTAATACAGAACTGTCTGATAGAAAGACATGTCTCTTCTTCCTTCTGGCAATATATGAATGAGTTTCAAGGAAGCCCCACTCATTTCTGACAGTTACCTGAGGGGACAGTTTGGTATGTTGTAGTTGTGAAGGGCTGGTCATAGGGAAAGTGCAGTGTCTGACTCCAGCATGGCAGAATTAGTGCAGAGCCACGTGATGGTTCCTCAGTGCTTTCAAACACAAAGCGACACGCCTTGCACAGAACACACGCGAACCTGACGGCAGCATGGGCAAATGTGCTCACAAGCACAAAGTGCGAATTCCCTCCTGGGTGTTAAAGTTAGAGAAGAACTAATTATCTGCAGGTCTGAGTGTGTGTGTGTGTGTGTGTGTGTGTGTGTGTGTGTGTGTGTGTGTGTTCTGCAGTGCTGGTGGAGATGTTAACGAGGCTCAGTGAATGTGACCTTGGGGTGGGGGGTCAGGTCAGAGTTTGTGCTCACGCTCATGTTATCTCTCCTCACACAGACCCCCCAGCAACCCGCAGTCTGTCCTGTGAGCCCAGGTGTGCGCTCCCCCTGCGACCCACAGTCTGTCCTGTGAGCCCAGGTGTGCGCTCCCCCTGCGACCCACAGTCTGTCCTGTGAGCCCAGGTGTGTGCTCATTGCTGTAATGAACTCCTAGGTAGACTCCTCACTCCATTGCCTCCTCTCAGGCAAATGCCAAAACAAATCTCATCATAATTAGCAGTAATCCGGCTCATTACGGTCTGCTTAATTATCCTATTAATAACACTTCCAGGGAGAGCTGCATGTTTGCTGCGCAAGCAAATGTTTGTTCCTAAATTAGCAAACAAGAAGACAGAGGCATTGTTCAAACACAGCCTCTGACAAGGAACAGCCGGGATCAATGCCAGGCGGAGCCCAGAGAATATCTTCTGCTCTGCTGGGGCTGTTGACAGTCATATCCTCAAACAGCTATGATATATTTTTATTTTATATGAATTTTAAGTTAAATTAACATTTTTGAAGTATTTCAGGGATATATTGTTTTGGTTTTTGTGAATGTTTAACAGTCATAATCTCTGCATTTTACAGTTACAGTTTAGAGGCCTGCTTATTCATCCTTTACACACAGAGGCATGAAAGACAGACATCAGCAGTTTTGAAAATCTTTATTAATGTGGCGGCTTGTCAAAGTTCTGATCATTCTCCCTTCGTAGCAAGATGTTCTTTCTCTGCTGAGCAAACGAAACTCCTGCGAGGGGGAAATGTAGGTCATCTTTCAAGGGATTGTGCAGCAGTTTCACTGATCTTTAAATCATTTGGATGGCTGATTCTATTGACTGTGCCAACTATGTGAATCCATCCATATACCATAAAAATCAGTGAATCTGTACAGCATCATGCCCTGAAACACCATCACATGGCCTGCATCCTTTGACCTGTGAGCTGTGAGAAGTCATTCTCCGCAGCCAAGGGCACAATTCATTTGTTGGCTGGTATGAAGGGGGGCAGGTCCGCGCATGTCTCTCTCTCGCGCGCTCTTTGTCTGTCCCTCACTAGAGATAAAAGCTGGCCTTTGTGTGCCCTCTCCTCTGTCTCCCTGTTTGTGGCAGAAGCTTTTGATTAAATAAAGAGGTGCATTAGTGCCCTCCCCCTGACCCTCTGCCCAACTGCTCCCTCCCCTCCTCACCCCACCCAAATGCCTCCCGCAAATGCCTCCCCCACCACAGGCCTCCAGGGGGTGGGGGCCAGCTGACTGGTGTATAATCTGTGTAAATAAAGCCCCCCCCCCACTGCCCTCAGATGAAACAGAGCCATGGTAAACAGACACTCACCGAGCATGGGCCGCTAATCCCTGGGCTCTGAGAGGAACAGTACCACGTGTCTGCAGATGGGGAAACAAAAGTCACCCCCTTTCTGTGGAGCCTCCCCATCTCTCACCACTGCACACAGACACAGTCTTTATTTCCTTAAAGGCCCCCATGCTGTACAAAGTGCTTTGTTGCCTCTCATTATGGATGCTAATTTCATTTTGTGTTCTGTTATATTAAGCAGTGCAAAGTGTCCTGCAGGCCAGGAAGTTGATGAATTATGAATTATTAATTCATGGTGCTCCAGGTGTGTGTGAAGTGACTGCGGGGGATAATTGTGTTGTGGTTTTCTTTTCAGTGTCTGTAGCTGTGTAGGAGATGTGTGTGTGCGTGTGCGTGTGCATGCGAGTGTATGTGTGTGACATTAGGGAACAAACACTGATACAATGATCTGTTCGCTTTCCCTCTAGACGTGAAGGCAGATATAGTGAAAACTAACATAATGAAGACTTGCGGACAGACTGTGTTTTAGCAGAGTGAAGACTGGCAGGGTGAAGACTAAAAGAGTGAAGACTGGCAAAAATACAGAATCCAGATCCTGTTACTGCATAAAGTGAATAATTTATGTCTTTTTTGCTGCGCCTCAGATGTTTTGTGTGTTACAGATGGGATTACAGAGGGGTTCAGATCTGGGAAAGGGATAAATGATTCATACGTGAACTGGAACGCTACTTGCTTACAAAAGGAGTACATAAGCCTTTCAGTACAAGTGGAAGACATCTGGGCACAGGAATTGCTGATGTGCAGAGAACAGGATCATGTAGATAGGTATTCCCCCACTAAGCACTGACCTTGGGTCAGCATTCCCTTTTAAACAAAGTAGTACAATTTAGGAGTAAAAGTGGATAAGCTGATCCTGGATCAGGAGGTGGAAAGATCAGGGATGCTGTGACACAGAATTTCAGGGCTTTGGACAGGGAGGAAAGAAACAGAGAGAAATAGAGAAAGAAAGGGAGAGAGAAGGAAGGGGAGAGAGAGAGAGGGAGAGAGATGGAGAGAGAGAAAGCTGACGGACAGAGCTGGTTGTCTGGAGGCTCTCCCTGCCTGTCATAAGCCTGCAGTCAAGTGAGTGCTGACAGGGACATTAAACTTTGAGAGGATGCTGTGGTCAGGGGAATTCTGGGAAAGAATATCACCTGTCAGGACCTGTGAGTCTGCATTTTCTAGTTCAACACAGCTGGGAACACAGCTAAAAACAGAAGATAGATGAACATGAACCACAGTAGAGCAGATGGGGAGCTGAGTTTAATGAGTCATTTTAATTGATCAATTAATCAATTAATGTCTAGAGTGGAAAGTTCAGGACAGAGGCCTGCTGGGATTGTGGTGGTCTCCCAGCACCTCCCCCAACCACTACCACCCTTCACTTGTGGTGTTACTGAAGCACAGTGACACTGCAATATTGTTACAGCTAGTTATACCATCCAGTCACCAGTAGTTATAACTTGTTATAACAATCAGTCGTCAGTGGTTTATAAGCCAATATAATTTTCATAGTATCATCATTTTCATTATAATAATTAGTGATTATAAACCATTATAACATTGTAATTAATAATAACCCTTTAAAACGTTAAGTCATTAGCAGTTAAAACAAGTGTAACAGCAGACACGATGCACTGCCTGTGTGTTCGATGATTGGAGTGCAGTGTGTCTGCATGGCTTGGGACAGCAGTGCACTGGCTGTGATAACCTGCAGGCTGCCTGTAAGACAATCGGAGTGCAGCGTGTCGGCAGGGGCTGGGACAGTGGAAACATAAACCACAGCGTGATGGATGTGAGAGGAGGGCGCATAAAGGAAGTGGAAGCTGATAGGGCGGTATGTGGAGGGAGGGGCCAACTCACACTTCACCGACCCATCGCCAGAGAAGCCAGACAGCTCTGAAACATTTATGGGAATCACATGATTTATTTATCCACCTTTAGTATCCTTGTTGTCATTTTTGAGAGGTTCCATTTACAGGGGGCCTGTTCAGCAGCCAATATTCTTCCGACGCTGTCTGGGTTGGTGCTGCAAAGAAAAACAGAGTAATCCTGCGTCATCCGTTCGGCCGTCTCTATTTTAGAACACTCATCACAGAAACGTTCAGCTGAGCTAGAGGGGGTGGAGGCATTTGATCTCGCCACTGTGGCACCTTTCCCCTACCTGAGAAGCACATTTAAGCAAGTGTTCCATTCTTTTCTCAAAACTTTCATGTCATCACAGTCACTGGAATGAAATTTTGTGCTAGACTCTAAATCAAAACAACTTGATGCTTGCACCAGACTTCTTAATGCTTGCAGATATAAAGGAAGGGTGGGGGGGGAGAGGTGTCCTTGATATGAACTCTGGGGGCCCTATGTGGGTTGTATACTCCTAGCCACTCTGATGGTACCCACCATGTAAAATAAACAGCTCACCCACAATCCACTGGGGCAGGCAGAAGGCAGGTGGTGTTGGCCTACAACTGGCACTGATTGTCATTTTTAGGAGCTGTGCGCATGTCAAAGTGGAACATCAGGAGCTGCTGTGTGACGCCTGTGATTGGCTAGCCGCTTTCCACCAGCCCTGCCAGCTCTTCTGAGTCAAGTGCATCCAATCAGCTGAGCTGAGCATCATGAATTATTCATGAAGGGGGAGGGCCTCCCCCTTGCATGTTCGCCCATCAGCAGTGCTGATTAATAACTGAAATGGATATTAATATGCAGGAGGAGGGGGAGGGGGCTGTTATCATGTTGTTCATATTTCATCAAGATTCAGTAACGCCTCCTCACTTCTCTCCGGAGAAAGCAAAAAAAAATCCCTCCTCAACCAAGGACATCGTTATCTCAATTATTAAACACTTCTGTACTTAATTGATTCTTCAGGAGGATTTAGGAGGCAGCGTGTGATTGGTCCAGAGGTGGGAGGGAGCTGCTGTGATTGGCTCACAGGTGGGGTGGAGCTGTTGTGATTAGTGCAGAGGCAAGAGGGAGCTGATCTGTACCGCCAGCGTTCTGCAGCGGCAGAGACAAGTGATTGACGCCGGCACCGTGACTCCGCTTTCATTAGATTGTTTTTAATTAAGCTTAATTAGAGGTGAAATTACAACGATGTGCTTGATACCCGGTGTTAAATCATTCACGCGTAAACGTTCCGTTAAGATACTTTTGCAAAAAGGAAAAAAGCAGGCACCCCCGAAGTGTGCTGCGATGGCAGAGTGCCAGCGGCACGCAGGGAGAGCTCTGAAGAGGGATTATCCGTGTGAGGCTGTGATCTGACAGGTGCGTGCGCACGCGGCAGCGTATACTCACAGTTCCAGGGGCGGCCCAGCCCGCAGGAGGAGAGATGAGCCGCGCTCTCTGGGTGGGTGAGGTCCTGCCACCTCCGGAGTTTGTCAGCAGTGTCAGCAGCTCATTAAAAGGCGCAGAACTGTGGGTGGAGAGCTGCTTGTGACGTCGCCTGCCCGTCTTTCCACAGTCTACACTGAGCTGAGGTCTTTCTCCATCTCCTGCTTGACTGGTCTGGTGGATTGTGAAACCTGACGCTGAAACAAAGGCTCTGGCCCAGCCTGTTCAGGGAGTTGCAGAAAAGTGGAATTCTTCCATGGTGTGGAGGCAGACTCTATGCTGGGAGCAGACACAGGGCCCAACCTTCCCCTCAGATTCTCACATCACAGAACTTCACCCAGCTTCAGAGAGCTCTGCCCAAACCCCACACATCCCCTCTGCAATATTAAAGTGTTTTGTTTTTCAGTAACCAAAACTCAAGGCAGTGCGTAGTCTGTCAGATGTTTGGGTTTGTGTTACTGTGCGTTTCCTGAGTGTGACCGCGTGGTCTGCGGCTCATTCCAGTTAAAAGTTTTCAAGCTTGTTGTGAGGTTTGAAGTGCAGCCAGGCCAGGGCTGGGGTGTGTGTGGGGGGGCGGAAATGAGAGATGAAATGCTCTGAGGGAATCGTTCTCTCTCTCTCTCTCTCTCTCTCTCTCTCTCTGTCTGTCTCTGTCTCTGTCTCTGCCCACTTCTCCTCACAGAAGTATTGGTTAGGGGAAATGGCTGCTTTAGTCACTGTAAAAACACAATGCACAACAGACTCGCTCAGGATGCAATCCATCAAGCTGCCACTGAGCATGTGCACAAACCTCAGCTATGCAAACAGTTACTCATTCTGTGTTTAGGGACAGAGGCGGAGACAGAGGCCTGAGTATTATGGGAAGAGTCTCCCTGTTCCTGCCTCTGCGTTGGCTGATTTTTCTTTATATCTGTCTCTCCTGGCTGCTCCTCCTACGCCTCCTCCATCCCCTCTTCTCTGTCCATGGTCTCCTATATTTCTCTTCCTCCTCTTTTTCTGCTTGCTCCCTCTGTGTTTGTCTCTCGCGCAGCTGGGGGAGCCGCTCCGGTGGCAGGGGACCTGTTTCTGACCTACTCTCGCCCTCTTTGTTATTTCAGACGAAAATCTCTCTGATTGGTCACTCTAAACAGATGAACATTTCACATTTTAACAGAATATTTTTTCTTCTGAGACGATAACTCTAAATATGAAATTTACAATCCCAAAATGATATATTTAATTGATTCTTATTTCTCTGGGCTGTTCAGGATCCACATTTATTTTTTTTCTCTATGAGATGTAGGGCACCACTGCATCATTTTTTTAAAAGCCTTTTTTTCTCCATTTTTCTCTCTTTCCTTTTTTCCTCATGGTTTTAAATACCAAATCACAAGAGAAAAGGATTAAAGATTATCTCTATAAATGAGTCAACACTTTCAACTGGAGAGTGGAGTTAAGCTTACAAAAGCGATTATAAATATTAAAGAGGACTTTTTAAAAATAATTGGGTTTTGTTCTAATGCACTGTGTAGACTGGTGAAGAGCAGACTTCCGATCCCAGATTAGATCAGCGAGACGCTGCGAGGGCTCGGCCCTGTGAATGACATTGACTGCACGGCTCATTAAAGAGCTGACGTCATCATTTCCATTAGAGGACATACTGTATTTGCAGCGCTCTTTGTGCGGACTGGAACATGGAGCTGTCTGATTCAGCGTGCTACTCTGTGATTGGGCCGGTGGTGATTCAGTGTACAGTGCTGTGATCGGACTGGTGGAGATTCAGTGTACAGTGCTGTGATCGGACTGGTGGAGATTCAGTGTACAGTGCTGTGATCGGACTGGTGGAGATTCAGTGTACAGTGCTGTGATCGGACTGGTGGAGATTCAGTGTGCAGTGCTGTGATTGGGCCGGTGGTGATTCAGTGTGCAGTGCTGTGATTGGGCCGGTGGTGATTCAGTGTGCAGTGCTGTGATTGGGCCGGTGGTGATTCAGTGTGCAGCGCTGAGATTGGGTTGGTTGAAACTGTTTGCAGATTCAGTGTACAGTGCTGTGATTGGACTGGTGGAGATTCAGTGTGCAGTGCTGTGATCGGACTGGTGGAGATTCAGTGTGCAGTGCTGTGATTGGACAGGCAGAGACTGTGCCAGCAGAATCAGTGGGCTGCTTTGTGTTATTGACAGTGTAATGGCAGTGTTAATGACATGGGGCCATTATCAGAAGCCCCCACCACCACCACCACCAAATCATTTGTGTTTAGCAGCAACATGCGTGCGCCGTTCAATAATCGCTATATGCACGGAGCAATCAATACCTGCCCTCCCCAGGAATAATCCAGAGCTATAATGACAGGTCATCGATTGTTAAATCACTGCTCATGCTCCAGTCACCCTAATTAGCACACATGATCTCACCCCACCCACAATCCTCACCTCATTCCAGAAGTGGGCATCAAAGTGAAAGGTGGCTAGATTTGCCTTCTGCAAGATCACAGAAAAAAGGTCTCTGGACAGCATTGGTGCCATCAGTCACTGTTCTGTATGCTTTCTTTCCACAAGAGTGCTGCTGCCATCTTAGTGCGGTGTGATTGTGCATGGAATGCATTTTTACAAAGCTGTGTCTCAGTAATGTGACCCTGTAGCACCTGATAGGACAGCTGGCGCAGTCGCTGGTTCTGAGCGGTAATGTCTGCGTTCTGACTGACTGCACACACAGAAGCAATCATGGCATGTGATCGTGTGGCAGTGGGGGGGGGGGGGTGACAGACAACTGATGCACAGGCAGATACAGTTGTTGACAGTATCAAGCTGCAATGCTTCAATGAGTGTGTGTGTGTGTGTGTGTGTGTGTGTATGTGTGTCTGTGTGTCTGTGGAAGCTGTTATGACTGAGGACTGCTCTTACAGAGAGAAGGAGGCAGGAAGAGTTAAGGACACGGAGCCCTCCACCCACTCACCCACGCCAACACATCACACACACTGTTGACTCCCCAACATGTCACACACTCTTATCCCTCACCAACACATCACATGCACTGAACACTCATCAATACAACACACACTAAATACTCACTTATAACACACAAAAACCATTAGTCTACTACTGTTTGTCCACACAGCAGAGAGATAGAAGGATGGAGCCAGGTAGAGAGAGGCACAGGGAATGAGATAGTGAGAGAGGGAGAGAGGGAGAGAGGGAGAGAGGGAGAGGGAGAGAGAGAGAGAGAGAGAGAGAGAGAGAGAGAGAGATAGATAGAGAGAAGGCGGGAGAGAGAGGGAGAGAGAGGGAGAGAGAGGGAGAGAGAGAGAGAGAGAGAGAGAGAGAGAGAGAGAGAGAGAGAGAAAGGTGCTATGTTAAGTGCCTTATTATGGGAGAATGACTGTGGCAGCAGTCAAAAGTGGGAGCAGTCAAACTACAGCCGTCATTAGAATGAGCATGAGGAGCTCTTGTGGTCGATGGCATCACATTTTAATCCCTGCCGTATTATTATCACGGAGCTGGGTTCAGCACTCAGTGAGCATTCAAGTAGACACAACCCCCCACTCCACCTCCTCTCATGCCTGACATAAAGGGCGTATATTTTTATGTGGTACATATGTGCCAATCAAACCCCCCAGGAATCACAGCACTGCAGTCTGTGAATCCATGAATAATTCAGACCTGCTTTGTCCTCTGATACTCTGTGTGTGTGTGTGTGTGTGTGTGTGTGTGTGTGTGTGTGTTTATGTCTGAGTTGCTTTAAAACCTCCTTATGGAGATCATCTAATTACCTCAGTGGTAATTTGAAAAATAATTACTTGGTAAGTCATGGGAAATAACAAAAAGAAGTATCCTTTTTTCAGTGTTTATGGACAGGAACTAGTTGCTACTAATCTCTGCTGCCCCCACCCCAGAGAGGCCATGAGAACTAAGGCCTAGTTAGGGATGCTGGGATTGAATTAAACACTAGAGAGCCAGGGTGAGCCATGAATCTCAGTGATGGAGACAGTGGGAGAAAACACACTTGGCTGAAAAAGAGCCAAGCATTGAGAGAGAGGGAGAGGGAGAGAGGGAGGGCAAGAGAGAAAGAGGGTGAGAGCAGCCAGAGGGTGTCAGATGAGCTGTCATTATAGGCAGCTCTATAAATATTATCCCTGAGGCAGGGGAACCACAACAGATGTTTATAAATGAGGGGGGAGAAGCACAGACTCGCCATAAACAACTTGCTATGGACTTCCCAACCCCTCCTCCCCCTCTCATGACTGGTGTTTCACCTTTGCGCAGGTATTTCAGGGCAGGAGAGGCCATGCAGGCACTGCCAGTGTGTTTGGTGAGTCTGTGTTCAGATCCCCATGTTTGCAGTCTTTGGTGTCTCATACTCACAGATCCATTGATCGCTATGCCATGTGGATTGGCTGCAGTGCTAAACTGAGTGAGCTGTCTACAGATCTGGAAGGGGAGGGGATGGTCTACCTACTGTCTCAGAGGGTAAGAAGAAGCCGTATTGTGTTTTCTCTGTGTGTGTGTGTGAGAGAGAGAGAGAGAGAGAGAGAGAGAGAGAGAGAGAGAGAGAGAGAGAGAGAGAGAGAGAGAGAGAGAGAGAGAGAGAGAGAGAGAGAGAGAGAGAGAGAGAGAGAGAGAGAGAGAGAGAGAGAGAGAGAGAGAGAGAGAGAGAGAGAGAGAGAGAGAGAGAGAGAGAGAGAGAGAAATGGTGTGAGGTGTGAAAACAAGGGGGAGAGAGAGGACGTGGGGAGGAGGGGTGTTGGGGCTATTGTGCCACCCCGGTGCACATCAATCTGTTTAATTTGGACTCCAGATTGCTGCTGTCTCTTTCTGCATGGCCAGCGCTATGAAGCGCAGTGAAAGGCGGCGCGGAGCTGTTAGCGGCGAGTGGCGGTCGAGCAGATGGCTGTCTCTGGAGCCTGACTGTGTGTCCTGCACCTCCCCACCCCCTTTCACAGGGAGGCAGCAGGTATGCCCCTATGTGTGTGGGTGTGTGGGTGTGTGTGTGTGTGTGTGTGTGTGTGTGTGTGTGTGTGTGCGCGTGTGTGTGCGTGTGTGTGAAAGGGGGGGGGGGGGTTAACTTTCTTTGATTCTGCCTTCTGTATCTGCCAACAGTGCTGCTTCTTGTCTTCACAGACAGCTCTCAGCTGCTTCAGACTCTCCTCGTAGGCCTGTGCTTCTGAAGATTCCCCTAGTCAGCAGAAAAACTGCTTTTCAAAATAAGAATCAACAGCTTCCGAGGCCCAGCATATTTGTTGTTCCTCATTAATTGCTTAGAGCAGCTGAAGGTTTAACGAGCGTGTTAATTATCGGGGCACACGCTGTGAGAGCAGGAGATTCATTCTGGTCCTGCATTCTGAGCAGGGAGGTATATTCAGCTCTTTTGTTAGACAGGCAGAGATGAGACATAAAATAAATATAACCTCGCCTGCTTCTCATGATTTTCAGACACATTTAACTCCAAAAGCTCTGCGCGACTATGACATCGCACGCATATGCCGCGCTACATTACTGTAACATCACACCCACACGCTGTGCTATATTACTATGCCATGTGCATGACTGGTGCACATGCACTGAGAAGCATGGTGCTCTGGACAGGTGCTGCACATTTGGGTGTGATAAATCACCTCACTCAGGGCAGAGGGGCGAAAGAAAGAGGGAGGCAGGGCTTATAAATCAACTCAATGGTACAGTAAACGTCAGGTGATGTGCGTTTCATTCCGTGGGCTAGCACAAAGGGACTTTCCCACGGGGCCGTTTCACTGGGTCTCGGTGGGCATTTTGAACGGGGTAATCTCATTCTTTGTTCCGTCTGCTGCGAGAGCCTCACCTTTCTGCTTGGAGCTGTAACTGCGGCCATCCCATTGCCCCCACGCCCACTCTCTCCTGATGGGCACCCGAAACAAAGCACTCCAGAGGCTGGCACCAGCGGGCGGGCAGAGGGGAGTGCCAGGGCTCAGAGAGGGAGATTACGCGCTGGCCACCCGGGCATTGTGCTACACTCTGAAGATTAAACACTGTCTCAGCCTGCTCTGCCCGATCCTGCCAGCCCCCTCGACACGCACAGCCTGTCTGAATAACAAGCGGGTGTCAGTGTTCCCAGCAGGGGGCCTTTCCGCAGCCATGCGGGTGAGTCAGTTGGGGACAGGGCCGCTTAGTTTTGGTGCCCCCGTCTGACTGAGACGCCCCAGCGCAGTGTCCAGGGCAACAGCCCCACTTTTTATGCCATGGGACCTGAACCAGCTTCATGGGCCAAACTGTCTCCAGAACTTGTGACTCCACTGAGGGACCAGAGTGAGGCCACATACGGGTCTAATCCTCAGGAGAACACGAAACTGTATATCAAAGTAGAGGATGTACAACATGTAAAACAAATAAGGAAAATCACAGCAGTGTGTTTTTAATGCTACAATGTAGAATATGGAAATGGTAAAGAGCAGGGTTTGTAACTGAAAGGTTGCTGGCTTGATTCCCCACTGGGACACTGCTGCTATACCCTTGGGCAAGGCACTTAACCTAGCATTATCCAGTAAATATCCAGTTAGATAAACAGATAACATGTAAAAATTGTAATCTATGTAGTGGCTCTGGAAGAGCATCTGCTACATCTCAATAATGTAATTTAATGTAATGTTACATCTTTGTCCTCCATAATTCACATGTGTGTTTATTATTTTTTCTGGCAGAAGGCAGGTCTGTACACCGGGTGAGGGACAGTTAACCTCCAGCTCTGGGAACATTTCCAAAGCCACTTACCGGTTCAGAAAAAGCCAGCGAACCGTAAACCCGCATGCCCCTTGCTGGCACGGCACGTTTCACATACAGCGTAGCTGGGAGTGGGAAAGGGAGGCAGGCTATGAAAGTCTTCCAGCAGAAAACAAGGGTCACCAGGTTTCCCATCAGCGCTCCAAACTCTCATTCAGACAAGTAATTCTGTGCAGGGCTGGATCCGACAGCTGGATAATGGACTGTGTTATTTTCTGTGTGTGTTTGTGGCTGTAATCGCACTCTCTGTTGGAGCAGTTCTTTCAGGCCGTGCTTGAGAGTCTGTGTGTCTGTGTGTCTCCCGTCGGAGGGAGAATGCCACCCTGACATTTCCCATCATGCTGCATTATCTAGACTACGGTCTCCATTGCACCACAGATATTCAGCTCCATGTGCCCACCATAGTTCTGCCATTGCCACTGCTGAGGCTGAGGGCATCCTGATTTGTTGTTTTAACAGGAGCCAAAAACACAACCATCTGATTGGTATGTAGACAGACAGACAGACAGACAGACAGACAGACAGACAGACAGACAGACAGACAGACAGACAGACAGACAGACAGACAGATAGATAGATAGATAGATAGATAGATAGATAGATAGACTGGCCTCCTCTCCCCTCCTCATTGCCTTTCATCCCCTGGGCTGGAAATAGTCAGCTGCCGACAGGCTGTTATGCATTTAATACCACACTGACAGCACATAAAATGGGCTGAGAGAAAAGGGGAAGGGTCCGTGCTTTGGCAAGGTGATCGGGGCGAGCGAGTGTAAATCTAAACGCTGTTAAACTGGGCTGCAAATATCAGACCCCCTGCTGCTAATGAGTGCGCTCAGCCAGGGAGCGGCAGGAATGCCCGGGCACCCTTGTACTGTTCCGCCGTATTTACTGCCTGGAGGATCCTGTTTTCACACTCCAGGCGAACATTATCCCCCTCCATCCACCCCCCTCTGCTGTGCCCCCAGCCCCCCCTGCAAATCCCTGCCAGTTGCTTTTAACTGTGAGGGGCATAAGCAGGAGGCTGGAGAGCAGTGTGTTTGGCGAGCTCTGCACCAGCAGGCCCAAAGCAACAGGCTTTGGATGGATACAGAGCATTCTGTGGGGGAGGGGGGGACAAGAAGGAACTTTGAAGGGGGGGGGGGGGGGGGGGGGGGTACGTGCCATTTAACACTGATTCCATGCTGGTTCCCAAAATCAGCAGGTTGGCTGCCAGCACTTCAGAGTGCATTTTATGTTATTTAAAAGGCCTAATTGACCTGTGCAGCTCAGACTGTCTGTGATACCATGAAACAGTGACCACGTCTAGAAGTGTAGGACAGCTTGATAAGTTTTGATGTGTGATCATGTGGCATTTCCTTATTTAGTCTGAGGGCTGGTTTTTAACAGTAATGCAGATAAATAAAATGACCTGTCCAGTCCCTTCTGAGCCCAGCTCTTCTGGCTGTGTGAGTGTGATCCAGATGGACAGGGCTGCGGAAATCACCCTCTAAGAACACTCCAGTCCCTTTCACAGGAGTGTAGAGACAGAGACAGACCTGTCCCCTGTCAAGGGGTGTGGTTTGGGGGGGTGGGGGGGTGTTGAAATCTTGGCTCCTGAGAGCTAAGGGGCTGTTGTCACCTGCCTCTCTATTTCTCACGACTGACGGCAAACGATCACACTGCAGCTGATGGTAGCGACACCTGTCATTGTGAAGATCATGTGACCGCTGTGTCTGACCTGCCTGCAACCTCTTTGCCATCTGATCACCCCACCCCTTTTCACTGTCGGCCTACAGAAATGTGATGTTTTATGCCATTGGCTTGAGAGAAGTATGTTTAGCAGTATGCCCTGTTCAGCTGGGAGAGAACACTTGCTTAAGTGTGTAGAAATGCGAGTATATGACCCTGACAGTCATAAAAAGTTATTCTGTGAACCCCCCCCCCACCTCACCTCACCCCCACTGCCCCTACACCCACCCGCCTTGCTTCGATGTGTTCATATTTTGAGAATATTCATTAAGTTAACACCTTCCTGCCCACACCCACACTGTTTACTAGTGTCAGGTAACCGGCCAAATTAAAGCAATGTCAACACTTTCATTTGCCCAGGGTTTCATTTCACCGGATTGCTGACAGCGTAACTGCTACTAACAGCGCACACACAGAAGCCAGACATCAACACATAGTCACAGATATACATGTGTGCACACAGACACACACAAATATGCATACACATACAGATACACACACACAAACACACACACACACACACAAAACTGCTTGATGTGATTTTTTTTTAGGAAGTCAAAACCAGCAACATGCCAGCTGGTTTTCTTGTCCCACAAGTCAGTGCAAAATCAGTGACAATTCAGCAAAACTGGTCAAAGCAGAAAGTCAAAGCTGACAGCCCTGTTCCCCATGTGCCTCTGGTTACATCTTGAACCACACTGCTTACTCATAAACATAACCACAAAGCAGGCGCTGTACAGATCCACTGGGTTCCATATCATCAGATTGGGCTGTTAGTGGACACAGGTAATTAGATCACCACATCAGTATAACAAAGATTAGCTCGTATGTGCAGTGCCTGATGTAAGCTGATGCCTGAGAGCTAGTGACCTTTCTGCTCACATGGATGCTGCACAAGTTCATGAATTAATGCCCTCATGCTTATGGCCTCCTATAAACTCCTCCCGCTAGGACAGAGCCAGGCCCAGGCACGCAGTTTAGTCTTTAACATTAGAACATTAGAACACCTACAACATTAACAATGCAAGCAGAGAGGAGCCTCGCTTAGTGCACATACATGCAAAATAGGGTTTTAATTAGTGCAGAGCAGGCATCAGGGCAGCTGAAATGGACTCTTAATTAGTGCACAGGCAGGTGAAACAGTTTTAATTAGAGCAGAGCATTAACGAGGCAAGTGAAATGGAGTCTTAATTAGTGAAGAGGCAGGTAAAATGTAGTTTTAATTAGTGCAGAGTAGCAGCGATGCTGTTGGTTTGTGCTGGTTTCTGTCTGCCCCTCTGCTGAAAAGGCAGTGCAGAGCCGCGCTGGCCTGCAGGAAGCCGTCCGTTCCGCCTCAGTGACACTGGAGGTGTGAAGGTGACATACATCAGCAGTGCTATAAATACCACTGTCAGCCCAGGCGACGGCAGGGACAGGAGGAAGCAGAGCAGAGCCGCATGCCTCCCACCGCCTCTGTCACAGCCACAGAGATCTTAATTATACCCCTGTAGCAGCTCCACTCAGTAGCCAACCACGCCTGCAGCTCTCCTGACACTAACTCACACCACCTGACACTGCACAACACACACACACACACACACACACACACACACTTGCTCCCCCTACATCTTGCATTTACACCCAAACACAATGACATGCATACACCAACACATATGCACGCACAAGGATCCACACACTCATGCACATGCTCACAACATGTGCAAGGCTGCATCCCAATCACGTGACGTCACACAAACATGGAACTGAGGAGGGTCCCAGTCCTGCTGTGTCTCTGTTTCTTGTCACCTCTGATTAAAGTGCTCGGAAATCATGGAAGTTCAGTTTGAGAGACATGCTCAAGCACTCCGCAGAAGGGAGCAACTGAGGGCAAGTGACAGTTTGTCAGAACAGTAATAATGGGAAGTGCTAATGGCAAGTGAGCAAATACACTGTTTGGTACACAGCCTTGGTTCCACCCAGGATGACAAGGCTCCTTGCTTATAGGTGGCACCAAAGAAAGATGATGTCTCTGTAGACAGGTTCAGGTGCTGGAGCTGCACACCTGAGTGACCTTAAATACAGTGTGCACACCTCAATGCCTCCACGTTAAAACAACAGAACATTCATATCTCATGTATTCACATTCCGTATGCTGTAATGGCTGTAACACTGTTATTTTTCCCACTCAGATCAGTCTTCATTGAAGTTCACAGTGAGTAAAGTGTGAGTGAACGGCTGAAAGAGCAGGAGCTTCAGTGTTTGGCCTGTAGTGCCCAGAGGACACTAACTTCACTCAGAGGAATACAGTTAAGAGGGTTTCAGGTGCTGATGCAAAGCTGTGTTTTGTTTGTCCTTGGTAATGGTCACAGAATGGTAGTATAATCCTATTTGAGGCTGTCTGAGTGGTCAGTAGCTGTAAAACCCTCTGGTACCCAGAGGACTGGACCTGAATACATTCTCCTATTTTACACTTCCCCAGATTATCCATCTTTTCTGTTCTTATACCTGTTAGCCATCTTATGTTGTGGTTTGACAGGCATGATCAATCAATGTTCCCCTGCCATTCATGTTCCTCTTCAAACGCCACAGCCGCCAACTGTGTTCCTCTTCCATTATTCAGGAGAACGTCCTGTTCATTAAGCCATTTCAGATTCGTAATAAAAAAGAGCTCTGAGAGGAGTCGAACACCACGTGAGAATGCAGCCGCTAATTTCACTTTTTCAGTCACGCGTCACCTAATTGGATGGCACTGAACAGCAGCGCCTTTTATGCTGAAAATTAGATTCCCGGGGTCGCTGTGCCTGGACTGTCAGAGGCAGCGGCTGCATACGCAATGCGCAGTCGATGCTTTTTTAATATTCTTTCTTTTTCGCTCCTCCTTATCTGACGCCGCGCACTTAATCAGTTCTCCCGAATGCGGGAGAAATCGCCGGGCATCCTGGCATTTAAAGGACATGCTAATGATGCTTCTCTCAGTAGCAGGTTATTGTTCGGGCTGGCGCATCGACCCTCTCCGCATTCTCAGTCTGAGCGTGACGATCTATCCCACGGCGCATCCATTTAGCCTTCACCTGAAAATGGAAATTATGCATTCAACTGCACGCACGCCAAGAGCAGCCCTTGACAGACGTTTGCTGTAGGATCTCCTGCGCTCAATGCGGGTGGCTGCTAAATGCGAGTCTCGCAGCGTTCCTGCATTTCGCTGAAAAGGTTCGATAATCAACCGCATGACAACAATGAGACACGAGCGCACTCAGCAAAGCGCATTGTAATGGTTTGCAATTAAAATGCAACTTATTCTGTGTGTGCTTAGAAAATGGATCATTTTATTTTTACCAGTACAATCCCCTCCCCGGTTTGCATGGATTGTTCCACCAAATAGAAGCTAAAAGACATCTAAACAGTCTGAATTGCAGGACACGCCAACACTTCCTCTGGTATTAAACAAATTGTATTCATATGGTGAATATCACACCATTTCAGATGTGAATGGAATAGGCTTGTAATGGGTTTCTACATCCAGCTGGTTTACGCATCTGAGTCAACAACGGATCAGTCTTATTAACTTCTATCTTTTGAGTTTTTGTCAACAGTTAAGGGGAAAAACTGTCATCATGATAAAACAGTCCTGGCTGGGCTATTGAGATCACACAAAGACAGAGGAAGAAGCCATGTTTCAGACAGGCCCTACAGCACATGTTAATAGGCAACCCGTTAAGCAGGTACATGCCTGATCATAATAGTGATAAGACAGTAATTCATACAGTACCTTTCCAGGACCTCTTGACTGAGAGGGAGTGTGACTCACCTGTGTGGCCCACCTGAGTGATGCACAGCAGGGCTGTTTGTGGCAGCACGTTAACTGCACTTCAGCTCAGGTGGGGAGGTGGTGTTTATTTAGCGAGTTACACTGGGGGAAAGGTTACATGGAGACGCTGGGATGAGGTTAACGCCCCAGCTCTTGATGAGTCAGGATGTGTGACTGATGCCTCAGCTGAAAGACGTGTAAAAGATGTGGTTGAAAGATTTGGATTGCTGGGTGCCATGATGTGGGCGCGCTTTGGGCAGGGAAGGAGAGTTATTCTTTTTCCCCTTATGTTTCCTCCACAGTCATCCTGATCTGAGTGATTTCAGACCAAATGTTCTGGCAGACTGGTGGGTGTGTGTGTGTGTGTGTGTGTGTTTATGTTGTGTGTCTGTCAGCTGGTGTCTGTTTCCTCATTCCTAGCGTGAGTGCACTGCTCTGAACATGGAAGAGCTGTCTGTGAGACCAGCATTCTAAGGGGGAGGCAGAGGCTGAAAAAGCTGCATGACTGATAATCCAGGAACAAAGCAGGATGTGATTCTGTTTCATCCCTCACCGTGTGTGTGTGTGTGTGTGTGTGTGCGTGCGTGCGTGCGCGCGTGCATGTGTCCGCGTGTAAGTGTGTGGGCCAGCAGAGCGAGGCACATTACTGATCCCATTTCCAAATGTAAATTCTATGCTCTGTGAATGATTTTCCCTCTTCCATCCCATAATGCCTTGTTTCCACTGCGGGCACTGTGTGGAGTGCATGCGGGTCTCCTCCGAGCGTCTCCCGGTTTCCCATCAGCCCCTGCTGCTATAAATACACGGCAAATGAAAGGCTGAGCGGCGCTAATCCGTGATGGTTTCACGCCGCCTCAGCTCCGATCCAGGTCCTCGCTGCTCCGCCACTCCCCCTGCCAGGCTCGCAGCCGTGCGCAGATACCCGCCATCTGTCTGCCAATCACAGGGTGCGTGACGCGCCAACGCTGTCATTTACCGTTAAACCTGATTAAAAAAAAAACTGCCGTCTGCCACCCTGCCACCTCCGCTAAACAGAATTCTCCATTCGAGAGGAAGAAAAGGAAAATAGTCAAAACAAACCACAGAAAAATAAAAGCACAGGTTTAAACAATGTTGTGTCACATAGTGGTAAGAGCAGGACTCGTAACTGAAAGGTTGCCGGTTCAATTCCTCACTGGGGCACTGTTGTTGTACCCTTGGGAAAGGTACTCAACCCAGAATTGCCTCAGTAAATATCCAGCTGTGTAAATGGATGTAAACGGCGCAGTAAAAAACTGTAACCTATGTAAGTCGCTTTGGATGACAGTGTCCACTAACTGCCAATAATATAATGTAATGTAAACAAAAAAGCTGCAGAATGTTAATGATGGACTTCCTGTTTTTGCATAGCCTGTTTTCAGTCCTTGTGGAGCTGAAGTTCATTCAGCTTGGTTTCACCAGTTTGCCTGATCCAGAGCAGCCCTTACCCAGATGGATGCACACTGAAGCAAACTAAGGATAAGGATCCTGCATAAAAGCTCAGCATCACTTCCTCACACTTGGGACTGAAATCTGGGACCCCGTGGCCCCCCGTAGCCCCCCGTCAAGCCACCCGTGTCAGTGTGTGGGGCTGCTCCTCACACAGGATCCAGGGTTCAACAGCGGGGGTCAACTGGGCACATCCCACAATGCTGCTGGCCAGGAAGGATCTGCAGATGAAGCTTCCTGTGTCATAAATAGCGTGTGAAGTACGCACACACAGTAAACAGCTGTGATATTTTTATGCTGCTCTGCGGTGACCTTAAAGCTGGATTAACAGGAGATTCGTAAACGTTGGTGGATGATTGACGGGTGAAGGGATTACCTCAGTATGTCATACCAGACAGCATTTTTTTTAACTTAATGGATATTAATACATTTTTATATTGGTAAGATAACAAGAAGCTGTTGTAGCCTTTCTGAAAAGAACTTTTTTGTGCGTACAGTTAACTCTTAACACTTAACTCCAAATAATTTGGACTCTTTGGATCTTGGTACAACTAACATAACTGTTTGTGTGTGTGTGTGTGTGTGTGTATGTGTGTTTGTGTGTGTGTGTGTGGGTGTTTGTGCGTGTGTGTGTGTGTGTGTGCGTTTGTGTGTGTGTGTGTGTGTATGTCTGTATGTGAGTGTGTGCGAGTGTATGTGTGTGTAAGAGAGAGAGAGAGTGTGTGTGTGGGTGTATGTGTATTTCTTGTATTTCCCCTGTGATGGGGTGGATCAGACTGCAGTGCTGCCCACAGACAGGTTATGGATCTCAGGGGCAGCTGCCTCACAGAGACTGGCAGCCACTCTGACAGAATAGGTAATCCTGGCACAGCTTTGATTCAAAGCGCTGCTGGATTTACAGTTCTGACACGGCCGAGGTGTCTGGGCTGGGAGGAAGCTCTGAGAGAATGATCACACAGACCTGGCTTTGCTTTCCTCTCTCTCTCTCAAATTCCCTCTCTATCATCCTGTCTCTGTCAGTCTGTCTCTCTGTCTCCCTCTCTACATTTTTAAGCATTACCCTGTGGAGTGAGCAGCATCCCTGTCAAATGTGCTGCCTACTGTATCTCATAGCAGATGTGCTTATGAACGCTGCCCCAAGATCCTTTATTCTGAGACTATACAATTCAGGACCTGCATTAATACCCAGAAGGCTGTGGGTTGCAGATGCAGGTGGGGTAATGCTGTCATACCCTTTAACTTCAGTAAATATCTAGCTGGATGATGAGGAGTAATGTTTATAATGTGAGCCAGGTAAGATAAATAATAATGGATAAATAAGGTAACTCAACTTGTCAACTCAAATGTTACATTTTCTCACAAAGGGAAGAAGGGAAATGTTTTTCTGAAAGAACATGAGGGACACAGAGACAGTTAAAGTGAAAGAGAGACGTGTCCCTGAGAAATGAACACTGTGCCCCTGTCACATGATCAGTCCACCCCCGGCCCTCTGACTTCATGCAGTTCTGCTCACTTTCGGTTTCCTGTAAGTGCATCTTTTTTTGGGACGGGGGGGCAGGGGGGGGGGGGTGTGTTGATTCTCCCTTTTAATGTACTCTCCAAAGGACCCAAAATTTTGCTACTATTCTTTGAACTAAAGAATCCTGCAGCACCCCCTGACAATCCATGGATCTCAGAGGTGTACCTATGCTTTGTTTAGTGCCTTCTCTCCTCATGCATTGTGGGACTTGTAGTATGGTAAATAGTCAAGCATATCAGAGCATTGTATTCAGAGTGAGGGCCTGTTGCCGTGAGACTCATCTGGGTCAGACAGTATTGTCGTGAAGGGGAGTGGGAGCCATCCCTTAGTGACTGGGCGTGCAATGCGGCACATAGGTAATGGAAGTGGCCACTGAACACAGTGCACTTAACCCTCTGCACTAACCCTTAACACTGCACATAGCCATTGAATCAGCATTCAGCCGCTACGCACATTATCCTCTCACTGAACATAACACATACTGAGTGTGTATGTATGCACTCTCTGTCTGCGCTTGTCTGTGTGTGTGTATGCTGTATGTATGTGTGTGCATGCTGTGTGTGTGTATGTGCTTTGTGTCAGTGTGTGCGTGTGATATGGTGTGTGTGTGTGTGTTCCTCTCTCTCAGTTCTGGCAGCTGTCTCAGGGTAATGGATGCTTGGCTGTCAGGGGTGCGCGCAGTCTGTTCCCCCTGCTCAGCTGGACCTGTCTGGCTCAGAATGACAGCCGCTGGCTGCCTCCGCACCGCCAGGGAGCCGGTCCAAAAGGTTACGCTCTATCAGCCTGCTGCTGCGCGCTAATGGTGATGTCTCCCCGATCAGACGTGGAAGCGAGGAGGTGAGGAACGACTGAATCTCCTGCACGGTGCTTTAAATGGGGGTCTGAATAGACATCTCATTTTCGCATTCCCTCTGGTGTGATTGAAGAGAGGAGAGGATGGTGCTCCTGGACGCACCACTGTGTACATCACAACAGATAAGTAAAGTGGTGCATCACTGTCAATCAAAAATATGACACAAGCACTTTCAAATGTAATCAAATGACAGTAATTAAATTATTTGTGGATTAAAAAATTGATCGGCATTACATGAATAAAAAGTAAAAATGCAGGTGAGAAAAACAGGCTAAGAACAATTAATGACTAATGACTGGGAGTGGAGGAGCAGACCGACCATCGGAGACTCACAACATGTCTCTCACAACATGTCCTCAGACGGTGCACTAGCACACACCACAGGACAGCAGATCTCAGATCAGATTGCAGAGTATGGTTCTGCTTCTGCCTGACAGGGAGCACACAACCTTGTCCCACAGGACAGCTGATCCCAGATCAGATAGCAGAGCGCTGGGCTGAAACTTTAATTCAATAACAGGAAACAATAAGAACAGAAAAAAATGCAGATTGCAATCTCATCCACACAGCCATGACGACCGGCTTCATGGTCTCAGAACACCGCTGTGGGTGAAACGCTCCACTAAAATCCAGCCCTACCCTTTACAGCCAGCTCCTGGCAGTGCACGCCTGAGTGAAGGTGTGCGGGCGTGTGCGTGTGTGTGTGTGTGCGTGTGTGAGGGTTCTTTCTGACAACATTGTTGTCCAGATGGGAAATATTGCAATTTCAGCAGTCTATACAATGTGCAACCCTTTGTTTCCCCCAGAAACACACTTGTCTCAGAGATGCAAAAATATTCAGTTTTAGCAACATAAGAACAGAGATGCAAACCTCTGTACCTCTGTCTTCTGTCCACTCCCTTTCTCTTTTTTCATCCCTCTCTCCCTCACCCCCCATATTCTCCCCCTCCCTCTCTCTCTCTCCCCCTCTCTCTCTCATACTCCCCCCTTCTCTCCCCTCTCTCCCTGTGTGGTCAGCGGAGTGCTGACATCAGTTGTTGTTATTGCTGTGTTTGTGGTGCACATTACCCTCAGCTTCAGTCTGTTTAGGTAGTGCTTCTGTAAGGAGCCATTAACTCCGTGACTCACTCAGACGCCGCTCTCCTGCCCCAGGCTGATCATGGCAGCTGTGTTTTCATGTGATTTAACCACCAGCCCGCACCAGCTTCAGGGTCACATGTAGCGATGTCGTCAGAGTTTGGAATTAGTGATATGATAGTCTGTGGTCAGAGTAATGCCAGTGTTTGGAGATACAGTCAAGGTCGGAGACGGGCATGCTGGGAAAGGATGCATTCATCCACAGGATCATCGTTCCCACACAAAAATTACAACAATCCAGAGATTACAACACAGGTTTGAGCAGAGCTGAGCGGGTTTGAACAGGGAATGGGTGTGTATGTGTATGTGTGTGCGCAAGGTAAACAGGTAATCATCGCTCTGGAGCATTGTATATGAGAATACTCATCCATCAGTTCAAATGACGGTCATGACTGTCCATCACTAATTACTCATTCATTTGCTCATTATGTGCACAATATTCATACAATATTCATGCATCCATGTCACTGCACAGCCCTTCTCATCCCACTGGTCCTATTAAGAACAGCAATGTGGTATAGTGGTTAAGAGCAGCAGTATGGTGTAATGGTAATGAGTAGCGGTGTGGTCTAGTGGTAAGTAGCAGAGCAGCAGTGTGGTCTAATGGTAAGGAATATGGCAGCAGTATAGTCTAGTGGTAGGGAAAAGTATTGTGGTCTAGTGGTAAGGATCAGGGCAGAAGTACTGTCTAGTGGTAGGGAACAGCAATGTCGTGTAGTGGACAGTAGTCGTGTAGAGCCAGACAGTAGTGTGGTGTAGTCACAAGGAGCAGGGCAGCAGTGTGGTGTGGTTGTAAAGAGCAGCAGTTTGGTGCAGTGGTAAGGAGCAGGGCAGCAGTGTGATGCTGTTATAAAGAGCATGGCAGCAGTGTGGTAAAGAGCAGGACCTGTAACCCAAATGTTGCCAGCTCAATTGCCAGGTGGACCATTGCTGTTGTACCCTTGAAGACGGTGCTCAACCCCCACCAAGTCAGTAACTGTAAGTCTCTCTGGATAAGAGCGCCCCCTAATCTCCCCCATATCTCATGTAACGTTCATCTTCATCTCATTGTGCTAATGTCTTGTACAGATCCTGTTTGATTGTGAAACATGGTGGAGCAAAGGACTGTGACCCACCCTGTCAGGCTGTAATACTGTTATGACACAGTGCTTCTAAACCCCACCTGCTCACCCACCTGACTGCACGTGTGCAAGTGACTCTCATTTGACTGACAGTTTGACTCGTTTGCCTCTTGGCATAACACCACTGGCAATCAAAAAATCAAAAACAAACTTACATGAGAGAGTCAAGAAGAAAGAGAATGAGTCCAGTCTGAGGGCTAAGTCCCAGCCTGTGTTTCTGTGCTCTGATTACAATAGGTACCACTGTAGCTGCTGTTTATTGTCTGTAGCCTGTGCCAGCATTGTTCCCAAACCCAAAACCAGGTGGTTCCGACCACTGCACCCTCACTGTTCCCGCGTGTGACCGTATGTGAGTGCAAGTGTGACCGTGGTCCCCCTGCGGTCAAGTTCACGGGGAGGGGAGAGTGGGGGGGTGGGGTGGGGGGCGGGTGGGTGTGCCTTGTGTAGCCAGCGGTTTTTGGTGTGTCGACAGCGTCCTGTCATTGCAGTGGTATGTAATCTCCCGTTTCATCACGCTGACTACCCGCCTGCCAAACCACATCCCTCCTTCTCACGCTGTTCCTGTTCTGCAGCGAGCCGTGACTGAGACAGCGACGGCAGGAATACGTGCGGCGTGTACCTGGCTGCCTCAGGTACTGACAGGTGGCTGCGATGATAAGGTCAGAATGCGCTCGCTGCCGAGGCCCGGGGGGAACGTGACGCTGCTAAGTGCTTTGTGGGCGGGACCTAGGACTTGATGGACAGGCAGGAGATTGCCCGCTGGTAAAGCGCAGCATCAGTCTTCATCATTAAACATTCATCATCAGGCTTATTCCCTGCCAGGGCACCACACACACCTCTTTCATTGCCTGCCAGCTCTGCTCTTTTGGCTGTTGCTCAGTCTTCCTGCATTAGGCCTCCTGAGTGTTTGTGGGCGGGATCTTTGGTCTCTGCACGGAACTGCAGTGTTTTTATTGGCTAACCAGAGTGACACACACACACTGCTTCCTCTCTCACTTCTTCGATGCCCAGACAGTTTGGTTTCCAGGCTGTAGAGCTGTAACACACACACGCGCACACACTGTACTGCAACAAATAAATGTCGAAAAAGGACAACTTCACCTAGTCCCTTGTTCCTTGTTCTCCTTGTCATCAGGCTATGAACAGACAGACTGGGCAGAGCTGCACCTGGGCCAGAGAGCCTAGATGGAGAATAGCAGCTTTTTAGAAAAGAGCTGTAGGGGTCAGACAATCAGATAAAGGCCCTGTGGTGTTACATAATTAAATATCAACACCATACATAATATTATTAATTATTGCTATACATATGAGAGAGAATCAGTAATCAACCACAGAGGCCAGTTCTATTGAAGCATCAGCTCTGACCAGCAGTAACCTGACAGTAAGACTTGCTTGGTTATAGAGGAGGTGTAGATCAGGAGGTAAGCGATTTTTTTTTTTACAGCTTGTTAATGTAACGGATTAAGAAACCAAAAAAGAAAAGGGAGGGGATTAGCCCCAAAGATAAATGAACTATGAAGACATGATTTTTAGTGACAGCGCATTAAGTGATCGCACATTAAATGTGCCAGTCTGGGCGTATAATGGCTTCAGACAATTAAACAGTGCTGACAGGGGCTTGGTGGGGTCTGGCGCTGCCAGCTGTTTTTGCACCGTGCGGAGAACGCCCTGTGAGGCTGAAACGCTCTCCCTTTAGAGCGTTGACGGCTCAGAGACAGCGGAGATGAAGACGGGAGGCGTTCTCTCAGCAGGACTGCAAATCATGCCTGTCACACAGCCACAGCACAGAGAGCTCCTTCTGAAGCCACCGCAAAACAACACGCTCTTATGGAACAACGCGATCTGATCGGACAATACACTCAGATCAGACATCTTCAGCCCCATGGCCTCTTACTGACACACTGGTACCATACTCAGAGAAATCAGAGGAAATATGAGTAACAATTGGTTTACATAACAGTTCAGTTGGATGTGAACCTGATTCTGCCAGGATTTGTGTTTGAAATGTGCCAGCTTGATTGAGGACAAGCTCAATTGTGTAATGACCTTTGAGACACTGCCTGTTAAAAATCAAGGAAATGGTTTCACAGTCTCCACATCCTTCCACAAGATTGCCGGGTGTTAAACAGTGGCTGGTGATGTTCATCTGCTCTAACGCAAAATGGACATTTAATTAGTAACACGCTGCAATGTGGCTGTTTTTCTGCCTTCAAGGGCTGTCAAAGTGAATGTCCTGAACCACCTGAAAAATACAGCATGCTTTTATCAGAACAGGGACATTTTTACACTTTTACCTGAAAACCGGTTCATTTCTAATCCTCCTTTGCTTCTTTCTGCCTCCAGTTCGAATAATGCACTCTGAAGCAGGTCATTGCCAACATGATGGTGTATTGATGAAACGGAGATAAAGGTGGCCCTGAATCTATCTATTGCCCATGCAGCTTGGGTAAGTGTTTGAAGCATCTCTGCATGCATTTAACGTGGTTACCAGAAAGGTTTTAAAAGATTTGTCACAACAAAGGGTTTTGCAAAGAATTGGAAAGGTAGAGCATTGCATCCTCATGTGTGGGAGTTGGGCAGCATGAAGAAGGTTTTAAAACCATTAAAGCATTTCAAATTAGTTTTTTACGGTTAATTACTGGAAGGATGTAAGAGTTTTGAAATAGTACGTGGTAAAGCGCAGCAGTTAGCCTTCAATGCGCCTGTTTTGGGGGACATTTTCGTGCTCCCTGGCATTACCTGAATGACTCATGAGTGCTTGTCACAGAACCTGCCCTCCACTTTGGTGGAACCAGTACAGAGTCCTGGTCATCATCAGCAAATGACACAGTTTTGAACTCAAACCTGGGTCTGAACTGCAGGAATCAGGCTGTACTGGGAGTGACTGAGCCACTTGAGAGCCTCTCTGGACTTTCATTTCTGAGTAAAACCTAGATGGAAGCAGGAGGATGCAGGGGAACTTGTTCTTTGAGACAGTTAGTTTTGTCAGAGATTTGCTTGGACCAAAAGGCAATTAAGAAGCAATAAAAAATAATTTGTGAAGTTTCTCTCAAAGCCCACGCCTGATTAATAGGGAGGTAATTTCATGGTTCGGAGCTTCAATTTTCCCCACAAATGACATTTATTCCCTCTTGCTTTAGTTCATAATGTATCGATTTTACCTAATTCACATGAACTCCGGATGTCCCCTGAATACCCTGGAGGACTCGTATAGATATTTATCGAAGGGGAGAAAACTCCAGGTGCATCTGCGGTCACCATAGGCTGTCGGTGCTGAACCTGCTGTTGAACTTGTTGCAGACACCAGTGTTTGGCTTTAAATGAACTGCTGCAGGAGGTCATTTCTGTGAATGTGGATGTAAGTCTCACCGCACTGCTGCTCATCAACCAAAAGAACAAGAGAAACCAAACTCAGGAAAAATTTAGCGGGAAAAAGCAGCGGCAGCGTGTTCTTAATCAAGCGGAACAGCTTACATTTGGACGACTTCCGCCCTTTTGAACAAGCAGGAAGCAAGGATCGCTATGATTATGGAAGGCTCGGACTTCAAGATTGAGATCCAAGGAAAACAGTGTAAAAGCACTCAGTCCTGTGCATTAGCTGCAACGCTGAGCAGAAACACCTGGCGCCAAATGTTGCTGCTGCATAGAGAAGCCGCTTCTATTTTGGTGAGACAGAGACAGAGGGAAAGGAAGGAAATTACCATCAGGAGCACAGTTCTGTCCTCCCTTTGAGCCTGACCGTTTGCTCACCTTATTATGGGAGCTTTATAGATCAAACTGAGGGAGAGGGAGGGAGAGAGGGAGGGGGAGAGACTGCTCCGCTTGCATCTGGCCATTGGATTCAGATGTCTGCTCTCTGAATTATTCTGCCTCGAAGAGAGAGAAAGAGGAGTGTCACTCTGTCATTTTGTCACTGAGCGTTAAACGTGGAGGTCAGTTGAACTGACCATGGCTGGGTTCCCCTGGCCAAATGGTGTTCTCTGTGCCAGCATTAACCTGAGCCACGGTGACAGCATGGATCCCATGTCTCATTGACACTTCTTCCTACTGCTGTCATCACAACAGGGAGCACATTCATTCTGCCAGTAGACATTTCCTCCTTTAGAGCTGGAACTAGGTGGGTCAGTATACAGTACCTTTTTTCCACTGAAGAGCTGACACCAGGCTGGCTCATTATTCCTTTTCCACTGCACCCCTGGAACCAGGCTAGCAAGAAAATAGCATGATTGCTTTTCCATTGCATTACACACAACTAGAGCTGTCATACATGAAGTAACATTCATACATAATTTCTTTAGATCCCCTATCCATGATATTACTAGTTTTTATTATATCACGTGACTTAGATTTTACCTGCAGTAAAATCCTACCTTTGTTTTTGTAAAAGCACAGTGTACTTCGTTTTTTGTGAAGTAGTCTGTGCAATTCTACTAATAGAAGTAAAAGTAAGACAGACTCTGCTGGCAGGCCATCACTGAGGTTTTCCTGCTAAAGTATAGTTCTCCATCACTTCCATCTGGTCGTTTGCTGTGATCTGTGATGGTGGCGCGCTGCCTTTTCCCATCTGTATTTAGTGCTGACGGTGGTGTTAGCAGGGGAAGGGAGAGCAGGGGGGCATTATTAATGCAGAGAGGAGGGCAGGCAGGGGGTGGGCCGGGGCTCCCAGGACAGCACTTTATCTGCCCTGTTTATTTACAGCCCTCCTGCATTCCTCACCGGGCTGGCAGGGGCTCTGCACGCTGTCTCTGCTGTAATGCCTCCTCTGCTTAGCAAGCACAAACCACACTCTCAGTGCAGACCTGCTGCTCCACGCTGGCAAGAGATGCACCTGTCTAAGGAGAGACACACAGCGATGAGGAGAGACCTGCTACAAGAGACGCACCATCTTTTCTCACTCAGTACAGACCCATCACACTAAGGAGAGATGCATCTTGCTGGCCTGATAGCACCATAGTTTTCTTGAAAGGTGTTGTGAGTGCAGGCTGTATTTACCTGTGACACAGTGAGTTACGCTGCTCTGTTCTCATGTTGCAGGTGCACCACAGATCTGCTCGCTTCCTCCTTTCTCTCCTGCAGAGCCACCAGCCAACACCAAGCCCTCACTGTGGGGGGGGGGGGGCATGAGGAAGTTCTCTCCTCTCTACTACATCTCCCATGATACTCAGCATTCTGTCCAGGAAGTCTGAAATACAAGTGAGAGGTCAGATCAGAAAAACAACACATACACACAATCATGCACATGTGCATATATGCTCACACCCACAACCTGCATGTATGCATAGAGTATATCCACATGCATACACAAACACATGAACTGTATGCAAATACATGCTTGTATGTACACACATGTACACACACATGCAACACACACACACACACACACACACACACACACACACATAGAATGTGCCCTCAAAGGTATGTGTGAGGGTTGGATGAAATGAGCCCCTGACTCTCAGAGATGACTATGACAGCACTGGCCTCAGGAGAAACCTAGAGAGGGGGTAGTCCACCTCTACCTACTCACAGAGCTCCCTTTCGGGCCCTGAGAGCCCGAGCCCACAGGGGCCCTCAGGTCAATATTCACAAGGCGCTCCCTGTAGGGCTTTGGGGCAGTATCGCCCAGATCCCCCGCTGAGAGATCAGATAACAAACGCTGTGAGGGGAATGTGCCACTTTACGGCTTGGCTGATGATGGCTTTTAGCCGGCAGAACCGGTGACGGAGTGGCTGGCTTTTATGACCGTCACTGCAGCATTAGCGCCAAGCTGAGCGAGAGCAGGAACAGCACGACACATTAGAGACGCAAACGCGGGAAAAAGCCAGACTTGTAATTAGCACTCATTAACAATGGGGAAGAGGAAAATTATGGTCTTTAAGCACTGCAGTAGCTAACAGATCTGCACTGGGGTGGGGCGGACTTTGAGAAGCGAGGGTGGGGGCTGCTGCTTGGTGAGGGAATGGTTTTTGATTTTCGTGCTTTGTTTATAGACTCTGTGTGGTGAGTTTGTTTTGTATTACTCTAAACTCAAGCTGGTTTCACTGTATGTTGTGCATTTTACTTCATCAATGTTAAATACAAATAGCAGTCCCTACCAAGTGTGTCTCAAACCAAGGATCATCTTCCAGGTGATATAATGATAATATAAGAATAAGGTAATAATATCATGTCTGCGGATTGTGCACTCTGATTGGTGCTTACCAGACGGTACATAGACCTGAGCCTGATCACACACAACTATCACGTTAAATTCTGCCCTGTTTTGGGTTGTCTTTATGATCTCAGGGCAGGAAATCAAATTTAATGTTTTGAAAAAACATGGAAGTGATCAGGTGCATGACAGTGAGGACAGTTGTGGGCCTTGATGTAACTGATGTGAGAGGGAAAGAGAACACGGGAGAGAGAGGGAGAGAATGGCAAGAATTTTAACCACCACATAAAACAAGACAATAATGAAGAAAGGAATGTTTGCCTTTGTCAAACAGGGAAGTGCCTGTGGCTAAAGCAGCCTGGCTCCTGACTCCATCTGAATACAGCTGCTGTGACACTGCCGCATACACTCACTCACTCACTTTCTCTCTCTCTCTCTCTCTCTCTCTCTCTCTCTCTCTCTCTCTCTCTCTCTCTCTCACACTCTCTCTCTCTCTCTCTCTCTCTCTCTCTCTCTCTCTCTCTCTCTCTCTCTCACACTCTCTCTCTCTCTCTCTCTCACACTCTCTCTCTCTCTCTCTCTCACACTCTCTCTCTCTCTCTCTCTCTCTCTCTCTCTCACACTCTCTCTCTCTCTCTCTCTCTCTCTCTCTCTCTCTCACACACACTCTCTCTCTCTCTCTCTCTCTCTCTCACACTCTCTCTCTCTCTCTCTCTCTCTCACACTCTCTCTCTCTCTCACACTCTCTCTCTCTCTCTCTCTCTCTCTCTCTCACACTCTCTCTCTCTCTCTCTCTCTCTCTCTCTCTCTCTCTCTCTCTCTCACACTCTCTCTCTCTCACACACTCTCTCTCTCTCTCTCTCTCTCTCTCTCTCTCTCACACTCTCTCTCTCTCACACTCTCTCTCTCTCTCTCTCTCTCTCTCTCTCTCTCTCTCTCTCTCACACTCTCTCTCACTCTCTCTCTCTCTCTCTCTCTCTCTCTCTCTCACACTCTCTCTCTCTCTCTCTCTCTCTCTCTCTCTCTCTCTCTCTCTCTCTCTCTCTCTCTCTCTCTCTCTCACGTACATACACGCACACTCACACCTCATACATAAACATGCACACACATGCTCTCACACCCCTTCTCTAGTTCTGTGTGCTCTGCTAATATTGACTCTCCAGCCGAACACTGCCACTATTGAGTTTGGTCTTTCACGATACTGTTTGACCAGCGTTAGAACAACATTGAGATAACAGCCTTGCCAAGGCAAGGGCTAGACCCTGATGACAGCTCACAGGAGCGGCAGTGATGAGTCCTCCCAGAATGCCTTTCACCACCTCGCACAAGCGATGGGAGAGCGAGGCTCCATCATCCTCTGAATGGGTGGGGCTACAGTGGGCTGTCAATCACTGACTTGGTTGAACCAGGAAAACCGAATCAAAGAAGTCGTCAGATTAATTTAAATCAGTGATCTCCATTCAGTCTTTCTATTCCAAAGTTCGCCTAAAACAAATCATTTGTGGAAGCCATGCGGAAGCTCAGGCAACCTCACTGATGATTTTTACACTGGCAGGATTTTAGTCAGATCACAAAACACTCAGGAGAAATGATGCAGGTTCATAATAACCTGGCCGCACATATCTGAGCCCTTTATGACACTGAAGTTAATCCATGTTGTTTTTGTTCTGAGTTGATGAAACCGCTCCCTGAGTGAAGGAATGACACTCTAATCACTAGGTGTCATTTCACTTCCCATTGTTTCCACAGTACAAGGGCCTCTCTGTTCCAGCTCAGCTTTCATTGTAAAATACCTTGGCAGTGGAAGCAGAACTCCATGCCAATAAATATTTGGTCTGTGTTTGAGCGATAAGACCTTATTATCTGCAACATACACACGCACACTGGTTTTTTAACAAATCTGTCATCACTACAGCTACCATTAAAAGCACACACACACCTGGTTTTAAGAGATCTGTCAGCACTATATCTACTGTAAAAATGTGCACACACATATTCAAACTCTCTGTCTCCCTTCCTCTCTCTGTCTCTCCCTCTTTCTCTCTCTCTCTCTCTCTCTCTATATATATATATATATATATATATATATATATATATATATATATATATATATATATATATATATATATATATATATATATATATATATATATACTTTCTCTCACACCTGCTCTCATATATACCAGTTCAAATCAGGTTGAATGAGTGCACATCATCTATATTGTCTATTGAGGACATTCTGATCTTCCACTTACTGCGAATTTTATCTTCATTCTTGTAATTATGGCATTTCTGAGCTATGTTATCTTCATTTATAAGTATGCAATTAGTGCATTTCTGCACATCTCTAGCCCATAAATCCTCTCTAACTGCCACTTTATGATTTTAATCTGCATCAGTTCACACACAGCAGGAATGCGCATTACTATCAACACATACTGTATATTGGGAGAGAGTAGGGAGAGGGATGGAGAGAAAGAGAGAGACGGATTGTCTCGAGTGAGCAGTACTGCCATCTCCTGGACATTTGGAACCCTCTCCTCTTTTCCTCTTGAGTAGCTGTGGAGGGATGTGTTCACTCTGTAGTTTTATCTCCATCAGAGTGTCACGGACTTAATGAGGTCAGACGAAAATTGAACAGACCAGCCAGCCAGCATGCAGATGGTGAGGAGGGAGTCAGGGAGGTGGTGCTGACTGAGCATGTGCATTCTGTCTGTCAGTCATTGCGTAGCACACCCACTGCTGTTGGGTGCACTCTAACCATCGCCATGACTGCTGGGGACCTGATTCAAACCCCATGGGATCAAACGTGTGTGGGGTCAGCCACTAGTATCTTTATGCTCAATTGCTTCAGCAGAGAACCAGCTGTATTGGCATGCATAGTGTCCTGAAACGTGCAGTGGATCCACCCTGCACTGGCTGGGCTGTCAGTACAGGTTTAGCCGTGTCACTTCCTGTTGCATGCAGGGCTTCCTGGCAGGCCACAAAAGCAGGCCTACAACAATAAAGGCGTTGTATTCTGCCGCTCAGCTATATCTCCTGTTGTTGTACTGCACGTGTCTCAATACAGCAGGAGACCCACACTGGGTCTTTAGAGAAAAACATGCCTCACTTTTTACTGTGTCCAACAAGCTGCAGCCAGGAAGGCCTTAGATAAATATTAGAGTTGGCTGGACATTGGGCATGTATCAGATTAGCAGAGCTATGGGCACGTTCATTGGTTTACGGACGTAGCATTTCAGAGAGGAAGTGCGGGGGCCTGCTCTCTGCTAGAATCCACCAGGTGATTCAGCAAACAGAGGTAACGCTGGGTAAACATGCGTATTGGAGCTGATGTTAGCTCAGTAAACCCTGCTCTGTGCAAACAGTTTCAAACAGCAGGGCTTCCTCCACTCTCCCTTTGATGTGGGTATTGATCGGGCAGGGGGTGGTGGACGTGGGTTTGGAGTGTGTGTGATCTTTCTGGGGGGGGGCTGTGACCATTGGGGGTGGGGAGGGGGGCAATGAAGGAGGGGGATGAGACAGAAGAGTGGTGGGAAGCTCAGAAGAGGATTACTCTTCTGTCACAGCCCGGATTGAACTGAAGACACTGCCCACCCCCTCCTCCCGCCCCCGATCAATCCCAATGCCCCCAACCTACCAGGACTGAGGTGACTAAATCCCCCCAACCCCCCCACCACCACCCAAGCACGCACACACACACACACACACACACACACACACACCATGTGTGGCTTTGGATTGTGTTAAGTGCGGGAGGGTTTGGTAAAGCTGTTTCTCAACAAACACAACATTACAGCACAGCACTGAAGTGCAAACTGTAACAGAAATAGGTGTGAGACACAAGATAAGCTTGATTGCACTAACCATTGAAAAACATTCCATACAATCCTTTGCATAGTGCATACGTGAAAGAGACATTGTCACTCCCGTTTCCTGTACCATGTCAGAAAAGCAAAGCAGGTTCATTTACTTTGGTAATTATTACATTGTTAAAAATAGATTTTGAAAAATCTCTGTTGCTTTTTCAGTCTTAATAGTCACACATTGGGCTGTTGCGTGTCCACACCCACAGTGAGCACACAGAGAGCCCGCTGTTTTCACGCTGGTTTCAGTCTCCAGGAGAAACCAGGCTTTGTCTTTGTTGAGGTGTGAGGCTTTGACAGCTCAATCAAAGCGTTTGCTCCTGTTGCACAGAGACGTTCTCTCAACAAGCAAACTCACCGCATAAAGCTTTCCATTCAGTGCTCTTCTTACTTTCAATCCTTTTATTGTAGCAATGGCACCTGGCATAAGAATGTTTTAAGAGCAGAAAAATAACATTTCCATCTCAGTGGTTTCAGTGTATGACAATAAGGGAGATCTCTTCGTGTAGTACATCAGTGTAGTGAACTCTGGCCCAGTAGACATTATTAGAGCCCTCTCAGCAATATCAGTGTTATTGGCAATATCAGTTTTATTGATGAAGTTGGTGATGTCAATGTTATTGGTGATATCAGTGTTATTGATGAGCACTGCAGAAGGTGTGTATTAATACTTGTGTCAATCACAGCCATGCAGTATGTCTGCAGATATAATGGCCGATTATGAATATCAAGCTTTAAACCATAGCTGTGGACATTTGCCAGTGCTAGCTGGCATCCATCCTGGATGTTTTCTCACAATTCAGCGTGTTGAATCTTTGCCTGTGAAATCATCTTTAGCACTCTTTGTATTTCCTTGGCTCCCAAAAACCAAACAAAATACCACAGAGTGGCTAGTCATAGAGCAGGGTCTGTGATGGCCTTTACCGTTTCCCTCTCTCCCACTGGCTCCCGCTCATCCTCCTCCTTAGAGAGTGATTTCAGATGCACCATCACATTCAAAATGTGTTTGCAATGACAGCATATAGGTGCAGAGAGCCTGTTTAACCCCCACACAGCAGGCAGTGTGACAGGGTTCTCCGCAGGTGTGAAGGGCTCCCTCTGTCCCTTCATTCATCCATGAAGTTCCACTCTGGGGGATTGACAGTTTAATTATCAAGGTAGTGCAAACAGACAGGGAAAAAAAAGACTATGAGAGAATGAAAGGCAACAGAAACCATTGCTGACTGCATGAGGAAGATAAATGAACTCAAACATTATCCAAAGGTAAACAAGCACAGTCAGGACAACCCCCTACATCTGCTCTTTGTTTGGTGCTGGGTCCGTGGCATTTCTCAGCAAGCTGTCGTTCTGTTTGCTGAAGCTACTGTCTGTCTGTCACGTAGCACTCAGGGTGGATTCTTGTGCAGTGTGTGTTCTGCAAACAGCACTGGATTGTTAAGGAGGTGTGTGTGTGTGTGTGTGTGTGTGTGTGTGTGTGTGTGTGTGTGTGTGTGTGTGTGTGTGTGTGTGTGTGTGCGCGTGCGCATGCGCGCATGCGTGTGCACTTGTTTACATATGTGCATACGTGTGTGTCTGTGTGCCTCTGTGTCTGTGTGTGTGTGTGCGTGTGTGTGTGTGCACATGGAATGTGTAGGAATCTTTACTGAGCCAGCGGTTGGAGGAGCTTCAAAGCAACAGGCTTTTAAATCTTGTTTGGCCTTTTCTCTGTGTAACAGAGTGCCAGCACAGTACCCTAAGCTTGTTAAGTTGTTTAACCACAGCTTGGCTTCACAGCATAACTCTGCAGACTGACCCCAGGTCAGTGAGAGAGATAAAACCCACTCACTCTTCAGTCCCTTGTCGAATGAAAATGGAAGATGGCAGTTGTGAATGACTTCCTGTGGCATTTCCACTGTTCCAGGTGACCTACATGTTTGTAATAAAATATTGTGGCTGTTTTCATTGGACTAGTTCTTCCATTACTGGTGTTATGACTTTGTTTTGCATTGTGTTTGCCAGGCACTGGTAGGCCAGAGCAACAGCAAGGCCCTTCCTGTGAACAAGAATGGGTCGGCATGCACCAGACGATGACAAGTGTGCGGCCGCGGGGACACAGCCAATCAGAATAACTGGGAATCAGCACAACTAACACCAGCCCACGCCAAACCTACACCACTGACAGCTGTGGGGAGCCAAGTCACTGACTGAAAAAAACCCTGTAATAAGTGCACCACAACTGTGGCTTTTCAGAAAAAGGAGCTCTGCACTTGTATAGGTTTGGGCAGAGGAAGATGGCTTCAAGGATGGTAAGGACTAAACACACCTTAACAGAAATAGTCACAAATGCGTTCATCTTTTTGCAGCAAGCCTTCGCAGTGGTATACTGAGTCTCTGAGCAACCTCGGGGCTGCAGAATGAGCTCTCCCAGGATGGCTGCTGCTGAATATGAGAGAAACAGCCATGTTACCGGCTACAATGGTAAAAGCATGCTAAAGCAGGCCGGACCCTTCCGCAGCATGTCACTGCAGGGGGCGTGAGATCAGGGGATTCAGGCCCAGAGCATCTCAGGATCCATTAGGGACTTGATGCATAACCTAGGTGCTGGTCTGTTTGTGCATCTCCAGAATGATTCCTTTGTGAGCACTGAGCTCGTGAGAGGCATCACAGCCTTTGATTATGTGCAATAAAGTTTATAGGTGTGGGGGGGGGGGGTGCATTTGATTATGTGCTATAAAACTTATCTGACTGCAGGTGGGGGGGCATGTTTGATGATGTGCAGTAAAGCTTATCTAAGGGTCGGGAGTTTAGTGTGTAAGTTACGTTACACACTATAACGCTTATCTGACAGCACAGAATGGGATGGCCACTGGTGCAGTCTGTCCTGCGCCCTTGTTGAAGCCCTACATTCCTGACTCATCTTCATTTATGTTATAATATGTTACTTACAGTATAGTTATGCTGTCATTCCAGGCCAGTTCTTTGATCTGATGCACAGATTCAAACCATGCTTTCATCACTCAGCCTCTGTGTGAGAGCCACAGATGTGTCAGTCCAATTTTGGGTGGAGGCTGAAGGACCTGATTCTGGTCTGGTCTCGTTTGGGTCAGTGAGGGTCAGCTCACACCTATGCTTGCTGTTTAGGTGCGCTGAGGAGTTAAAGCATGAGGCAAGAGGAGGGGTGTCCTGAGAGTGACTGGGGCGATGCCCTGACAGACAGAGACAGAGCGGTCTGGGTGTTCGAGGCTGTATGTCCTGGGCTCTCCTCATGCATGATTCAGAGGGCCACTCAGCTGGCTGTGTTTTAATGCCAGCGAGCTCTCTCCTGTGTGCGTTCGACCGAGTGGCGAAAGTTAAGACCCCGACAGATGATCACTTCTGGCTCCCAGCTTTTCTAAAGGTCAGTGATGAGTGTCTGTGAACCGACGTGAACCGCTGCGCTCTTAAAGGCATCACACTGTTAAAGGCATCACACTCTTAAAGGCACCACACTCTTAAAGGTGCCGTGCTCTTAAAGGCACCACACTCTTAAAGATACTGTGCTCACCCTACACTGCATCCTAAAAAGGGATGTGCTCTTAATGGGGATGTGCTAACCCTACACTGCATCCTTAAAGGGGATGTGCTCTTAAAGGGGATGTGCTAACCCTGCATTGCATCCTTAACGGGGATGTGCTATTAATGGGGATGTGCTAACCCTACACTGCATCCTTAAAGGGGATGTGCTCTTAATGGGGATGTGCTAACCCTGCACTGCATCCTTAAAGGGGATGCAGTGCACCTTGCCTTACGCCTCAGCAGAGCACTATAACAAGCATACTGCAGAGCAATTCAGTCTTACTTTTGAAGGGCTGCAGAATCTGCAGGGTTTGGGCTCAAACACTTACTCACCTTATGAGGTGCGCCTGAGGTTTACATAAATGTAACAAAACCCACCAACGTATTGATGTGTATCTGAATCCAGGCCAACGTAAACACCCCTGTGGTGGTTTGTAAAGATTGAACCCGGATCAATGTAAATGCCTATGAAGTGGTTTGTTGAAACTGAACTCAGTTCAGTGTAAATACTCTTTACTGCTGTTTTGTAGAGAGCTGAGAAACCTGCTTGCCTGTAGGCCTCCAGAACTGCAGCTGAGTAGCACAGTGGTTTTACATTAAAATTCACACCAGCTGGCATGAAATCAGAAAGGGTGATCTGCAACATAAAGGAGAAACTCTCCGTGACCTGAAAAGGCCAGAAACGAAAAATCAATAAAGACGTCACATCTCAGAACCCATAGCAAGCTGAGACAATCCCCGGAGAGCCCCTGTGGCCCAGTGAGTAATGCGATTCTCAAACCACTCCCTGCTCACATGCCAATCAATCCAATCAGCCAATCAAAACATACTGGTCCTGTCCCTTCAGATCAATTTACACAGTGCAAATAAACAACCTGTCAGCACCTTTTTGCATGCCAGTTTAAACATGAAGACAAACATCACTGGGGCCCGAATACTCTGAGGTCCTTCCTTTCTAAGGTTTGCTGAGTGGAAATTGAAGGGAGAGGTGATTAGAAGTAACTGACTACATATATAATAGCACAAGTAGTATAATGTTATTTGAAGGAAAGTGTGGGTTCTGCTGGGTGATTTTTAAGATGCCCAGTATAAGCTCGCAGGAATTAGCATTTTTAACAGCAAGACACTGTGTGCTTTTACTCTGAAGAGCTCATTAGTTGAGCGGTTCCTTACTTTGAATTCTTTTTCCCCAAGGTTCACTCCTCACGTACTAGGAGGTAGTGAAAGGGAGAGAGAGTGGGAGAGGGGGCATATAATCGCTCCTGTCTTTATGGGACTCATTCACCCAAAGAGCAGATAATGCAAAGCAATAATATATTTTTAAAAATTCCCAGACAGCCTCATTAACATTGTGAATTCAAGCAGAAATTTGCTATTCCTCCGACAACAGTAATCGTGTTGACGTGCGTGCCGCAGGTTAACAGCTCGAGTGGAGCTTTTGGTCCAATAAAAATCTGTTTCTTTTCCTCGCCGAGGATTTAGCTCAGCTTATTCGGTTTTCTGTGAGCTCATTTAATTATTTAATAGAGTTAGATTACTTTTCCTTCCAAGGTTAATTATGTTAAGAGGAATTAAATGTCCTGGCGCACTGATGGCTCATTGGAGATATTAGGCTAAATTCGTTTTTCTTCTGGTTTCAAATGGGAGGTAATATAAATGTTGTGTAGACATTCAAACATTCAAACCTTCCTGTTTTCCTGACAAAGTAGCACATTGCTGGAAACAACATCCATCTACTTACATGTGTCTTAGTGCAAGTGAAAGGTTCCTCTCTCCCAGACCCACATGGGAGCCCCACTGCTGTATACTGCCAATGCCTCTCAGCATCACTGAGCCGTTGCCGCTAATGGGGAGTGCAGGCCAAAATTAGACTTGATTGACAGTTAATCAATAGGACGGTAGGCCTAGTTGGACTGATGCATGTTTCATCTTTTCAGATTTGTCTGTGTATGTGGAATTGATGAATGTAGAATTGTTGTCAGTCAGAGTGCTCTTGTGTGGATCTGCTCTAATTCTGTCATGCCTCCAGCCGAGAGCTGAAGTTAAAGAGCCTGTTGTAGTGTGTGTTAAAATCCTGTAAAAATGTTCTCTTTAATTGAAAAGAAAAATCTAAAATGTGATAAATCTTTTTTTTTCACATTTTATTGCATTTGTACGCAGGCCAGCAGTACATTAAAACACTAAATCATGTGGAATTTTCATGTTCAATAAAAACACAGAAGAAAAAGAAATTACTGCCAGGACAAACATTCATAAATACTGTTACTTTTAACATCTGCCACTTGCATGTGAATTACAGGCTGTACGTCTAAGCTGCCCAGAGACATTGTGCCCTTTTAGAAGTGAAACATGGATATATCAGGAACACTGGGGTGATCAGAGGGCCAGCATTATGTCTTAGTCAATAGATGAAGTTACCGCCCAAAGAGAAACCTCCAGCTCAGTCTCCATTTCCCCAGAGAGTCATCCTGTATAATGTTGCTAAAGTATTCTATAGAGATTCATGCTAAGGGTAGAACTTGCTGTCTATTGGACAGACACCAGAGCGTGCACATTACAGGTGTGAGAGAGTATATCTGTGTGTGTGTGTGTGTGTGTTTGTGAATGACAGTGCATATCTGTGTGTGAATTTGTGCGAAAGAATGTATATCTGTGTGTGTGTGTCTGTGTGTTTGTATGTGTGAGTGCATATCAGTGTGTGTGTGTGTGAGAGAGAGACAGTGTGTATCTGTGTGTGTGTCTGTGTCTGTATGTGTTTGCATGTGTGAGTGCATATCTGTCTGTGAGTGTGCAAGTGTGTGTGTGAGAGAGAGAGAGTTTACATCTGTGTATGTATATGTTTGTGTGTGTGTGAGAGTGCATATCTGTGTATGAGTGTGTGTTCCCTCACAGAGATGCTGCTGTGTGGCTGATTTTTTTCACTCTGTGTTTATTCCTTGTGTTACGCTTTGTTCAACAGACTCTTGTTTCTAATGTTCTATCAGGCTTCTGCCAGCGGGTTGAAACACATCTCCACCAAAGTGTTTGCTCTGATCTCTGCAGCACAGATTCTGGCCGAGTCTCACAGACACTAGACACAGCAGCTCATGGTTCTGCATATTCACTTGGCTGAGTAAGAAACAGGATATAAACATTATTTTTTATTTCCAATAACACAGCTGGTTTGAGTGTCTGCCCCATGCTCATCAGTCTCCCAGTGGAGACACTGGCGCAACCTAGGTGCCAGCCGTGACCCCCCTCCCCCCTGCGCCCCCAAACCCACCACCCCAGGTCCCAAACAAATAACTCTGAGCAGCCATGTGAATCAGGAATTAGAAATCCTTATATTTGCTTACAAAATAATCCAATCACTAGTCATCCACCAAACCTTCTTAGCAATCACAAAGTAAGTGAGCTTGGAAGAGTAGATGCTGTGTAAATATTTTCCAGGAAGCTTGCTTTATTTGATTAAGAGTGGCTGCCCCCCCAGGGCTGACCCACACTTTCCCACCCAGCACTACTTCTTTGAGTGTGTGTGTGTGTGTGCATGTGTGTGTGTGTGTGTGTGGGTGGTGAGGGGGGGGGCTGGCTTTCATAGTGCTGCATGTACGGCAGGGACTGCTCAATTGTGACATTACTGGATACTTTGACAGTGCAGAAATGTCACATTCAAAAATCCCATTTGTGTGTTCAGGCAGACTGGCCCTCGATCAGAACTATCACCAGAGCACAAAGACACAAAATATTCATTTGTCTCTCAGAAAGAAGCCAATAAATCTTTTTAATTCACAGTCTTGAAGAAAGTGAATCCAGCGAGGAATTTGTACTGTAATGCGGAGTTACAACAAAAGGAAAGACACATATATAACAGGAACGACAAAAGAAGGGCTAGAAAAAGGCTTTACACAGATATGACTGGCGGAGAGTGTTCACTTTATTTCTGTTAAATAAAACAGGTTATCGGGGTTATTTTGTGTTTCACAGCTCCCTTCATAAATCCGCTTAACAGAAAGCTAACAGCTTCATTCTTTGCAAATCTGTCCACCTTAATATCACGCTCCGCTGAGCACAGATTAATTTAATAACTGTTTAATATTCTTTAAAAAAAGCTGCAGGGCTTTACATGGGCCTCTGGTATGGAATGACAGTGTGAGCTACGGTTTAAAATGACAAATTTAAAATTTACCACCAGGAGAAGCCTGTGCTCTGGAATGTTGTAGGTTCACTTCCCATTCGAAGCACTAGCTGTTTGTCTCCTTAAGCAAGTTACTTGATCCGATTCTACTTGTGCAAATGTCTAGCAGCATAAATGAACATGTGTCAAGAGAAAGCGATAAATAATAAGACAAGGAAAAGATGACTGTCCCTGCCTTTTCCACAATTAGACAGGTGCAGTGGAGACTCTCAGATAGTGTCCTGTCTGTTTCTCCCATCAGCAGAGTCGGCCTTACCCTGCATGCAATCACATTCATTTGTGTTTAAAAAATAACGGCGGCCTCAAAGCAGGTCACTGCTTTAAAAGGAAATGCACTGCTGAAAAAACACTGCTCGTAATTAAAGAAGCTGTTTTCGCAGGCGACACATGCTCTGCTGCAGACTGCGTTGTTTCGGAGGAAACTGGAAACAGCTGGCAGTGAGTGGGTGGAATCTGTCCCCCGGGGATCGGCAGTGACCTGTGGCAGATTAAGTCTACTGACCTGTGGGAGTCAAGCTAGAACCACACGATCCGTCTCAGTCTACAACCCGCCTGTGAATTTAATTTCATTTATTATTTTGATTGGCCTTCGCAAAGCATACATAACACTATCGCAAGCACCGCTTTACGAAGCATTCAGAAAAAAGAGCGCAGTGCTCTGTGACAGCTGATGTAATGACAGTAAGGTGATAGTGAAACACAGAATTTGCTTGTTACTGCTTAAAAAAGTGGTAAAAGGCCCTTCCTGATTATGAAGCACACCCAGTCAAAATAACACTGTTTACTTCACACTCACACAGCCTTTGCCTCACAGCAATGCAATCTATGACAGGGGCCAATGTGCCTCGTCTGGGCCCTGTCGAACGCTGCGAGTGGGGATTTGTTGATCTTTATTGTGCGTTTCCGCAGTGGCAGTCTCGCATGTGGCCATGGTGGCGTGACTAAATCCGCCCCACAGAGTGACGCGCCTCATTTGGGTTAAACCACAGTGTTTTTACGGGCCGACCCGGTTCTTTAATGACCCGCTGTGTCAGAGTCTCGCTGCAGCAGCTCAGATTACAGAGCTGTGGGTTTCGGCGGCGAGATCGCTTACCCACGGAGAGAGAGAGAGGTCTGCTTCCCATTACTGTAAAAAGGACGCTAAACATCCAACGATCTGAAAACAGAATTACGCATGACAACCAACATCAAATGTCTGTCATTACAGGCGGAGGTAACGGCGCGGCCAGCTTTGGCTGGCTTTGTGAAAATAAACAGAGTCAACTGCAGACCATGTAATGAGAATTTGCTACATTTGGTGGTTCCCCACAGCAAATGTCTCATCTGTTTTCTATTAGGAGGAAAGTCAGTTTACAGAGATACTATAATGACTGTGCCACACTGCCACTGCCTGGCTGCCAGAGGCATGGCCCTGACCATACACAGTGTGAGACATGAGGTCAGAGGTCATAGGTAAATTTAAGACTTTACACAGTCATATGACCCACAACCACTGAGTGTGCAGCAGAGACCCCCACTGTGTCTCCCCACAGCGCTGATAGGGTCAGGCCTGATTCCTAATCTTCTAAGAACAGTTTGGATCCCCTCCACTCTTCTTCTGCCAACTTGTTCCTGTCTGAGGATTAGTCCTGCATATTTTTTCTATCATTGGTAATTGTGTTTCTGTGAATTTGGCAAGTTCTACCTGTTCCCTTTTGCTGTTGTGGAAAATCTAAAAAAAAAAAATATTGGTCTCAAATGAAATGGCTTTATTCTTCAGTCCAGAAGCCTAGCCCACAGATGGCCTGGCTCCATTTCACTGGAAGCTGTATCAGCTTTAACCAGTTTTTCTTAACATTTTCCACGTGTCAGATGGGCGGAGCTTCCATTGTGTGTGACGTAGTGAGAACAGAGAACACACAGACTTACCCACCAGCCCATTGCCACAAAGACGCTAGTTTACCCACCAGCGCTCTGCCACAGAAAGCTACAGAGATCCTATCTGAGTGCAGATGGCTCCACGGTCTGCAGGAGAGAGGCCTATGGATGAGGGAAGGCCCCTCAAATCTGACTCTAATTAAGTCCTATTCAGTCAACTTCTCCTCCAATCACAGGTGAAAGAGTGTGCTGTAGGAGGGATCCATTGGTGGATTAGCAGGGCCAATTGTCCAAAAGGACATTAGGTAGCAGAGGATGGGTGGGTCTTAGAACAGTGACTAACCAAGGGGGAGAAAATCTCAACTGTGCCAAGACCTTTAGTCCAATTCTGCCACTGACCACACTGTGCAACCGTGTGACCATGTGACTTTGGCAGCCACTGATTTTCATACTGACTGGTTAGCAGGGCCATTTTCAGTGATTTCTCAGTGGCTTCACCATGTGACACGTGTGTAATATTTTGCTGTATGTATTTCAAAACTGAGCCATCTTCAAAAGGGTAATTACTTCTCCACATTTCATTATATGTGATTGGATTCCAAGAACACCTGCTTTGGTTCATTTTTAACAACTGATGAATAATTTATTTGTTGATGTATTGAGGATGATTATCTCTTAGGTCTAATCTCAGCTTCTCTGAAAATGTGTGTAATTTGAATATTACACAGGCTAACCAGACCTAATTGAAAACATCAAGCACTTTAACATTTGGAGCTGTGTTTGTAAATGTTACTTGAGAAAGCTTAATGTGTTTATTGTGTATGTGATTGCTTTACCATTTCAGTAACAATGTTGGCACCATACACATCAGACACTTATAAATGTGGAATGTATTATCAAACATTATGTGATATACTATTATATATTATTGTTATTTTAAATTGCAATTAATTATATGTTTAATTGCAAAGAGAGTGGCACAGAGGGGCATTGCAACAAGCATTGTAATTGCTAATAGTTACATAGGATTTCTAATTGCTTAATCAATTAGATTTTTAATTGATATAAAAATGTTGTATGCCCTTGTCAAAGGAGTCATTGCATGTTTCAGAGACAGTTACAGTTACTTGACTGACTGCTAATAGGGCAGCAGGCATCTAGTTGATATGGCCGGAGATCTAGTTTTAACAGCGTCACCAAACAGCCAGAAATGAATTCATTAGAGAAAGGTACTTCAAGAAGCAGCCATTAAACTCCAGCTCAGTGATCTGCTCTGATATGATGAGAGTGCCTTTGAATGTGGGATACAGGTATAATACTGAAATGAAAGCAGCAGTAACAGATACTGATGTACATAGTAAACACCTTGTGGTTGTTCAGGAGTCTATCACCACTTCTTGTTATTAAAATCAGTAGGATCAGTGGAGCCTTTCGTGGTTTGTTTTTTTATTTAGCAGATATTATAAAGTTTTCAAAGAAAAAATGTTTCATAATCCCCATTAAAGTAACATCACCAGCTCTGCATTACGCAAAAGGAAATGAATGTTTAGCCACTCTAACAACAAAACTATACTACTGACCACATTATCTTAGCTTGCGAAAGTGTAAGAAATTGGCAAGCAATACAAAACCAAGAAAGACAATCTCACTTTTCAGAAAGAATCATGTGGCGACAGTGATGGCGTTGTGGAACATACCACTGACTGTGATAGGTTGAGATTTTACATTTTTAATAAAAACAGTCGCTGCTTCAGTAAAGACAGAAGCCCGATGTTAACTACTTATGGCATGGAGTTTCTGTTCACTTCATGAAGCAGGAGAAATGCATTCACCTCTGACCAATGTTACTGCAGAGCACACACACACCTGTGACGCGGTGAAGCTCAGATGGATGTTTTCTCTTGCTGTCTTTGGAGAAGCAGCTTGATTTGCTGCAGTTAACCCGTCAGCTGATCCAGAATCACCTGTGTCAGAGTGACAGCTGACAGCCGCGCCCGACCGGTTCACTGTGGTCTTTTCAAAGCCGTCACTCAGCGAGCCGGCAGGTAAAGCAGCCCGCACAAACAGGACGGGGCGCGTTACAATAATAACAGTAAGAATGTAAGAAAAGCTGACAGCACAGAGTGTGAATAGCTATTTGAACAGCGTGCACCATCAAACACAATCGCTCTCCATGTATTTGTGTTTGACGGCCGTGGCCAAGCCCCGCCAGTCACAGCAGGGAGAAAAGCATAAAGACTTTTACATTCATCACCAAGGTCCCACAAATGACTCGTGACCAACTGAATACAATGTTCTAATGCAAACATCGAGATCGCGGAGATAAAAAAGTGTTTAAGGAAGAATTAGTGAATGTTTAACTAGGAAGAGATGTTTGGAAAGCCTCGGGGCATATGATGTTTGCTCAAACTGCGCTTAAAGCTGTCTGCTTTGAAAGAACAAACTGCCAAGGGGAAGGTCAATATTTTCGCAAGGAGTCTGGAAAACGTAGAGAGGCGGGGCTACGACATGGTTGACAGCTTCCATGCCTCTGATAGCTTTTTTCAGTCAAATCAAACTCCTCGGGCGAATATCTGATATTTGAATGTGATTTGGTTAATATCCAGCTTAGCCTCAAACACCACAGGACAAAATGTTTTAGACAACTAAAAGAGGTCAACTCATGAAATATTTTTGGTTGAACTCTGGCCTTTCATTGGTTGTTGTGATTATCTAGCTATTAGAGATGAGAAAAACAGCACCGCAGAATTGTGCATTTTATGCCATTAGAGGGGTCAGAGGTCTCACCACAGGCTTATTTAGAGTGGTTAAAGTCATCATATGGACAGCTCTCTATAGCTGTATAGAATAATACTGCTTTTACATAGTGTGCAGTGAGTCCAGAGCATAACATTACAGCAGTCGTGGAATGGGCCATATCGTTATAAAAACATTACACACCACCCAATGTAAAATAAGTATGACACAAAACAGTTAATGAACATTTAGAGTTAAGATTTGTTGCTCATAATTTTACACTGTAAAATTGAAAGTTCATTATTCACTTCATATGTTTTGTTTCTGAATTACATGAAATATGAATTGTTACTGACTACTACTACTGCGACTACTGCCACCACTATGACTATGACTACTACTACTAATAATAACAATGTAATGTCACTAACTGTGCTCTATCAGTTTTTGTGAAAGACACAGTGCCACTGTTCACACAGCATACAAAAACAGCATGTAGACTATTTCTGTGTGTTCCTTTACCATTCTCATAGGTTACGTTTGTCTCATAACACATCCTCAGCTCTGACCTCTGTCCCTCCAGCACCCTGAAAGTGAGGTCTTTCATTTTGGTTGTATTGGTTTGGTTGTAATGGCTCAACGCACTCGCTAGCTTTACCTGCGAGTTGGTACCTTGCCTGGCCAACCTTTGGTACTTTGTCATGCAGTACTAATAATGTTGACTCTGTATGGTTTTTCGCTTATGTTGCATTGTACCTCACTTGTAAGCTGCTTTGGATAAAAGTGTCTGCCAAATGAATGAATGTAAATGTAAATGTAAATAAGCAGGCAGAGGGTGATGATGAGCAATGCTAGGAGAATGGCTGGTGGCAGTAAGAAACTGTGATTTTTCACCTTAATGAGTATGTTATTGCTTCACTGTGTGAATATGTTGAATTACTATGTTATTGTTAAGTGATTACATATATAATACTGTGTTTTATAATAATGTGTAATTAAGACATTAGAGAGCTTTATTGTCATTGTTCAGGACAATGAAATTACAGTTGCTATCCCATGTCAGTGCTATGACAACATATAACAAGAATTTGAAGACAACAAGAATAAATACAAAATGTGTGAATATATAGAATAAGAGGAGTGTATGGAACATGGAAATAATAATAATAATAATAAGTCTGCATTGAGTGCATTGGCAGAAAAATGTTCTCCCTAGCTGTTACCGTGAAAAAAAATCACTTTTTATTACTACTTAATACTATTTGTTACTATTTGCTATTTGTTACTATTGATACTAATATGTAATATATGTAATAATATGGAATTACTGTTGATACTATTGAAGGCCATTCATTGAACAGCCTTTTTATCCTTTAGAATTCTGCATCAATATTTTAGACATGTGTTATACATTTACACAGCTTACAATTTATGCTTAAAAAGAGTGGATGTAGTCAATGGTTCAAGCCAAACCAGGACCTTGCAGGGATAAAAAGTTAGCCTATTTTACATGGTTGAAATAACTAGGTAAATGGTGGCAATAATTGTAAGTTGTTTGTAGTGTGTGTGTGAGTGTGTGTGTGCATGTGTGAGGCCTCTGAACAGTAAATAGCATCTCAAACATTATTTATAGAGCTAATGTTGACAAACAGCCACAAAGCATGAAGTCAATGTGATCATATGAATCCTCAACTAGGAGGCCATTCTTTCAGTTTGAGCTTAAGGCTTTTACACGCCGTTCGTTTGAGAAGCAGTGATAACACAACCCGTTAACCAAACAACATGCCTCATTCACAAGGAGCTGTTCCAGGCGGTTATGGTGAAATCGCTCTGCGGTGCATACAAGCCTATCTGTCTGTGGTGGGTGAAGCTTGAGCTGTGGGCTCCCCATGCCACAAGCTGTTGTGTGCACGGATTTTGTAAGAATGATGTAATCACTGGGTTCAGTCCAGACCAACATCGTATGAAGGAGGAAAAACAAGTCTGTTTAGCGTTCTGGATCTTCATCTGAACAACAGCTTTTAGCCGCAAGCTAACAAAGTCACAAAGGAAATGTCACTTGATGAGCAGAAGCAAAAAAGAAAAATCGAATCTCTCCAAGAATTCATTTCCTTTCTGAAATTTGTACTGATAAATTATTTGCCATCTTTTTAAGAGTGTAATAGCTCTGTCTTGTCTGATTGGCTCATTTTGGCAGTGTGTCTAAGCAGGAGCCAGTCTGCTGCTGCCCTAATAGACAGTAATAGCTTCATCATGTGATGCCACTCAACAGTAAAGCACCACAACACTTTATGTTTGTACTCAAAAGCAAAATTATGTCACAGTAAATCAGTTTTTTTTCTCAAAGTCCCCTGCTGCCACCTACTGGTGACCCTTTTTTACTGCTGGGAAGCAGACTGCTGGTTCTAATGCTGCGTTCCATTTACCTTGGAAGTTGGAAGTCGGAGCTGGGAATGACGTCACATCTGCGGTGACTGCGTTCCAGTACAACAGGTTGGAAAACCAAGATGGACGCCTCCATTAAAACCCTTGTTAGCCATTGTTAGCAGTACCAGCTGATAACACATTACGTGGTATTTTGCGCATACAGACAACATAGCAACAACACAACATGCACTTCTGAAGACCTACTGCAGCTGAGACAGAACAAGACCTCTCTCTTGCAGTTCTGGAGAATCCTTTGCCTCCTATTGGCCCAAACACCAGGTTCTGGGTATGTTTTTGCCGCTTTTAAACCTGCACATATCAGGGTTTGAGCTCCTCTTGAAGAGCACCTTGTAATATGAACATGGTGGGGCGGAAATCATCTACATGTCTACGTCTACATGTACATGACACGATGACTGTTTTTTCCACAGCAGGTAGAACTTCAGCACTCAGCAGTGTAGGTACAGAGCTGGGATTCACATAGCAGTACAGGCTGAGGGACATGGCATGGCAAACACTGGCATCCACATGGAATGCGGCTTGATAGCACTGCAAAAACCACACAGCCTTAAAGTGGTCTAAGCTGGAACAGGGCTGGTTCCATGTAGCTAAGGAAACAAGGAGGAATAAAACCCATGGACTCCAGATGAACAGAACTCCCTAGATGGTGACAGCCATTGCAGGAGGAAGACCAGTTTGTTGGAGCAGTTTCTGGATAGAGCACCCATACACAAAAGAGATATTCTTTGGTTTAAAATTCATTGGCATTTTAATATGGCACCGCATTCCAGTCAACACTGTTTTCCTTTCACACTTCAGGGCCTCCAGCAAAACTCTTCCTACAACACCATCTCCAAGCTGGCTCCTGCTTATTCACCACCCTTAGCTATTCCAAATCTCTGATTTCTCAAAAAAGACATTTGCCACATCTAATTTCAAACCCATTTTCTATGTATAGACTTCATGATTATTTAGCTAACTTTTGTTAACTACATAAAAAACATTTTTTTTAGCAGATGTCAGATGTCAGGCTGTACAAGCTTTTCATACTTTTCATTGTGTTTAGATTCCATATTTAGTTACTTGAACCTGCCATTTGTCTAAGCATGTTTTGTACTTTGGTGATTTAAAAAAATGCACTTCCCCTTTCATGACATTAAGCCCATTTTCATATTCAGCTTTTTCCCACTTCAGTTAATACTGGTAGAAAAAAACCCACAGCTCTCTATAAAACATTTCTTTAAAAATACTTTGTTCAGAGTGAGATACTAAGGTGACCACTGTAAACAGTAGAAACACTTTTGTCAAGTTTTGAGTCATTTTCCATGGAAGTGAGGACAGTCAGAACCCTGGATATCGCAGCAGTGGACTCTAGGAAGGGCGCCACTATTGTGCCCTTAAATGAACCTTCAGTTAATGCATCCAACTGCAGCATGACCATATAGAACCAAATGATGGCAGTGTGGCACAGTGGTTAAGGGGCAGGATTTAACCGAAAGTTTGCCGGTTCGATTCCCTGCTGGGCCACTGCTGCGGTACCCTTTGGCAAGGTACGTAAAACACAATTGCCTCAATGAATATCTTGCCTTATAAATGGATAACGTAAAAAAAAAAAACTGTAACCAATGTAAGTTGCTCTGGATAAGAGTGTATGCCAAATGCCAAAAAAAGTACCACAATGTAAATGAACTATGGATATCCACCTGGGGGTTTTCAGCAGTAAGCAAATTGAACATGACTGCTTACAAAGAATAGGCTTCAGGTTTTTGCACAGAAAAACATTTTACTAGTGTTTAGGGATAATACACTTATTGTGCAGAGGAAGTAAAAGATAAAGCTTTCCTAAAAGGACATTATTTATCGTAACTATCAATCCCAGAGCAAAAGGCTGGAGGGACCAGTACAGGAGGAAGTGATTATGATATTTCAAAAACGGAGTTGTCAGAGAAATGATCAGATATAAACTGCACACAGAAACAGATTTTTAAATAACCACACCTTAAAAATCAGAAGATTTACATTGAACATCAAGATTCAAAGAAACTGAAAACCACACAGCAGTAGATGTAACAGTTCCTTCTGATTTAGCATTTCATATCTTCTTTTAGATCAGTCCTGGTGGACCACGGTGCTTGCTGGTTTTTAGTTCCAATTAGACTCAACTAAACAAAATCTCAGCACATTTATGGATCAAAGTTATCTGCTCAAAATTCATTAGGAGAAATGTGTAGTTGGGTTTGTTTGTGCCACTAAAGATAGATGGAAAGGGATCTTTTTAGCCAACTTAGGGAGCATCTCTACCTGGCTTTCTTATTTGCTCTGGGCCTTACAGCATTAAATAATGAAAAAAAAAATATCTTGACTCCCTTAGAGCTTAATCTCTATCACTAATTCAAGAGGCATAATTACAAATATTTCTCAAACGCCATTAGTTTTTAGCAGCATACACATCCAAACTACACATAAATCCAACCTCAGAAATGAACCACGTAGCTGGCATCATATTGACATCAAGCTGTGAATTTAACAGCCCACTCAAACCTGATTAACCCCAGTGAGAACTAAAAGCAGCACACAGTGGTCTGCAGAAACAGTTCCATATACTGACTTTATCCCCAACCAAAGTATGAAGCAAGAATGAGCATACTGATGAATATGCAAAAAGCTGCCAGTGGACTCACTTGCCCCCTCTGCTGGAGTCATGATTTACTACAACTCTGGCTTTTTCACACTCTTAAAAATGCAAAATGCTTTACAGAATTTTATATATATACATTCTAATATATATCAGGAAAAAAAACATTTGAAAAAAGTATACATAGTTTAAAGTGAAGGAGAATTCAAAGATATTGCACAAGAGCGTGAGGATTAAATAGGGTTTGAGGCTTGTTTCCTCCTTGTGGCAGTTATCCCTGCAGTCTCAAGGCTTTCTGCGTCTACAGGAACAAAAACACAAATGAGTGAAAGTATTCATCCTTTCAGTGGCACAAAATGACAGTGACACTAAACCCGTTGCACAGGAAAACTACCATGACTAGCTCCACCAGCATTACAACACTGCCTCAATGGAATTCACTTACTTCTGACATCCATGCAATGCAGGGTCCATCTTTGAGCCTGACCTCATCTCCACAGCCACAGCACACTAGGGGAAAGGAAACAGAAGGGTTTAGTGTTCACTGGGGGAGAGAGAGGGAACACAGAAGGGTTTACGGCTCAGGGCACAGCAGCAGTGGCGTCCAGTTTATGGACAGCGTGAAAACTGGAAGATTCAAAGTTCCTCTAAATTCAGGGACTCGAGTTACAGACTGAGCTGGATGTAGACCAGAAACCCCGTTTCTCCAGTGGAGTCCACTGCTCTGCATGAGCGTGAACATGAGCAACAGCACTAAGACACAGCTCAGGGGTTCAGAGATCACGGCTCACCCTTGTCTCCACGTCTGTCCAGTCCCCCTCTGGAGGGTCATCCTCCTTCCCTGATGATCTCCTCTTGCGGCTTCAAAAAATACAGAACATCCAATCAATTCACTTCACTTCTAGCCTATATTTCACTTCACTTTCTACATCAGTAGAAAAAAGCACTGCCCATCTTTTTCACGGCTACTTATTTTGGTCTAAACTTACTCTCAAAACATTGTGTTTCAAAAATAAGATGTAAGCTCAAACAAGTTATATTATTTGTTAAGGAAAAGTCTTCAGCAAGAACCATTGTTCATATTTATATTTCCATTTGTAACACTGTACACTTTCTCGAAGCAGTTCAAGTTAAGTTCATTGCTTAAGACTACTTAATGAGATTATTATGAAAGTCAGTTGTGGTCTCCAGTGGTATCAGTCTGCTGGTGGTGTTACAGTGGCAGGCACAGTCCTGGAGTCACAGGAGAGACTCAGGTAACTCTTACCTGGGAGCCGTAGGGCACTCCTGTTTCAATGTCTCGATGTCTGTGAAGTGGACCGACTGCCCCCCAGCTCTTGTTTTGAACACTTCTCCCTGCAAGACAGTGCCACACGGTAGAGAGAGAATTCAGGCAAAATTCCCCATGTTCTAGACCTCTCTCCCAGCAAGCCTATCAAATGAAACCAAACAATCAAACCCAAAGCAGAGCGCATGCTCCCACACCACACTCTTTCTGCACATACAGCCCCTCTCCACACCTGCCTACAAGGCAGCAGAGGCAGGTAATCTTGGCAGGGTTGGAGGAGCTCCAGTTTTTACCTTGATCAGTTTGGTTCGAATCTCTCCGTCCGACGCCACCTCCTGGTGCGTCAGCACATACTTGTCGCACTTAGACAGCGCTTTCTCAGTGGGTGCTGACACTTTGATGGCGTTGGGCAGGTTGGGCTGGAGCACAGTGTCGAGCTCCAGGTTGGAGGGGGGTTTGTGATCAACCCACCTCTCCGCCCCCGCAGAGTGAGAGCGTCTGTGTCGCGGTCGCACTGGCAGCCCAGTCTAGCCGATCACAGCAAATCAAGTAAAAAAAAAAAAATCACCAAATTATTCAGGGAATTACTGTGGCACAACACAGGCTATGATTCTCTGTGCTGGCATTACTCTGACCATGCAGGAGACCTCAAGCTGCAGTAAGTCAATGGCCTGTCAGTAGTTTTAGCCTTCCGATCCTGGGCAGTTCCTATGCTTATAAAAGCATTTAAAGCGGAACAAGCCATTCATTGTGTCCCCTTCAATTTATATGGCTCTTTTTATTCAACAGAACTAACCAGATCTAAATGTGCCTTCTCATCTACTACAAGGGCAGCTAATGAGTTTGAACTTCAGAGTGGAATGTTTTTATGTTTTTCCAAATTTCCAGAGACTTTGCAGCGCCCTCAGAACTGAGTTTCAGGAAAATGAAGCTTTGAGGCCTTCCTGCATTGTGCCAGCTAACACACAAATCACAAACAGCACTTCATTTCAGACAGAAAAGCTAACATCATGCAAAGCCATGCAGCTCTGGATTTTCTACAAAGCAGGTTAATTAGGAGATTAATTAGTAGATTAAAATAACCCTGATTACTTTTGTGGATTATTTTAGCAAAAAATGGCAGAAGAGATGAGACAGCAGGTTTTCAAACCACAAAACTGAAATGAATGTCAGACACCATTTCCTTCATATGCACTCTGATCATTTGTAATGGCACTTTTGAAGTCTTTCGACAAACCTGAATGCATTACACCTCCAGACCACCCTCTCATTACAGAACACCTGGGTTTAGGTTCAGAGACCAATCGCAATACTGACAGAAGTTGCCTGGGTTTAATATACTTACATAATTTCAGCATTTTAATCAACTGACTCCACTTACCCCCCCAAAGAAAAGCAACAGCTTTTCAAGCCAGACAATCTGACAATCCATTCCAACCACAATCCAGTGCTTTAGTAGTAACACAACAGCTGTAATGACATGCCTATGTGTTTGAGACACTTAATATTACTGCATTATATTAGCAGTGTTACATGTTCAAAATGTTTGTTGAGAAAGGCTCCCTAGGGGTTCAGCACTCATCGTGAGTGCAGGCTGACCCCTATGGCCCAGGGATGAATCTGGCAGCATAATCTTTCAATAATGACCAGAAGCCCACAGCAAGGGAGCAAGCTGGCTTTGTTCCAGCAGAGATGGGGTGGGTAGGTCTGTCAGAATTTTCTCATCTCACCACTCTCAGGTACCCTGCAATTTCTCAGGCGCTTGTGAGCTGTTCTGATGACAGCAGGAGGCCCAATCCTCCAAGTGGTACCTACTTCACTGTACTGCGCTGTGACTTGTAGCGCGAAAAACAGCAATTAGCTGAGTGTGAGTGTATTAGAGGGTCACATTCATCTTGCTTCAACACTGTACAGAGTGAATGGTGAACTGCCACAGTAAAAAAACAAAAAAAAAAAAAAAAAAAATTCTTAACATACAGCGTCCAAACAGAGTTTGCGTAAAGAGGACAAAAACCCTGTATGGGAGGGATAATATATTGCAAGCAGATTTCAAAGATACAGTTTAAGCATAATATAAAGTAAAAGAAATTAACATTTGCACAAGATACACAAATGCTCATTATTAGAAGAGGCTATGAACACCTGATCTCCTGTGCAGGAAATTGACTCTTGGAACTGAAAACCTGGTCAATCACTTTGGAGCATTTGAAACTGAACTTGAATGAACCTGAAGAGCAGCTGCGGTGTTAATGGCCTATGGTAGAGCTGCCTACAGCTACAGCAAAGCTTCTCCACTGACCCTCTGACCAAGCTCCTCTAGGTCACACGGCCGGACGGGGACTTCTCCGTCTCCGGTCCAGCACCTGCCCCTCCTCCGGCCAGTGTCACCTGGGGTGTGGACCCTACCCTGCCTGCTGTCCTGGGGCACTCTCTGCTCCCACTCCGAGATACAGGAAGCTACAGACATACTGCTGGGGGAGGGAGAGGGCGAAGGGGGAGCCTGCCTGACCTGTGGGGGCCAATGCACCTGAACCTGGCTGGAGACGGGAGGCTGGGCCAGGTAATAAGAAGACTGTAGGCAACACCAAATTAGTACACATGCACACAAATACATACACATAGATGTAGGTGTGTCAAAGTACTGCACCATCAACAACACAGAAGGTCAGTGAGAACAGACCACGATAAATGAATTAGAAATGCATAAGATTGAAAAATTAGAAAATATTAACGTGAACTTTAGTCCTCAGAGTAAATGTGGACAGCTTAATCATAGTATAAAGTGAAAGAAATTAACATTTGAACAGGATACAGAGCGCAACAACAAAATCTGGATATTTCCAGTTTTTGTTATGACGTGGCAGAGCGGACAGGAAGAGTGAGAGGAACCTACAGGCACAGGGGAGGGCGAGGCCGATCTTTTAGCAGGCGTGGGCGCTGGCTCGTCCTTGTCCTTGCGGGGCATACGCTGGGGCTTTTCTGGCCGCTCACACTGGCTCTCTGTCACGATGGCTTTCAGCTGCTTCAGCTTCTCATCCTTCACCCACAGCTTATTCTGCATCTCCATCTGCTTAGCATTCACACGCCTCTCCTACAAAGAGCCAACAAGGTCATAGACCACACCCACAGCACACACCCACCCAGGACAGAGTCAGGTCAGGAACGAGCCTCCAACTTTAGCCGGACCCAACCCACCTTAGCAACCAGCCAATATAAAGCCAGACCCCAGTCACCTCAGAACAGAGCCAGAGACCACGCCCCTTATCACTGAAAAGGGGCTGTGATGGTTTAGTTCTGAAGGAACTTGCTTTGTAACTGCAATAAAATTTAACAGTAGGGCACTGCTATTTCATAACACTGCTGAACTGCTAGAGTGGAAAATCCAGCTGTGAAAGTGGATAACTTGGGAAAAATGAGAGTCAAGTGAGTCTCCCTCTATAAGGACGTGCTGTGTGTGTTCGGCAGTGAGGTGCAGCCACTTACACACTCCTTCTCCCACTTGAGCTTGGTGTCGGACACCATGCCCTGCATGCGTGCCTCCATGCGCCGCTTCTCCGACAGCTCCCGCTGCAGCCGCTGCTCACGGCTCTCCAGCTCCTGCTGCAGCGAACGCTTGTCCTCCTCGTAGATGTTGGTCGTTTTCTGCAGGATGTCGATCTTGTACTCCAGCATTTTGGCCTTCTTCTCCAGGCGGTCAATCTCGGCCTTCTGGTTCTGGATCATTTTGTCCTTCTCTCCCAGCTTGCCCCTCTGGTCCTGGATGAAGTTGTCTTTGGCGACGAGGTTGCCGTCAAACTCCTGAAGCATTGACTTCAGCATGTTGGCTAGAGATATTCAGAGGAAAGTGAATGAGTGAATGAGCAGGGGGGAAAATGAATAAAGCGTTTCTTTTGGAGCCCCATGTTGCCTCTTACCAGCTTTATTGTACTCCTCTGTGAGCATCTGGCGGATGCGGTGCCGCTTCTCCAGCACCTCGATAAGCCTGGGGAGGGTGTGGTCATCGGTGGGGTCAGTCAGCTCGCTGGGCGGCAGCGGGGGGAAGCTCTGCATGAGCTGGTTCATGACTGAGAGGGTTTCTGTGGGGGGAGGGAGACGTGTAGACAATTGAGCTGACGGCATTCACCTGGGTGTGATGAATGAGAGGCAGGGCATAGCAGAGCGGGGCCTCACCTCCGTCGATGGGGCCACCTCGTTCCTCTAGCCGGCGGGAAAGCTCCTCCTTGAAGGCCTGGTTTCTCTGCCGCCGGCCGGCAGCGAAGCCGCAGATGGGCCGGTCCACCGGGCGCGCCACCTCCACCTCCTGAGTCATCTCTGCAAACCGCATCACCAGCTGCAAAGGACACGCCACAGACATGAACAGACAGCCCAGCTCCCCTCCACATACACACACGTACCAATAACAGCAGGCCTTCAAACAGCACACTTCCTGATATCAGCTGTAAACCATTAGAATGTTTTTGAACCTCCATAAATCATGCCACTGTGATATTCTGCCTTAAAAGAGTTCTGGTTTTGCCACATGTTCATAAGCCTGGATCAAAGAGACCATTAAAGGTACCGCTGTACAGTGTCTCACCATGGTCTCTTCATAATCCTCAGCTTTGGGGTTCACGCAAACCACCATTCTGACTTTTCCTTCACCGTCAAAATAGTTCTTAAACAGATGAGTCACTTTGGAGTCTCTGTAAGGCACCATCTGCAGAGAAACACAAAAATAACCATGCCCCATACAAGATCAGCACAAGCCAGGAAATGAAGCACAACCCCCCACCATTAACTATCATCACAAGACAGGAGATGAATCAAAAACACATCACCAAGCTGCACTCACCTTGTTGGTCCCACACATCTGATTCTCACGCAGTACTTCAATACATGTGCGCAGCGTCATCAGGGATTGGTTAATGTTTCCTGAGTGGGAAGAAAGGAACATAAACACTCTTGACCGCGATCAGCACTTCCGGCCCTGCATGAAACCGCTGTTGTGTGAATAATGACTCACCACAAATACATCTAATCTTGCTGACATTTTCAGGAGGAAATGTCATACTGAATTGAATGACCTATTGTTTTATGCTTGCTACTCAGATGCTCCCTCGTGAATAACGATGCAGCATTTGTGAATGAACACACACTGAAACGCTGAAGCCAGTAATTAAAAAGCCATTCGTTGGCCTCGGCCTCACCTGCCTCCCGCAGTCGGCTGCCCTCTGCCCGGGTCCTGCTGGTGCGCTCGCTCCCCGCCAGGTCGACCAGGCACAGCTGACTCACGTTCACTTGGTTCTTATCCTTTAGAGTGAGAGGCACGGTTATGGTCCCACTGCAGTCAACATACGGCCCAACTGTACCAGTACACTTGATCTACCCGGCCCCTAGTAACAGCAAAGCCATGTGCCACTGCCTGCTCTAGGTGGCCTTGGCTGTACTAAGTTGAGCAAACGTGTCAAACTCAATTCCTGCAATGTAGAAATGCATACTGGGATTCCTTCCAACCATGTCCCCTGGCTTCACTTGTTTAGTTAGTTAATTTACTGCCATTCGTTTATCTAGCTAAAAACATACACATTTCCACGCTCAAAGCAGACAGAGCTATCAGCCCTGTGGGTCCTGGATCCTCTAGTCCCAGGTGGGGAAGGCAGGTTAGTGGTAGAATGCTGCAAGCTCTGGTCTCAGATGAGGAAGGTAGGTTACCTGTAGAACATTGTCCCCATCTGCATCCAAAGGCGCCTGGGCAAGTTTGATGATGAACACACTGTGGGAGCGGCTCGACTCTCGGTTCAGCTGTGTGTTCGCAATTCTGCGCTTCTTCTGACCTGCAAGCACACAGGGTGCAAGGCAATCACTCCCACATCCACCTTACCATCTTAAAACACTCAGGGCTACAAGAGTCATTACACCAGCAGCTCACCTCTCCAAAAGACCTCAAAGGCCTCTTCTGTTGACTTCACCTCCACCTCAGTGCACCCAGCCACATACATGTTGTGGTTCTGGTCCTCTCGCAGAATCTTAGACTGGGGAGGTCTACAAGGAACGCAAACAGAATTAAGCCAAATGCATGTGCTGAGATGAGAGTCTGCCCGAATCACTATTACAGGTCTGTTACATACCAAGACACAACAGAAGCACATACAGCTCAATAAATGAAGCAAATGGGTCTCAGCCGTTAGGGGGAAACACTAATGATCACTTACTGTTCAACATTCAGTCCAAAACACAAACAACACAAACCAAAAAGCACCAAGCACCTACAACAGCAGCCAAAGCAACAAAGACAATGCACTGCGCATTCTACATACACCAGCAGAAGAAGATTAGAGACTTCAGACTGAGTGTATTTTACTGTTGTGGTCTAGAGCTAGGGGTAAAATACACTGGCCACGTACACGAACTCAGTGTTCCGCAGAGGCGTGCCGCCACCGTTCCACCTAATGAAGGAACAGAGAGATTTTTACCCTCAGGCTACACTGACACCAACGCTAGGGCACATGGCCCTTCTCCAAGACTACATCAGCTCTGCACATGAGCCAGAAAGCACTGAGCTTAAGAACATGGCATAGATATTACCATGGTTGTATATGAACAGTTTTGTTGAATGTACATTGTATTTCAGTTTCTGTGTTGGCAAAGCTACGTGGTAGTGAATAATCTGGACCAGCTTTAACTCACAGAACAAAGCAACTGCTTGATCGACAGCACAAAGCTTCCGCTAGTGAAAGCTGAACTTACTTTGGTTTAATGGGGTCAATAGGAAGTTCCTCCAGGAGGTCATAGATGTAGTTATTGTATATTTCTATGTAGGAAACAAACACGCTGTAGCTGCTGTCCTCATCCACATCCTCAGCTCTGCAGGCCTCCTGAGGGTTGATCATGTCTGCAAACTCAGGGTCAAGTTTCTGCCTGGAAATCAAATCCAAATACACAACTCAAAACAAATCAGGGCAAGAATTACTGAGAGCATGAAGCTGCCAGCTAAACTGTCATTCTAATTGAGTTAACCTGAAGTACAGTAAAAACATAATCAGACTTGTATTGTTCCGCCAGTGTCCCACACTAACCTGGATGAGGGGGTTTTGGGAACAGACTGCTGGCTCTCCCTCTTTTGCCTCTCTAAGAGAGCATCCACCTGGTTCTGAACCTCCATGCCATTCTTGTCATCAGTCTTGAATACCTGGAGATAAACAATCCCCCAACAAGTTTAGAGATATACTGAAGTTACTGAATTCATTAGATGAATACAAGTGACATGACCACCAATTCTGGCTCAGACAAAGCACTCTCTTACATATCGCTTGGCCTGGTAGGGACTGATGCTGTTGAAGATCATGTCCAGAGACCGCGGCAGGAGCCCGCCCTGCCCAGGGGAGCCTGTCATTGTGTAGGTCTTCCCACTGCCAGTCACACCGTAGGTGAAGAGTAAACCTGTCACAGAGGACATTTGTAATGAGCAGGGAAATTACACAATTCTTTATGGAATTTGAGCACTGTAACAATTACAGCCTCTAAACCCATCATCACAATCAAAGGAAATTAAATAACAAAAAAATATGGACTGATCACATCTATTGTCAGCTGGCTCACCATTTTTACAGTGAATGAGGTCATCAACAAGCGGTTTGGCCACATCCTCAAACAACTCCATCTGGGATATCTGGATGCCAAAGACCTTCTTGAAAGAATACTGTGTCTAAAATACAACATAGAGGAGGACATTTAGGGCAACCTTAAGACACTTTCTTGTAGCGTTTCAAACGTGTAGCCTACTGTGAGATGACTGCACACAACGCATCTGTCAGTGCTGTAGCATCATTATCTACAGACGCACCTCTTTGAATTCCCCATTCCTGTTGGCTTTGATGCCGTCTGGCGGATGTAGCTGGATGGTGGTGCTGCTGATCACCTCCACGCAGCATTCCTCATCCTCGCTTCCCAAGGGTCGAACGCGGCAGTAAACCTACAGGCGAGCCGAGACACAACATATCCACCGACCCCAGATCAGATACGCCTGAACAGGTTTTAGCACTTGAAAAGTAAGGATAATCCCAATACGTGTTTACATGGCAAACAACTTCCATGTTATACTCCCCAAAAGAGTAAAGCTACCGTTTCAGCTTTTTAGCTAAAAACTCCATTTTGCAGGTATCTGGTATCCCAGCTACTTTATTACACCGATCTTGTCTCTAACACATTCGATTATTAATCTAACATCAGCGAGGGGCAAGCCAGCAAAATGCAAATCAGAGAGAAATGTTTATTTAGCTAACGCCTGCTATCGTAGACTAGGTACGTTAACGTGATCCAACCACATGAAAATACAGCTAAGTTAGCGACTTACACCGACTGGGTCTTTCTGGTTGTTGACTTGTTTTTTCGGGACAGGTCTCCGAGGGGTTTTACCCTTCCTGACAAGTAAAAGCAAACATATTTAAAACGACAAACCATTAGCTAGCATTCTTAGCAAAGTAACGTTAACAAATTACAAATCATACCAGACACGGTTGCTATGATTACGAGGACTTAGCCGGCCAACAATTATTCTTGTCTAGGCCTAACTAGCAGGATGGCACGTTTTCGTTTTTCTAGTATGTTTAGTTCGATAACACTTTCATTTATGAATTGCTCACCCAACCAGACAATTAAATGCAATTAGCTTTGCTAAATTACCATAGCTAAAAACTAGACAGCCACCAAAGGATATGCCATTGTGCCGTTGGTGACAACAGAGTTCAAAAACAATTAGCAAACTAGCTAACCTGTGAGACACATATGCTCATAAAAATTGCACTTGGTACACTAGGACATGAAAACATTATTTACTGCCTTTTAAGAGGCTAATTTATACACTTTTGTATGATTATTCGAAAGGTTATACTCACGTGTTAGCGTTGGGCCGTGACATTGTGAGTTATTCTGTTTTTGTTTGATTGTGCGACTCCTTCCTCCGTCTCTCCGCCTCACAATTCGAAGTTTCCCTCCGCATCGAGGACAACGGATTTTTCAAATCGCACCAATGAGCGGCCAGAACTGCAGTTCGATTGTGAAGGAAGTCCCGCCCACTTAAGCGGCTGTTTCCGATGCCTTTCGCCTCTGCGTAAGCTCTGTGTCTGTCCTCAGATCAGTGTCAGTGTTTTCACTAAATGGTGGCGGTTAGGGTCTAGACTGGGCGGTCTTATCTCAGATCTGCTGTCAAGAGGATATAGTTCTCGGAGCTGTCAGACAGCGTGAATTCACTGACAGCGATGTACGCGTGTTTGTTGATCCGATACTCCGTTTCTAATGTTGACGCAAAGGTTTGAATTGTCAACAGTGTTAGCGCATTTTATGCCGTCCTGTCAATGAAACAACTACTCAATGAGACGTATGTTAGATGGGCAGCCACCAAGGTAACAGCTAGCCTGCGAGCTCGTTGACATTAATGCACAATTTAGAAAACTCCCATTCAGTTTGAGGATTCCTTCTGATCAAGCGATGTTTTCCAGCGCTGTCAGTTTCATTATTTACCGCAACTTGCTGTACAACTTATACATTCCCGCTAGATGGCGATAACTTCATTCTTGGTAGTATTCCTACCGTAATGTAAGACGGTAAAAAACTTCACTTTTGAAAATCATTGTTTTATAGATCTCCCACTGTGATTATTGACAATAAAAATCAGTTGAATGTTAAAAACAACTGCCTTTGACACATTGTTACGTGTTGGAGCAGGGCAAACTCAGAGTCCTAAAAATGACACGTTATGGTTTTTTGTTTGGCATTCCATTTGTGTTCATGACTATTTTTTATTCACATAAAAAAAAAAAAAAAAAACATTCATTGATAATTTTTTAAACAAAATAATAGACTAAGTCTATACGTTTAGCACAGCTTACTTCTCTTGTATCTTACAGCTTACCCATGTGGCCTGTCACATTGAAAATTTGCACAGAGCAAATATGAGTCTAAACACTTGGAATAGTTTATTTGACAAATGAAGCACAAAGCACAGTATTAATAAACATGTGACATTAAAAAACTGATGTCTGTGAAAACAGAATAATGTGCTTTCACATACCGGTATACCTGTACACAACCTTCAGTACAACCCCGCTGAAGAGCAAAAAAGTGTGTCACAAAACACCTGATGTGTTTAGCTTGATGCCAGTCTGTGTGTCCTGAAGCTTAACCACCCGTTTTCAGTCTCATTTGAAATTAATTTTATTTCCCCTTTAAAAATAGGAAGAAATCCCAGTGTTTTCCTGTACATGTAAACCAGCACACATATCAGCACCTCTCCAAGCCTGTAGTGCCTGCAGTTAAAGAGAACATTATGAATTAGACATCCAACCTGATTTGAGTGAAAAAGCCCAACCAAAACCAGGCTGTTATTTTGTTTCCAGTGTCAAATTGATGAATGTTTCAGACAAGACATCATTTTAGAATAAAGTGTTTTAAAATGAGCAGTGAAATTGCACTGAAACAAATATTGTTAATTCAGCATATCAAAGTGATTAATAAATGAATGCAAGGATGATTAATTGCATATTGCAATGGTGTAGCAAACTGATGTGAATATATACATATACCAAGGTGTAGAACTACACTCTCACTCATTTAGAATGATAAGAGGAGTTGCACCACATTTCCAGGAGTGGTCAAAAGCTTCTCCAGGTAAAATTAGCATTTCAACTTTTTGAGCCTTCATTTTTCACACATACAAAAAACTTGTATGAAGACATCTGTTGTGTGAGGAAAATCTAAGATCCAAATTTCAAAATGATCTGATCATTTTAGAATTGTTAACAAATTGGATTTACAGTCGTCAAATACGCATGTACAATTATATAACATGACAGTGCACCAATATAAGCTTTAAACTCTTGTAAATAGTTTTACTCCTTCTGTATGAACACAGTACTCTAAAGCAAGATAGAAAAAAAAAACATTAAAAGAAGACAACAAACCGTGATGAACACAAATATACCCAAAATAAAGGCAGATATTCATGTCTTGGAGGTGTACGATGTTTTGCAATCACTCACAGACATATGAATAGACTGGTGATTATCAAATCACAGCACAAGCAAACATCATGTCCTCTTCAAAATCCAGACCAGCTTCTCTCAAATCATTTTTTGTTCTTTGAGGCATAGATTATTCTTTATGTGAAACTACTATTGTAATATTTTTTAATATCTTAATTATTTACAACAGAAAGAACAGAGTGTCAAGGATAGCTAATGGACCATGAGAACATATCCATGTTCTGACCTTTAGAAGAAAAAGCTGGATAACAAACCCACACACAGGCACACATCAATGATTTCCCCGATTGCATAGACAGTCTCTCTGACCATATTGCCTTCTCCTTGATCACATTTCTTTCTTCCTAATTTCTGGCCACCTCAGAGAAACAGCTACTATTGGATTGACTATTTGAGAAATACCCTTCAAACCCTGTCTTTCTACTAAATAAAGACATAGTGATTATTGGGTTGTGAAACTGCCTCCCAATTTAGCACATTATAGTGTAGAGAGAGTGAAAGAATGAGAGATAAAGTAATCAGTTACTGCTTCTTTTCACACCACACCTCACTGCCTAAGCAGCTCTTCTCTGCCTTACAGCACAGAAACCTTTCAAAGTTTTCAATTCAGATATTGTGCAGCACTATGTGGACCTTATGTAGCTTTATGCAGACATTATGTAATAACACAATGTCATTTCTTCAAGCAAGTGCAACTTGGAAGAAAATTAAGAATTCGATGAAAGACTACTCTGGCATTAGGAACCTTGTTGCAAACTAATATTCTGTGATATTCCCTGAAAATGTTTTTTTAGATCCCTTATGCTGGTGAAAATTATTGTGTGTGTGTGTGTGTGTGCGTGTATATGTGTCAATGTACTGCTCTGTATAAATACAGTGTGTGTCTGTGAACGATGTGCTGCCTGAATGCTGTGTGTGTCTGTGAGGTATGCTCCCTGTGAATGTAGCCCTGATAGATGGACTGCCAGCAGACAGCTTCACAGACAGATGGTCTCTGTAGAACTCCATCAGAGTAGACTGACATCAGTGTTTCCTTGGGTGTGGTTGTGCTAGGTAGAGTGGGAGTGAATAATGTTTCTTTGGACGTGGTTGTGTTAGTTAACAATTAACTCATCTGCCCTCCCGGTCTCCACTGTCCCACACTTCCCCATCACAAAGGCCCCTGCTGGCTCACAGAGGCTGGTCTTAGCTGAGTGGCTGGAGCTTTGCGAGGATCTTGCTAGCAAGCGCCTGCAGGGGTCCTTTCTTTTTCGGGGAGGTCCAGAAAAGGGGCAGACTGAAGATGTAGATAACACACAGGCTGAGGATCACAGCCAGTAGCCCCGCCCCCAGGGTGCTGGCCAGGGTGACGGACGGAGCGTGAGCCAGGAGCCACGCCCGCCTCACTACCATGTCCTGCTCGATGGCCTCCATCTGGAACTGGGTACCAATGATGCCACAGACATGGAAGAGCTGGTGGCTATGGCCTGCAGAAAGAGAGGATGGAGGAGGGGTGTCGACGGTGTCGGGAGGAGAGAGGAGGTACAGCGTTAATGACAGAACAGAAACAAATCATTCAAACGGCAGTATGACGATGGGAGACACACCGATGTAGTCGAAGCAGCCGGGGGCCAGGCGCTCAGGAAGGTGAGTGATGAAAAGGAAGGCAGTGAAGAAGGCCAGTGCGGTGTGGCGGTAATGTAGGGTGTTGGTCTCATTGTCAGTGCAGCCTTCTCCAGTGCACACAAACACCTGCAGAGAGACGGCACAGCATCAGCTGTAACTACCCGCTTAAACCACCCCCCGGGTCAGACCCTCACCTGGTGTAACCTGACTGGGAGATATTTACAATAACAATAGCACTGTTAATCGTATCACTATTATTATTGTAATTTTCATTATTGCAAGGTTCAGCAGATATGATTTTCATATCTCTCACATTTTACACATTGTACTGAAATGGTGGATATGGTCAAGAGAAAATTCAGATTGAGTGGCATGTTCTGGACAACAGCAGCCCCCCCCCATCTGAGATCTGAACCTGCAACATACCAACAACAAGTACCTGCTCCATACCAATGTTACCTCACACTTCTGCATGTAGAATGATCCTGATCTTGACAGCCACAGACAGGCTCTAAGTTAAACATAAAGGATGTGCTCATGGCCATGTGCAGAATTTATAATACGAACATCATTTTAAATTTCAGTTTTATTCTGCTAGTGGGCCATTGGCAGTGTTCAGGGAGGTAGAGAATGACCAGGCTCTGGCAGGTGCAGGTAAAGCACAGGTGTGCGGCTCACCCTGTAGAACAGTGGGATGTTGTCGAACAGGTAGGGGTAGGCAAAGGCCAGAACACGCAGGGCTTTGCCTAGCTTTGGGCTGTGGCACTCTGGAGCCCTGTGAGGCAGAAAGCAGGATTCTCTCTTATCTCAGAGTCTTACACAGTTTAAACCAGAGAAACCACAGATAGAACAGTGCTGCACCCTTCAGACTGACCACTGCAGTGTGGTACTGTGTCCTTGACTGTTATGAATAAGGAATTCAAACAAGCACAACATTCTATCAGACTCTCACCTTTTCAGTTTTCAGAAGCAGTCAGACTCTTACACGTGTTAATATGTAAGAATCTGATTAAGTCTGAAAAGTTAAGTGCCGTGTGGTTTATGGTTTATGGTTGAAGCCCAACGGGAGTGAGTGAAATCTTTATCAAGCCCAGTGTGTACAGTATCGCCAAGTCTTTACATTATATTTCAGAAGACAGGTCACCAGCCCCATGACTAAACACAGGCCTCTGAATGCATGTGGAGACACACATTTGCTTAGCTTCACTGGCATCAGTAATGTGTTCAGGTTATTTTAAGTGCTCTGTTGTGCATGAGAAACAGTGTGATTTTCAAAAAGAAATACAACTCAAAAAGTGACCTGACTATGTGCCAATACAGCAGTGCCTATATCAGTGCACTAATATGCTAGCACCTTCACCAATGCGCAAATGCAGCAGCACTTTGACCAATGTGCTAATACTGCATTCTGCTGCCTCATTCCCAGATAAACCCATCTGAGAGAAGATAAACTGTTGTACCTCCCCCCCCTGATCAGATCTGCCTGTGACCAGCTCACACACTGATGATAGTGTTGATCTCTCCAAACAGGACTTCCTGTTTTTAGCAACATTCAGATAAATGCATCGTCACACATGAGCAGATTCACTTTCTTAGAGTTTTTATTTTTTATTAGACATTAAGCTAATTCAGTTCATTCTGGTTTGAGCTGATTGGATCAGACTGGGAGATGTAGTGGAAGACAGCACTGATCAATGCATCTCCCATAAAAAGGTGAATGAAGCACTTCACAAAAATTACACATAATGTATCTTTAAAAATTCTACTAAAACCAGAAAGCTTCCATAATATGGTAGGAGTTGATATTATGGATCACCTGCCTCCTAATACCAGGTGAAAATTCATTTTTCCCCATGGCAACACATCATTGCTTTTAGGAGCCTGAGCCTTCTGTGGAAGGGCAGGGAGAGAGAGCTGACACAGAGGGACAAAGGACTGCCACAGGAACTGTCCTAAAATGCCTCTCTGTCACATCACACCCCTCCTCTTCTCACTACACTGGCTACCTGTTATGGCTCAGATAAAAATTTAAAGCCTACCCTACTGAGCAGTGACAAGAATGCTAACATTTCATTTCCAAACCCTTCGCTCCTGCCAGACCACTTTGCTCTGCTACCACTGGTTACCTCATCATCCCTTCTTAGAAGGGTCGTTCATCTCCAGCACGTCCCACTCTTCCCTTGCCCCTAAGTGGTGGAATGAGCTGCCTACAGCTGTCAAAACAGTAAGATTACTGTCTACGTTTCAGCACAGACTCAGAACCCATCTCTTAAGACTGCCTCTTGGTTTCCCTGAACTTTGACCCCTCTCCCTGATGGTGATCCTGATCCAGCTGGATATGTCTGATAAAAATATATGTTTTTGCACCTTATGGCAGCAATAACTCCCCTGGTCGTAATGTTTCTCATCATGGCACTATATTTCAAGGATGGCACTAATAATTTAGTACCTATGTAGTGAATTGTCTAACCCTATTGATGACAATTTTTGAATGTCACTCTGGATCAGAGTCTGCCAAATGAATGAATATAAATGTATATGTGTCTCAAAGGAACACTCAGTATGTGCCAGTTTGAAGGAAGCAGAGAATCTTTTTTGACGACATGGTCCATTTGACTGACAACTGGTTAGTGGATGCTAGACCTCACCGAAAGCAGCAGATTAATGACAGTGAGCACACAGCGGTTAAAATAACGGTTACCTTTTTACGACATTAGGGTTATACTGCAGAAAGGGCAAGCCAAGCCTTAGCAGATGAGAGGAGAGGGACAGAAACAGTTAGAGAGGGGTCCTGTTGGGCAACACTGACACAACAGCACATAACATTCAAAAGAATATAACATTTAAACAACTAAATTAGATATTTAAACAACTGCAAGCATTTAATGTTTAAACCACTGAAAGCATCTAACATTTAAACAACAGCATTAAACATTTCAATAACCAAATCCAACAGTCCTTGGCACATTGTGAGTTACATCCCATAACTCCTGATATGGCATTGGCAAACAAGATTTTAACTCTGGTTAGTATCTCTTACACATGAAGATAAAGATTAAAACTAATGTAGAAGAGACATGCTCCTTGGTCATGGACATCTACTCTGAGCAGGTGCTGCACAGATCCACTGATCTAAATGTTATCGGGATGGCTTTGCAGTGAATGCCAGCATAGAGCCCCACATGATTTTACCTGGAGTAGCAGGCCAGTCCAGTGCAGATGACTGTGTTGAGCACTGCTATGGGGATGTAGCATCGGTGGAAAGTGCTGTTCACCCATCTGTCCGGGATCACGTATGCAGAATAGGTTATAGCTGAACCTGTGGAGAACATACACAATCACACATGTACACACGTACACACATGCACATATACACACACCATAGATTTCTGTGTGTGTGTGTGTTCATTTGTGTGCTCTGACTCAGACAGCCTGTAGAAGCTGAGCTCTGACTCCCCCAGACTGTAGAAAACGAGCTCTGACTCACCCAGGCTGTAGAAAACGAGCTCTGACTCCCCCAGACTGTAGAAAACGAGCTCTGACTCACCCAGGCTGTAGAAGCTGAGTGCTCCGTAGTCGAAGAAGAAGCAGACATGGCGGGCGCGGGCGGACATGGTGCTGAAGGTGTGGGCACAGCTGGAGGCCAGCGGGTACAAGCAGGCCGACACCAGGAACACCAGCAGCGGCCACCTGAAGGCATCGCACCACGCATCCTGCATCAGCAGCACCACCAGCAGCTTCCACAGGAAGTACCTGCAGGAACACAGCACAGACGACATCCAGAAAGCCGTTAGCTTCAGCTGAGCAAAGCAGCAAGGCAGGCTGCAACAGGTGCATTATACATATTATATATGCCCTTATCCAGGGTCTGTATGTCCAGTGTGTATATTTCCACAGCTGGTTATTTACTGAAGCCATTCCAGTATAGTTCCTCACCCAAGAGTGCTACAACCTCACCCTGGATTTAACCCTTAACTCTTCTGACCACATTGCTGCCCCAAACTGCTGATAAGAAGCATCCATGCACTGCTGTCTGTTTCACGAGGTCAACATGCAGCACAAACCAATCAGATATGTGCTGCCTTTTAAGTTGCTCTTAACAGGAGAGTTTGCTAAATATCTGGCTTCAGAAGGAGACACTGCACTAAGTAAGGTACAGTGTGTTCCACAGTGCAGGAAAGGACTGGAAAGCACTTTGGCCTGACCTTGATTTCCAGTCTACAGTGAGTGGCTGCAGCACCCTGCAGGATAGCAGAGGCCTCTCCCTGTGCTCTTCACTGCACTAGTTAGCTGTTGCAGCTTTGCTTCAGTCTTCAGAAGCGTCTCATTAAAGAAGAATGACTTTGAAATGTTTACTAATTGCAGGAGCTCATTAGAGAACTTTACAGTGGAGCTCTGCTCATTAGCAGGAAAAACAGGCCCTCAGCTCTGTGTTTGTGGCGGATTGTCTGAGTGACGGCAGGCGTCCCCCTCCCCCCCGCCCTGTCCCACCCCAGCCTGCTCAGGCTCAGTGGGGGCGGTAAACAGCAGCTCAGGGAACATCGATGCGCAGAGTTACACGCCACAAACACACCCACTCCCCACTCCACTTCTGACACACACACAGGCAGCCGTTGCCATGGCGCTGCTGATTGCCTTATCTCAGCGCTTAGCGCTCTTTAGATTGCATGGTGTTTGTGTCACGCCGGCGCTCCAGATAGCGCTGGAGAGGGCTGTGGTATGGGCTGGCAGGGACCTGTCGGAATGTGAACAAACACCAGCCGCTGCACTGCGGCCTCACACACACACACACCCTGCGGGTGAAGGTGCACAGGTGATCCCCGCCCCTGCTATCCCCCGCTGCCCACCCCTGCATCCCCACAGGTGGGTTGCCCTCTTTTATATACACATTATAGCATGATTTTCCATGTGTACACCACCACACAAACAGCAGCTCGTAGTCCAATCACATTCAACCTTCAAACCACTTGACGCACACATACACACTGCTGTTTCTAATGAGCTGCAGGTAGATGTGTGGCACACAGCTCCTCTGGGGTCTGGAAGTGCCCGTGTGCTCCATGGTAGAGCGGTGCTATTAAATCCAGCATGAAAACAGGAGGCAGCTGCACACCTACACATCACACGCACCTCACTGCCAGGTGCTGTGGACTTTAAACAGGCAGAGGGAGGCTCTGCCATGACCACCTGCAGCAGAGGATCTCAGTACTGTTAAATCCACACTGATTTCTGTTTTCAGCTATTACACTCATATTATTGTCTGACTTTGAAGACAAATGTGTGCCCTGTCCCTTATAGCGTTCTACAATTCCACTAAACTTAAAAAATCTCCTTAAATCAACAGTAGGTGAAGGACACGCCCATCCAACAACCATCTCCACCATCAATATGCTACTAAGCACAGGTATTGAACACCTATGAGAGATTTTTTGATTGGTTACAATACACTTGCATTCCGTTACAGACTATGCTGTCATATGCTGTCACCTCATGACTTTTCCCAACCCTGAAACAGCTTGTTTGGTTATCTGTCACATTGTATTGCTCCTGCCCTGCCATGGCAATGATCAATCAGCACTCCGGGAACAATAAACAGAAATCTACAGGCAGCTGGAATAAGAGACATGCAGAATTTCACATGAGTGAGTGTGTCTGTGGGCGGGTCTGAGCAGTACCAGGTAGGCAGGAAGTGGGTCCAGATGTTGAGAGTCTCATTGGTCAGCTGAAAGAGGCTGAGGAGGCAGTCAGTGGCAGAGCTGCAGGGGTGACGGTACCCCGAGATGATGCTGTCCTCGTGGAACACCTGCAGGGGGCAGACGGTTGACGAGCGAAACGGGTCCCCCAATCAAAGAGAGAAAGCCAATGTAAGGGATTTGTTTCAGGTCTGCAAGGGGTGACTCTGAGATCTGAAAATGAGAGAATCCTGCACTTACTTTGGGCACCTGGTTGATGGTGAAGACGCGGGGCAGTTTGATGAGGCTCAGCATGCTGTAGGTGTGAGACGGGAAGGCAGAGTGAGGGGGGTGGGAGCCACACCTTTATACACCTGCAGTCCTGCTGCCCTGAGCCCCACCCCTCCAGAACACGCTGAGCCGTCCTCCACCGCTCCCCTGTGTGTCAGGCACCGGGTGAGGCAGCCTCACTGCTCCCAAGACCCCTCTCACAGGAGCCCACGGCAGGCAAGAGGCGGCTAATGAGCTCAGGAGAGGAGAGAGCAGAGAGCAGTCAGTCTCACACACACACAGATATATACACACACATATACATTCACATGCATGCATACATACATACACACACACACAGATAAATACACACATATATACATTCACATGCATGCATACATACACATACACACCCACAGATAAATATACACATGTATATATACATTCACATGCATGCATACACACACAAATACATGCATGGATACTCACATTGATACACACATGCATGCACGGATACACACACACAACATATTAACATGCACACACACTCAGAGCATACACACACATGCACATATAATCCATGGGGGCAGCACATATGATCAACAAGTTGTTTTTCTCTTCCAGCTTCATTGTATTCATCTCTCCATATAGACATGTGTTTGCCACAACAAGTCCCCTTGGACACAGCACAAGTCTTTCACCTCAGCTGTAATAGTGTCTTACACTACTGTCACCATTTTCCAGTCTATAATGATGATATTATTCCATTAAATACATGCACAGATCTGCCAGTTCCAACAGCAGCTTTGATAGGCAGCAAGGGTACGCTCAGGTTAGGAATACAGAGAGAAGAATGGTAACATTCTCCTATGAGGGGAGGGGGTGATTGAGTCTGCAGTGTTTTTACACCTGGCTGCTGCCTTGACAACCAACAGATGCATTAAGATGCTTCAGCATAGAACACGCCAGACTGCACTGTGTGCAAAAACACCATTCAGCTGTTCCCTCCAGAACCCAAAATGGACCTATACCCAGACATACATCCTCTGTGCATTCTGACCCATGTAGCAAACTTGGCACTCCTGAAGCACTGTGGGACATTACACTTGCTTACACTTGCGTATGTGGTATTTTTTAAGTTGAGCCCCAGGAGAAATATATGAATGTAGAATCTGAAACTCTTTGAAACTGCTGGCCTCTCACTAAGGTGGTCTGTGATAGTTACAATCACAGCCGCAGCTTAAAATCACAGGGTGCATGGTTTACTGCACTCCACTTACTGCCTGGCACCCCAAATTCACCCTCCATGAGAGCGTGATTCACCCAGATGGAGCAAACAAACACCATCTCACTGCAGGCATGACAGGTAACACTGTACGCACCACTGGTCACAGGTGTCAATCTTCTGCCATGGGGTTGAGTGGTGTAGGGTCAAGTTCAACAGCTCATGGACAGGGATCAAAGGTCAGGGAGTTTGAAAAGTCATCATTTCCCATTCAGCACACACCTCAGTTTCACTCATTTTGGGTGAAACTATGGATTTCCATCCCTGTGGGTCAGAGCTGCAGCTGCACAATGCATTGAACCTGCTGCTATTCTTGGCTGCTGCTCATCTTTAAAGCTCTTTTCGTAAAGGAAGAGTCCTGAAAAACATACCCTTGTTAACCCCGCAGTTGTCTGAGGTGGGGCAGCTATTTTACACTGGGATTGGACTAAGATGGGATTTGTCTCAATAGCTACTGTTTATATTTTAAAAAAATCATTTTTCTATTCTTCTTTGCAGATAGAGAGAGTGATGTTTCAATGGTAGTATTGAATGTGCGAAGCCTGGGACTTGCTGTGAGATACTGATTCTGTTTTCTGTATTTAATGCTGCTCTGTAGAGAGTCCACACCAAGGACTGCTCACCTGTAATGTTTACACTTGTCAGATGCCCTCAGTGGATAACTCTTCCATTGCAAAACTCACCCCACAGACATTACACACTGAATTAAACACCTTGAGCCCTGAGAGAGGAAGCTATGAAATCCCAGGGCCATCTCACTGTCACACCACACGCACACACACACACACACACACACACACACACACACACACACACACACACACACAGTGTCCTGATCGCAGGTTGAAACATCACAGAATCAGCTGTAAATTTCTAATGATCCATGAGAAAAAATTAACTCATTCTAATGTTCCATGAGAGCAAATCTATCTTGAATGATATAACCATTCTCATACTGCAAATGATGCAGGAGACCTATATGAAGCAGTAATAGATCTCACTCAGGGGTTATACTCTGCCAACAGCACTACTTTTCATCCTCCCAGCTGAGGATAGTGATCACCAAAAAGAAGCTGAAGGATCTTTCAGAGCTCTGTATTTAGGACCACAAAGAAATGGAACACATTCAGGAAACCAAATGAACAAGGACGTTAGATAGCCTGTTGTAACCTGGTGTTGAACCATTCACAAGAGGGAGGAGGAAAACACACCTTTTTAGCCTTGAACACCTGGGTTTTCAATCTCTCAATGAACTCTAATTAAAGTCAGTGTGTCCATTTCAGCACCTGCAACATATTATTCTACAGTTTGCTTCATACAATGTCTGTCTTTGTAACTGTCTAATCCATTAGTATCCATTGGGATAACAGTAACAAAAAATGAACATTATTATTTTGCTTTTAATTAACTTCAGTTAATTAAAGTCAAACAGATCCCCCTGAGAAAATCTGTATTTTTATTTTTATGTTTTATTTGATGACCTGTTTTATGAGTAGTAGTACTAGCACTACAGCCAGTAGATGATTTGTTCATTTTTAACAGGGGGGGTGACAGATGCACAGGCAACACTGCTAACTAGGGGATGGAGAGGGGGGATGGCCGGTTAACAAGGGGGATGCATTTTGGTCATTTTGCTAACAAGGGGGATAGCATCCCCCCTCAAATCGCCTACTGGCTACAGCTGATAATAAGCATACGTTTATTGTCACTAAAACTGAGTGACATGTAAGTCTTCTCTTCAAGTGATCAATGTTCCATTAATATATAAATTTGTCTAAAGGAATCCTCGGAGAAATGAACAGAACTCTGACTACATTTCCATCAGAGAGATTAGAGTCAGAGATACACATATGCATATTTTCACTCTGAGCATTTGTGTTTCACTGTGTTTTGCAAAACCATACTGCATGGATTAAAAGTAGGTTATGCTGTTTATCTCATATGAGCCAGAAAATCTATTCCGAGCTCACAACCACTTGGCAGATTATCACCTGACTCTTAATGCGCACAAACACGTAATTAAAGCAAGAAATAAACAAACATGTAACCTGGCATACACGTCAAACTGTCAAGCAGTATATAGTATAAACAAAATTCTTACTGTTGTGTATTGTATCGGGAGGTGAGCGCAGTTTGGCGATTAGAAACAGAAAGCGGTATACAAAGCGCACCCATGCTAATAAAACCCTGCGAAGTTGGGGTTAATTTGTCATGTCTCTGTGCGCTGAACTGGGCACTGAACTGTTAAAACTGGTGATCAGGGCTACTTACTGTATTTCCCTCTGCAAAAGGTTTTCCCTGCAAAACTTTCCTTTCTGAGCTGCCGAGGTTTCATAATGGAAGTAAAGCAATAAAGGCGTTCGTCTTACACGTTAGTTTCCGTGACAGGTATTGGGGGAAACTGGACAGGCATGCATCAGCCGCAGCTATCGCGCTGCCGTTCCTTGCTCTGCGTTATCACTACGGTTCTCTCGAGACGGTCCACACCCTCTGTCGCCCTCCTTTCTGACAGTGATTGACAGGGAAACTGTTTTCCGTGATTTCGCCGGCAACCTGTGCGATGCCGAACCGCTCCCACTGAATAAACTGCGCGCCCCCTGAGAACTGTTACCTGTGGACGCTGAGTGTCCAAACCTTGCGCACCATTGTAACTGCAGTGTGTTGTGTTAGTAATAGAAATCGCATTGCCACTAAGTTGCACGTGTTTTAAAATAGAACCACATATTTGTGTGTAATTACCATAAACACTTGAGCCTTGAGTTTTTATTGCTAGGTCGAGAGTGTCTTGAACAAGATATTCATGTGATAAAATGTACTGTATGCATATGTGGTCTTACGCAATGTCTTCAACGATAAAACATATGACGTTAACTACAACTTGTTGCCGATAAGAATTACATAGAATTACATGTGTACACAAATGGTCACAGGTTTTGGGGTACAGGTATTCCACGACCTCACGTTTCCGCCCCACTGTGCCCATATCGTTAACTACTGTCTAAAGCAGTTCTCTCGTTTTCATCTGTCACTCCGCTTCTGGCGTCACGTGTCCTCATCGGTTCTAGAAGAGGTTACGCAAGTGGAGTGACAGCGCTTGGTCTGAACACCTTCCCACACGACGGGGGTATAAACCCCCAGATGGCAGAGTTCTGACTTCCTTTGCACACTCACGAACACACGTATCACATGTCACTCCTATCTACATAGTATTCGAGATGAATGCGAGATTTCAGAGGTGAACAGATGGGCTGACAAATTTTGTGTATGAATTTTTCGAAGTAATTCTACGTTACACTCACGGGTGCGCGTAAGTTGTTGATACTCTCATGGCTGAAATATGTAGGTCAGGATTTATGAGATCGCTCCAGCCGAGTGCACAACTCACACCAGCACATGAATTAATTTTGAGAGTGAGCTGACAAAATGTCGAGTCGTTTTTCCCTACATTGAAACGTTCTCATTTCTATGTGGTGTGAACAACCCAAAGCTGCGAAAACAGCCTCAAACACACTTTCAGAAAATGCCCTGACTGAGGTATCGTGTTATACCTTGGGAAGATAATTCACATTTTATGGAAAGGAGGGATGCAGTCTGTGACGGTATGTACAGAACTGCCCAATGGCTTTATTTGCAGGAGAGCAAACACATCACACTTATTACACAAAAGCATGAAGCAGGCGTGCGTGGGACTACATGCAACCTGCGACTAAATGCCCACGAGAAACCCGCAACCAGAGAATCTCTGGAAAGGCGAGCACGCGGTTTGTGTAAGTGGTGCGATTACTCTGTGATTTGAGAGGACTTAGGTCAGTGATTCCCGACTCTTGTCTGGTCCGGATGCTTATATCAAATCAGCTTTGGTTGAGCTGTTTATTAAATATGGATCTGTGGTCAACATCACTCTAACCTTGGCATAAGCGGGATGTCTTAGGTAACTAGTACCACTTGCCGTAAAGGTTTGTGTTTTTTCTCCAACAGTACGCTCCAAACCATCCATCAGCAGACTTTGACAGAATAAAACCTCCTGTCATTATGTAAATTAGTCAGCAGAGGGCAGTGTTACCTTTGCGGCTCAGAGACATCCCAGCCGCAGGCCGTTTCACACACAGAGGAGATGAGGTAGACCAAGCAGGAGTGTGTTTGGCAGGGTGAGGGGGGAGCTTTGGGACATCTGAGGTTTGTGAACAATATGTTCACCACAGAGAACTGGGGAATTCCATGGTGAATGTTTTGCCTCTGAGACCAACGAAATGCTTTGTTTTATTCTGTGTGTACACTAAATAGGTCTGATCTAGCACTTTGCAGCGGATACCAACTTCATCAAATTGACAACTTCTTTGTCCGATTTATGCTGTATCTTGCTTGTCTCGTCTGGCTGCTACGGGCATGAATACATTATTAACGAGCATTAAGAAGCACAGATGCTTCTGGGTGGGGCCGCGGGGCCGTGGGCCGGGATACAGGGCAGCTCCCTGCAGGCCCAGTACAGCAGCATCGCCACAGAGATGACCTCTGACCCAGCTGCTCTTGTCACAGCTATATCCCCACTACATCGCTCTGCTGGGAGAGCATGGCGGTCAGCATCAATCATTCATGGGTCTAACCAATTAGGAGTCTGGACTTTCCTCTCCCAGAGCAAGCTTAACCCTGCTACGCTCACAATGGTAAAAGCTGAATGAAAAAATTTATCTCTTCTATTTAAAGCGCTTTTTTTTTTGGGGGGGGGGGGGGGGGGGGGGGGGAGTCAATGCCATGTCTCAGAGTGGTGTATGGGTTTTAACTTTTCTGGTTAATCTATTTTATTTAATCTGTCAGGAGGGCCAACAGACTAATCTAAAACAGCAAACTATCAAACATTTTACTGATGGTGGACAGACCACAATTGGGAAAAATGAGGAAACAAGTACATTTTCTGTACAACCACCGTCTCTATTGCTCCCACCTCCATTTTCCCTGCCTTCCTCATCCCCTTAAGCCCCGCCCAACTCATCACTCAAACTCTACCCCCCCCCATGCCTAATCATCTGTTGGGCCTACTTCATTAGTGGCATATTTCATCTTTCTGTACCTGGGTCAGCAAGACCTCCGGAGTAACTGCTGTTGCTCAGTCCTGCTGGACCTGGGTCAGCTAGACATCTGCTGTGTTAGTCGCTACAGCGCTAACAGCCAGGGCCAGTAGAGAGGAAGGAGAAAGTGGAGTGAAACAGCAGAAACCCAGGAGCCCCAGTGTGTGCTTAAGGAGAGAGATTAACGCCCCCGTCAGGACGAGGGTAATGGCATTAGACTGAGGTGTACAGGGCAGCACTGCAGTCTATAAACATCACAGAGGCTGTGAGTGAGTTTACTGCCCACACTGGTGCCACTCTTTTACTGACCCCATCAATTCCACTGCCTTGAGCTGTATGTGTAAGAGTGTGTGTGTGTGTGTGTGTGTGTGTGTGAAACAGAGTGTGCGAGACTCAGAGAGAATGTGAGAGACAGAAAGAGAGCCCGCGTGTATGGGAGAGACATTAATAGGGTGTGTGTGCATATATACAGTGGCCTGAGAAAGTATTAATTCGTCTGGACTTTCACCACATTTTGTTTTTACAGCCTGAAACCTTGATCAATGTAGATGTTTTTTCTTCTCATTTATACAACTGGCTCTATGCTTTCAATGTGCTAAAAATGGAGGCTAAAAATGAATTCATTAAGAACAAAACTCATAAGAAATTTCATCGGAAAAGTATTCACCCCTTTTGCAGTAACTCCCCTAAATAAGCTGTGGCTCAGCCAGTTGCATTCAGAATTCACAACAATTTATTGGATGGTATCCACCTGTGTGTATCTGAATTGGTTAGCATATCTGTCTGTGTGAGGTCCCACCATTGACTTCATATTTCCTTCTATGGAATGCCCAAAGGAGCTTTTCCAACAACTCGGGAAAGAGCTGTCAACAGACACAAGTCAGGGGAGGGTAGAAAGATAGAAAGATTTCCAAAGCTTTGAGCATCCCACAAAGCACCCATTGTTAAGAAATGCAAGGAACACAAAATTACCCAGAATCTTCATCGACTAGGTCGTCCTTTTAAAACTGAGCAGCCAGGGAAGAAGGGCATTGGTCAGAGCAGCAACCAAGAGGCACTGAAAGGCCTACAATGTTTCTTGATTGAGATGGGAGAAACTGCATGAGACAACAATTGCTCAGGTACTCCACAAATCTGGGCTGTATGGTAGGGTGGCAAGGAGGAAGCCATACTTTTAAAAAAAATCATATTAAGTCCCATTTGGAGTATGCAAAAAGGCATACAGAAGCTGCTCAGACAATGTGGAAGAACATTTTTATTTCATTAGACCAAAAAATTGAGTTGTTTGGCCTTAATGCTAAAAGCTATGTCAGGCGAAAGAAGGGCACTACTCTGACAGCACCATCCCCACTATGAAGTATGGTGGTGGTGCATTATGTTGTGGGGATGCTTTACATTGGCAGGGACTAGTAAGCTAGTCAGAATCAAAGGATGAACGGATGGAGAAAAATACAGGCAGATCCTTCAGCAAAACCTAGAACAGTCTGCAAAAGAGCTCAAACTGGGATGGAGATTCATCTTTCAACAGGACAATGACCCCAAACAGAGCCAAAGCAACCCTACAGTGGCTGAAAAACAAGAAAGTGAATGTCCCTAGAGTGACCACGTCAAAGTCCAGAGTTAAACCCAATAAAAATTCTGTGGCAGTGGCTGATTATAGCCGTATATTGCTGGTCCCCACATAATGTGCAACAACTAAGCAGTTTTGCATGGAAGAGTGGGCAAAAATTAAACACGCAAAATGTGAAACCCTTGTGAAAACGTGCCACAAAAGAGTCGCTGTAATTTCTGCGAAAGGGGGAGCAACTAAATGCAAAATAACTCAGGAGGGTGAATACTTATCCAAGCTGGATCTTTCTGTTTTCTATTTTTCATTCAATTTTCTTTTTCAGTAAAAATGATTTTCCTCTATTGAAATTTTGAGTATGTTTTGTTTATTGTGGGGGGGAAATCCATTTGCAATAAACTTTCAGGTTGTAACTCCAAAGGGGGTGAATTCTTCCTACAGCCACTATATGTGAGGAAAAAGAGTGTATTTTCACTGAACGTAAACCTCTTGTGTGTAATTGCACTGGCATAACAGCCGAACATCAGGAGAGGAAAAAAAAACCTTGCAAACAGATTAAGAAAAGATGCCTTTATTTTCCACCTTTAAAAAGCCCTCTTCATTAAGCACAAAGATGTGGCTCTTATATAAACGCTCCTCTGCATAAAAATGCTCGCATGTGCAGATTGTGCTTCAATTGCAATGTCCCACCCCCACCCCCCCCCCCAACCCACAGCGACAGGAATCCAGTAAACAATTTATTGCATATGCCACATGTGACTGCAGCCACACATCAAACTGGTGAAGAGTGGAAACTACAGAGATAGAGGAAAGAAAAGGGCTGTTAAATTATCAATGACACCATGAACAGCAGCAGCTTTAGTAGAAAGGCTTTGCACATCGTCCGAAGACGATGAGCAGCCCACTCAAAAGAAGAAATCACGCCGTGGAGCTAGTTGTGCTTTTGAGCCATTCGCCCCAACAGCTTACCCGCAGTGTATGATTCCATGATGATAAAATAACACACAAAAAGCTCATTAGCCCCACCCTATCGCACCGGAGTCAATTTTCCCTTTAAATCCTACGATCCTAACTGAATCCTGACTCCACTGTTGCACATATCCCCTTTGATTGCTGCCATCAAGATCCCTTCACTCTATTCTACAGCATCTAAATATAAAAAAATAGTTTAGTAAAAGGCAGCTTGTTTCCCTTTAAGAAGCTGTTCACAGCTCTTCTTTCTCAGACACATCTGTATTCCTACATCTGATTAATAATTAAACGTACCATGGAAACCCCCGAGACACAACCAGTGCAAGCTGTCGTTCTCCATTCTGAACGTCGTGAAAACTCAGTCAGCCTCTCTCTCCATTCTAAACTCAGTGTGTCCTTCTCCATTTGGAACATAATGAAACCACAGACACACCTCAACTTTGGAACGTGCAGCATGCGATTTGAGCGTTTTGACCCATTAGACTCCACCCCCTTCGCCCTATTAAAACGGCTTCCTGTTCCTCATGCTGCATGAGGCAGAGGATAATGACATGAGTGTAGTGTTACCACAGACTCCTGGTCAACACAACGGTCAGAAAGCTGCTCATTACATCAGAGGGAAGTGCCCAGAGAGACTGCAGTACCAAAGACAACTTAAAAGGTTTCGAAATCTTGAAAAGGAGACAGTGAGCATGTGTGTATTCTCCCAGAATCCTCCACTGCCCTGGTCCCTGCCATCACTGCACTCTCATATCTCACTACTCATGACCACAACCTCCACATGGGTGCAGCCAACCCCTCCATGAGGTTACACTGTCACAGTGTCCAATCAGCATTAACACCCAGCCCAAGACCTCTGGAATTAAAGATCCATGTACTGAAGATTCAGATGTCTGTGCTTTAAAAAGCTAGTCAGCAATTTACTGACGAGAGAGAGAAAGAGAGAGTGAGAGACTCAATGTTTCACAGCTCCTGAAACTCCATTCAAATTATTCTGCAGTATCTGGATATAATATTAATTATGTCATTAGAGCTCCAGTGGCCGTCTGCCTGAAGCCCTGCAATAGGAGCGAACAGAGCTCAGTCAAGCTGGGTGAGACTCCAGAGCACTGAGAGCTATTTCAGTAAGAGAGCACAGCCAGCTGACGGGCTTACAGCACAGAGCTGGTGTGGATGTAGGCAGAGGTCAGCAGCCACAGCTGCAGCTGCCTGCATGTATGCAGAGTCACTGCCACTCTGCAGTCCTACAGCCTCCACTATTACCAACCAAAATGGTATATCATGCTCCATCATATAGCTGTATGGGGCTGACTTGATGTGTGGGGAGCCAATTTCATTTCCTGTCTCACACGACACAGCAGGGGAGCACACTCTGGAGGGTTTTTTAAACATGCTCACCTTCGGGTACCTGGAGAATGAAGACCCCATCACAGGGTCAGGAAGGGTCTTCTGTGTTTGGGGAAACTTTAAATTGAAACGGAACCTACAGTTATGGGATGGAGGTCCCTGGCTCCAATCTTTACTCCAGTTACAGCTGTATAGTTATATGTTTGCCTGCCTGATGTTGCATGTGTTGGCCACATGTTATAGCAAGTGTTAAGCTACATGTTACAGGCAGTGCTTGGCTACATGTTACAGGCGGTGTTGGGCTACATGTTACAGGTGGTGTTGAGCTACATGTTACAGGCAGTGCTGGGCTACATATTACAGATAATGTTAGGCTATGTGTTACAGGCGGTGTTAGGCTACATGTTACAGGTGGTGTTAGGCTACATGGTCTAGGCAGTGTGTGTTAATGCAGCTCTCAGAGATGCCTGTTAAAGTAGCCTCCTCACTTCCTGTCCAGATGTAGAGCACAGAGTAATCCTCCTTTAGTAATCCAAGCCTAATCCGACCAATCCCAGATCAGCCGCCTGCACAGTCAGGCTCTCATCCACCCAGCCGTTTACTGATCCTGGGTCACTGAAGGATGTGTGTACAGTGATCAGACAGCACCCCGGGGAGCTGTACTGATTCCTCTGAGAAACTCAGACATAATGCTAAAAAGCACCCATTTCCACAGACCAATCTATCAGAGACTGAAACCCTCAACTGAACTGATTAGCACCTCCAGAGTCTGCAGCTTTAATTCAGACAGTAATATACAGAGCCCTGATGGCTGAGTGTGAGCAATGACCTGGGATAACAGATTCATGGCAGCGCTGCAGAGAGGGGGTATGGCCTACAGAAGTCCATGCCCTAGTCTCAATGCTCAGGGGCACATTAAATGCATCTAATGGAGCAACATATTTCAATAACAACAGGTTTAGCTGGGCTGACTTATACCCACCACTGTGACATCAGGTGGCCCTTCTGAATTTAGAGTGTGTAATATACTCCATCCTTACCCATCTGAAAAAAAAACATCGAATCACAATCGCCCGCGGCAGAGACATACCTGAAACAACACCTGGACCTGTGGGACTCCAGACAGAACAACAAGGCATGCTGGGATTCCAATGTCTGGCATAAATTGAAAATGTACTGTGTTTATTTGTCTCTTTGGGGTTAAGATGTCCAATGGCCTAGTGAAGTTTCCGCTCTGAACAGTCTAAATGTTGAAGTCAGGCCGGTCAGCAGGATGTAAGAAAACGCTGTGTGGTATTCTGAACAAAAAAGACCATCTTTACTTTGCACCTGAGGCAGTCTGTTTGTCCTGTGTCCTGCACCAGTTTCCTGTAAAAATAAATGTCTGAAGCAGATATACACTCGCTCTCTAACACACACTCACACTCACACTCACACGCACACTCACACACACACACACTCACACACTCCGCAGCAACATCGGTGACCTGTGAAACACTGCTCTAACACACATCTGTTGGACCACAACCGAGAGGAGTGAGCAATGAGCGCATCCGCCCTCGCCTGCCCTGCGACATCGTTCTCCCAGCCGGCGTCTCGCCCCTCGCCCCACCCCGCTAGCGTCCGAGGGGAGAAGTGTTCTGGCGCCTCCTCATGGCTAGAGGAGGGCTCTAGTTGTGCTTGGCCCGGCCGCCTTTCAGGTAGCTCTTCCAGCGCTTGACGAAGTCCCTGAAGATGGGCGCGTTGTCGATGGAGGCCAGCAGCTGCAGCTGGTTGATGTGGGTGGTGTGGTAGTCCCAGCGCGCCAGGTTGGGGGCGGAGCCCAGCACCAGGTGCCGCAGGTCGTAGATGGTCCCGGAGCCCGTGTCGAAGAGCGGCAGCATGGCCTTCAGCGACTCCATGCCGCGGCTGAACAGCACGCCCGCCTCCCGGCCCAGCTCCGCCCCTGCCGTCTCCGCCAGGTCGTACAGGCCGATCAGGGAGTAGATGAAGCCGTTGAGGACGAAGGAGGAGGGCGTGGTGGGGTACTCCTCGTACCAGTCGTACTTGTTCATGAAGACAGCCTTGACACCGTGCTGCTCCGAGGGCAGGCGGAAGGGCCCGGTGGCCCGCAGGGCGGCGCTGAGGTAGGCGGAGTCCCGCGTCAGCAGGTACGCCCGCACCAGCGTGGAGATGGCCTGGCCCTGTGCCATGGCGGAGTACCAGCCCGGTTCCAGCGCCCGGAAGCCCTCGCCCAGCTTGCGGGTCACCATGATGGGCCAGCCGCCCCGCTCGTCCTGGTTCCGCAGCAGCCAGTCGCTGGCGGCGAAGAAGGCAGCGGTGTGGGCAGTGCTGGAGATGGTGACGTTGTCGATGAAGCCGCGCCCCTGCAGGACCAGCCTGACCACCCGGCGGGGCAGGATCTTGGTGGGCTTGACAGCCTTGGTGTTGGACAGGCCCACGCCTTTGCGCAGGTCCGTCAGCAGGTCCCGGGTCACCCTGCTCCATGCGCTCCGGGGACCCACCCCGTAGGTGATGTCGCGGTCCCTGAAGGCGATGAGCTGCGTGCTGGTGACATAGTGGATGACGAACGGGGGGCTCTTCTCTGTGGTTTCCAGCACCACTGACACACTCCCGTTGGACACGAACTTCAGGTCGAAGGAGATGATGAAGTCCTTGGAGTTACCCAGAGGCAGGGAGATGCCCTCAGAATTCTCTGCACGAAAAAAAAATACACAATCGTAATAACGTATGGTGGGGACTTTTTATAGCTTTAAATCTTCTTTCTTAGTTTTGTTCTTATTAAAAAGAGGCTTTGCTATGGCCTCTGTTCCCAGGGGTTCTGTAAATCTGTATGTCTGGGAGAATGCTGGGTCCCTGCAGTTAATCAGAAAAAGAGACTCCAGTCTGTGGGAAAGAGAAGTCTTGGCCCAGACCCTGCTAAGAAATCCTTTTAAATTCTCTGTCCCCACGCAAGGCAGTGGGGCCCTGCTGTCTGCACACCTTTTCCCTTAACTGTGCTGTACACCCCCAGTCTGCCCTCACAGTGACACAGACGCAGTGCTTAACTCTGCACCCCCTGCCCCTCCATCACCCGGACCACTGCTTTTCAGATCAACCTCACAAGCAGAGCAAGGACTCATGTGAATCAAATGAAAACTGTGCAAGTGCTCCTGTCAGCTAACAGCACTTCTCTATCCCATCGACTGGTGAGTCACTATGAACACATCATGGTTAAGCCTCCACCTCCAATCACTAATCAAAAGGACAAAAGGGGTAGAAACTGTATCACTGGTAGAGAGCTGTTGGGGGTGTTGTAGGGACAAAGCTGTTGGGGGTGTTGTAGGGATAGAGCTGTTGGGTGTGTCATAGGGACAGAGCTATTGGGGGTGTTGCAGAAGTAGAGCGTATGCTGTTGGGGGTGTTGTAGAGTGAGCGTGTTGTTGGGTCAGTTCCCGTTAAGAGTAGCAAGTGTCAGTGTGCCTGCTGAGGACAGTCTGGCTGCCCATTTCTACTGCTGTTTAATGCACTCATAAATCCATTACTTTAGGCAATCCATGGAGTAAGTGGATTTGTGCAGGCCCTGTGATTACTCGGCTGTCAATAGAGGATGGGACAGGAATACAGAGGAGATCCAGTGTCCTCTCTGTGTCCTGATCAGTCTGCCCTAAAGATCATCGCCTCTTTCAGCGACAGCCATTACTCCTGCGGGACTCTGAGGAACAGCACTGCTAATTCTAATGGGTATCGATTAGCAGCGCATACAGGCATTACTGCAGTATTAACAACAAAGCACACACTGGTGCCAACATCAGAACATCTCACTCATCCTGATGATATCTCACTACGCTGTGTCCTTGTCACACACATGCACAAAGACAGAGGGCTGTCTAGTCGGTTCATAACTCGTAGTTCTTGATGGCATAGATAACCAGGTGGTCCAGCACAGATTACAGCAAAATATGCTGAAGAAAAGAGGACATTGATTAAAAGCTGAGGAATAAGTCAGTGCGATGGTAGAGACAGAATGCCAGGAAACATTAGAGTAGTGTCAGTACAGTAGAGTAGCCTGTACTGTGGTAGATTAGTGTGCGCTTGCAAGTACACAGGCATGTGAGTGGTATTCAGTAGAGCAACATGTTTGTAGAGCAGGATGTGACTAGAATAGATCAGCATATGAGTAGCTAATAAGTAGCATGTGAGTACAGCAGCAGGAACAGAGTAGCATGCAAGTAGAGCTGCACAAGTAGAGCAATGCGTGAGTAGCATTAGTAGAGTAGTATGTGAGTAGCACAGCATGTGAGTAGAGTGGAGCATGAGTATCCTGTGATAAAAGTAGTGTGTATGTATTGTGGGACTAGAACACTGTACCTGCTGCAGGTCTTAGGATAGACAAGCATGAGGCAGCAGAGTATGAGTATCGTGTGAGCAGAGCAGCGTGTGAGTAGAGTATGTGGTGGCCGGGTACCTGGAGTGCTAAACTGCCGCACGGTGGTGGCACGACTCTTGTCATAGACGCGCGTGAGAGAGCAGCCCTTGGGCACGGTCCAGGCGCTGGGGCGGCTGTCGGGCTCCTCGGCCGTGTCGTACAGCTCCACGTGGGGCGGCCGCTCCGTCAGGTTCTTGCTGTAGTGGCTCAGGCCGTACTGTGCGATCTGGATGGCGTAGAAGTAGCCCTGCGGGCCCCACTGCGTGGACAGGGGCACACCTAGAACCAGGCCGACATAATGCATTAGATCGCAGTTGGACAGGGTCAGATGCTGGAGTCACAAATCTCCACCGACCAAATGTTCCCATTAATCCCCTTTAGTGAGGAAACAGTCTCCACTCCAGTTAATGTGCCGATCTGCATGGATCTGAGAGGGTCTGAAGCTGGAAGGCATGCGTTTTAAGATGAGCCAAATCACCAAGTCCGAATTGAAGGCCATCGTGTTTGATGTACAGGCTTGGGGGGTGTTTGTGAATAAGGTTTCTACAGTTAATGGAACATGGAGGAAGAGGCTTTAAGCTCTTGAAGTCTCCAAAGCAGAGAAGCAATGTAAGAAACTCAAACAGCTTGCATATTGGTAAGTATGTATCACAGGACAAACCCAAGTAAAATCCACCTTGCCATGTCAGCCCTCACTGTGGGACTTTGAGAGGTAGGAGGAAACAGAGGAGGAAGCAGAGGTAGGCCTTCTGCAGGCTCACCGCCCTAATGTTACTGATGCAGACAAGTGCAAGAAACAGAATAATCCCAGCTCTGTCACGCTTCCCAGCATGTGACTATAAACAAAATAACAGTTTCAAGAAGAATAATGAGGAGATGCAGGCTGATCGGCTTAGTAAAGACAGGACTAAAGCGGTTCCATTCTTCATTTGCACTGGGTGTTTGAGCGCAAACTTGCAAGGCGGCACTGGACGGACTCCAGCGTCTGCGGCTGACTAATGATGGCGTGTCCGGGGGGGAAAACGTTTAAACACGGTATTGATTTCCTAGGACACTTTTAATTGCGCACCGAAAGGTAATGAGTTTGTTAGAGACTTATTCTCATTACGTCCTACTGCAGAAAATATGCACCCTGGGTAATCTTCTGCTATCAGGAGAAATCCAATACTAATCGCACTGCAAATACGAAACAAATGAAGCGTGGGCAACTGCGCGGGGCTTGGCGTATTTACAAGCAAAGGCAGAAAACGGCCAACATGCAATGACACCCTTGTCATTACAGCACTGCTGAAAAGGGTGACCCCATACACAAAGGAAGCGCCATCAGACCTGCAGTCTGAACTCTGAATTGGGAAATGGCCTAAATGGACACATGATGTTAATCAGGCATTACTTCACATTGTGCCAGTGCCTCAGAAACAAAGCGGTTGACATTACTCCCATTCGGCATATGAAAAACAGCCACACGATAACCGAGTTACAGTGCCAGTATAACCTGTTAGAACTTTGGAGAACTGGGCAAAAGGTAACATGGCTTTAATCTGGGCCTGAGTTGTTTAGGATGATCTCATTTCATTACAGTAAAGTGGCAGAATGGAGGAGAGTGTTAAAGGCAAGGTCACAGGAATGGTCTCTGTTAGACATCGGGGGGGGGAGAGAAAGGGAGAGGACACAGAGAGAGGGAGAAGGAAAGGAAGGAAGAGAGAAGACACAGTGAGAGAGATGGGGGGCAGAGAGTCCGCTGTTCTCAGTCAATCAGCAGTCTCCCTTCAGTCTGTGAACAGGAAGACGCATATTTCTGTGAGGACAAAATGATGCTCCATTAGGTTTGGGGTCAGAGCAGTCAGGTCCTCCAGTCTGCAGAATCAATCCAGTTTGCATTTGCTTAATGTGAGCCCATTGATAATGCATTATTCACTCAGGGGCCTGGTTTCCTGGAAACTTCTCCACGTTGCCATTTAAATCACTGCCAGTGTAGAGGAGAGGACCGGTGTGTGTAGATAACTGAGAATGTAGAGGAGGGGTGTGTGTATATCAGTGATCGTGTGGAAGAGGGGTGTGTATAAACCAGTGACAGTATAGAGGACAAATGTGTGCTCTATACTGCACGCAGTCATGAAGATCTGCTATAACGGCATGTTCTGACTGACACCGACAGCTACCTTGAAACATTGATCAAAACCCAGTCAACAAGAATGATGGAGACAAAGCAAAAAAGCACATCAAAGCTAAATTCTCTGCTAAATTTACAGTTATACCTACTGTGCATTCAGACAAAACCATATGAGGACACAGATAGCCTATATTCTGATCAGATATTCTGCTCCAGCTTTCCTTCCTTGGTATGGTTGGTTGCGCATTCCTATGCTGGCTACAGATGCTCTATTTGAGACCAGGCCCCTTCATGAATATTCATGATGAGCCAGCAGATCATCTTAAAGCTTCTCATAGCTTTAGTACTGGCAGAGAGAGAACTTTCAATGCGAGGCGTACATAGCTGAATATCTGGACAGTAGATAGAACGGCTTTGATAAAGGAACCAGTACAGAGCCCCATCACTGCGGATGCTCACCTTCCACCCCGCTGATGCACTTGACACGGTCGCGCACCTCCACGTTGTAGCCCTCGAAGGACATGAAGACGCCATCGGGGTGGTAGTGCTCGCGCTGGGCGTACACCTTGGAGTAGCTGTGGGAGAACTCGAAGCGGTCGTAGCCGTCGTACTGCACCAGCTTGCCGTACACCTCGAAGTACTTCTCCACCCAGCTGAAGGGCAGGTACACGTCGCTGCCCTCGCGCCGGCCCTTGATGGTGACGTCATCGTTGATCAGGCAGTCGATCTCCTCGTACTTGATCCCCCCCGCTATGGGGGGCGGCTCCGGCGGCTGCGGCTGCTGGGGGTTGCCGTTGTCCTTGGGAGTGGCGGAGGGTGGCAGCCTGGGGGCGGGGCGGGGGGCGGGGTCTATGGCGCACCTGTTCCACAGCAGTATGGTGATGAGGGTGAAGACGGCACAGATCACGATCAGAGTCTTGTAGTTCACCCGTGCTGCCAGGCAACGCATCTTCACTGCAGACCTGCAGAAAACGTGTGCACAGACAGACACACACACACACACACACACAGGTCAGTTAAAAAAGGCAGCACACTTGAGGATGGACAGGACTGGAATGTGCCAGATGGCCTTTATTAGACACACAATCAAGAAAAATCCAGTGAAGAAAAGCATGAGATGACAGATGCCTGAGAAGAGCATGATTAACGATCACCTGCGGATAAATGCAGGGCAGAGTAATGCCTATTAACCGGAATGAGAAAAGCAATAATGTTAGCAATAAGCAGCGTTAGCGATCTCCTCCCTGGGCTCAGCTCTGTAATGCTCATAAAGACAGAGTGCCAGGCACTGTGGTGGGTAATAGCACAATGAGCTCTGGGCGGGGGTCATTAAGACTTGCACCATCAGTCCTGACAACCAGTAACCAGGGCTTCCACTAAAAATGAAGCTCCACCAGAGGGATTTCCAGGATTGGATAAATGGAGGTATGTTGTCATGTCAAAGGGGTTGTGTTGTCAGGTAAAGGGAGGGGGTCTGTCAGCAAAAAAAGCTCAGTCACATTATACAGGCTGTGTCTGTGCGAATCACTCGGTCTGATTACGATTCACTCAGTCCAAATACTGAGAATCACTGAAGCCGATTACTGGGAATCATTCAGCAAGATGACTGGGAATCATTCAGCTCGATCACTATATATATGAATCACTCAGACCACAGAATCATGAAACCAGATTATCAGACGATTACTGGCATAGTTTAGTCCAGCCAGTAACCCCCCCCCCCCCCCCCCAATGTCAGATTAAATCCCCCCAGGAAAAAATCTAATGAGCAAATCAGGGGCCCCAAACTGCTACAAATTTTGGCTCACAAGCGCCACTAACAGACACATGACCCTCAGGGAGTTGAGGAAACCCTTTACCTTCGATTCATCTCAGAATGTCTCTGTTCTCTCTGCCTCGTCTGCACGTGATGTAACACATACATACACATCAGAAAAAATGTCTACACACAGGCTACACACAAACACTGCATTACACAGTCCTCCTGTTCCACATCTAAACACATTGAGCACACAGGTACTTAGCCTGGATTTTAATTGAAATGATTCAGGTTTAGACATAGATAACATGCAAATGGTTGGTGTGTAAATGGATAACATGTAAATGAAGAGTGTGTAAATGGATAAAATGCAAATGGACAGTGTGTAAATGGACAGTGTATGTAAATAGTTAACATGAAATTTAAGATATGCAAGTGCCTGCTGAGCTAATATATATGAACACTATTAATCTAAGAAAGTAAGTGAATCTTATTTTCAAGTTTTAAATTATATTTAGTATGATGTGCTTTACATGCTCATATCCTTATCAGTAATTTCATACTGTGTTCATTCACTGTTAAACCAATTACAACTGCCGTTTCATCACATTTCATCATTATTTTAATCTAAAAAATTATACACTACTGTTCACAATGACCATAAGCACAACCAAACAATACGATATACAAGTGAGATAGTCTGGACCAAGCTGCTGTTGTTTGTTCCCTGAACTGCTCTTATGTACAGAGATAGAGTGTGTGAGAGAGAGAGAGAGAGAGAGAGAAAGAGAGAGAGAGAGAGAGAGAGAGAGAGAGAGAGAGAGAGGGAGAGAGGGAGAGAAAGAGAGGCAGGGGGAGAGGGTTGTTTTCTTGTTATACGTCTCCTTGATTGCTGTTCGTGCGATGGCAACATGTACTTTGTGCATGATGCCAATAAAGACTTAAAATCTGAATTTAAACTGGGAAAGGGAAAGACAGAGGCAGAGACAGCCAGAAAGACAGTCTTTCAACAGCGTTTCTGTGAGATCTCCTCTGTATAGACAAACCCTCAGCCTCTGCCAGGCAGCCACAGGGATTAAGCATTTAAGACTGCGCCGGGCGACTTCACACACCCGGATTGCCGCCCGAGGGGATGGCTCAGTTCCGCTTACATAACACAGACCTGGATCCGGCTTGCAGAGGGGGGGGGGGCTGTGCACTCTCCCGCACTTTGAAATCTACAGAACCCTGTCTCTTTAATCATAACATCAGCCTGTCCCCTGCGGCAGACCCCCCCCCCCCCCCCCCGCTGCTGTTCAGCATGTCTTTCGTGCAGCCCTGCCCCACCGCTCTGCACCCTCATAATGCCTGACTGATCACTCCATCACATGAGCTTTAGCAGGGCTGCGTCGGAATGGGGGGTGGGGGGTGGGGGGTGGGGGTCAGGGAGAAGGAGTTCATTGCTGTGCACGTTTTCCCACTGAATGGCTCCAATCAGCAGAAGCCGCAGCCCAAGCTGCTGACCCACTACAACATGATGATGGGTATAATGAGCCAGCCTGGTTCCAGCTCTACAGTGGAAAAGGGGCATGATAAGCAAGCCAGTGGTTAAAACGGTATTAGAGGACTACACTCCAGAGTCTGCCCCCACCTCCTCAATCACTGGCATCTCCAGCAGTTCGGAGTGCCCTGGCCCCCGATCCCGCTGGCACCGGGGACTCTGCGAACAGAGGGGTGCTTTGTGTGAGGACACGGGATGAGCAGAGCTGGCACGGGGTGGGGGGGCTGCGAAAGGGGTACTCTCACGCGCCAGGCAGTTTCACCCAGGAGGCCTTATGCGCCCCTCGGCTGGGCCTTTGTGGGGCCTGGATTTATGGCTTTAGCATGCAGAGGGGGAGCAGCGAGCCGGAGACACAGCACACAGAGGGCAGCAGCAGGAGGCCCCATTGGGTCAACCTGCCTCACCTGGACACAGCTGAGGGGTACAGGCTCGCATCGATCACCACAACACCCACACAAAACTTCACACCATCCCCTTAACTCAGCCAGGAGCTTCACATCAGCACACTTGATCTTACTCTGGACACATTTTGCTTCTTTCTGCATACATTTGGATATAAACAAAAGTTTATTTTGTCACTGTGAATTAACTCTGCAGTGCGACACACATCTCTATGAATTTCTAAATCTTCCTTGAATTGAGCTGACATGCCACAAATCTCTACGTAAGACAAATCATCCTACCAATTTTATAATTGATGAAACAGGGAGTGAAATTTAATATTGGAGCAGTAAAACACAATGTATCTTTCTTCACTAAGAGTGAGAGAAAGAAAGACCCTGCTTTCAGAGTTCAAGTCATTCATTCACAGGTCTAAGGAGGATCATCCAGGTTAATACAGAGAAGCTTATGATATTAAAGACCAGCTGGGGGGATTTCACAGACTCATGACTGACCAAGGAGAGCACAACATAACAAAAGTGCTCCTGTGACCTGAAAGCAGCAATTATAACCGGGCAAAGCCGCAGTCACGAGGCAGACCTGGAGCAGGAGGGGAGCCGGGTCAGGGGCAGAGCACGGAAAAACAGGTGCCCCAGTACGACCTTCACAGTCACGACGCCAACCCACAGAGTGATTATCCCAGGACCCCCAGCACGCGACACATGGCATCCTGGCTTGAGATTAGCCTCTCCCCCTGCATACTAGCCTCATCCCTGTATATCAGCCCTGCCCCCGGCACATTAGCAGTGCTAAACTGGAGGGCTGCAAGCACGACGCTAAGCTATTCAGTGCTACTTTAATCAGTTCCATGCCAACCAGCACCGCTGCAATCAGTGCTGTGCTAATCAGCACCACGGTAATCAGTGCCATGGTGATCCATACCACGCAGCATGCGGATCCGCACCATGCTCATCAGCATCATGCGCCGCTGCAATCGGCGCCACGCCGATGAGAGCCAGGCCGATCAGAACCTTCGGGCCTGCCCACTGCAGCGTTTCCATCTACAAAGAAGCCATCGGCTATGAATTTCAATTAGACATCTGAAGTGGCCAAATGAATCAGTAGGGTTTGCTGTCGATGTAAGTTTTTTTTTCCAGAAACAAATCTGTTCCAGTTATGATTACTCTATTAAGATTAGCCGGGGGAGGGGGATTGGCTCAATGCCCCCCGTGGTCAGTCTTCATTTCCTGTCTGAGAGCAGAGGGAGACGGCCGCTCACCCCGGTCCATTCAGCAGCAGCAGCGTGGCATTGAGCTCATCCTGCCTCACACGGCCTGCAGGCGTCCGGCACTAGCTCACAGCCCGGTGTCCTCCTCCACCGTCCTCTCCCCACCTGCAACACAGAGGGCTGTTAACACGCTCCGTATTTAACATGGTGCGGTCCATCAACAGCCCGTCAGTTCACACAAACCACACATGAAAAGATTTTAAAAGCAACAAATAACTGTGTAACTGAGTGAGCCAACTGAAAGGTCAGCCATGTATTCTAAGGGCACAAAAAGAAAAAGATATATATGACGAATAACCAATTGTTTGTAGTACACAGCAGTGATTTTGTTTTGCTGTTTATACTAACTCTTCCCAGAACAGGCAAGAACAGGCAGTTCTCTCCACACAAGAACCCCCAACCTAGAGCTAATCAATCATATGCAACTGCTTTTATCATGATTTTAGGAAAACCAGTGAAACTGTTATTCTGTTTAAAACTGTCAAGATATATATTTGAGCAGTCTGAACAGTCTGAAAACTCTGACCCCGCCCTTCATGCGGATTATCCAATCACTTGAAAGCATGTAGTCTACTGCGGCACAGCAGACAGCAAGGGCAGCTTCACTTGTCAATCAGTGAGCCAATCAACAATTCATTGCATGGTGAGGACAAGCAGGGCACAAGCACACACCTGGCAGGATAATGAAGGTGCAATGCAGACATTTACACATATTCATTGCTACTACCCTGTAACACAGCATTTCCCGAAACCCCCAATTATTTTCGCCACAAAGGATGACAAAGTCACTGCTGTGAAGGCGTTTGGGGCAGCTGCGGCGTGATAGTTAGCGATTCATTTTGGAGTCCAAACAGGGTGTGAGGATAATGACCAAGCCAGGGAGGAGTTTTTGTCTGGCTGGGGGAGTGCAGTGCTTCCAGTGGGGCCCTTTCCCCTCCAAGGCCTCCTCTCAAACAGGAACTCTGCTTGCTTTGGTAACACAGCAATTTAAAACTTTTAAAATAAGAACACTTTGAGAATATCCAAATGTCTAACCACCCCATCAATCAAGAACAACACTCCTCTACTATACAAAAGCACTGTGCAATCCACAGGCATTCCTGATAAATACTGCCATGATTATCTCCCAGTTTCAGACACAGGCTTCTCTTTGCATGTTTATGCAAAGCAACCATCATCCGGGCTAATGTAGCGGGTGGAAGTCAAAGAGGCCAATGCTAACAGGGGGCAGCTTCTGAGGGCTGTACAGGGGCAGTGCGCAGAGTCTCTCCCCAACAGAGAGGCTTTCCAAGCGACAAACTTGGCGAGAGCAATAAAAATGATCGGCGTAATGCTTTCTGACTGGCCGTAAATTATATTTTACGTCGATGCTCATCGATCCGCAGGCCTTTGAACGCGGCACGAACGACGGCGGAGAAACAAGCGCGTATTTGTAATTGTAGGAGTGATGAAGTTACAGGCGTTCTGACAGCGGGGTCATTAATGTGCACACATTCCATCAGGGCAGAGCGTTCGCGGAGTGACGGCCATACCTCACCCCGTCGTTAATCTGCATCATATAGCGCTCCTGTGGCTACAGAGAACAGGCTGTTAAGTTAAAGACCGTGTTAAATCACAGCCCAAAGAGAGGCTATCGATTCTTTATAAAATGGGATTATCGACGAACCATTTAAACCAGGTACTTGTGGGTTTACAGTGTTCCGTCCGGCGCAAGCTCCGCTCGCACCCCTGTGTTTTTACAGGTACCATATCATGGTTGTTAAAATGGAGAAAGCGTCCGCAGCTGGGAGGAGTGTTTCGAACCCGGGTTCAGCAGGACAAGGGAGGGAGGAGGAGGACTGGCCCTCTCTCAGCACATTCTCACAGGGATGCGTCATACCAGGATCCGACATCCGAACACACCAGACCAGAGTTCCAATGCGAGGTTTCTCTTCCATGAGCAAACTGTGTGTTTTCTGTCCTGCCACAGGGAGACTCCACACAGAGAGCAGGGGGTTATGGGTAGGGGACACTACATGCTGAAATTGGGGTCAGACACTGCAGACGGAAAGCAGAGTGTTTACCCAGCATGGACACATGGCGCATGGCCATTTAACACCTCATTTTCTCCACTCAGCTGTAGTGCTTCCCAAACTTGCTGCTTTTACACTGAAAACAGCTTGTACACGACTGGCTCATTATCGCCACGGTGCTGGTGTGAGCCGGTGGTGAAGCTCCCATCATTTAGCAGCTCCGGCTCTTCACACTCAGCTGAGCACCTTCTACTCTGAGCAGGAAAGGGCAGTAGGGTGTGTAGGTAGCAGCAATAACATACCATTCAATTTCCCCTGCTGTCTGCACTGAGTCTCAGAGGGATTCATCTAAGATACTTTCTCCAGCTCCCTGGAAACTGTTTTTCCAATCCATCAGAGATGTGGCAACTGATCCAAGATCAGCTTACCCAAAGCTCACCCTAACCCAAACCATTATGTCAGTGGTATAAAATGAAAACCCAAGGTCCAGAGGCATTTCAGAGGTGCCTTTTAATCAGCAGTCGATTGACACTTGGAGAAAGAGGTGATTTATGTTTCCAATCAGTCAAGATTCACAATTACACAATTCAATATTGACTTCATGTAATGTTTGGGGCTAAAACCAGCCCACAGAGGTCATGCCTGTACTGTGTGAAACTGCTGCAGGGTCAGTAATTACAGCAAGCGCAGTGTGGTAGGAGATGGGATATGTAGTCCAAGGCTGTGGGATAGCAGAGATGAGAGATGTAATCTCAGGTTATGAGAATGTTTGAGAGTTTTGATTAGTCTGCAGAGTTTAATTTCTTCATATTACACATAGTAAGACGTAAAATGCACAAAAAATATTTTCTTGCATTTTACATCTGCTTAAGTCTGTATTTAAACATCCTTTGTTTCATAAATCCCACAGCTATAATTTGAAATCTGCCATTGTTTTTGCATTACAGACAGATACAGCAATCCTTAGGATATCAAAGATACTTAACTGCAGAATAATCCAACGTGAAAAAGCATAGTGTTTAACAGTAACAGCATAATCATCGATGCAAAAATGCTTATAAATTAGCGGAATGGTGTTAACTGGAAAAACAGAAAGTGAGGGAGAGGGAGAGACAGAGATAGACAATCGCTGTAAAAAAGCTTCTTACGTTCATATTTGGCATGGGGTAGAGAAGGAAACGATAGCTAATTTCCATGATGCATAAAATACTGCAGGTTAAATAACAGATGCACACCTGAAAGTGAAATAGAACTCCTTATTTCAGATTTACACCAATAACAAACTGTCAGGAAAACTGTGAGAGGCGCTGGTGGGGGAACCTCTTTATTTGCCGAGGGGCTGTCAGAAACAGGATCACAGAAAGCTCTCCTCCCGACACTCATCCGCCCATGGGCATCGGAGAAAAGGAAACCCACTGAAAATGAGTGCTTTTCTTCTGCGTGCGACACGCCACTCCTATATGTCTGTGCCGCACCTACGCCGCACTAATCAGACTCCGCGTGCGCATCAGAGAAGGCCCCGCTGCCCGTCGCTGTGGGGGGAATTCTGTGGGGGGCCCCGGGCCCCGCAGGCCTTCCTGTCCTCCTGGGTAATCCTCTCACAGACGGCTTTAATGGCTGCCACGGCGTGCCCGGAGATGTGTCGCGGCTGTCACAAGCGCTCAGGGACGCGGTCGGTGAGTTCCCACTTTTCTCCAAAGCTTTGCATACATTTGCCTCCCCTTCAATCCAGGACCCCCCCTTCCCCCCAGGGTAGTGACTCACCCCGCCTCTCTATAGCATCCTTCCCCCAGCTCCTCCACAAGGCAAAGCTGCCCCCCCACAATCACAATATAATATCACATGGCAGTGATATCCCTGGAGCCAGCTTACAAAGCTTACATTTCACACCTTATGCATCTCTGTAGCTGGTTATTTACTAAAAGACTCAGTATGAAGGACTGCACTCAAGCACACAGCAGGGACTTTAAGCTGCAATCCCATGCCCAGCTTGTGAACCACAACACCACACCACCCCCAATTTTATGAATAACAGTCAGACCCACATCATCATCACCCACAGCCCTACAGATCCCACCCCCAGGGCATCATGTGAGCTCCCCCCCGCTCCTCCACTGGCATTACAAGCTCAATGACATGCATGAGGCCGTTAAAGCTCTGCTGAAACATTCAGCCCCTTATGCAGTTTAACGTGTAAAGTGTAAGCACACACACATGCAACGGCGCACACGCGCGCACACACACGCACGCACACCCCTCTGCTGGTCTCTGCAGTGCGAGTCCTGCATTGGGGAGGGGGATTATACAGACATCAGACTATGGGACAATGATGCAAGCGCTGGGACACAGAGGCAGGGAGCTGTCTGCAGCAGAGACAGAGTCTTCACAGAACTGAGAACACCCCGCTGCACCTCCCCCCCCCCCCCAGCAAATCAGACAGACAGGGTTAGACTCAGACGCCTGCAGACACACACAAGCCACGTCTTCAGCTCCGTGTTTGGTTTCTGAAAGGACTGGAATAGCAAACAGTGATCCGAAGAAAATCAAAAGGATTTTGATATAGAAGCTTCAAAAAGCCCGGCGATATCAGACGCAGGATCTCTCAGAGGCTGCAGATACCACAGAGGGAATAAACACAGGCGCAGAAGAAAGAGCAGGCTTCTGAGCAGATAACACACAAATGAAGGGCAGGATGATCCAGGCGCAGGCGTGAGATCTTATTGGCTAATCAAAGGCGGCCCCTTCAGATGACAGGGAAGAGACGGGGAAAGACAACTCTCTGAGCCTTAATGAGGGAGAGCAGGACGTTCAGAGGACTTCTTCACAGACACACACACGCACACACAAACACAGACACCCTCTCTCACACACACACACACACACACACACACACACACACACACACACAGACACCCTCTCTCACTCTCACACACACACACACACACACGCACACACAAACACAGACACCCTCTCTCACTCACACACACACACACACACACACACTGTCTCACATACACTCAGTCTCCAACTGTAACATACTCTCAGACACTTATCTTCAATGGTGCCCTAATGAAAAAACTGATTGCAACCTCTCTGATGATCTCTTTGCAGCTTCCTCAGCTGATAGTGCAGAGTGTGGGGGAGAGGCATAAGCTTGACTCCTGCACCATTTAAACCCCAAATCCTCCCAGTCCAGCCATCACACAGGAAGCGTCCCACCAGAGCCATCACACAGCACGGCCATCATACAGAAGATCCCAGCAATAGATATGAAGGAGATATCAGTTTTTTTTAACCACTGCAAAGACCAGCACAGGTAACAAAAAGGAAAACGGTCATGCAAGAGCTGCTGGGATGAAAAATCTGTCACTCTTAAAATCTAGTGTTTATGTAAACTCCATAATCATCGCAACAGGACAAAAAAAAAGAAAAAGGAACGAATTACAGAGAATGCTCTGACTGGGAGCTCCGTGAGCCACGCTGGCTATGGGCATCCAAAGCAAAGAAGTAAAAACCATATGAAAGAGCAAGGCTGACCATCTGGCTAAGCTAAAGCTGGAAGAGTGCTGGGAGGAAATGCCAATATGAAGCACAGAAAAAGCAAAAGTACATCACCCCCACCAGCACCAGCATCTACGCTAATATCCAAATTCAGTCCACTAACAAGGTGCGTGTCAAGATGGAGGATAAAGGCTGATGAACTCCAGCAATATGCTGCCAAAAGAGACTGTGGAATATACCTAATTAATGAGGGCAGGGAGAGGAGAATCTGATTCAGAAGGGGACTCAGAAATGACCCTGAAGTTGCTTTTCCAGCACATTCCCTGGCATCTCTTCCCCAACCCTCTGCCTCCTTACCGCCATGTGCCTCTATTTCTGAGTTGTGGAGAGCACTCCGTATGTGGGATGTGTCCAGGCTTCTCCCCCCACTGGTGGAAGGTCCCAGTCTGACAGCTGTGTGTGTGTGCTGGGGAGGAGCAGTCAACAGCAGAGTGCCAGGGGGTGAGGGATCCACAATGAACACGGGCCCTTCTCATTGGGGGGAAAGCAGAGGAACAAAGGCTCTTTCAGGAAGCGCACGACAAGCTGGGCCTCTCAGAGCCCCAAAGCACTCCATCCATCTGAGGACCCTGGGTGACACTTAAGCTGTTGTGCCTGAGGGTCTTTATGGGGTTTGTGGGGGTTGGGTTGGGTTGGGTTGGGGGGTGTTCTCTGCTCTCAGAGAAGCTCTCCATGGGACGCTTGGTGGCCCCGACCCGCTCTGTGTGTGTGTGTGAGAGAGTAGGTATTAATGAGAGTGTGTGCCTGTGTGTGTGCATGTGACAGTGTTCATGTATGCATGTGTATGCATGTGCAAATTCTACCCTGCTAGTGCAGAAAACACTGACCGACAAATGTACAAGCCCACCCCTGAAACTGCTTTGCGTTACCATGGGAGAGCTCTGGTTTGGGAGTCCCATTTACCTGTGCAGCTGCACCTTACAGTTCGGGCAGAAGAGTGAGGCTGGCCTGCTTCCTCCACTTAGCTGCCTGTGATCTGCTCACTGAAGCACAGAGACTGCCAGTCACAGCCAACCTACCAAAGCACAGAGAAACTGCAAGGCATAGCCAGAAATCTGCAGGCTAGACAGACTCCCTGAGTCACAGCCAATTCACTGAATCACAGACAGACTCCCTGAATCTAAGAGTCACAGACAGAGATCTGAAATTCCAGGAACTCTGAGAATGGCCAGGTGCATCTAACACCCCCAGCGCCCCCCACAAATCCATTGGCAGACGCCTCACTAAGCTTGCTGTTTGACAGAGCTGCACGGCACCATACACGTCCCCAAACAGGCTTTAGCGGAACAGAGGCAGATTAGCGCGCAGACAGCAGTTTCACCACACAGCAGCTGCAGGGAGAGAGGAAGCGGTCAGTATTTACCCTGACAGCATCATGCGTTTTCATTTTCTCTCCTTGTCGCCATACGAGCGGCAGCCTTCATGCAGCTCACTGTAGCCGACCCCCACCTGGCAGACTGCTTCATCCAAAGTCGAGAAACCCGCCAGGTCAGGGATGGCCTCACAGTGGAGGACGTGGACAGACATTCAACACTAGACACTAATGTTTGGATTCCATGGTTTCCATGGCACCCACTTCTTGCTGCACAGGCCCTGATTTCTCTTCCAGAAAATGAGTGTAGCTCTGCAAATTGGCCACTCTCATATGGCTGGGAGGCAGGACCATGGCCACACCCTCATACTTTGTGAGCAGACGGAGAGTCTGATACACTTGACAGCCACACAGTCCTACATCTAAACTGGATCAGTGGAAATGTACACTAAATCCATCCACTTTTACACTGATGGAGGAAGTCATCAATATTTAGTGTATATAGACACTTAGGCACACAGACTATGTCCTCTAAAGAACAAAATCAGACCCCATGAATCAAAGCCATGACTCATTCATTATGCAACTCACCACCAGCCATAAAACCACACCTGAGAAAGACAAATGACACCATCCTCTGGAAAAACGTTCACGCCGGCCGACTGTCCCAACATAAAGCCAACGCAATGATGATGACATCACACAGCCCTCTGACCTTGCCCGTCCCCCCCCCCCCCCCCCCGAAACTTTAACACAAACTGTACATCCCACACAGACGAGCTGTACTTCCCGCTCTCTGGCTCCACACTGTCTACCGCCAGCCAGCATCGCAGCCCGGGGATCGATCGGGAGATCACCGGAGGCCTCTGTTGGCTCCAGCTCATATTGATCCCTCATGCCTGTGATCCATTATGTCCATTTATATATTCACAGTGCTAAGACATGCCAAGCCCTGCTAGGGCAGTACTGGTAGGCACAGGACAGGGTTAGTTGGTGGAGAATGGCATTAGCTGGCGTTTAGCGGTGTTGGTTGGTGCAAAGGGGCGTTAGCCTGTCCTAGATAATCCACAGCGGCCGTTTTGTTGAGTCCAGACACCCCGCCGTGCTGCCATTTAAATCGCCCAGGGCTTCAGGGTGACCTTAATTACCCTGCTGACGAGGGGGCAGAACTGCGCCCACCCCCAGCGCCAGACCATTATTACACACAGCATGGGGGTGCACAGCTCAGTACAGTATCAAACACACACACAAAAGCATTGAAAATAAAAAACAGTAGAGCCCTCAGACATAGAGAGAGAGGGAGAGAAAGAGAGTGAGACGCCCACATAAAAGGCCTGTTTGCAAGAGACCATTCCTTTGCTATAAGTGTGAAACGTGTGTTTATGACAGTTGTTAGTCTCACAATGTGTGTTTACGATGGCTGTTAGCGCTGCACGGTGCATGCACGTGAGGACGGCAGTGCACAAGCAATGCTGAGGCTGGTCGATGAGGCTACCTGAGGATCCCTGCCGTAGCAGAGCAAAAAAACACTGCACTATGCACAGAAGGAAACTGCAGGGGGAGTGTGGACAACAGCAGCCTCTCCAATACAATGGACTGTAACAGCATGTTTTTGCTTTTTAGAGTCTGCCAGTGAGGTCCCCAAACCCCGCACTGTTAGACCTGGATCCATTCAGAACTGGGTGTCTCCCAGCAGCGGTGACAGTTTAATGTCAGCGCCGGGCTCCGCTGCAGAGAGCTCTTTCATCTTCTCGCTTCTCCTCTAACAGGGGCTGAAGTTCCTCATTACTGTGTCTCTCCTCCACCCCCATTAAAACACTGGCTTCATTACCAGGTAGCACAAAGGCTAATTTCCTCTCCCTGCTCCCTTTGTGTTCAGATCCAGAAGTACAATCAACACCTCCCCCAGCGCTGTGTAATTAGAGCACAGAAACATCATAAGCCCCTTAATTAAAGCACTTTGCAGGACCTGCCAGGGTCCCTCTTGCTTTAACAGAAGTTAATAAAGAAGGGCGCCACACCTACGCAGGTGAGGAGTTATTCATCTGAAGCCACGTCTTCATTAGGATTTGATCTCCTTTGTGTCACGGGCTTTGGGTGGTTTCTTTGGAATGCAGATTTGCCGCCGCTGAGGGGTGTGAAAGGATGGGGGAATTAAGAGTTTTTAACGAAGCCGGAATTCAAACGCGCCGCTCGCATCCTCCACAACAAAAATATCTTTGAACTATTTCCGAGTTTTCCGACACAGAACACGATCCAGAAAAACTGCTGGCTCATCTCAAAGCGCGATGCGGCCCTTATCGCACTGGCAGCGCGAAGACACGCAGACAACACAGGCACCTCACAAAAAGGAATTTATGTTAAAATGATGATTCACAGAAGCATCAAATTAGGAGCCGGGTTTCACAACACTTCAGCAGATTCTGCTCTGCTTGAAGGGACGTCTTCCTGCCTTACTCCTGTAATGCCTTTTACATAAAAATGCACCAGAATATCCCAGAAAGCCTTCAGAATGGAAGCTGAAGAACAGACCGGTTAATATTCGCAGCACGTCCAAAGCTCAGTGACCTCTCCAAGCCATGAGCAACAGCGGGAGTGCTTCAACACCTGTCCTCCTCTGCATCCTGTAGAAGAGAGAGAGAGAGAGGGAGAGAGGACTGGCCAGCCACTTCACGGCCAGGTCCAGCTCTACGGGACGTCCCTGCAAAGCAGTGGACAACATGGGGTAAACATCACAAAGGGGCTCTATATGCCTTTATAGCCACAGTCCACTGCCCCACCCATAACCCTCCTCTGCCACTGTGGCACACTCTCTCTCCGATGATCCAACTCTGCCACTACAGTCCACTGCCTCTCCCACAATGCCACTGCTATGGCCAACAATGGGTGAGGCTTTATTAGTACATTCTGCTGACTGCTGTTGGTCATGCAGGTTAAAAACAGAGAAAACAATTGGACAGTTGCATTCTGAGTACAAGCGCGTGTACGTGTGTGTGTGAGTGTGTGTCTCTCTTCCTCTCAGGTGTAACAGACAGCTACATGTCTGGAGGTTCATAGCAGAGGAGAAAAAAAAGAAATTGATGTATGAATAACTGACTGCAGATTTAACACTTCAACCCATTAGCCTTGAGACACTGTGACAGGCTACTGGTTTCCCGTTTAGGAAAGGCAAAAAAAAAAAAAGCTGATTCAATTTTATTTCTTTTTCACAGCGTTATCTATTTTACATTTTTAACATTTTTTTTTGCTTTTTAACATGTTCCGCCACATATTAAAATTAGAATCTATTTCAAAATCAACTGACACAGATAATCATCATGATACCAACCGTCAATCCAATGCCATGGCAACAGGTCACACCTATCACCGTGGAGCTCTGTGTCATCTCATAGCGCCTCTGTGAGCGGCAGCAGTGATAAAAAGCTTCTCCAAAAAGCCCTGCTTCCCTTGCTGCCTCTGAACTAACATGTGTCCCTTCTACCACCTGCAACAGGTAGATTCCAGTTGGATCAGTTGCATCCAACATTCTTATCACTGTGCACATTAACAATTTGCTTTTGGTGATGTTCAGTTTTTTTGTTATCTTTTGCCATTTGAAAGACCTTTGATGTTATTGGCCCCTGAAGAATACTTGTCGGTTGATTGGTGGTTAAGAGGGGTTTCAATGAATTAATAACAGAATAAAATAATGCCCATTCTTTTTCGGGACTGGATAAGCTGAGAGCCAGAGTCAAACAGTAAAGTGCAAATCCAGCCCAACTCAAGTGCAGACCCTGAGAGAGAGAGCAAAGAAAAGAGGGGGTTACAAGAGAGAATGTGAGAACACACACTTGAAAGGAGAGAGTTCAGCATTTACATAATGCATAATGCTGTTCATTGTGTGTAGCAGTCCCTCAGGACCTGATCTCGAGGGCCTCACTGCTCACTGTGCTGGGAATGTAGCGCAAACAGACCGCAACACGACCGCGTATGACCGCGTGGCACATTCTGACTTGCATAACCTCAATCAATCACAGTGACCGCACTCAACATTAAACCTGGGGAAATGGCTCGCTACTGAAGCCAATTATCAGCACCTTCCAGACGGCCACTCATAGTCAAGACAGCTTTCAACCTGCCGCCTGTCACATCTGCTGACGCATTACTCACCTCAGCCCACACTCTCCAAATCAGAGGTATCATTCATGCTCAAAGGAGAGGGGAAGGTTTTCAGGGCTTTCAGATGCACTAAAAGCACTAAAAACACAGAACTGTAAACACTACTTAAAGCCCTATTTACTTCAAAGAGCAACCACACCAAATCACTCTGCGCTGTAAATGTGCTTTGCCAGAACCAGGGAGTAGATCTCTACTTTCATTCAAAGGAACTCACACAAACTTCCACCCCACAGAGCACCACCAAAACGCCATCTGCTATATCAGGCACCCTGATAAACACACATGCAAACAGCTTCCAAGCTACCTTAATGACCACTTAAACACCGTCTCTTCAAGGCTTCAGTGGGCACATACAAGGCTAACCCCGACCATTTATTACCTTCCCAACTCCACAGAGCCTGGAGGCAGAATGAGCAGAAAGATCACTTTGATATATAGAACGAAATAACCCATGAACAGGAACTATCTAAACTACCTAAACCTACTAACTGAACAGATGTGAGAATGTTTGTGTGCAGGGACCACTGAAGCCTCGGCAGAGTGCTGCTAAAGAGACCACGGGGAAGAATAGCATCCTTTAGAGAGACAGTCTGGCCACAACATCACAGAGACGCTTTACTGCTACACCCAAGACACGCACAAAATAATCTTGCATCAAACACTTACTGCAAAGATGCACACCATTACATTTAGCTGTGCTGAATCCAATAGTCCAAGCCACCCTTAACCCTGTCTTCATATACAGGATACCAAACTAGGCTGCTTAAGGTTGTCTAATTGTCCACAGACTCAGTCACCACTAGACTAGCAGGGCATTCCAATGTTAATCCTAGAGGGGGTAGGACTGCACTGGAGCGGGCAGGGTCCTGCTCAGGCACACAGACCCTGGACCTATCCTGTGAGACACTGAGCCCACATCAAGATTAGTCAGGGTGGAACCTTTTCAGTTTCCAGCAGTGATTATTTACCCTGCCACATGAGGGTGCTACATGAACCTAGTTCTCACAGAAAGGCAGTGAGCTAGCATATGCCCTGCTCAACCTGCAGATATTCTATCATACCTATTAATTTATTAAAGCACATGTTATTAGTCCTTCTTTTTGCTACCACAAGGTATCACAGCACTGTCTTGGGGGCTGAAACATGCTCTAATGAAGTCAATTGTATCCTGTATGTGTTGTCTTTCATGCAACTTTATTAGACACTTAATGTTCTCTTTCTTTGTGAACAGCTCTGGATGTGTGTGTCTGCTAAATGACAGAAGGCAAATGGAAATGTATAACTTTTCTTCTTCCTCATTGTCATTCAAAAGACATGGTCTATATTTAACACAGTGTAACAGCGTCACTTGCTGATAGAGGAAGTTAGAGGTTTTAAAAGGCTGAAGAGGACACATCAGCCATACATCCTACCCATGATAATGGCGAGCAGGCTGGCCACAGCTTTCTCCGGGCCGTTAGAAAAACCAACAGGGCTAACAGCCTCCTGCGATATTCCCAGACAGACTGAAATAACTGGCGGCCAGCTGCTCAGGCTGGATAAGCAATGCTTATATAGACTGCCTGGATGCGGATTAAGAGAGGAATTCCTGCCGCAAACAAACAAGGGTAAATGAGTCTGGGCCGGACTGAGACTCATCTCGTTCGTTCAAGAGTCAAACAAGTAAAAAAAAAAAATAATTAAAAAAAAAAAACTACATTGCTTAGAGCCACCGCACGGAGAAAAAGCACAGCACTCCATCTCTCTGTCAGTCATCGCCGAGCGAAGTCACGAAGGGAAGCAAGTCCGATACATTGGTATCGGAAGCGCAGAGACAACCCGTACTGCCTGATCAATGGACTTGGCACGCTGTATGAGCTGCATGAATCTTTGAATCTTTCGTATTTAGGTCAAATAAAGTCCGTCGGCCAATACAGCTGTACTCAATTGGCCACATTTTATTAAGTTCACAATGGCTTTTGGTATTGGCAGGATTCAGTTGGAGTGATGAACCCTTAGCCACGACTACTAAATGAAAACAAAACCCAAAGCGACATCCTGTCGCTGTGGCAAGAGAGGACTTTGATCAGAAAAAAATCGGGTGACTTAGTTTGATACAACCGGCACATTTAGATAACACCGATTAGGCGCACTTAAAGGAAAACAAGTTCAGAATGAAACGGATCGTGCTACTGAAACGATGCTGGTCCAGAGAAACAGCCTTAACATCGTGATGACATGACAAAGACAGACAAACAGAAAGAGATGGGTGGAATATCAAAATAAACGCGTATCATAAAAGGCAAGATGCTTTATTCTCAGCAACCGTCCAGCTGTCTTCTGCAGCCAGATAAATCTAACTGTGAAGATAGCTAACGTGATTTATTTCAACATGCAAAAAATACCTATGTTAGCCAAAAAGCTAGCTACCGAGACACATATGTTAACACTTGTAAAGACCAATACTTCACTGGCATGTTAGTGAATTAGACTTATACAGCTACCTGACCGGTTTTCTTTCTCCATATGAAACTTGTGGCATAGGCAACTAAACCTGGGCAGGATCAGCAGCATGCCATCTGAGTGGCTAACGCTAGTTCTGGTTTTGGATGCTGCTTGCAAGCTGGCTAGCCAACCAACTTTAAATTGCTTGCTTACTAACTGGGGTAGTTACGTGAAGAGCTGAAACACGTCATCCCTATATGACAGAAAAATCCTTAAAAAGTCTGTTTTTCAGTACGCAGATCTCTTGACAAGAGGAAGTGTATCTTAGCGAATGCACTCTAAGGTTGCCTGGCTAAACTGTGAGAATGTGATCGCCCGGTTCAGGGCAATGAATTGTAGCGAGCTAGCCCTTTCCTAGACGAATAGACATATAAAGGGACATTTATCTACAGAACAAAAATTATCCCACCCACCTGCACGGCAAATAAGTTGCGTCCTTCTCAGATGGCGAGCTGCGTGTTTAAGGAATGTAAGCTACGTGGGTTTGAAGATACGTGCGTTTAATTCTCGCTTGTGTTAAGGGCTCCTCACCAGCAGCTTGCAGGTCTCCATAATTAACAACATTGTACGAGCAACTGGGAGCTCCTCAACCTGCAAGCACTTTCCTATCGCGAGAAAAGGCGAGAAGGGGAAGGATAGATGAGCCAATTAGAGACCGACAGGGCCGACCACAGAACGCAATGTCCAATCAATGATGAGATTCACGTTATTTATACGGCCGGAATACTGATTGACGTGAGAAACAGCCACTCAATTCTCAAATTAGAAAGGCATTGATGTGTTACAGCAACTAACCAGAAAGTTAAGATCAAAGTATGAGTAGATAGTGCAACCATTGATTTGTTTCAATGGCTAACCATTTGTTTTGAACAGAAGATATCTTTATGTAATTTTAAGTTACGCATGTATTTTCTCCTTTTATTTTCAAGTGATGTATCTCCTAAGGATGTGAGTGACTAGGGTGTACAGTGAGTGAAACTGTCATTTGTTGAAACATTACAGCAATATTATTTCACATTTTGACTGATAGCACTTATGAGTTGTATTTACTGTGTGACAAAATGAGGAGACCGGATTTTGTGAAATATAGTACCACACCCAAATCATAAAACCAGATCTAGTAAGTTGCATGCTGTAATATATTTTTCCCTAACAAAATAAATATGTAATATTTGCTTCCAGCTGCAGTCTATAGAATGAGAAGACACTTCCAAGCACAAAAGAAATTATTCTGAAATGAATTAAACTGGCTGTATATATTTATAGGTTTTTCTTTTTATCAAGGTCATCCAGGTTTGTGAAGGTTTAGTTTAGTTAGTTGTTTTTTATCTAACTTGTTTCCCCAGCAGGTGTGGAGCAGAGAGGAACTGGGAGAGGGCCGGAGCCTAGAGAAACCCAGCATCCCACTCTGCCACCCCCAACACACACAGTCTGAGCATATTTGTCTGAATGCTACACAATTGGTTAGCCCAGCTCATACAATTGCACTCAGTCACATGGGAACACCCCCACCCCCCACCCCAAATACAGGTACATCCACACCCCCAGCATAGAAACAGGGAAATGAAGGAGCACCCAAGGGAGACACTCAGCCTCTGCTGGTTCACAACAACAAACCATACCTCACCTAGCACATAACAACAAACCATACCTCACCTTACGTCTTATGTCTGAGGCAATATTCATTTGAGGGTGTCTGAGAAAAAGGACGAGCTCCCAGGGTTAACGTGATATCCATCTAGCCTCCTTCGACCTCCAGCAGAGCATCTCAGGAATATCAGTGTGTGTGTGCAATTCACAGCAGACAACATACAACTGATGATAAGATGAGGCTATTGTGTGCTTCAGCTCTCCTGGAAGCCATATTTTTATTCACTAAATGTGCACAGAATATGTGGTCATTATCATCTTGAAAATGGTGTTTCCATTGGAAAGGTCATTCTTTAAAAGAAGCAGAGCCACATGAGAAAAGGTAGGATTTGACACGCTTGAAAATCTAATAAAAGGTCAACTAAAAAAACTTCTATAAATAATTTCATGGATAATAAAAGGTCTCCAAAAGATATCCTTGTCAATTTTCCTGATTCAGTAGTGGCTGGTTATCTGACTGTTTCCAGTAATAATGGAATTTTCTTTGCGAATAACACAATTAAAGAATAAAGATCATTATTCCCAGAAAACATGCCCTAGATAGTAGGCATGCAAAGCACAAAACTAATGATCTGCCATCCTTATCTAGGGCACATTTGAACCAATCTGGCAGACATGTTTGTGACATCACAATGATGTTTCAACAGCATTGGAGTGTCAGTACTCTGCCCCCCTAGCTGTGGTGTTTTTGTTTGGAACCTGAAGCTCCTGTGATCTGCGACTGAGTCCTTGCCTGAGTCGTTACATGGAGCAACAGCACCACTGGCAGAATTTTTATCAACTGGCCAGCCCAGGGGGAGGGGCATCTCCTGAGGATGTGTTTCTCCCTGAGGGTTTGCTCATTGGTCACTTGATCACTTAACCTTGGAATCCTTCTTCCAAGACTTCCCTACCTGACACCACTCTGCTTCAAACTGGACTGTATGAATTTGCTTGCATCATAACACCGCAAGCAGAACCCATCTGGATGAATGAAACCGATTAACATCAACCGATTCACTGTAATGTCACAATTACATGCTTACATTTACATTACATTAGTGGCATTTAGCAGACACTCTTATCCAGAGCAACTTGCATAGGTTACAATTTTCTTTTACTTGTTACCCATTTATACCACTGGATATTTAGAGGCAATTCTGCGTTAAGTACCTTTGTATTTTACTGTATTTATTGTATTTTATCCACAATTTTGTTGCACCCCCACCGTGCAATGACAAAGTCTATTCTGATTCTGATTCTGATTCTTGCCCAAGTGTACAACAGCGGTGCTCCAGCAGGGAATCAAATGAGCAACCTTTCTTTGAGTTCTGTTCCTTACCACTATGCTACACTGCCACCCTGTTTAAATTGTTTAAATTCAGTTCTGAGTGATTTGCATTCCATTGTGTGTTTTCTCTGATGTCATTTCTGCCATTTTTCTGTTTGTTTCTGCATCATTGTTTTATTCATCCCTGCAGTTTGTGTTACACGCTTTCTTCTGATTGTACATGCATTTCTGTCATGCTCTCTGTAAAGCGGACCATGACAGGTTCTCTCAAAAAGCCTCAATGTTTACTGAATTGTGACTAATTGATTGCTGTGCAGGAAGCAGCCACCAATCAAAATCATGTTGTAGCACCATAGGGGATGTTGATACAATGAGAATCCAACCATGATCTCCTGCACCTCAGACAGCTGCATAACTACAGGATTATTATTAGATTTGGGTCATGTCACATGCCATATTTTTACACACAGGCCTGTCTGTGATGTTCTATGGGACCACAGCACAGTAGAGTGTCATAGTGCTTGTTAAATAAATTAGAATTTTCTCAGCAGATCAAACCTCTAACTTCCTTCAGTCTAGTTTATTTGGGAAGTCAGACTTGTCAGATGTAAATTACTCCTGGTCTACCTTCCAGAGACAAATGTTTTTAGCAAAACAGAGGGAAGCTTTTTTTAAATTATACATTATGTGTCAGGCAGAAACCAGTGAAAACACAGCTAGCATAAGGTCAAAGCAGACATTCCTCTGAGTGGAAAGAATACATGCAAATATTCATCTTGGGAAGACTGCTTTCCAACAATACACCACAGAGAATTTAGATTTTATGGGTGACTGTGTGATTACATTTCACTCAGCACCCTTGCATAGTTGTTTTAAGAGGCGACCAGTTTGAAATTCCTTGAAGAGACAGACAGGAGCAAGGTCTCTGTGTTTGCTGTTTTAACAAAATTGCCCATCCAGCCAGCTTGGCTGCTTTGAAACGGGAAGCATTCTGATTGGTTGGGGTTGGGTTTGTGATTTCAGCATTTTTTTGTATGCTTGGGTGTGTGTGTGTGTGTGTGTGAGAGGGAGAGACTGCAGGCCATAATTAGGATAATGAGCAGGGGAGTTCTGTTACCCTTTGGGCTCATGGACCTTTTCCCTTTCTGTTCCTGTTGATCATACTATCTAAAATAGCTCCATGTGTCACTGTACCCTAAAAACACAACATGGACCAAGTGCCACCCCCTTTCCCTGCTCTAACTCATGAATGTGGCTTTCAGAGGATACACATGCAGGCACCACAAGACTTATATCAAACTCTTGCACAGAAACTGCCTGCTAATAATGACCTAATAGTAATTGCGGGGGGGGGGGGGGGTTAAATAAAGTTGTTGACAAACAGAAGCTTACAGCATCAATTCCAGAGTGGGTCAACGCTATTTCATCATTGAGACAATTGATTGAACTGCATATCCTTAGTAAATTTCCACCTCTGTAAATGGATATGTAAAAATGTAAGGTGTTCATGTCGCCCCAGACTGAGGTGTCTACAAATAGCATATATAATGGATGTAGTTATCTGGCAGCAGCTGTGTAGGGCAGGACAAATTTGATGCTTGTTAGTCAGGCGCATCTTTTATAATGCCCAGTACGTCTGATTAGACACTTCATGTGGAGATGAGTGCATTCCTATCAGCTCTTTCCACTTCCTACATGCCACAGTATGCAATAGAGCCCTATTATATAGCTCCCAGACCAAAGTTCTCCTGCAATAATTAAGCCATGATAGAACCAATTGTAACACTGTGTTTCCATATGAGAATCATGTTGTGTACATGATTTTAGGGCATGTTATGTTAGGGGGATCTACATATTTATTGGTGAGGCTGCTGGGGGATTAATAACCTTGCGGGGTGATGGAGAAAGAAGAAGTTTATGTGGTGCTCATGGGTAGACGATACCTCTGATAATGGAATTATGTGACTGGGTTTTTAAACCCGGAGAGAATCACAAGCAAGGGGGTCTGAGGACACAGACTCAGCTTTGCTATGTTAAGTGCCTCTATCCCAAATTCCCTGTTCCATATCTCTGATAAACCATATCATTATAGAATGATGCACCATGGCACCATGTTTGAGTGGGAGTGAAAATGTGAAAACATAGCAGTGTTTCTGAAAGCAGCAGTGAAGATGGCCTTTAATGTCATAGCACTGAGGAGCTCCAGTCCCCTAATTAACTGATCACCTAAAACACAGCGATTCAGCCTTGATATATATGTGGTGCAGGATTTAATTGGCCAGGTCTATGCTGCGGCACACAGGACTGCACAGCCAACACAGACATCTGTTTCCAGCCAGGTTAAGGAATGACCTCTGACCTCTAACACCTCATTAACCCAGCATCAGGATGCCTTAAATAAGTAATGAGACAATGGCTTTTTTATTTCTGGAACATTTCATTGGTCACACTCTATTTCAAGTAGAATTTAATTGCAGCCTGCCAGAAGCGGTCTACGAAATATCAAAGTGAGCATCAAATTACCTCTTTGCATAACTATCTGTTTATTCACTTTAACATGGACTCCCAAACTAATATATTAGGGAGTCCACTGAAATACAGACACTGACTGGCCAAAGGCTGGCCCTTTCTAATTAACTTAAATACCTGTGGTGACATGTTAGAATTGGTCTTATAAAGACTGTCAGCAGAATGAGATCACCTCACTCCAATTTAATAACACCAAAATAACCAGTAACACCATACCACTAATGAAAGCAACATTAAGTGGAGTTTTTCTAAATGTATTCTCTGCCCTTAGACAGACAGGCCTGTAATCAAGCCCAGGTGTGAGAATGTGAGAGACCACAGCATGCTGTCCCTGCATGGCTCTAGCGTGTGTCGGTCTCAGCAAAGCCTAGCAGAGCAGCCATATTATTCATCTCCCTCTGCTCATTTAGCACCTGCCATGCCTGATTCAAGGCCCGTTTCATTCTTTTCATAACCACATTACAGGGTGTGCAGACTGAGGCGCCCAGCCAAGGTCTCTGTGACTCTGACTTCTGGTTGACTTTGTCGTCTTTATAACCCAATGTTGTGTGTACACCAGTGTCTTGAGTTATTGAAGGAACTGGTTGATGATGACAAATTTATCTTTTCTCTCTTGTATTCGTCATGGAAAGAAGTAGACTCCATTGTCTTTACTCCTTTACCTCCATTATGAATTAATTATGAGAAAGGAGAAACTATTTCCATATTGTTAGTTGTGAGGCTGCAGATAGTAGCCTCAGTGGAGTTTGTGCCCAGCTGAGCTGGCAGAGTAAAAGTAGAGGTTTTCTCTTCTCTAGATCTTTGTAGCTTGTCTGTAGCGACGATGACTGACTGTGAGAGACTAGGTGCCAGCCCTGAGTCTGTTTGATCCAGGCTATTTGTATTCAGCTGCAGTTTCTCATTTTCACTTTGTGAAAAAGGAAGAGGCGCAGGGCTTTAATGTGTTCCTCTCCATATCTGTTATTAACCTTTGAGCAAAACTGACAGCATTATGACTGAAGAGAAGGGGAAGAGGGGGTGGGGTAACATTGCGGTTTTGATGGAGGCATACACATGGAGGCATACACTGTAGATGGGGACTCCAAGTGGAAACTTTCTGTGTATTGTCATACATTTGCAATGTGGCACAGTGGTAAGGAGCAGGGCTTGCAACCCAAAGGTAGCTGGTACAATTTCCCACCGGGGCACTTCTGCTGTACTCTTGGGCACACAACTGCCTCAATAAATACCCAGCTGTAGAAATGAATAACATGTAAGGATTGTAACATATGTAAGTCGCTCTGGATAAGAGCCTCTACTAAATTACGATAATGTAACATTTTAGGTCACGCTGACAATTGCCTTCTACCGTTGAAAACCTTCCATTGAACCAAAACAAAACTGGACTCAGTGAAAATTTCAAGCACAGCATAACCAGGCATATGTTCGAAAACCATCTGTGTCATTTGCCAACAATGACCAGGAGCCCACATCAGCAAAACAAATTGGCTTAGTTCTGCCAGGCACATGGGTGGGGAGATTGGCCAAGGTCCCGTCATCACTTCACTCTCAACATCCTGGGATTCGCCTATGAATTTCTCAGATAGCATCTGGAGGAAGTGCCTATCCTCCATGCTGTTTGCCTACTGGTGCACTGTGGGTCTTGTAGTGTGGAAAACAGGCATGTTTGTGTGGATTACACATGCCTTGCCCCGCCCCTGGGTGGGTTTGCTGGTTGCTGTTGCACTGGTCACTATTAAATGTTGTTGAAAAGGGGGAAAATGCAATAATATCAATTTCTGCAGATATAATTTAACATAGCAAAACCAAAACAAAACAATACACCTCTCATCTTGCCTTTGCTTCATTCAGTATTTGTTATCACAGCTGTCACCTTGTAATTACATATTGGATAATTTCATACTCTGTTTTATTGCATGTTATGCAGCTGGTCCCTTTTCAGTCTGAGATTTTATTTGCTCCTGTTATGTGCTTACTCTGGTTAACAGCCTCCAACACATCCCCTGGGTGTCTGTGGTCGGTGGCAAATGCTCTGTGAGAGTGTGTGCCTGTGTGTGATAGTGTGCATGCTGGACATGTAAGGTAGAAGTTTTGTTTATGTGTGGGGTGTATGTGTGCACATACATGTGCATGTCAGGGTTTCAGTTATCCGGTAATTACCGGTTTTTGCCTGGTAAAATTTATAAAAAACCGATGAATTAAAAACTTACCGGTCAAAATGTCCGGTAATAATGCTCATACAAAGGCTATCCCTAAACAGGACATTTGTCCCCAAAAGGGTGCATTCTTTTATTGCGCAATACTTGCTGCTAGAGAGGGGCTTCTCTCTGCAGAATGGAATTAAGACGGCACTGCAAAGTCGTCTGGAGGAGGAGAGAGTGATGCGGCTTATGCATGTTGCAAGCTACAAAGACTCATTGGACACGTTTGATTTCAAGTCGGCAGCAGAGGAGTTTTCTGCAATGAAAAAAAGGAGAAAATAAAATGTTACCTGGTGGCCTATAGGTTACATTTGATGCCATGTAGGCCTAGCTTTTTTTTAAACAGGCTACAGATGTTACAGGTTACAGATATTTTGTAATAGCCGAAATTTTAGCAGCTAATGTTGAGGTTTTGCTCAATTGTTACTGTTCGTTTTGTTTAATTGTTACTGTTCATTAAATAGTCAAGCTGATTTGAAGTCGTCATTCTTTCGTCACCCTAGGTGTACATTATATTTGCATTTGTAACAAAGACTGTTATTGAAACATGACCGGCAAGTTTCAAATTTGTCTGGTAAAATAAATTCTTTCCGGACAGCGGACTGGCAAGAAAAAATCCTAGCGGAAACCTTGGTGCATATGTGTGTGTTTGTGTGTTAGGGATGTAAGATGGGGGTGGTGTGTGTATGGTGGATGGAAGATGGAAGTGGAATGTCTGTGTGTATGTGTGTGTGTGTGTGTGTTGAGGATGTAAGGTGGGGGTGGGATGTGTGTGTGTGTGTGTGTGTGTGTGTGTGTTGAGGATGTAAGGTGGGGGTGGGATGTGTGTGTGTGTGTGTGTGTGTGTTGAGGATGTAAGGCGGGGGTGGGATGTGTGTGTGTGTGTTTGTGTCAGGGATGTACAGGAGGTATGTGTGTATATATGTGTGTGTGTGTGTGTGTGTGCGCGCATGCCTGCTACAGCCCTCCTCTGCCTCTCTTTGTTGACTGTTGTCCTTTCATTTCCTTGGGGCGCTGTGGTTATTAAAGATTCATGCGCCGTGCTCATCCTGTTTGTTCATGTACATTAAGCAGGGCAGCAATGCATGGCAGGAGCCCCGAGTGCAGCAACACGGCCGATATGAATATTTACAGCACATCCCCTGCAGCTCCACCTCACACACCCTGTTCACCTTCACCGTCCTGAAAACACTGACACTGAAATGCAGGACACCGGTTTGCACTGAGTCACAGACAGGGAGACACAGAGACCCGGAGAGAGGAAGAGTAACATTAAAGGATGACAGTAGCACAATGGGCTGTACTCCACCTGGGTGCTGTGTTACCTTTCTTGTTTTTGAATCCTTGAGAAGTACCATCGCAGCCAGATGCTACAGCAACATATCCTATCATCATACATTACATTACATTATTGTCATTTAGCAGACTCCCTTATCCAGAGTGACTTACATAGGTTACAGTTTTACATGTTATCCGTTTATACAGTTGGGTATTTACTGAAACAACTGATGTACCTTGCCCAAGGGTACAAGTGCAGTGCCCTAGTGGGGAATCGATCTGGCAACCTTTCGATTACAAGCCCTACTCGTTACCACAACGCCACACTGCCGCCCTGCTAAATAACCTCTCTCCTGGCTCAGGGATCCTCCTGTGATCTCCACCTGGGTGTACAGGGACACAGAGAAGAAGTGATGTGGGTGGAGCCAGAACCAGCACCAGCACAGGAGTCTTTCCAGACTGAAGTGTTGTTTCATAGTACCCATGAATTCATACTAGAGAAAGACCCATGTTCAGTGAGGTTCCATTCCTTCATATCACTGCTCATCTGTTATCTATCCCCAAATCCCCCCACCAATCAATCATCCTTTCTATTTTGCCAATTCACCAATGAGAGGAAGCTCTAAGGAGGAGAGGAACCTCTCAAAGGAACATTGGTATCTCCGCCTCCTTCGCATCACCCGCTGTGAAGTTCTCTAATCCCCTGGGACAGAATGGCTCTCTTTGTCTCTCTCAGCAGTAGGAATAAGGGTGGGTGATGGGTGTGTCGAACAGGATTTTCAGCATTTAAACAGGAATTCTCCTGAGTTCAGCTCAGAGCTGCTGTAACATGTGAATAATACCCCCCCCCCCCCCCCCCCACAGATACACATTACACAGGAGCCAACCAGTCTTGATGAATCCATCCCAGCTAACACACAATGTTGCAGTGTTATTGTGCTTACCTTGTTACCTTACCCACTAAAGATGTCCAGTTGTTTTCTCAGACTGAAACTACCATAGCCTACTGGATAAGCCCACTGATGTTGAGAGGACATGACACTCACCTATTTTTTTTTTTTGTGCTTCATTGACAGAAGCAAGAGACAGGAGCTGTAGCAGGGACAGACTGAGATGCCTGAAAATCGAAAATGCCTATGGCCAATATTGAAGTTTACTAAAAATAAAATAGCTGACTGTGACATGGTGGAAATAATGCCTCTTTTATGATTACCATAGGTTACGCATCAGACAAAAATATTAGTCCTCCTAAGGTAGCAGGTAGCCTTTTGGGCAAAAGCAGATCTGCAGAGCATATAAAGCAATAAAAGTGGATGTAATGTAAGGTCACCAGGACATCGAGGTTACGGGCTGACAACTTCACAAAATTATGTTGCCGTTACGAAATGGCACCTTTCATTTCCATGTTGCCGCGACTTCCGACTTGATGTTGTAGCAACGTATGTTTGGTCATTAAATTACGTTGCAGCAACGTAAGGGCAATGTGACTGTGTTAGCCGGGATATAAGTGCCCCGGAACAGAACAGGCTTCCTTCCGTGCTGACAATGAAATACTCACTCTCCGCTCTGTTGCTGCTCACTGCCTGAGACTCACATGTGGCTCCTTTGCTTGCCTGAATTACAGCCACAGATCTGTTCAGCAGTTGCTTCTGCAGTATGAAACGGACTTCAGGACTTTCAGGTGTCCCATTATGTGCTACTAAGTGGAGCATTACCAGTGTCTCAAACAACTGCACATACACACAATACAATGTTGAATATTTAACCGTCACTTGCAACACTGAGAGATCTGCGGGGTTGCTTCTCTTTCAGCCTATCATAGTTGTAATAAATGCACTTTCCCATGAAAGAGATTAGTGGCAACCATGCTTGGAATTGTCTCTGTATGTGTTGTGGAGGATTATGAGGAATGCCAGGCTGAGCTGAGCATTGTTTATGCACATTGGTTTAACCATCACCAAGAGGTTCAAACAAATTCAGGAAAAAGGACTTCAGAATGAGAATCTTCTGCAGGTAAACCTGTGGTAAATGTGATTGACTTTAGAGGAATATTTCTGGCTGTGGTGTGGAGCCCAGGGAGGAGGAGCAGAAGTAAATTTCAGGATTGTGCCATCCCCTAGCCCATCCCCCAGTCTCCTCTGAAAAGAAGATGGAAATTATGTAAATCAAGATTGGCTGTGAAAGTATAACACAGGAAGCTGTGCAAATGGAGAAGGCCTCTGAATACCTCGGAAGAGTAATCACATTCACCTCCATACAACCCCTCTTTCACCCTAAAGCACTAAAGCACCTCCATTGTAACACTGCATGGGGACACTGTGAGTCTCCAGCCCAGATTTGCGTGACCTTAAACTTGGTAAAAAAATTAAAAATGCAACTGTTTTAATAATAAACACGCTGTTTTGTCTGTACCTGTGGCCTTCTTCTTGCAGCTCTTATGCGCTTTGTATCCTGCCATGATGGCCCTGCCAGTCTAAGGAACCCGTCTGAGGCGGACTTCCAGCACAAGCAGTAGTGCACTTGAAATATTTAGTATTTTCAAGAATATTTTAAGTTGGACACAGTTTTGTTCTATTTTTATTCTTTTTTTTTCTCACTGAAAAAAGGATATGGTTTACAAAAGGTTGCTAATCCACACACACACACATACACACACTTTCTATGAGCCTGCACTGCTTACATGTATCTCTGTTAAGGCGCAGGATCAGAAAATCAGTGCATGCTCTCCACCTCTGGAACATGGGGTATGGGTGTCCCTGAACTTCTGCTTTGCACAGAGGGAACTGTGTTCAGCTCAGCATGTCAGGGGTTAACATGTAACCGTGTGTTGGGGTTTTCTCAGTCATCCCTATTTATGTTGCAGAATTGCCGATAGGTGTGTGCTGATTTTGAGGTGCATTATGTCCTAATTCCTCCTGGTCACTTCTGCACCCCACAACTCACTAGTGTTAAATGCAGGTGCACAGAATGTCTTTCTATTCCAATACCTGCGAGCCCAGAACTAGATAATTCATACAGGATAAGAACATCTGTCAAATGTCAATAAAAAAATTACATTGCTATAACTATTACTAGTAAACAAACTATTACAAGCACCACTGGTAATAAAACTGAAGATAATAACATTGAATATCTGCTGCAAGCCAGCACTTGTGGAGATGGCAGCAGGACTGTGTATTCCAGTGTGTGGTCTGTGTTCTCTAGTACACCAGCCAGGCGAATGCCACTGATCAGAAACTCCACAATCCATAATTCCAACATGATGAATAAATATATCTACTCAAACAGAACAAGAGAGAACTCAAGAGAAAGGATAGGGGGGGGGCAGTGTTTTATTTGCTGTGCTGAATAATATCTGTGTGCATTTATTAAAATGCATTGGCAACATATTTTACTCCATGTTAATAAAGCCTATTTGACTTGAACTTATGAGAAAGAAAAAGAAATAAGGCATAGGAGATGAAAACAGGAAACAGCAAGAGAGATGGAAAGAGGGGAACTGCTGAGAGAGAGAGGAGAGAGAAAAAAGTAGGAGGAAAGATGCCATGGCTGGATGCCCTATTTAAAGGAAAAAGGGAGTTCATTAATTTTTGACAGCAGAGGTCGGGGCGGAGAGCAGCTCCATATTTGCCATGTTACAAAACAGGGTGGAGAGCGGCTCTGTATTCCCTGTGTTAACTGTAACTTTACAGCTCCTCTGTCTCTCACAAGGCCTCAGGCTCTCATCTGTACCCTGTTTCTCATCCACCTGCACTAAGCCTGTCTCCCCAGGAAGGTGCAGGGTGGCGTCTCTGCCAGCAGAGGGACATCTGATTATCACCATTACTTATCCTTCTGGAGACATGAGAAACGCTTGATATAAACTTATCCAACTTCAGATCAAAGTCAGAGATGGGCAGTGTTTCTATTACATGTATTTGAAATACTGTTGTGTATTTTGTCATTTGTACTTGACAGGCTTGGAAAAATGATGTAATTTGTATCATGATATTTCAGAGAGAGGTATGTTTGCATTTTCAAAATATTCAGATTACCTGGACTCCTGCTCATTCCCCCCAAAAAAGAGCTATAATTTTTCTCTGAAGTGTCGTTGATGTTCAATTACACACAGGAAAGACCCACATGAGGTTGGATACACCCACATATTTATCTCCCCTCCCTCTGCTTTATCTTTGTTCACCCCATAGGGTCAACCACTTGTGTTTCGTCATCCGGTAATGTGATTCATTCATTTGCTTGTCATTTTTTGAACCAGAAATACTGTACTTCTAACAGAAGGTCAGCACTCCATGTTTTGAGCTAGTTCAGTGGCTGCAAGCAAAGACATGAATCTATCAAGGTGGAGGTTTAGCTAGCTAGCAAGATAATGTTGATGTTCTATTACGTTAGTTATAGAAATAAAGTAATTTTAATAACTGCTGCACATTGGTAACATATGACATTGAGCATTTCATAAACTCTGTACTTCTAGTCCCACACATCTGTTATCTGATAGCTACATAATGTAATCACTTGAAATAGGCTATGCTGCCATTGTTTCTAGCAAGCTTTAAATAGCTTTTGCTGCTGTAGAGCACCGCTTGGTCTACTCTGTACATTTGTTGCTTCCTGGAAAATGTACTTTTGTATTTTCAAAAAACAAAATGGTTTTTTATTTTGATACATTTTTCATAGCAGTAAATGTATTTTATTTTGATACAGTAATTCTTCTGTTACAGCTGAGATGCCCAACATGGCGGGCAACAGCATGACCATTGCAATGTGGGGCCTGGCAGGGTGTGGTTGTGATGTTGGCGGTGAATGATGAACCTTACGTAGCTGACCTGTGTGGAGGTGAGGGCATAGGCCTAGATGCATCACGTCTACTTTAATATACAGCATGAATTAAAAACGGGCTAAAAACACATTAAAAAGATCAAAAGAACTTGCATCTGTACTCTGCAGCAGCTTCTGTGGAAGAGGAGAGTGAGTGAGAGAGAAACCTGCTCCTACTAGTATTCAGATGGGTGATATCTTTGTTCTCTGTGGTAATCTCCTAGACCCAACAGATCAAAGCTGACTGCAGCACGTTGAGTGGAGACAGGATCCTCCCCCTAAATGAATAGGAATACATTCTGCTGCAAAACAAGCAACTACTGCAGTTTCATTCCAACCGGGCCCCTGCCACTGGCCTACATTCCCCTTTCTTTGATATAACTGGAACTGAAATCATTTCAGATACTGTCCCACTTTCTGCTGAGTTTAACTCTACCGGGCTTATGGGTGCCCTTTCTGGCAGGTGAACACAGCGTTAGTGCTGGTGCGCTCTGTGCTTGGTGTCATGCTATAGCCTGTATCTGTTAAAGTCAACTTGGGGGAAAGTGAGGTCGAGATGCTGGCGTACAGTCTCTGTGTATGTGGGTCCGGCGCTCTGGTGCTCTCCATGGGGGTCACATTACTCAGCCACTACTCTGAAACTGCCAGAATCAATTAGCATGAATAATGGATCCAGCATACCCCCCCCCCTTCAGCCCCCCCAATCAGAGGAGAAGGATCATATGCTTCTCTCATTCTGCAGATTCATGAACATGTATGTTGGATTCTGCAGACACACATGTAAGTCTGCACACAAGCGTGTAATTCAGCACTACACGTACACCGTCTACCTCACACATACAAATGCATGAATTCACTTACATACATACTCACACATGCACCCACACAAATGCACCTATACATGTGCATGCACATGTGCATCTACACACACGCACATGTTCATATGTATGCACCCATACACATGCATGCACACACAACTGGGATAGTGATATCACCAATCACGCCAAAGGTCTGCTGTGACAGTGTTTTGTGGAAACTGATGATGTCACCATCCCAGATCAGATGCGGTTAGACAGGGGTTTGAGTAGCCTACACAGCGGAGTGTATTGTCTTCATGTCTGTGCTGAGTGGTTTACGATGGCAGCATCTGTCAGAAAGAATGACATCTGTCCCAATGAAAGAGTCACTGAAGCATGTATAAAGGGCTCTGACAGAGCAACAGAGATCCAGCAGCAGTGCTTCTTTTGCTGAGTAATTTACGCTGGGGTTAGTCACTGTCAAAACAGATGGAACAAATACTTCCAGACAACTCCTTCAAAATGGGTGCTGGTAGCATCAGTGAGTTCTGACTATGTATGTGGTTGTGTGTGTGTGTGTGTGTGAGAGAGAGAGAGAGAGAGAGAGAGAGAGAGAGAGACTTGTGCAGGACTGTGCCTGTCTTCACAGAGGGTCCCACGGTGAGAGTCACCTGCATGAGTACCATGTGCTGCTAATATGAGGCCTCTCTAAGTCAGGCAATTACATACCTGTATTGATATTGGGTGACTACACACACTGCCAGTCACACATATCACTGTGGCAGTTATTTAGATGGGCATGCACAATAGAGCACTCTACCTGGAACAGTGAATTTTCTGTCTCTTTTGTCTAGTCCTGCTCTGGATTTTAACTAAAGTGAAAGTCTTGTTTCTCTGGAAATTTTACCCTTGTGAATTTTATTTCCCATATTAGATCGCCCTCTTCTGACAAATGGATGTTATTACAATCAAGTAGGCCTCCTGTCATTACCAGTACTGTCCACAACAACATTATTGAAATCTACAGATATAAAGTTCCGAATATATATCATTACATTACCAATACATGTCAAAATATACAGAATTTTATCATAAAGTCTACTCATTACTGCTGCTCCACAAGTCCATGTATATATTGTTGAGTATGTATTGTGTTATTTTTCAATCCATTGTGATAAACAGAAAAACTAATATGAAAGTAGATAAAGAGAAAGTGAGGATGATGATGATGAACTGTTTCCTGGAAGTGACATCACAGAAGGTAATGTACTTGCTGTCCATTTGTAAAGCATGCACATTAGGCTGAAATTATCAGTTGAAACTGTAGTACGTCCAATGAAACGGAGTGACTTAATATTTCAAGGTTTAAGACAAACACAGGCACACAGATACCTCTCACTACACACTCACATCTGTTTCACTGTATTCAAATAAATCACTCATAATTAAAGCATAGGTTACAGAAAAGTTAGCACGGAAACAAATTCATCACTCTCTAAATTATCCGTTCATGATCTACTTTTTAAACCTGGGCTACAAGAAGAGGGCTCTATAATTAAATGAAAAATGGAAGTCATTCACCTGAAAATCATTTATGGGAAATTTGCATAGAGAGCAACAAAGGGCAACATTAATTTTTTGTAAAAGAAATTATTTCTTTTCTCCACTCAACTTATCTTTGCAGCACAGATACTGTGCGAGGAGTGCAAATCATATAGCTTTATAATCATCTTTCATTCAGAGCCCTAGAATATGCATCCTTACATATGAGTAAGATTTACCTGCAGATATGTGTTCTTCTCCACCCATGTGTTCCTCCCTGTACCTGCTCTTAGAGTCAGGGCTTGTATTTGTCATCCTGTTTATGCTGATGTGCTTCCAGGGGTGTTCATTAGACACTTAATAAGCTATTAATAAGCATTTTGTGCTAATAAAATGCATTTGTGTTGACTGATATACTTCTGAAGGCTGGGAGTTAAATTGAGTCAAAGTGAGTTCTTTGGCCATCTGAAAAGGTGAACTACAGCCATGCTGTTAGACGATCAGTTCCATCAAAAATATAGCTGATCTATGTATTATATCAAGGTTGACAATAAAATAACAAAATGAATGCATCCTGAATCTGTTTGGAAATGTACACTTTTAAATCTCTTCGTTATTTTTAACTTTTTTTTCTGATAAAAAGCTATACTGAAAATGTTTAAATATTGCCTAATCATTATACAAATTTTAAGTCTACAGTCACAATTTAGACTTGGAGTTTAAACTTGGTTTCCAGAGAGAAAATTTTATTACTATGGACACTAAAAAATAAATAAGTGCGAGGCAGTGGGTAAACATTTTGTTTTTGATTTTGGGAGCATTTGACCTGTGGGTGGCAGCAATGCGCCAGCAGGCTTCTTTGCCTGCCGTTAAACCTGAAAAGAAGAGGAGGAAATGGAGTGTGCCACAAGAGGGCGGTGGTGGGCTGTGATAGGCATGCAAGTTAGCTAAATTCTTTAATCTACTCAACACACAAACGAAGTGGTACAAATTAACAGATCTTGGTAAAGTTGCATCTGATGGGCGACCTATCAACCATCCATTACTTTATACAGAATTACAAGTCATGTAAACGTACAACGATGCTTCAATATTGCTAGCAAGCATTGCTTGTGGAGGGAAATAATAATGCACTGCAAGCTGTGCTTCTCTTATCCCTTATAGAAAATGAAACGGAAATACATTTTATGGAAAATAAGTTTTCATATCATGAAGTATCGTTACCTACCACACACTAATGTCACTGTTGTGGGTAAACGGCCAAATAAATAAAATGTTCTCTACGCTTCACTATGTTTAGTTATACAGCAAAGTGGCCATCAGCATTTGCCTGTAGTTTTAACAGCAAGCCAAGCTGAGGTACGTGCTGGAGAAGCAGGGGCAGAGGGAGAGGGAAAAAGAGAGAGAGAGCGAGCGGTGGTGGCGCGCCTTGGGTCGTGGTGTGTACTTGATTTAATGCTGCGCCTACTAAGCACGCACGCTGCAGCTCGCTGCAGAAACAGCAGTGCGGGACGTTCAGTCTGACACACCCAGCGGAGAAATAGTCCTCGCTACGCAAGGAGACCCCAAAATGGCTCCAGATAAACCTGCAGACGCGGGCTGGAAACTGTCCACAGCGGCAGAAGAAGACACCATTACGGAGAAACTGCTGATATGTTTCGAAATTAATTCAGATTTTTGGTGACAATTATTAAATGGGGAGAGGCGCCGTGCAATGCGTTGCTTCAAGTCAGCGAATCAAGCCGGTGCATTTGAGAAAACTATAGTGACACGCAGTGACTCTTCTCACTCTCCGTGCCTTTAAAACCGGCAACGCAACTCCAAACAGAAATGACCTCAATAATAGGTAATGTTTACTCATTTATTTTGTACATTTAATTATCATTAAATGCTGTTTTGATGTTTTAAATGCGTGTTGTATTGTGGACAAGATGGCGCTGCTAGAGCAAGTCAGATGACCCTGTTTTTTTTTTTTTTTTTGTCTTGCTCTTTCTAAACAAGGCATAGAACGCGAACTCAAAGGGGAACGGAAGCGATCGGTGTTTGCTGGGTTTTTATTGGGTTGTTTGAATATAAGGCGGTGCGGGAAAGGGCATATGCAACTACCATTGGGCGTTGCTCCGACCATCAAATTGGCATGAGGCGAGTTTCCTGGAACGTGAAAGGATGCGGATGAAATGCCTGGATGAATGTCGTCCGTGCACGATAATGCGCCAACTGCAGTAGCAACTATTCGGGGGGAACACGACTACACATGAGCCAAAAGTTGGGCCATAAATGATGACCGACGTATTTACCATTTAAGTTATTTGTGCAGCTCCAAAACATCCAGTGTGACGTGGTATTTGTGTCTGACAACAATATCCAGGTGTGTGGAATTTTGGTATTGATGGGGGTTGCATTTGCAATATTAAAACAGATGCCACCTAGAGTTAAGTAAAATAAACAAGTTCCGTAAAATGCACAAGTGACCTGGCTAACAAAATATGTTCCTTGCCCCCAGTGAGCGATATTTTGCCATCCATCTGCGTCTTTATGGACTGATAGTTCTTCATGCAGATATTTTGCAGTAGTCTCATTGAAACTGGTCATTCATAAAAGAATGATATGGTGTTTCCTTTTCATTCTTTTAACTGTTTGGACTTAGTTAAGTCCAACTGAACATTATGCAACAACAGGGTACACAATCAAAATAATTTTAGTAGAGGAAAAACTTAAATCCATCTGTTGCACAACTTTGACCGCATTCTGTTGGTGTCGACATCATCCTAACACCAGCTACACTGATACTGCAGTGGGACACACTTAATTGTTAGGCAGTTGTTAGGGTAAGGTTACAGAGTTCGTTGTAGTCACTGCTGTTTCTGTGAATCGTGCGTGTTGAGTCATTGCCAGTTACTCTGCAAAACTTTTACCCTTGTTGAGCACCGATATTAATGCGAAATAATTTCTCTTGCAAAATACTGCTAACTTCTGTGATAATCTAACCTTATCTTGTGAAAATATTAAGCAAGTGACTGGCTTTGTTGGTTAACTTCTCAGAACCTTACCAGTTTGTTTGCTTTCCTCCGCTTGCCACGTGGTGTTAACTGTACCTGTCAAAGTAGGGCAGCATGCAGAATTAAAACCGGGAGAAAACTGCATTTCGTTTGTTCCCTTTATTAATTAGCCACCTGTCATTTCTCATATCCGCAGTGTTGTTGCCCAAACTTGTAAGGGTACTGAGTAGGCTACACAAAGTTACTGTAACTTTAGCCGCCATACTAATGTGGGTTATCTTAACTTGCAACCGTCGTGTCACATTTAAAGCGGTTTAATTAAAATGTTCGTCCTATTATGAACCTTCTAGCTAAGTTAATACTGACATCCTTCTTCATTCATTATTCGCACAAAGCCCCTAATTTTACTTTTGCCCAATTTAGGAATGGCAAAATGATATATACTCTGCCATCTTGACTTTGAAAAAACAGAAAGTAGTGTTTCGCGGGCTGTGTAAATATACTGACTCTGTTCCCCCTTTTACTGTCAGATCGCACAAGATCGAAGGAATGCCGATGAAAAGCAGACACCTCATATATCTGGCGATCTAAATGAATGTAACCCCACCTAATTAAGTAGTTTGTTCATGCAGAGGGGACTGGGCGTGTGAAATGTTTTGATACATTATTTGACGTTTGTGATTGGTGTGTAGTGACGACAATCCAACAGCCATTTCCCGCCCCCTAAGAGATCATGTTAGCATGAGCCGCGGCAGTGGTGGAGAGGCGCTCGGCGTTTGTAGAGAGCCCTGCAAGTCTGATCCTGGGTGTCTAAATTAATATACTGTGTTGCTCCCTCAAGATGGATATGAAGAAAAGAATTCACCTAGAGCTGAGGAATCGAACGCCGTCAGACGTATGATCGCCTTTAATTTTAATTTTATCTGGTTGTTTTCCTCAAGACTGATTTCTCTGCGATGCCCTTGCTTTGGGAGGGGGTAACTAATATTGAAAGCGCACGCGTGTGCCATTAAATTGACGCCGATGCATTGAATGGACTTGGAGGAAAAGTTTAAAACCCGCTACTGCTTTATTCAGGAGACTTGGGTTCGATTGCTGGGGGTTTGATAACTTCGGAAAGCTAAATGGTTTGCAGATTGGCATGTGGCGTATAGCGTTAGTGTCCAAGGCAGCAAGGCGCTCCATACGTGCTGTATAAACAAGGCAATTTGTGAGAGGAGCCATATTTGTAACTTTGTAGTCTCGAACGCGCCCTTTTCTCTCTTGAACAATATGCACTGACAGATTGTGGCCCTTTACGGGGCTCCACAGACATTTCACTCATGCCTGCAGGTTTGCACCGTGCACGCTACCTCGCTGCATGTGTCAGCGCTAAACTGACTATTGATGTGCTACAAAATAACTTCGGATCAGTTTAACTTGTCGACGGTTGTACCTATGTTAGGTACATATTGGCTACCTGTATAACAGGTTTGTTGCTGTAAGCCTCGTTTCCATCGATTGATTAAAGCATTCGATTTAGTGATTCGTTCTTAAATGACGCGTTACTAATACGGAGAAAGGGTAGATAGCCATTTGTAACGATGTATTACGAACTTTAAATGTATTTGTTGTAATGTTTTTGTGCATATTTTTTATTTTCAAGGCAGGATTTCTGCTAAATTACAGCATTAGCCGAATATATAGTTAGATGTGTTAGTGGTTATATATATGTTGACGCAATTCATTGAAAAAGACAGCAAGTGACCTAGAGGTTGGAATTGCAAACAACCAGCAAGCTGTTAAGTTACCATTTTTATATGATCGACATGTTAAAGTGAAATAAGATATTCAGCTCGCCAAATGTTTTCCGCAAGGCAGCGATTGACACACTTTGGCCAAGTGATCGGATTGCTGCGTTAAGTGCTTGTCTCCTGCTAGCTACTGTTTGCGAACAACGGAGCCCGAAGCTTGAGAGCGAAGTTGGATCTTTTCCCAACTGTCCATGTCTGTTTACTATACAAACTGTTAGAGCACCTTGCTAACTATCAAATGTTTACTATTTGGACTGGCCGGCGTAGCAAACTAGATATGACGCAATGTTCCGCATTAATAGACATGACGATCTATTGGTCACAACTAGACATGTTACGTTATGTGCTTCTCTGTCTTGGCTAGCTAACTTCGAAATGCTATCTTATGCTCACAGATCTAGGACGAGGCGCCATTTTACCAGTTAGCGTTAGCTAGCGAAGCAATAAAGGCGTCTGGTTCCATATAAATGTGGTGTAACGTTTACCGAGCAGTTATTCGGTTTTAAAGGTTAGTGACAACCTCTCACTACGAGTCCAAGCACGACTGCCTGCTAGGTAGTGATATTATTTTATCAAATTCTGGCAGTTTGGACGACGATATGATGCTAGCTATCTAGTCAACTAGCTCCACATTACACCGCCCCCTCCTAGCTAGCGCACGAGTCATGCGTGTTCTTGTTCAAGGCTTCATGAAGTATGATAAAGAGGCGTCCCATACGACTCTCACAGCTCTTTTTGCCGTTGGCTACGGCGAAAAATGTCCGAGAAAAACCGTCGCGGTGTAGTCAGCCATTTTGTCTACCGCGTTGTTTTTCGTGTTTTCGAATGCAGTCGGGGATACGATAGCTGCATAACGTGACGTGAAGTGGCAACACGAGTCTCGAGTTAGCCCGTGAGCCGCCGCGTAGTTTGGAATAATATTAGCATATTTACTTTGATATTAAGCCATTTCTTTCAAAAGCCCTCGAGTGGTAGCTAACATTTGACCGCAATGCAAGCCTGTATGCAAACGCCTGAACACAAGTATCTCAACCAAGCGTTTGGTAACGTTACTTAGGTAAGCTACTGAAGAAGCAAAACGTAGATGAGGATATGGTTACTGTCCGCTCCTTTGTCTTCACAGCAATATTTAGCGGTGTTTGAACAAACCTAACCTACCGTTTCTTTGTGGTGGATTTATGCCTTTTGGGGTGGACTAATGTAACAGTACGGAGTGTACTCTTAGGGACAGCTGGAGGTTTATGTGGCTGTTTTGTGTCGCGACTGAGCGGTGTTTGTAGACGCTATTGGACGTATAGTTGAATGATGTTTGGAACTGCAGTGCTCGGTTTTTAAACCCTTATGCCGAAGGCAGGGTAATATTTACGAGCTGTTGCTGTTGGCCACCTCTTATTTCAGTCATTTTTTAACCCTCACTACTGAAGACCTTACTTAATGCTCATTTAACTTGGATAGGTACTTTTCTAGTGCTGGAAGTCGCTCTGTATAAGGGCATCTGCCAAATGAATGTGGTCTTATGTAATGTAAATGAAATTGTAAATATAATGTAATGAAGACGTAAACTGAACTGAATGTGTTCCATCCGTCAGAATCGCACTGAAACTACTTTTTTACTCTGCCATGTGAGTTAGGCGTCGTGAAGGAATGCAATTCGTTGCGTGTCTTTGAAATCTAACGCATGTTAAAATGCACTAAAATAATTTTAACTCGTACAGCTTATCTCCAGACAAGTCATATAATTATATATGATACAGCCATCGAAGTATAGTGTCTATGTTGCAGTGCCGTGCTTTGGTGCATTCTCGTGACAACAGCGACATCTGAAACGCAGCTGAGCTTCTCAGAAGCAAATGCGAGCCAATATTGTGCAGTTACTGTACGGAACCAGGGACCTACCGTGGGTCTTAAAGCTAATACATTTAAACTAATCTTCACTTTATGACTGGTGTAATGCAAGTAAGACCTGTATGAGATGCACGAAAATGTTTGCGGGTTGTGGCGAATGTAATGTCTAATGCTAAATACATGTTTTGTTTCAGCATTGTACCTGTTTGCAAATAAATATTCTAGCTACACGGGAAACGGAGTTGAGTTTTGTTTAGATGGCAAGGGGCAGTCGCAAAAATAAAGTATTATTACACTTGTTCAGTTACAGTGCATTTCAGTCGCTGCTGAAGTTAGGAGCAGGCCGCAGGTTATGAAAGAGATTTTGGGCGCTTGAGGTCCGCAGTAATGAGACTCGTCTGTGTCCGGAGTTGAAGGTTTGAGTTTGTCTCCATAGAAACAAGACTGGCTGCTGAAGGAACTGCGTGCCTTTTTTTCTCAGAGTAATTTAGGGGTTTGAAGTCACTTGCAAATGACTTATAATGTGTTCATAAAGGCATGTTAACCTCTCAACTGTGTTCCGACAAACCAAATTTATAAGGAAACCCCAAGATGAACTTAATTTTAACACGTTATTCAGTGTTTCTGAGTCTGTTTGCACTTCAGCGCTGCATGTAGGCCATTGCCGGTGTAAAGTTTAATCAGCTGTCTAATTAGATTTGGCTTTCTTATGAAATGATGCAGGACATAAGCTGCAGCTGAAATATTGGGCCTTTTCTCAGTCCGAAGGCAGTGAGAGCACAGTGTTCACTTTGTTTGTGCTAGCACTGTTTGCTCTTTCCAGAGGCCTCTTGCTCAGGTACCATGTGAATCTGTGCCATACAGTGCAAGCTACACTCTGTGTCTAAAGCTGGAAACGGCAGTGATTTGACTCAATTTGAGCTTGCTACAGTGAACTACAGTCTGACTTACACCAGCAGCCTCTGCACTTAGGGGCAAGCTCTGAGTCAGACTGTTACACTTATTCTGTATTTTATATTTAATGTGGATGTGTGTATGTATTTGTATGTACAGATGTTCGCTGACACGCACCTTCTATTTCAGGTTAAGGAGCTTGTTCTGGACAACTGTCGCTCCAATGAGGGCAAGATCGAGGGCCTCACAGATGAATTTGAAGAACTGGAATTTTTGAGCACAATCAATGTAGGCCTCACAACAGTTGCGGATTTGCCAAAGTTAAACAAGCTCAAGAAGGTTGGTTTTTCTTTGGCCAAAAACCACACACTTGGTTGTAATCGTTTTTCTTTAATGTCTGATGTTACAGATTGTGAGTTTGAGTTTTGTCCTTTCGCTCTGCAGCTGGAGCTGAGTGATAACCGAATCTCAGGGGGGCTAGAAATTCTGTCGGAAAAATGCCCAAACCTCACACACCTCAACCTGAGCGGCAACAAGATCAAAGACCTCAGCACAGTGGAGCCTCTGGTGAGCATTTACTCTGTGTTAGTGTTGCAAACAAGAGGGTCACAGAACTTAAATGCCTCTGAGCCAGCTTTCCAGTTATGCTTACAATCGTGCAACAGCAACTGGTTTGTTATTTCATTGAGTTTAATGTGGTAGCTTTGCCATTGTGTGCTTGTCATAAAATATTAAAACAGCTGGCTTCCTGTAAGTAATATAATTGTGGTAGATTTGAGATGGAAGTATGAGCTAGTTGTCACAGCACTGTAAATGATGATGCATGTTAGGGTATGGACTCATTTGTCCTGTATTTACTGACTTTCATGCTGCATTATTAGAAGCACTTTGATTGTTGTCTTTGCAAGTCAATCTGGATAGGAGTGTTTACTAAATGATTAAATGTACATGTAATGTTGTGATAACAGCTTTGGACTCCTGTATTTGTAGCTCACCAACCATTACTATTGGTGTGTGTCTGTGAGAATAATTGACTGATGATTTTGGTTGTTTTGTTTGCAGAAAAAGTTGGAAGGTCTAAAAAGTTTAGACTTGTTCAACTGTGAGGTGACAAATCTGAATGACTACAGAGAGAACGTGTTCAAGCAGCTCCCTCAGCTGACTTACCTGGATGGCTATGACAAAGAGGACAAGGAGGCGCCAGACTCCGACGCTGAGGGGTACGCGGAGGGCCTGGACGATGATGATGGCGAAGACGAGGAAGGTGCGTTAGGCTTGATGGCTCCACAGAGAATACCCGCGCATTTGTGATGTAGGGATATGATTGATAATAGTCGATTTCTGCGTAAATCACTTTAAAGCCATCTAAGTAGTTGTGTTTTGGAAGATAAAACAAGATCCCTGCATTTAGGCTTGAATTGTGCGTATAAATGTGAATCGGAGGTGGGACTGGGTACTAGGGATGACTAATCAAATGCTGGACCAGGAGGTCACCAGTCCATCTGGGATCAGTATTCAAGTGGTTGTTAATTCACTGAAGTGAATAAAAATCCAGTTTAAATCTTTCTCATCAATATTCATGAATACAGCCTTCAGAGCCCTGCATACAGTAAAATAATTCATTAATGTCTTTTCTCCCTGAATGTTCGAGTGAATGCAGATGTCCTTGCTGTGAGTCAGTATTCACTCAGAAATGGGGGACTTTCAAACTGTCTGGGGACAGGAAAGGCCTCGTTTTATTTGAATATTCAGATCAGAGTGCACATCCTTACAGGGTACAGTGATTACAGGTTTAGGTTTTAATTGATTTTAGTCTTAGTGTTTTTTTTTTTCTCCTCTGCAGAGTTAGATGAGGAAGAGGAGGATGATGACGAAGAGCCAGCTCCTGGTGACGATGATGAGGAAGGAGAAGAGGAGGAGGAATTGAGTGGAGAGGTGAGTCTGGGATAGGTGATGTGGGACGCTGGAAATGGGTGCTGACTGTACAGTCCTGTCACAGTGCCTGTAATGCACTTCTCTGCTGATCAAAATGATTGAAGACAGCACTGGAACTGAGATGTTATCCAGCTGCCAAATGTCATTAATTGAAGCTCTGTATTATCCTCTCAGTAATAAAGATGCTTCTGTTCAAACCCAGGTTAATGCATGTAATGATAACAAACACAGGGAAAAAGGGAAATGAGCTTGCACATTCTCGCTGCCTTATGATTACAGCAGAGATTGTGCATTGCCCTGAATGACATTTAATTGCACATCAGGTAATTAACTTTCGTTTGGTATCGCACTCTTCGCAATCAAATTATCAGATAGTTACAGCATACTACTTACAGAGGGAGGCAGAAAAACTGAAAAACCCCAGGTAGGACTGAATGGCTAAAACCTGGAAAAAAAAATTACTCACAGACCTCTTGCAAAAGACTGTTGTGATAAACATCTGGAAACGTGGGGATAAAGCTGTACTGTTATTCATAAAGGTCATTATAATGCAAGTTATTCACTTTTGTCCATACACAGTGTGGTGACAGTGTGTTGATTCCAGACACAGCTGTCAAATCTGTGGTAGTGTTTTGAGGATAGGGGTGATGCATGCATGCAGGCTCCATCAAAAGATGAGAGTCCTGTCTGCCGCAGGACCACCAGGGGAACTTTGTCCACATTTGGGATAACCTAAGCACCTGGCTGCATTTGGCACTTTGCCCTATAGCCACCCACACCTCTTCCCCCAAACGTGATGGAGCAGGGCCAGGCTGCAGACTAACCTACGCTGAACCATAGAAACTAGCCAGAGCGTTACAGTTCTGGACAATAGGAGTTGGACTTGTTTGGCGTTGAAAGGTGGGGTCAAAGGGTGTTATATCTGACTAAGTAATTGATGCTTTAGGAGGAAGAGGAGGAGGAGGAGGACTTTAATGACGAAGAGGGTGATGACGATGAGGAAGACTATGGTAAGTGAGACATGTAAAGCATCCTTTAGTGGTTGTATGAAGAAATTTGCAGATGGTCAGATGACTACAAAGGAGGATTTGAGTTAGCTTTTGGCCTGGAGGAGACTATGATGGGGCTGTGTCATACCTCTCACTGTAGAGCTGGAACCCGACTGGGTCATTATACCCCTTTTCCTCTATAGCCCAGGAGCCAAGGTGCCTCGTTATACTCCTTTGCCTGGTTCCAGCTTTATAGTGGTTGTGCTTAGACAAGAAGTGATGGTTTGCATTTGTGTAGAATAGGTTAGTGTTCCACCTAGTAAAAACTTAAACTGAAAACTAAAAGGTGGTAATTTATTTTTTCCCTGAAGAGGAAGAACGGGGTCAGAAGCGGAAGCGAGACTTGGAAGAGGATGGCGAAGATGAAGAGGATTAGACCCTGCTCCCAAAATGTTGCAACCCTTCATTTTCCTGTGTTTGTCATGGTGCCGTGGGAGTGGGATGGTGCGGGAGGGAGGGAAGGGGGATTGGAAGCTTACTTAGTTTTATTTTTATTATTATTATTTCCATTTGTCTGTCAGTAATTGTTTTAAACTGCAGGAGTGACAATAGTAATTTCAACATGTTAAAATGTACACCCATTGTAAAGGTTTTTCCCCCTTGTACAGGTAGTCATGCCTAAATGCGCATTCAGTGTGCAGATGACCGGTGCATTCAAAGACAGACAAAACAGCCCACCAAAAAAAAGCCTCGGAGGGTCTTTTTAGATAATATGAATTTGTGTTGGGACTTGGAAATGGTGCATTGTTTTTGTTGCTTTTTTTCTCCCAGACACTTGTTTGACATTAGATTTCAGCACTTGTATCTTACACAGCCCCATGAGGTAGTGAGAGACATGCCATGAATGGCAGATCAGTTTTTAAAGAAATCTAGTTGCTGACTTATAACGTATCTCGCATCTCTCACCGGTTTGGAAAGTAACTGCAGAGCGTCTGCAGAGAACAGATTCCAAGGCAACAGTTCAATAGCACCACTTTTAAACAGAAATGCAGCTACTAAAACACATTCTAGGCTGTCAGTCACAACTGTGCTGCTTATCCAAGTCTAGCACAGGTGTGTACTCCAGGTGTACCTGGTGCTATGTGTGTTCACTTTTAACATTTTTCATGTCATGGCACAGTTCAAGGAGACTGAGACACCTGGAGTGTGCATGTGTCTGGTTGACTAGTAGATTAAGTCCACTGTGCATATATAACTTAATTGGTTTTCTTCCATTTTGACTGTAGAATATCCCTCTGATGTCATCTCTATGTTGAATATGCCTTTAGGCATGGAAATTATATCACCTTTAATGCGATCAGGAGGAACATGCAGAAATCAGATCTTGGTTTGTTTTGTGTGTATTCTGTGAGGAGTGTCTGCCATTATCACAAAATTGATGCTTTCCCCTTTACCAGGCTAGTTTGGATATTACATGTCTTTGTAAATAGTGACCAAATAATTTTTCTATACCTTTTTGGTAATGGCAGACATTTTCTTGATTATTTTCAGTTGTGTTGAGTAACTGTAATAATGAATGAAATGTAGCTGAGAATGTCCGTGTATGAGCTTGACCTGTAACTGCAGTAATCTACAGTATTCGGAATCTGTGAATCTCTTGGTTTATTTTCAGAATACAAATGCTTATAGAGCAGGGCCTGATATTTAGGCTTGGCTTTCCTACATTCAATGCTATATTCCTAATTCAGAATGGTATTTTCATACCCTTGCAGTCAGCCAATGGCTATAAAGGTCATAATTGCATAGTTTCCTTTTCCCATCTGAACACTGGGGTCACCAGTTTTTCCCAAGTCCACATCAACCATACAGGCTAACACTGGCAGAACTTTCCCTTAAGAGCCAGACTTCTTCCTCTTTTCTCATTCAACAATTTCAATAAATTTTCATTTTTTAAAATGTGTCTGTGCCTTATGTGAGTGAGAATGCTTTGTTTGGAATGATGGAGATGCATCATAAGAGATGTTGAGATTTTGGTTCATGTGTGCCCAGGGTATATGCAGTGCGCTAGACACTTATCAACACAGCTACTTGGATTCTACAGTTTGGTTGCTGACAACCTATCTACTGAACACATTTTCAAGATTCTGGCTGACAACATGATTTTAAATTCATGATTTTAACAAGTTGAATCGTCATCAGTAAAGTCATTGTGTAAGGGATGCAGGGCTTCCTGTGTATTGTTTGTGTTCTATATCAGAAAAATTGGACAGTGGCAAATTTGGCATGTTTTCATGCTCATAATGGGGATATTAAACCCCCCAGATGTACAGAAAGTTTAACACAAAAACAAGGCATTAACTGGGTTCCAAAATAGTCTCTTCCTAGCTTGATTGCCCTTGGTTCAAATCGTCATCATTGAAATTGGCCTAATTTGATTGGTTTCAGCTTGCTCTGGCAAATTTGGAACTTGATTGGAGGGACAGTAAAGATGGTTTTGATTCAGCAGCCCCTTGTATTGCATGCTGGATTGACAGAGAGCAAATGTGCAACTGTCTGTAGGATGCGGTTCTTGACTTAACCAAGCAGAAAATGGAACTAAGGAGGAAAATCCAAACTACTGTTCACCAACTTATGTTGGCTTGAATTATTTCAATTGTACATTTTACTTAAAAACCTGGTTTTATTGAGTCAAAGGTTAAATAACGCAGGCAGCTGGGTCGTTGCAGTACTAACACCCTGTGAGGAGCCGAGTTCTGGTGTCAGTCCTGTTTTTGCAAAATAGGTTTGGTATTTGTCTCATTGTGTCTGGTCTCAGTCTTGTTTGTATATCGTTTTTTATTCGTTAAAAGCGTGACTTCATAAGGCCTTCATAAAGCAAGCATAATACCTTCATGAGCACGGAGCTGCTGCTTTACACAGCCTTCAGAAACAACTGATACAGCGTGTTCTGTGGAAAAACACATAATGTGCACGTGAGAACACGGTATGTCACTGTGCGGGCCTTCATGGAGTACAGCGTACAGCGTTGCTTATAGCTCTATATAGTGGGGAAGTGGCCATGCTCATAGAGGTGCTATGTATGCCTCCAAACATGAAATCATGTAAAGAGTGCCTTCGTTTTCTTGACACATAATGGCACCTACTTCTTAAAATTGGTTTTCTTATTCAGTTCCTTCCATTCTGTTTTGGTCACAATAGTCTCGAATTGACTTGACCAAAGCTGTGCCCTCTGGTGTCAGAGGCCCACTTGCCCCCCTCTAGAGAAGTACACTCCTGTCCAGCCCCTGTGCTGTCATGCAATACTCTCACCCTGCTGTCCACGTCCAGCTTAGTACACTGTAGTAGACAGTTTCTTATTACTTCGGTGGTTTTCTTTCTTTTAAGATGATGTCACTGTGGTGATTGGTTGCTGGAGTGAATGAGTCCCACAGCACCCACTGGTGGTCAGTCCTGGTGTGGCATCAGGAGGGGCACCCCTCCTTCCCCTTACAGTCAGTCTGTTGCCAGACAGTGCAGTGGCTGCTGGGATACAACAGGGAAGCTTAATGTTCTTCAGAGCTTATGAAGGGAAAGCACTGGAGTAGATCCCCACTCCCACTGAATGTAACGCCAAACCCCAAACACCAGGGCCTTCTCAAACCCCTACCCTGCAAGCTCTGGGCCTCCCTGTGGGCCTGCTGGGAGAGAAACAGTCCACTGTTGTGCAGGACATCTCTGAAAACGTCAAGAAGAATAACAGCATTTAAACTCTTCACATAATGTCCTCCATGTTAGCTGGGTACATTTACCTTCACTAATGTTAGAACATATTTCTAACTTCCTCAAATTTCCTTAATCTGGAAGCACAGCGTCATCCATCAGAAAGAGGCACATGTATGTATGTGGTATATTAATGCAGAAAGCTTCTGTGAATAAGTCAGCAATCTTGGAAACAACATTGTTAAACGGTTAAATGGGACTGAGATCATTGACCTGTGAAATTACTGACGCTGTGCCTTTGTGGGATTCACACATTCTCTCACCCTCCAGCACTTGCTGCCTCCCTCTGCCAGACCACGCCCCCTACCAGACCACAGCTGTCCATCAGGCCACACCCACCCATTTCACCCTCACCGAAGGGAGCAGAATTAGAAAACAGTGGCGGTTATTGTAGTGTCTTAAAATTCCAGAGAATGTGAATATTACACCACACATCTGAGCAGAGGGATGGGGAAAGAGGTGTTTCATTTCAACAGGTAGGTGGCTCTGCCTGGAAATGCTTCCCTTCTCCCTTAGCAGCGACACGCTGGTGATGTTCTGGGAAGTGTCCATTGCGATGACCGCATCAAATTTATTGGGTTTTGTTTGTACTCATGAATATTAAGAGGTAGAAATTAACACCCTGCTGTTACCTTCAGGATCCAATGACAGTTTAATAATTCATAATAATAATAAGCAGCCCTAATCTCCTCATTTAGTCAATGGGAAAAGCTCTTATGATGCACCATAATGCTGAGAGCAGAAACTGTATAGTTTATGAAAGTAATCTAAACACCATCTAGCTGCTCAGCTCTGTGGTTCAGTCCTGTCACTGCTTGTGTTTCCCACAGGGCTGGGTGGCAGGACACTGCTCAGGTGTGTGGAGTGGGAGAGGCACGGTGGGGTTAGAGTGTTGGGGGTCAGGGGTAAGATGTGTTAGGGGTGTTCCTCGTGGGTTAAAGGTCAGATGATGTTGTTGGGGCTGTTCCTCAGGTTGTTGAGCTGCAGCTCCAGCTGCCGGATTCTGATGTCCTTCTGCGTGAGCTCCTCCCTCAGCCTCCTCAGCTCGTCCTGCTGTCGAAAGAACATCCGCAGCAGCTGCCACGGCAACAACACAACATGATGTCGCACAGAATTGCACACAGCATCACGCTCACACAGTCCTGCGAAACCATTGATAAATTCACAATTCTTTTCTGCTGATCTCTGTAGGTAGCTTTGCTAATAATGCTGCTGCTGTTGTGATGTGCATTACTCAGGGGATGCACCTCGTTCTCTGTCCTGGGAGGCACATTCTCCAGGAGGTCAATACCCTTCACCATCACACTCTTCCTCTCTTTCACCGGGGCCTTGAACACCAGTGGAGTCCGCCGCTGGTAGCCCTCCTTCAGGGACATGAGAACAGGATCTACACACAAACACATTCATTCATGCAAGTTAATAAAAACACTGTAACATGATGAGTACTGGTACAGAGTAAGGATGGAGTACTCTGTACCTCTGTTTATTCCACTGAGCCACTCCTCTGCAGTGACAGCAGGCTGTGTCCCAGGGGTCAGGGGGTAGATGTCCTCCTGGTACGTCTCTGACTGCAAAACAGCAGCGTGAAGCACTGCACTAATCAATGCAAACTCACAGTGAACCATCACTGCACTAATCAATGCAAACTCACAGTGAACCATCACTGCACTAATCAATGCAAACTCACAGTGAACTATCACCACACTAATCAATGCAAACTCACAGTGAACTATCACTGCACTAATCAATGCAAACTCACAGTGAACTATCACTGCACTAATCAATGCAAACTCACAGTGAACTATCACCACACTAATCAATGCAAACTCACAGTGAACTATCACCACACTAATCAATGCAAACTCACAGTGAGCTATCACCACACTAATCAATGCAAACTCACAGTGAGCTATCACCGCACTAATCAATGCAACTCCACAGCCTCAGAGCCTCACTGTATAAATTTATGATGCTGATAATGATGATGTGTATATTTTGAGCAATGTGGCCAAACTTTGGGGAGCCACTATGTATGCTGCTTTTTGGAGACCAACTTTTTGTGTTGATTTTTTTCCTCTCAGAGGCAATAAATGAGGATCAATTATGGTGTGAACTGACTACCTGTTTAGATCTGACATATCTGGAGGGTTATTTGAATTGTGTAGGATGGATTCCTGTAGCACTGGATTCCTGTAGAATCGTGCCCTTGGAATGTTTTGTATTCATGAAAAGATAAAAACATAAAAATGTTTTACTTACTTTTCCTTTATGCCCCCAACATTTGTACTTGACATGTGTATTTATGTGCAGACTACATGCTTATACCACAGAGTGTGTTTTGTGATCGTGCAGAATGACAAATGAGTGTTCGAAAATCCCAGAATTTCAAAATGCAGACAGTGAGGTGGGATATCAGGGCAGAAACCTGTTAGTGAGGATTCATTTTTCCTTCACACAGGAAAACAGCCCACCCTGGAGACAGCAATGCAGAATGTTCATTTTTGATCTCTGAAATCATCTGGTTTTGAAGGAGCTAGATTTAGACATAAACTAGTTCCCTGAAGATGGAGACATTCTGCATTGTTGAATATTCATTGATTAGAGCATGGAAGGTTGCTGTCATCATTTCTGTGTTCCTTGTGATGTCCTCTGCTGAACTAGATCGAGCAGCATTACACTGTCAGTGGACCTTCTAAATGTGTCATATCTATGAGGTGAAGAGCAGCAATGCAGAGGTTTCAGAAGACTGAACAATTTCCTCACAGTATCAGAATGAGGACACAAAAAAAGAAAGGGATTCTTGCATTAGCATCTAGCTCATTCAGCTGTGACTGCTTCTGATCCATACCTGTTTGCTCTCCCAAACGTAGCCATTGTTTATGTAAATAGCCTGGTTTCTGTTTGCACCGGTGACTTTCTAGGGAGTGGATGGGTGAGTTTGGTATCTGACTCAGAAAGGCTGGATGCTGTTGTAAAGCACACCTTCGCTGTGGGTGGCTTTAGTTCAGTGTGCCATTCAGGGGTGAAACCCCACCTCTTGGTAAGTCTCAGGTGAAGCCCCATCCTAAGATGCGGTCTGAGCATGGTTTACTCACCCTCCTTGGCACGATCATGGAGATGGGCTCGACCAGGCTCCGCTGAGTCACCAACTTGTAGAAGCGAAAGACCTCGCAGGCACCCACATCAAGCCCCCGCTTCGGCATCACACCTGGGGGGGGGGGGGGGGCATCATTCAGTGTCAGGGTTTCTAGCTGGAAAGTGGGTGAGTTTTTCTCCCAAGCAATGACCCAAGTTAACTTCCACCTGCTCAATCCCCTTCTCCTCAATAATTCCCCATACAGGGAGTACACTCCTGTTGCCTTGCTGGGGGTTTATTGAAGTGTCTACACAACAGAGGAGGGAGACTCTGTGCACACAGCAGACCAGCACAACATTTCATATGACTTCACTGATGGAGTTTCATTACATATCGGTGGTGGACAGGGTGCTGATTAGACCCACTATCACTGGAGCTTTTTTACCAGAAAAGATGAAGCAGCTGAGAGTGATGAGACAGTAAAGCTGAGAGAGAAAGTGAGAGTGGCAGGATAGTAGGAAGAGCAACTCCTCACCGAGTCCCTTCTGTGGGTCGGGGGACCTGAACTCCATCAGATACTGCAGGTAGGGCTTCTCTGGGATGACCTCATAATACCTGATATTCCCATCACCCTGTGAGAAAACCAGCACACCTCAGTCCCCCCACAGTGACACACTTCTACAGTAACACACACAAAATGCAAAACTCCTACAGTAACACAGTTTGACTCTGACACACATGGACAGCGTGGATGCTGGGACACATGGCCAGGTGGACTGTCTCTGTTCCCACACTCTAACAGACTCGGTGAGTACAAGAAACAAATTCAGTTATTTGAAACTTCAACCATCACCTGACCGAATGAATTGGGCTCAGGGCAGTGTACCTCAGTGGACTGTTGATCCTTACCTTCCCAGCCAGGTAGAGCATGTGTGTGTCTGCATCATAGAAAGGGAAGAGCAACCCAGACAAGCCATCAATCTCTTCCTCCATGATGGGCAAGGAAAGATCCTCCTGTAAAGAGAAACAGACTGAACTGAACTCACATGCTCACACTTATACACACACACATTCACACATGCACACTCACACTGACACACGCACTCACACACAGTGCTCACCTGATCCCATAATGCAATCTGTCTGGTGTTCCATTGTGATACACCTGTTGTCAACAGACGCTTTGTGTTTCCCAGGAACACAACTTTGTTCACCTTGTGCTTCTTACAGTTTGCTTCCTATTAGGATTAAACATACATCTTTCAGTGCACAGTGAACTAAGGTTCATTTTACAGTTCAGTGAAGCCTTTCTGTTTTCTGGTGTCTCTGTGTTTTACTTGTAGTGTTTGGGGATTGAGGATATGAAGTGATTTTACTCCATACATTCAATACTCAGACTTACATGGATGGCAGGGCATTACCAAGCAGGAAATACATCTGTGTGTTTTACAGAATGTGAATGTGGACCTGTGGTGCGAGAGCGCCGCCTAGTGGATGTGTGTATGATACACACCTGCAGCACTCTACCAGATCTCGGCTCAATAATACGTAGCTTCTTGTCCTTGCAGCTGGTGGCCAACAGGCTGCCATCCATATTGAAGGACATGCAGAGGACAACATCTGGGTGACAGTCAATCATCTTTACTGCCTCACCCATCTCCAGGTTCCAGATTAGGATCTGTGAGAATGGCAGAGAAGAGAGAGAGAGACATTAACCCCATTCAGTGAAGCAGTGGCAGTACCGAAAGGGGAAGTTGCGAGTCTCATCACCCTGTAGTCGTATCCGGCGCTGAAGAGGATTCCGCTGCAGGTGGGGTGCCACTCGATGAGGCCCACGCGCCGGCTGTGTCCATACAGCTCCAGCACTGCCTCCTTCATGTGACGCCTCAGCCCGCCCTCCGGGATCTGCCATATCCGCACCTGGAACACACAGCGCCCCCGCGGGTCACTCACCTCACCGAGTGCTACGTTACAGCACGCCATGGATGCACACATCCTCAAAATCATCTAAACATTTATCATTTTTGGCATTTTTTAAATGAAAAACTGTTGAAATGATACCCCCCACCCCCACCCAGTTATTCCTGTTTGAAGTGTGACAGGATTTACTGAGGATGAAAGGAAGATGGATTATTAGGTTGCTGCAGTGAAATGAAACCAAATTTAAACTTAAAGTACATTAACAAGAGTATTTTCCATGACAGGCATCATCTGTGTATGTGTGTAAGTGTTTGTAAACGTGTGTGTGTGTGTAAGAGTGTAATTCCCCATGCCAAAATGATGTATCATAATTATTCAGTAATAAGAACAGAGTGAACAGCTGGGAAGTCAGTCAATAAGTTAACCAACAAATCAATCACATTTTATCTGATTAAGTGTTCTTACCTAGAGAATCATCACAGAACACTTTACAGAGTGTATTTAATATAAAGACTGAGTTAAAACAGATATGACTTGTAAAGGGTGATGCTATGGCAACACAGAAGAATCACCAACAACACCTGGAGTGATAGTGTTTGGAAGCATTTGTTAGGCTATATAAGGTATTAGAATAGTTTTAAAATTAAGGTGTGGACTGTAGTTCAGCTGGAGACTATAAGTTGTAGTGGTTCACTTTCTGGATCCTGGATCCAGAGGGGTTGTGTGTTCATATTTCAGGCAATGCAATGTGACTGTCAGCCACTCACAGAACAGTCCTCTGAACACGAAGCAATGATGTCATCCATAAAGGGGTTCCATTTGATGTCCAGCACGTTGCCCTGGTGACCACACACCTTGGGATGATGGGGGTCAATTCGGCCGGACTGAAGGAGAGACGGGTGCAGGGCAAGAGGTCAAAAGGGAGAAAAGTAACTGTTGATGCAGTTTCACTTTCAGTGCAATTGTTCTCTGGCATACATACACCAGAACACAAGATTGCACATCTATGCAAACATGCACAGTCTCAGCTAGTGACATATATTGACACACATACTCAATATGAGAACATTTGAACACACAGTAAAAAATATGCAGATAAGAATAAATGATGCAGAAAAACACATACACACATGCATAAACATAAACAGGCAGTCAGTAGTATCTCAGGGACTCCATGGCGCATGACACAGCTTATCCACAGATGGACTATGATGACCACTATGATGGACTGAAATGAACCAAATTTCCTTAAGAGTGAAAAGGCACTAATAGAACAAAAATGAATATTCAAAAGAAACAAAGCAATTGATATAAATGTAAATAAAAATGAAAGTTAAAAATTGTGTTTGTGTCAGCAGACAAACTGAATGTTTAGAAATATGTTGCTGTGTTGAGACACTTTGTCCACTGTGTGGCACTGGATCACTGCATACAGGCACAGGCAAGGATGTGAGCTCTTAGGGTGTTGGCCATGATGTCATGAACATTTGCTGCCGCCTTCCTCTAATGACCTCCTTCCTGGATGTACGAGCCAGGGGACACTGGTTACACTTGAACAGTGCACAGTGCTGAATTCTACCAGAGTGTGTCAACACACTGAGACAACGCTGTGCCCAGCTGGAGTGTGCTGAGGCACTGAGACAATATTGAGTTCTGTTCATCACAATGTAAATGAAGTGACTGAGCTCTGATCTGTATGGCAATACAACAAACTATCAGGTAGCAACACAAACTCCTCCAAATGCTACCAAGGATCTGTGGAATATCTCACTGGAGCATTGGTTCAGGCCTGCACTGACCACTGGCTCCTTCTAAGTCCCTATTTTTCTCAACCACCTTAGTCTTATTCTGTATTTTCTCTTAGTCAAAAAGCACTTTACAAAGAAGCAAATAAAACCTGACTGCACCACTCGGCTCTGAATTCTCCCCTGCATGTTCACTCACCTCAAGCATTCAACACAAAAACTGAGTCTTGTGGTCTCATCTAGTAATGGTAAAATAAGCCCTTCCCAATATAGAGGTCTTCCATCTAGCAGAACCCCTTACAGCTAACACCTCAGCAAACAAACCCTCATTTCCACGAACACCTCCTACCTGACAATGTACATCTCCAGACAACTCCAGGCTAGAACCAGAGGAGCTTTCTCACTCCTGTGCATTGGATTCCACAGCCCAGTTCACACAGGCCTTTCTTGTGGTCGCTACTGTATGTGCTGACCCACATGCACTAGTGTAGTCCTGTGTGAATGTTCCACTGTCCAGTTTCACTGTCCATTTCATCCTATTTCCTTACATCCTAGGGAACCAGGGCACCCCTAGGGTCTTGCCTTCAGCAAAGTAACAACATTGTACACGTGTGCACATCTTTCTGTTTCTTTATAAATGTGCGTCTTCCTTTTCTTATTTCCTTGCCTATGAAGAATTTTGAGATTTTGATCTGAAATGAATGCGTTACATAAATAAAATAAATAATTACTATTATTCTATTATTACAGCTTGCATTACTTCACATCCTATATGGTCATAGTCACTCTTTGTTTCTCCTCCTGTTGTTACCACCAGTGTTCCTGCCCACAATGCAACAGCAGAGGAGTCGCCCCTGCATCTGTGTAAACAGGACACGGCACAGTGACTGTGGGAGACAGGATGTGGCTCCAATACAAGGGTTTCAGTGGGAATCCACTCTTCTGTCTGTCATTTCCTCCCTGGAATACCGTGACGTCATGTCTGGCATGCAGGGGTGTTGAAGGGGAGGGTGCTTTCCTGACTGTCTGAAACTGGGGGTCGGCGGAGAGAGATGCCCTCTGAACAGGACACTGTCTCCTTGCATCTCTGCTCCCGTCCAGACCATGTGGCTGGAGATTAGAGCACCTCAAGTTGTCAAGAATTATAAAGAACCACTGGTGGTACAAGACCCTGGCGCCAGCCTACAAGGCTGTCGTGACCTCCCTGACTTAATTCCATTGTTAGGCCTTAGATGCCTGCATGAACCATGCACTCAACAACCTGGGTCAGCGGGGGTCTTGCTTCCCAGTGGGGCATAATGAACTCACTTTTTATTCTCACTGGCTCCAAAGGAGTAGAACATTCAACTGTCAAAACTCCAGAATCACTTACCATCCCATCTGTAAAGGGCTGTTGATACAGTGACTAATTTTTCATGTGACTAAAAAGTCCCAATAAGACTGTAATGATCCAATACCCAGCTCAGTCCAGCAGTCACCGTGCCATCGTGTCAATACTTGTAACTTTCCCGACATAAACCATTTCATTACATTACATTACACTATTTCAACAAGTAAACAATGGAGATAATCTGTAAAATCCTTAACTGACAACTAAAAATTTTTCTTCCGTCATGTATTTAGAACGAAAGTGATATGCAGACTCTATTTCAAAACTGTTAATGTTGTTCACTTCAGTTCATTAACCGCCTTCCTCTGAACGCGCTGGCATACCGGTTGGTTCTCACCACCTCGGTCGGCCTCGGAAGGTAAATATATGAAACTGCAAAAAAAAAAAAAAAATTCCAAGCAAATAGAAAGTTGTGTCTAAATATGTGTAAAGGTATCTCTCCATACTAACGTTACTTTTCAAACCTACTGCGCGTGTGTGCAGTAGTGTAGCGTTTGTTTTGTGGTGTTTGTCTTCCGTTCGTTTCTCTGTTCACACATTCACGTACACAAACGCTAGCAGAGCACACTCTGTTGCTATAAAGTTCGGTTGGAAAAACTGTTTCACCTTCCATTTTTTATAGCTCGGTCAAACTGTGGTCATTAGAATGAGTTGGGTTCTCGTCGCAGTCAGTGGTTTCTACCGAAGAGGCAAGTTTAGTAGAAGACTGGCGGCAAACTGCGACTCCAAATAACAGCACTGGACAGGTGCGCAATTATTCTTATACTTGAAGAAATTTCGACACATTAAGAAAATAATAGAAAATAATCTAAATGTTAATTCTGTCAGTTAAAACAACATGTCGCCAAATGAAGCGCTAACCATATACACTATTTTTTTTTACAGTAAACTCACATCTGGTTAACTGTAACTAACGTGCGCTGGGTGCTTAGCACGACTAAAATTTTAATCGCTTAATCTTACTTTCTTAACATCTGTCTCCAAGATGAGTACACCTGAAAAACGTACCGCTGTGGTATTTTGTGAATTACACGAGGAATTGAAATAAAATTCTGACAGTGACATTTACCAGTGTATCTCTTAACAGGGCCTGTGTTTCACTATGCAACCGCAGTACGGCTTATTCCTCCACAGCTATGGGGGATGCACCTCCTGAGTCTGGCTAGTCTTGACAACACCAGGATTTGGCATGACAGCTACCCTTAAAATTCTAATCTCAATTTGAGGGAAGCACCTTTTCCTAACATGTAGCTGCTTGTAATCCCGTAGACCCATACACCCATATACTGTGTGTATACCTACACGTGGACCAACAGCAGCGTTCTCAGCAGGGGACTGCTACAGGGACTCTGCTAACTGCTGAACTCCAGCCTCGAGATGACCGCGAAGAGAGCAAGCAAAACCCCTGCACAGGTAGGGATGACCTTGAAATTTCCAAATAAAGAAAAACCCACAAAAACAAAGAAAAAAAAGGGGGCAGAGGGAATTTCCCCAGGTGGTATCATGCATAATGCATTCTGCATTTTTAACAAGTCAGCTGTGGGAAGAATTTGTCACTTTTAGTCCTGCCACAGATACCAACATGGACACGTCCGCCTTTGAGAAGCAGTGTGGCTGTGTGTGTCACACTCTGTTTCTCAGTTTCTCACACATTTCATGTTCCCCTTTGTCCCATGGTATCTGTGTAATGATGACTAGTCACACTCTGCCACCTTCAGGTATAACTTTGTCTTTGAGACATGGAGTTAAACCAGTTTAAATCACAGGGGGTGTTCCACTGAATTCTGGGATTTCTCCCAGATGCAGTAGGAGACAGAGGCCAGGGATCTCTCTTCCGTTCCTTCTCACACACTGAACAACACATGCAAACTCCAGAATGAGTCACATGACCGCTTCAGAATCACATTCAAAATGTGATGCAAATTATTCCTGAATGAGTTCATGGCCATGAGGCTACACCATGTTTTCAGCTTTTTTGTGATTGTGGAATCATAGCAAAATTGTTTTTGGAACAGCTCATTTATGTAGTCTGCTTTATAATAGTAGGTGAGAGCTGTAATTAGATGAGAGTTATTCTGTATCAGAGATTTTGATCTCCCTGTCTTGTATACGCATGTGTATATGTGCACTGTGTTGGAGATGACTGCTGCTCAGAGAATGTGTGAGTGTCCGTGTGTACTTGTGTGTGTGTGTGTACATTGTGTTGTAGAGCTATGTAGAGTGTGCGTGTGTGTGTGTGTGTGTGTGTGTGTGTCAGAGAACTGCCAGAGAGTTTGTGGGTGGCATGCTGTGAGCAGACTGCTGTAGGCATTACCTTGGTGACAGGGATGACAAGGAAAGACCCTCCTCCTGCACTCTCAGTGACGATGGCCAGGAACTTGGCATTGACAGCGCAGAAGTGGTTGTCATGGACGTTCTTGGTGATGGGAATGCCGTCGAAGCATTGCTCCCTGCTGCCCGCCTTGCCGTAGACGTTTCGAAACTTGGAGCCTCTGTATGTTGGGCGCCATGACATCTGGGGACAGGACACAGCATCAGAAAGCTCTGGGTTAAGAGTGGTGTGGTGCTGAAATGGCCATGTGGTTGCTGAGCTGTTGTGTTTACAGAGCACAGGGCACTGGATGAGATCTTTGGGAGCTGGTTGTCTTTCTCTCTGGTTCAGAACATGGGGGAATTAATATGCCTCTGAGGCTGAATAGTTTAATAGCCTTTGTGCTCCATTGATTCACCATAGTTTTTCTCCAAAGAGCAGGAACATGTGTAGTTTATGAGCACTGGACACTGTGGGCTGCTCCACAGCTGGAGGAAATGGCTCTGTGAGAACAGCCTCAGACCTGCTAGGACGTCTTAACCCAAGAGGGCTGGAAAAGGTGTTTTGAGTGGAAAAACCCTGAGCAATGTTCTGCACTGATCTAAAGTCAGTTGTCCTGTTTAATAATGTCTCCACAACCTATACCCCATCATCCACAGTGAATTTGATTGTTCAAATCATGTTTTGAAGAAACATAAGAGATGGATGGCGTTATAGGAGCCCAGTTTCCTGACTGGGTCCTCTGAATGAGGGGGAGGGGCTTAGTTATAGTCCTGTCAATAAACACTTCATCCTGTAATTGATTTGATAGAGAGCATGATTCAGTGAAACTCCAAAACACCACTCTCTGCTTTATTCTGTCTTAGATCTCTCACCCAGAAATGTACACTGTAAAGTGGGAATAAGGCAATGCTTCAAACAGTCGAACTGGCTGATCAGGATCAGAAAGGAAAGAGAGAGAAAGCGAGAGAGAGCAGATAGAAAAAGAGGAAGTGGGAGGAAGGAACATTCAAGCAGTCAGACGGGCTGCACTTGAGGGATAACATCACTCAGAGTAATCTGTTTGGGCGCACTTGAGGGGTGACATCACTCAGGACTTTTAGGCCTTGTTAGGGATGTTTTTGGACATGCAAATGCACGCCTGATGTGTTCATCAGCCAGGCGGTGGAGCCTGAATGGCTGCTTTGTGCCCGGCCTCAGGGCAGGCAGGTCGCTCTGTTTCTGTAAGCAGAGAAGAGCAGCATGGGGTCATTGCCCACTGAGCTGTAACTCTCAAAGCCTGTCTTTGCATATTCGGTGGCATAGTGATTGCTCCTGTGTCATAATATCTCATTCAGCTCTGTCTCACTCCCTCCTATCGTGTGGTCCCTCTGTAAGGTGCACGGTCCCCGCTAGTCTACACAGGGTAGCCTTGGGCAACAGACAACGCTGGCTTTGGCTTCCTTTCACAAGGACATTGGATTTGTTTGTTTTCTGTGTCCAGCACAACAGGACCGATTGTGCTCTGTTTGTAAGAAAAGCATGGCCTTGTGTCCCAGAGCATGCTGCAGGTTTGCCCCGAACTCCACATCTTGTATGGTCCACTGGATCTAAAGGCTGGGCCTGCTCTCTCAGTGACCATACCGGTGCCGTGAAAGCGATGTCTGGTCAGTATCCCTCCCATTCCCCCACTGAGAGCAGTATCTTACCTTACTGCTGTGGCGTTGAGTTTTTCTTTCCCTCGGATTCAGCACTCTGACGTGAGCTAACTCCTCTGGTCTGTGTCTCTCTTCCTCTGTGCTCGTGCTTTCCTCCTCCTCCTTATCCCTCTGTCTGTCAGACCTCCTGCAGCTGTGGACTGCACCAGCACCTTCTCCCTCACTGTGTGTCTCACGCCGTCTCTCTCATTCGCTCTCTCGCTCTCTCTGACTCCCTCTCCCTCTCTCCCTCTCTCTCTCCAATTCAAATTCAATAATGCCTTATTTGCGTGGGGAGTTAGCTTGTGTTGCGAAGGCTGTGGACACAGACGGTATACAAAGGACAACAATAGAACATGAAGAAGACTTAAACTGAAAATTATCCCTGCTCCCTATCCCCAAAGTACTCTGTGAATTAATTAGTTGCTCTGATTATTTTCTCCTGTCACACAATGACAGAATGAGCTGCCTTCTCCAGTTTCTGCATTTTGTAATGGATTTTCACCATTTTTATGGTATGCACTATGCAGGAGTGAGAATTGGTTAAGACATTTGTTGAATTTGAGGAAAAGGATCTTCCTAACGGGGAAGTATTAGGGACAGGAGAGAAGGAATTGATCCAACAGCTCAACGTCTGCCAGTGGTTACACTGGTTGCACAGCATGTTCTTTTGAATTACAAGGGGTTTTTCTGGCAGACTCCATCCCTCTCTCCCTCTCTCCCTCCCTCTCTTATTCTAATGTTAAAGGCTCTCCTGCTCTCCATCCTTCTCAAACCCAAATGCCCCATCTGAACTTGCTGAAGTCTGTGATTGCAGAGGGACGCTTATTGTTGCTTGTGAGTGGCCCTTATCTGTGTGTTGATTTGGGAAGGCAGCACTGCACCACTGCAGCCCTGGGGAGCGCCGCAGACCTGAGACTGACTCCACTCCTTGCAAATGGCCAAGCTGTGCAGACACAGCACCCACCAGATTCACACAGCCTCAGCTTTTCACAGCCTTTCTCCAAGGTTGCCAGCTGCTAAATATAGATGATAGCAGCCTTGAACTCAGCCAGATATCTTTCCTAAATGTACTGCCTGCATAATATAGTACATTATGACTGGAGCTGCAGTTTTACCCAGAACCTTCTTTAACCAGCTCTGCAGCCTCTGAAATTTGGGTCAAAGGCACACCGCTGATAGATGGGTGCTGGTGCATCTTGGGAAAAAGTAGTTTTGTGACTATGGCTGTTTTTTTTTTTTTTACAAATGGCTGCATGAAGCAGAAATGAGGACAGTCAAAACATTAGCAATAAAGAGCAAACCTGTGGAGCTTTAGGCTGTACTTTTCTAATTTCATTGTGCAGGCACACACTGTGTCTGAAGTGGAGCGAACCAGGCACACATTGTGTCTAAGCGGGAATGAAGCTGCGCATGCATGAGGGACAAAAGATGTGGACAGAGGGTAGCCTTTGCGGTGTTCCCTGGCATGACTCAGGGATCTAAGGAGAGGCAGTTCTCACACTGCTCCCCTGAGTTCTGCAGTGATGGGGAAGGAGGGGTCAGCAGGAGGGGGTGACCAGACTGCAGCTGCTCGTATGAATTAGTAATGCTCACTGGGTGTGGCTAGAGCAGCTGGGTACTTTGCTGTAAAGGAGCAGGCGAGGCCAAGAGGAAAGAGAGAGACAGAGAATGTCATGTGGAGAAGGAAGAGAGAAGGAAAATACCAAGAGGAAGGGAGAAAGAGAGAATACCATGAAGAGGAGAGAGCGCTGTGGGTTCTGGCGTGGCCAGCCTCCTCACCCTTTCCACACAGACAGTGTGCTGGGAGGACAGCCAGCCTGAGGAGGTGGCATTTCAGAGCATGGAAATCAACTGCCAAAAATGGCCCTTTTCAGTTAACTATAGAGTAGATTGTTTGTGAACACTTTCCCTTAAAGGTGCAGCGTTGAGACCTAAGCAGTGTATGTATTCCTGTTTGTCCAGGCGAAATCACAGAAGAGTTTGTGAGGGTACTGAATGGGAGGAGACCCAATAGTTCTGCCCTATCTGCTCTAAAACTCTGCTGGCTGGTAATGAGCTGTAACCCTTTCCCACTTCACACACGCAGGCTGGAGGCCGAAAGGCCCTGTGCTCTTTAATGAGATCAGTCCTTGAGCTCCACATGCTGCTGTTACAGCACAGAAAGCACAGGCTCCCTAGCACTGTCTGACTGCAATGTGACTACAGTGGTAGTAAAAGGACCTAACATATTTGAGGACGAAAGGATGACGGTAGCATGACGTGTGTCGGTAAAGTAACCAAAGTTCTAGTATCTCACATGAGTGGACCACCACAAGGGCAGCTCTGTTCTCACTGTCAAGAAGAAGCTGTTCGTCACCCACACATTGTTGTAATTTGGGTGCATTTCCTAAGGCTATATTCCTACCGCGTAACAAAGCTGATTACACTTTGAGTCTGACCTACTTTTAATTTGTTGTACCATGGTTTTTTTCCCTCTTGGGTCAAAAAGAGCCTGATGTTTAAGTGTTCTGAAAAAGGTCTCTGTATGTAATGGTGTGTTGCGCACTATGAAGCGTGAACCCACGACTAAACAGAGAAACAGACCACTGACACGTAAAAGTTTGTGTTCAGAGCTGCTCTTAACATGTGTAACCAGGCTGGCTCATTATACCCCTTTTCCACTGTAGAGCTGGAACCAGGCTGGCTCATTATACCCCTTTTCCACTGTAGAGCTGGAACCAGGCTGGCTCATTATACCCCTTTTCCACTGAAGAGCTGGAACTAGGCTGGCTTATTATACCCCTTTTCCACTGTAGAGCTGGAATGAATGTAGCTCATTATACTCCTTTTCCACTGAAGAGCTGGAATGAAGGTAGCTCATTACACTCCTTTTCCACTGAAGAGCTGGAACTAGGCTGGCTTATTATACCCCTTTATTAGAAGGGCATTAGGCTTTCTCCCCTGACTGATCTGTCCCCTTCACTTTCATTCATTAACAAATAACTGAGCTACCTCCTGCAGACATGCCCACACCAGCAGCAGTAATGATCCAGGGAATTCTGAAATATTATCTAAACCCACTGGGGTCTCATGTGGCAGCTCTCTGCAGGTTTCAGCCCAGACATTGTTATTCTTCCCTTTGGATCAGAAACAGGAGAACTAGGAAAGGGCAAAAGCCTCACACGGCAGTCGGGATGCAGCATTGCAGCCCAGATGTGGCCTCTTTCTTCCTTTCTGTGAAGTCACTTTCTGCAAAGTCTCTTAATCTTTATATCAAACAACCTCACAGATTACTCAGGCTTTGTGGTGGCTGCTCTGCCAAATTTAGAGCCTGTTCAGGATTAGGAAAAACCGGATGAAAATGTGTTTCTAATCAGAGAGCTGACGAGGCTCCACCAAGCTCAGGTTCATATCATCTGTCTGCAGGTATGATCCCAATGTGTATATCATAATTCATCATTGGATAAAGCTACTATTAAATAATAACATGTTTAAGTGATGTAATCATATTTAGACAGGCAGGGAGGAGAGGACCAGACAGTATTTGAGTCACACTGGGAGTGATAGCAGTGATTATGAGCTATAATCATAACCATAATGCATAGCTGTAATCATAGCCATAATTCATACTCATAACTACAAACCATAATGATTATACAGTGTAATCGTAACTATAAACTATAAACCATAACAGTATGTCTTTTCCTTAAAAACTCCTGTCAATCAATTCCTATCATGTACTCTGTGTCTGTTACATCACCGGCATCCTTTTTTTATACACATTTTATTATTGGTATACTGTGTGAACAATCTCTTTGAAAGTGATCCCAACTATAGCTATTGTTTCAGTAATTTTTACCATATCATTGTGTATATGGCCAATAGGATTTGAACATGAGTGATCTTTTATTGTTGTAGTTATTGTTAACATTAATGTTTTCAGCTTGACTCAATAGTAATGTCTATGGAGACGTGGATGTTTTGATTTATTTTCGATGCATTTTGTGGGGCAGTCATTTTGGTATCATAACATACATATCCATTTCAGTGTCATCCTGCACACAATGATTCATTTTCTCTCCAGATAAATATTCATGATCGTTAACAAACGGGATGTTTCTGCTTTCTCACCCTGGGCCAGCGACATGTTAATGACCAGCTCCCAAAGGTCCAGAGAAACACTGCTCTCATTGTGCTGGAGAAACAGGCATCTACGCTGTGTTATTGCTCTCTATACTGAGTTGTTGTCGGGAACTGTGACACGCTGTGTTGCAACGCTCAGACGTGAATGTAGCATTCCCATGAGCAGTATAGATCTCCTCTCTTTTCTGTGTGCTGGACCCATGAAGCCCTGCAAACGCTGGTACAGAGGAACTGAATGCATTATGTACTAGAGGGCCTTTCGTAAACCTCTTTTACTGCACAGGGTCAATACGCTGCAAATTCCATTACAACAAAACTTCAATATTTTTTCAGATTATTTAATGGGATAAGCTGTCCATGGTAAAGTGCATCCCATCTGCAATTTTCTAACAAGTGGCACTTCGGGTACCATAAGTGTATGAAAATATAAACGGTATATAAAATATTTGTGGACACACACACATTTGGACAGGCATGGATATACACGTGTACTTTATAAGCATACGTGTGCATACACACGCAGAGCACTGTTATCCAGGGCTCAGGCAGACAGTGAGTTTAGCTCTTGTTTTGTCAGGTCTCATTGTTGCTTTCCTGCCTCTTCTTTTAATCTGTCATTAGTCTGAGCCTGGCTCTGCTGTGTAAATATTCTGATTTGTTTGAGGGGTCTTTCTTGTTACTAGGCTTGTGATGCAGGTGGAGATCCTGAGCCTGGCTTTCTGAGGGGTGAGACCACCCTCTCAACCCCGCTTTTCCTCCCATTGTCCCATTGTAACACAGGATGTCCTGTCTGTCTGTTTCGTGTGTCTGTCTATACTTCCCTGGAGTCGCACTGTCACGTCCACACAGACACACGTGTGAGTGCTTCAGAGGACTGACAGAGGGTTCACTCCTGCTCCATGGCCTGTCCCTGCAGGAGTTAAATATGACCCACCTGCCTGTGATTGAAATGTGAGTGAGAATGCTTTCATAGTCTGCTTGTCTCTCACACACGCATTCACACAGGCACAAACATATATGTACTCCATATACATGTATTCAGACGCATATGCTAAACAAAAATGCAAACACACACAATGTAAATAACAGCTATATAGCTGAATTTCTCTGCTGCACATAGGGAGCCCCCTCCACACCTGAGTAACTTAGCCATCCATGTCCCACAGAGATATGTCCCCCCAACCACCCACCCACACACACACACACACACACACATACACACACTTGCATTAGTAGACTAAAACCCTTCGTCTCTTACTCATCACCGACACACACACCTGTGGCTCTGCCGCAGAAGCAGAAGTTGGCCATAGGACAGGCCATCTGTAATGCAGCCTGTAATTCTGAAAGAGTCCTCAGTGGCAAGCAAACTTAGGGGTTTAGCCCTGTAATGCAACCTCTCCATCTATAAGCCCCGCTGGTACTGCACCACACCACAACACCACCCATCAACGGTCCTGCACCAGAACATAGCCCAAAGCAGCCCACACCATAACCCCAACCAGCCCGCTGCAGCCCCAACCAACCCAGCCTACAGCAGCCCAGCTAAAACCAGCCATGAAAAGCCCAGCCTCCTCACCTTTGTGACAGTCATGCAGACGCCATGTATGAGGAGCCAGCTGGTGTCTCCTCAGCGCAGAGCCTGGAAGTTGCAGTGCAAATCGAATGTGGCTCGGCCGCTGAGGGAGAGGAAGAGAGAGGGAGGGTTTAGCTTCTTGCTGAGTGGAAGGAGGCATCAGCAGCTGCTGCTGTGGGCGTGTGCTACAGTAAGAGTCACCGGCGCGTGGTGTTACAGAGCGGTGGTGTGGACTCCTCCCCCCAGTTCCCCGGGCTCATCACTACCGCCACTGACAGAGCTCGGAGACGGATATAGAGAGAATGACAGGAGAGAGAGTGCTCAACTGTGTGTGTGTGTGGGCCTGTTTTGTCTGTGTGTGTAATTTTGTGTGCATGCATATGTGGCAGAAAGAATAAAGCAGTGGTCACTATCCTGTCTCACTGTCAGCTTCCAGCCTCTGAAATGGTACTAGATGGTGCGCAGTCAGATCCTCCCCTCAAATAAAATCAGGAGCTTCCCTTTGGATCGAGCCTGCTGTGCACCTTTATTCACAGCATAGTCCCTACTGTACACCACTACAGCAACAGTCCTCACAGTGTACCTCACTATGCACATTATTCACACTGTAGTCCCCACTTTACACCTCTGTTCACACTATAGTCTCCTCTATGCACTTCTATTCACACTGTAGTGCATGCTGTGCGCTTCTATTCTCATTATAGTCCCATTATCTATTCGCACTACATTTACCATTTTGCACATCTATTCTCATTGTAGTCCCTAGGTCTATTCACACCACAGCTCCCACTATGCACTTTTATTCACACTATAGTCCCCACAATGCACATCCCTTTTCAGCACCTGGACTGCTGTATTGCTGATCAAACGTCAAACTTCACTCCCCATTTTCCTGTATGACATGCAGTTCAGAAGCACATACTGTATAAGGCACATGGAGATCATGTAAGGCTGTACAGAAATAGAAACAATTTTGCCTGTGTATTCTATTTTCAATCACTGTTTCATCTGAACTCCTTTCTCATGCATTCTGCCTCTGATGCACAGTGAAGAGCCGATGTGATGGCCAGTGTGGCATGCGTTCAGTCCAGAGAGATGTGAAGTGCTTCCTGCCTGTTTACTGGCTGTGTCCAGCATAAAGGGAAGCCTGGTGCATTCTGGGGAATGTCTCACATTTAGAATCCTTAAACTTAGTCAGTGGTACTGCTCTTTTTGGCCACTTCCCTCTGATGTAGGAAGACTTTGACACTTACATAGTGTATATCAAATTACATAGCTGTATCAAACTTATTAATATATGAATATATAAATGCAAGTTTAAATCTGTGGTTGTGCATCAAGCTTTGCCTTATGGTAGAACGGCTAAGGAGCGTGAAGATATGAAATTAACTCTCTTGTGGATATTTTAAACCAAGAGTTCTAGCAGCAGCTCAGTGGTGCTGTGAAGCACTGCCACCGTAAACACTGTAGAGATGATCCAAAAACTATGTTACAGTAACACATGCCATTGTTTGAACAAAAAAGGATCATTATATTGAGGAAGAATTTTGAGAGGATGAGCTCAGGGTGCTGCGTTGTCATTATGTGTGATGATTTGACGGCTCCACCTAGTGGCTGAACATTAGTCCTGCACCCGGTGTTAAATGTCTTAGTTAACTCAAGAGAAGCTGTTTAATATTAGTATAATTCTTGTATTTTGTTACTCAGCCATTTAAAATGATATGTATGGTCAGGGAATACTTCTTCAGCCTGCCTAGCCATACTGTATGTTGTGTGTGTATGCATATATTGGAGGTTTATGCTGTTTGCATCAGTTTTTGCATCACTGTTTGGGATGGCATTAATGTGGTGTTTGCTATAAATTCAGGAGATAAGATCAGGAGACTTCTGTAGAACGACACCTGGGGCAGTGAAGTATGGGATCCTCTGCATTTCCCAGCCCTGGTTCTGGGGGTAAAGTGTATGTTGTGGTGTTTTCCACTCGTTTAACAGTTAATTGGGTTTGATTGAGCTGTTAATTGGCTGAGGGCATTGAAGGGAAAAAGCATTCCTTTGTAAACGTTTGGAATGTGTCTGAGCACTGCCTGGGGTGGAATAGCAGTCCACCTTTGTGTCGTTCAGATGTCCTGTATGGGGCCTCGAATGTAATCTCCTGAAAAGCTGGAACAGAATCTATACAGCTAAATGTGGAACAGGATCTTTGCTGCTGAAGGTAGAACAGGATATTTACTGCTAATCCTGGAACAGTATCTTTACAGCTAATGGTAAAACAGGATCTGTACTGCTGAAGGTGTAGCTGGGTTTTTACTGCTGGAAGCGGAAGAGGATGTTTTGTTATATATTATGAAGATTTGAAACTCGTTGTTTGCGCTTTGCTCCACATTTATTTTTACAGGTTGTAATGACTGGAACACCTTTGTGTGCTATAACAGGTGAACAGGTGTAATGTAATATTCCCCTGTGTATTCATTCTGTTGCTTTTGTTCATTCTGAGCAGACCTTGGGATGGTGCATTCAGACTTCAGTCAAAACAGTGAGCTTCTGATATGACATTTTCCTGCCTGTAGACTTTGTAAAAACATATGATATATCATATGAATCTAAAAATGTTCTGCTCAAATGCATTAGTAGAGCTGGGAGATTGCTGTCAGTCTGGGTCTGGGTGAGTCTATTTGATCTTTAACCTGAGCTCTTCCCCAGGATGCTCCAGTCTTATATCTACCTTGTGATTTACCGCCATCATGTGGCTGCTTGTTGAATTGCACTCATGGCTTTCCCTCTGTTTTCCCTAATGTGCGATGTTGGTAACAGAATTCAATTTAATTAAATTACATTTAATTTGTGTAGGAAATTTGTCACAGAGCAGCTTTACAAGTATCCCAGATCTAAAGCCTCAAGAGTAAGCTTGCCATGACAGTGGCGAGGAAAAACTGCAAGGAAAAAATTGAGCAGAGCCCACCTCAATGGGGGAACCCATCTGCCTGTAGGGCTGAGGGCTGGCACAGTCATGAGGGCACAGGTACACTGTCAGCATCAGTATATAGGGCATACATGTGTGTGGGATTTTTGCGTCTTGACTGGTTTTTAAATTCAGTGTTTGTTGTTTGTGTGGTAGGGAAGTTGAACATTTTCTGCTTTGGATCACCTACCATTGTGTGTAAGACTAGGAGCTAAATATTTTTCTCTGCTTTTGTACTTTCTCTGCTGTGTACAGACCCTCACTGCAGTACACTCAGAGCCACAACATCATTTAGGAGATACAGAGCTGGTTTACATCCAGGCTCACAATTTAATTTAGGCCCCATTCACTGGAATGGCAGGGATGACTGAGAGGTCTCAGAGAGCTACCCTTTGAAGTCCTGCTGCACTGGGGAATTTATCTCAGATTACAGCAGAGCCATCTGGGCTCCTTTTACCATTGCACCCCATGCAATTATCTATGTTTTATTTACATGCCTCGTATTTAAGGATATCATCATGCTTTGCAGGTAAGCTCTTAAAGATGTGTCCTTAGTGAGTTCAAGTGTGGAATGAGTATTTTGAAAGTATAAACGCACATGGCCGTCATCCACATACCACAGCAAAAGCACAGTATGCTTTCAAGCAGAAAAAAGAGATTACGGGGTTTAAATGAACCGCTATAAAAATTCACCTTTTCACTCGCTTGGTTAGGGGTGGAAAGTGCTTTTGCTGTACCCGGATTCCAGCAGCAGGGGGTGCTCTCAAGGCTCTTTCGCATTCTCTCCATCTGGGGTTTCCTGTATAAACACACGCACATGGCTCTCCCCATCCAGTCCCCCCTACCCTAACCCTGCTTTACCACAAAATCCCTCCTCACAGAAACCGTTACTCTGGTGGAACATTTAATGCGCTGGTCTCCGGTTACGACTTCCCTAGCACACGACGCAGTGTTCCAGCTCGCCACAGTCTGGCCCAGACCCCTGCCCCAACCAGGGAGAAGCCTAGAGAGACAGACAATGCGAGACGGACAGAGAGAGGCCTGGAGAGACAGACAATGTGAGATGGAGAGAGAAATACGGGACAGATAAACAGCGTGAGATGGAGAGAGAGAAAGAGACCACAGAAGGAATGACAGAGAGGAGCAGATTCGGAGTGAAGAGCGCTTTACTGCTAGGCCCCTAAATCAGCTCTCCCCTCCCCACTGCTGAACACATAAGGGAAGTATTCAGTGGTGAACCTCAACAATTTTCCCTGTGAATTTCGCAGATTTGAGACACCCCATGTGCGATAACTGTGTTGAAACTGAAACTGACTAAACAGAATTGAATGGAGTGTATGTGTGCTTCAGTGTGAGAGCTGCCCCTGTTCAGGGCAGTGCTGGGAGAAAGTCATCCCAAATGCTCTGACTGCTGCTTTTCCACTCCTCTTCCCCTCTTACACTTTTTCCACTTCTCTCCCCTATTGCACTCTCACTTCAGCTCCTGTTAAACCCCCTTCCTACCCCAGAGCTCTCTCATTCGCTGCTCTGTTATTTCACCTGCCTGTGATATAGTGGCAGATTTATGTGGGTGGCTGCCATAAGAGCCCCTCTGTGACTCTATCTCCACTATCGAATGGGGAGGGGGGCCCTCACTGTGAAACAGGCAGTGTTGCATTCCACATGTGGCATTTTCCTCTCATAAACCCTTTACTGCTGGAACTGTGTCGCAGACCCCCCTCTAGAAGTGAAACCCTCCGTGCCACAGTGACCCCCATGGGAGGCCAGCATCAGGATGGCGGTGTTTCGAGTGGGGATGGGGTATGATTGACTGTGACCCCTGCTCTGGGGTTGTGAGCCTGACCCAGGGTAGGCCCGTAAAGCCAGTTTTAACGATATACATCACAATGAAAAGGTAGCTACATTCTGACCTCCTTCCACTGCGCCTGTGTGAAGGTTTTCTCAGCTAGAATAACCAATTAGATCTTTCACCTCTTCATAGCAGGTAATGGCCACAAGTTTCATTTGATGTCACAGCTGTGCATTCCATTGTTTTACCTTTTGATTTAGCAAATGACCATTTGTGAAATGGTGAATTTTATTCATGTTATCATCAAAATATTACATTTTCTGTTGCAGTAGAGCTGCCAAAAAGAGCTGACATGCACACAAACACACACACACTCAAACACACACACACACACGCTAATCTGGAAACGCAATCATTTTAACAAATCGTAACACAAAGATGCACATGTGCAAGCAGTTATGAAACATTTCTTCCTGTTGCAAAAATTAAGGGGAAAAAAAGCACATGAATGTGGGTTAACTGAGCCTCTAACTTTCAGCACAAAGTCCAGCACTAGCTCTATCTCACTCTGAGCAGGCCTTTTTGACAGACTGAGATACTGCACATTTCACCAGAGGTGATGCAGGACTAGATCTTGCACAGTAGATTGATTTACCTGAAGATCTGTGAAATAATACTTACTGCAAAACATGATGCACATGTGCTTTGTTGGGAAGGAGTCTTGTTCTATGCTCCACCAAATGAACACTGCAGCTCTTGCTCAAAAGGCTAACACAGCAGTAGAGTGGTGTGTGGTGAGAATGTGAGTGTGTGTGTGAGGAAGTGAATGTGTGGTTGTGTGTATGAGAGAGTGAGTGTGTGTTTGTGCATGTGCGTGTGAGAGACACCAATCAGCAGCCATGGCCCTTGTGAATCTTCTTCCAATCCCTTGATCCTCACGGAGCAGGATTGTTCACTCCCATTCTGGTCTTATTTCACTTATTTACTAGTGCAGCTGAACACTTCAGCATCATGGGTTCTTAATTTGACAGGTACTCCTGTGACACAGGTAGACTCCCTCTCACACCAGCATGGTCCCGCTCATTTCTCTCTCGCTGTCCCTCTCTCACACCTCTCACGCTGTTGATTGTGAGTCGGACTGTCAGTGCGTATGGAGCAGGGCTGGGGTGGAGGCACTGAGCGGGACCATGCAGGATCAGGCCTTAGAGCCCGAGAGCCAGCACTGAGACTGCAGTCAACAACAGTGGCCTGAAGCTGAGGGCAAAGCACTTAGAAAATCTGCTGGAGTGGGATGCTTGGGGTTCAGCCCAAGACTAAACTTGCGAAGACTGATGACCACTTAAGTCTGTCTAGGTCTTGGCCTCCCTGTGAAATCTGTGGGCCCTGGCTGGGATCCCATTACCATGGGAACTGCCGAGGTTCTAAACTCGTGAATTCCTTCACCTGGATTCAGCTGAGCTCAGAGCTGTCTGCTAGCGAGCTGCTGAAATGTGAACTGCTCTCACAGTGCTGTGTGCAGAGGCGTTTGAGTGGGGACAGACCGTCAGGCAGGTCTTTGTGCGTCTCTACATCCTCCTCCACTCTGTGCTCACACCTACACATGAGCCGATGTGCCTCCAGCAGAAAGACCTGTATTTACACATCACTCACAAAGAGGGCAATTCAGACCTGGGGGCTGAGGAACGCAGCATCCTTGCAGTTGTTTATTTAATTTTTTACATTTTTTTTCCTCTCTTTTTCAGTCTGTCTTCGAAATTACCAATTGCACAATTACCAATTGTACTTTTCAGTTCATCTCACCTGTAGCACCCTCTGCATTTGCAGTGGACAGCTGACACATGATAAATACAGATGAATTTATGCTTCATTTACCTGGCAGACACTCTGATACAGAGCCATTTTCATAGCCATAATGGCAAAATACATAGTGCAGTCACCAGGGCAACAAGAGAAAGTGACAGAACAGGGAGTTACAATAAATAAAATATAAGGTGTCAAGTTTAGAAGATATAGACATGCAGCGATAACTGCACCCAGTGCTTTAAAAGGCCTTTAAAGAAGCTTCTCCTTTCATAGCATCTCCTTTCGTGTTCCTAACAATTCAGCAACAATAAAGCAACAAATGCTATGATTTATTCTTTATGAATGTGTGCAGATATGCATGTGTGCGTATATGTGTGTGTGTATGTGTATCTGTGTGTGTGTGTGTGTGTGTGTGTGTGTGTGTGTGTGTGTGTGTGCGAGTGTGTGTGTATGTGTATCTGTGTGTGTGTGTGTGTGCGTGTGTGTGTGTTTGTGTGTGTGTGTGTGTGTGTGTGTGTGCGAGTGGGTATCTGTCTGTGTGTGTGTGTGTGTGTGTGTGTGTGTGTGTGTGTGTGCGCGGGTGGGTATCTGTCTGTGTGTGTGTGTGTGTGTGTGTGTGTGTGTGTGTGTGTGAGTGTGTGAGTGTGTGTGTGTATGTGTGTGTGTGTGTGTGTGCACTCATTGGGGAGGGCACTTCCAGACCTGGCCCCTGGTGCTCTCCTTCTCCTAAATCACAGTACAGCAGGGTCGGTCTGGGAGTTTTAGCATCTGAATTGGTATTTCCAGCTAAACAATCCCATTCCAGCCCAGCAGCTGTTTGGCAGAGCAGGCTGGGATAGCAGCGGCTCTATAAGAGCAGAGCGTTTCACGGCCCTTTGTAAATGTGCCTGTCATTTTGCTCCAAGTACTGTTTTTAGAAGAGGAAACCCGGGTGACCTTTATTGGGGTTATTTTTAGTGTGATTTAATGTCCCATATTTGCCGTTGCAGTAGTACCTGTGGCTTGTGTCCAGTACTCTGTCATAGTCAACGTTTCCCGCATTCCTGGACTCCGCAGGCCCTCGCTCACCTATGAGGGGCTCCAGCTGATGTCACTGCGTTTCAGTGATACTGACTGCTGTCGCACTGCTGCTCACTTTGGGTTAAGCTTCATGTGACTTGAATGAATCACCAACGCAGTGCAATTACAGTTCAGCAAGTTCCACATAACTGCATGTAAGTGTTGTTTACATACGCAAATCCAAAACTGGTGTACTGGCATAAAAGATTAAGGCTGGTTTCATGGTCAGGTTTATGGTTGTGGTCAGGTTATGCTTTGATTTGGAGAGAGGGTAAAACTGAGGTTTGGGTGTGGCATATTCTTGGCATTTAAGGGTTCTTCAGATAACCTGTAAAATGGCAAAGTCATGGTTTCATATTCCTTTGTTTATACATCAAAACATCATCGTTACCCATTAATTACTCAGGAGTTTCAATGTTATTCCGCTGGTTTCTTGCATGTTTAGGCGTTATCCATACCTTTGAATACTGAGGGTTCATACAAGGTCCTTAAAGTACTTGAATCTGGTGACTAAAAATTCAAGTACTGGAATACCTGGAAAATTGGGCGATATATGAATCACGCCCCTTTAGAAGTACCTGAAGAATTAGAATTAAGGATTATCTATAAATTTGAATAAATCTATTCCAGCATTCTGTGCAATTTCATTTCTTTTCTTCCATGAAACAAGCATGTCTAGAGCGTCAATGACAAGGCAGTTACGGCACATGCCCTCACAAAAATGGTTGTATGAGGTCCTTGAAAATAAAAATTAGTGCTTGAAAAAGTGCTCGAAAGTCCTTGAATATGATAAACTGATCTCTGTATGAACGCTGTACTTTTAGCATGTGTAAAAGTCAGAATAATGTACTGCAGTATGGCATTGTGACAAGCCTCTCATCTCTGTTTGCGCTGATGACTAACACGCTCTGGGAGTCTGTGATGCTACTGGCTCATTTTTCACTGCGGACCGTAGAGCTGCATAGACTTGGATGGACTTATGGCTCCTGTAAGCTCATTGAGTGGCATGTGTGTAGAGGCCATGGCTTGTTTTAAATAACGTTTGTAAAAACAGGGTTTGGAAAACGTGGTTTCCTGTTGGTGAAGGGACAGCGGGACACAGCGAGGGGTATATTTAGCCTAAGAGCTGTAGAACGTCAAGCCATTGAGAGGAAACTCAGTGGATGTGTTTTCTAGAGCACATTAGCATTGTAGCATCATTCATGGCGGACATATTTTATCTACCTGTACAGTCTCGGTGGTCCTCCCACACAGTCTGAGCACACTTGGAGTCCTGAACAGTATCACTGATTTTCAGAATTAGTCCAGGGCTGAATCCTTTTATTTCTAACTAGTAGAGGGACAAATTCAATTAGCACTAATTCCAAAATGATGTTCAGTCTCTTGCCAAGCATTAGACTTGGCGATTCTCTTCGAAAAACAGCTGTCCAAACATTTGTCTTTTTTCGCAGAATTAAAAGGCAGACTCAAAACACATCCCTTCATGGAAGACTGCCAGTACTTAATATAGAAAATAACCCCATATATACATGCAGTTGGTACCTCACATGGCCGCAACGTCCCTGATTGGCTGTGGGAGGCCTGAATATCATATAAGCAAATAACTTGCAATCGGAATCCGATGTGAAATGGCAAATTGCAACACCGTGCTGCGCCTCCTGGGCCCAGTTCTGGTCATGGCTTAAACCAAACAAGCTCAGATTGATCCCAGACAAAGATGAGGATCAATGTCCTGCAGACAGCGCCAGGACTGGTGTAAAAACAAACAGAGAGCCACCCTGAGCTCCAAACGGTAGCCGTCCTAGACGGAACGCCACAAAATCACGCCGTGTTGCTCGGCTTCCCAGAAGGCTCCACCACACGATATGATGCATTATCTCCTGATATGCCGTCATATGGAACGCATTTCAGAGCCCCTCTAGTGGGGCCTGTCTTGGTGTTTCCGTGGTCAACCTGAAATAAATAATTATGCTTAAGTCTCTCCAAACCTAACAATTACATGCAGAAAATCACAGCGGCTCTAAGTTTTCCATAAAGATCTTGGAGGAAAAACTTGCGTTTAAAATATATATATATTTTTTTGCTCTTACATTTTTTCCACATGTCTCCAAAAGCGCATAACTGCAAGCTCAATGAAACAAGAGCATGTTCCCTTCTTTAGGACATGACGCAGGAACTCGGCTCGACTCAAAACCACATCTGGACCGAAGTAGGCAGCACAGAACCTATGACCTACAGCCGCAGAGCTGGTGGAATCAGTCCAGGAATGAGAGCTCCTCAGCTCCAGCCAGCTGCAATACATAGACTTATAAGAAAAACTGTTAATGTTTAGTGCAATCTCTTTCGCGTGTGGTGTTTGATCTTATTAGTGCGAGCTCTTGTTAATATGTGGTGTCCAGTGTGGTTAATGTGCACTCACGTTTAGTGTGTGCTGTGCACTGTCATGCCTGTGTGGTATTTGCTGTTGTTAGTTTGTAATGTTTGCTGTTGTTAGTGTATGTATGGTGTTTGCTGTTGTTAGGGTGTGGTGTCAGTGCGTGCTGTTGTTGATACATGGTGTGCTGTTGTTAGGGTGCACTGTCTACTCCAATTTATCTTTCACTCCTCCACTCTTTCTACATAGCAGTGAAGTTTTCCCCTGGTGCTCTTGCAAGAAGAGAAACAAAAAGCATGATTACCACCACTCTTTGTGCAAGCTACTGCATTAAATAGACACATGAAGTGACTGAGGCTCTTTTGTGAGTGCTCTTGAAGATGGGCAGGTTAATGGCTTTTTGTGAAATCCCTCCTGCAGGATCCTGAGTATCTGAGCCTCTGCTGTATGACTGCGTGGTTGTTGAGAGAGGATTTGACCAGAGGGCTGTAGATCTGAATCCTATGTTGATCACTGAAACTGAATAGCTTCAGCAAATATCCAGCTGTCAATCAATGGATTTGTGTTTATTTTAGTGGATATTTCAGTTCAGTTATACTGAGTTTGGTGTCGGTGTGATGTCAGAAAGACTTCTTCACTGTAAGGTAACAGCACATGGAGACTCTCACACTGTGGTCCATCCAGTCCTGCATAGTCTCGGAGGGGAAATTGCTGGAATACCACTAGTCTGCATTCAGGAAAACACAGCTGACTCCTGCTCGTCAGTTCCTACTCTCGCATTGAACTTCTGACCCGCTCATTCAATTCAAGGCTCTTTAACGTTCTTCAATTCTCAACCTCGGTTATTATTAAGACCCACTTTCGCAACAGAAATGTAAGCTTGTCCTCTGCTAACCCCAAAGTTGTTACACAATCTCTCCCTCTATCTTCAAAGGATATCTTTTCATTCCTCGTGTTACGATGGCTGCTGTCCAGCTCTGGGCAGCTGCAGTGGAGTCTGCAGCCTCTTATAAACACCGGGTGACCTGCAGCCACTGAAGGGACTGCAGACACAGAGTGTGGTCAGAGCGGACGGGAATTGTTTAAACGCAGTCGCTAGCCCCGCCTGGGGCAACAGGGTGTGTCCATAGTAACCATGAATGACAGAACTTAAGAGAACTACCATAGCCCTGCTGACCAGGACCCTGATACAGGACCTACAAGATGGGCAAGTCTTGTTAAGATAATCATCACAGTGCCGGTGTTACTATTTACCGTGGACCAACAAGTGCCTCATATGAGTCTGTCTCTAAGCAAATGTACAGCCCTGAAAAACCGCAAGGATTGACACTACAGTAGTGCTAATATACACTACACTGAGATTTACACTGCAGTGGCTTTATCATAGACTACACTGTGATTTACTCTACAGCAGCTCCAGGAATGTTTGGTACCCAAGAATGTATGGTGGTTACATGGGGAATGAAACCGGCATGCCCACAAACTGTCTGGATTTTCAGAACTTCAGAGAATCCGTGGTGTTTGTTACACATGTAAAACAAGGCAAATTCTCATCTGTAAGCAGGAGGATGCCATGCAGCAGCGTCCATGTCACCTGTAAGCAGTGAAGCACCGTGCAGCAGCCAGGACTGCCTGAGAGTGCAGAAGAGACTCCTAGAAGGAGGACCTTTGAGGTTTTTACTGCCATTCGCCTCCTGTTGGTACTCCGTTTCTCAATGGAAAAGCAGGTGTTCATTAGTGGAGATGTTTGTTCAGGGGCTGAGTGCAGCATTTGTAATGACCCCAAGTGAGTGTGACTCTGGGTCATTGGAGTCAGGCGTTTGCTCTTTCATGAAGGAACAGGGAGATTCCATTTCACAACCGCATTAATGAGCTTTATTGCAAGACACATAGGCTGCAGTTATGAGAGGTGTTGTGTGTTCATTGTGTATTGTGTGTCATTAAAAATAGAGATGATCATGACAGCAATAACAGACCTGTGTTGTGCAGATGTTGGAGAGAACCGGTCCCATGATGCATTGCAGTGGATGAAGGTTATGTATGGTCCCTGCTGGAGCGGAGATCCCTGGGGTTTGTGTGCTGAGCCACGGACACACAGTGTGCAACATCTGTGAGAGACACAGGGTCTGGAATGCATTGTAATCTGGTGTTTGTGTACTGTGTTTGCCTTCAGCAACCTCAAAGAGATTTTGCAGGCGCATGCTGAGAGCGAAATTAAAGACTTCCATCAATTTAATTGGTAATAATTAATAATGAAACATGAGCCAAGGGCTGAATGGGCCTCTGTGTGGTTTAATGAAAATCAATGGTCTGAGTCCACGGGCAGCTTAAGTGAAAAAAAAGTGAGTTACGTTATCTGAGTGAATTCTTGTGTTGTCTTGGAAAGCCTTATTTACGCAACGCTTCATAAACCATTTTCTGTGTATTCCAACCATGTGGTTCCTGACAGTTATTTGTAGGAGAAAATTCAATAGTTTATTGCATTCATATTGTATACAATTGTTTGATAGAACTTGGCCTGAAAGAACATTTTCAAGTTAGTGCTTTGAGTTATTCTCTGTTTTCCTTCCTTCCAAATAGTTTTTTGAACAGTAGTTTACATATCTCAGTTGCTTATGAATTTAGCTGTCTGCTCTGTGGAATGATGGGATATGTGTGGTCCTCCAGTTTCCTGGCTCTGTGTGCACACCGGTGGTTTTTAATCAGTGTTCCACTCTCTGACATAGAGGAAAGGAAGCTGTCGCTGAAATCGCTTTGACTTCAAATTGCCAGGATCTGTCTACAGCCAAAAGGAGCATTACACTCCCAGAGGCAATAGGGGAGAGAGGAGGAAATGAGAGGAAGCATGAGAGAAAGAAGGGGAGGAGAAAAAGAGAGAGGGAGATGGAGAGAGATTAGATGGATAGTGAGGTGGATAGTGGACCATGAGCTTTTCCCTCTGGTGTGGTTTAGATGGGAAGGGTAGGAGGATGGACAGAATCCTATGTCAGAACAGACTGCACCTAGATAATCTCCAAACCTCCCCAACAGATGGAGCATCTCCACAACTCTGCCCACTGGTGGTTTGATGATGCAGGCCTGGATGAACCATATGAAAGAGTGCTGTTGGGAGGCTTGGTCTGGATGTCAGCCTTTCGGAGTGCTTTAAGCCTCGGTGCTGCTGGAAGGCGAGGGAGCACACCCCCACACCCCAGAGGCTTGCCCCTTCCTCCGTTCCGCATCCTACAGCGAGTGAAATATCAGCGTGCCAATTTTGGTCAGCAGAACAGCGTCTCGGGGAACAGCCCCCCTCTTGCTGGAAAGACTGACGGAGGCGCTGCACTGCACTGCCCTGGCCCTCTGCCTCTATTCACAGAAAAAGACCTTAATGCTAATTGTAGGTTTCTCTGAAATTTTTCATTCTGTCTCAGTCTTGTCCTCTCTAAAACCAACACTGCAAGATTCTTAGGCTATGAGCTAGGACCCCAGAATATTGGTTTAAACCACTGTATGTAGTCTGGTAGTAGTTACCAAACCCCCTTCCCTGTCTTCCTGGCAATTTGTATCCTTTTGTTGGGAGAAACTCCATTTGTGGGGCCAGCAGGCTATACTGATTAGCCAGTAGTCTTGAGGTGGGTTGGTTAGTCCCGTCTGGGGGAAATTCATTCACATGCTTTAGTCATTACGGTGTTTTTGTTGGGCTCTTGAGAGAGAAGCTTGTACACAGTGCATTTTCCTCTCATTCATCTGCTATTTGCCCATATTAAATACTCAAAAGAAAAATAGAGACATTGGAGAAAATAGTCATGCTCTTAACACGTTAAAGACACATATTTTAGAGGATTGTTTTCGTGTAAAAGACAACACAGTTCCCGATATCATATTTCACTTCTTGCTTTGATTCATTGAACAGAGAGCGCCTGTGTCTCCTGGCAGATATCTCTTCAAACAGAGTCTTGCTGTGACAATATTATTCTACGTTAGCCTTTTGCAGGGCAGGTCAGTGCAGCGGGCTGCTGTGGGCAGTATGTGTTTCAGATGTGCTGCTACTGAGAGTCCCTTATTCCGGTGTGCTTTATCTAACCCCCGAGAAAAACATCAGCCTCACATTCCAGCAATAAGGCACATGCTAGCACCTTCATTTTCTAATCAATTTTTTTAAAAATTCCAATAAAATTGTTAATTTTTAAAATTGTTAAAAACTGCTTATTGTTAGCTAATTGTTAGCTATTAATAAGTGATCATATATTATTATAATGATTAATATCTGTCAACTTTGGTGCCTGCTGCTGTCTTTAATGCACTGCAGGCGGGGGCCATTGAATGTTATTTGCCTTTTGACCTGTCTGTGTTTTTTGTTTGTTTCAGTTTACTCCAAAAGTGTATCACACCTGAATTTCTCAAATTTTAACAATCATTGTAATTTTCTTCATGAAGAGTGGCATGCTTGCAGAAAGAATGACTGCAGTCGTGCAGTGCTTTTCTGTGACTGAAATCGACAGATCGATGCTCTCTTTGCTGCTGAAGAGCAATAGAACAGTAATATGCACTGTTAGGGTACCACACTGTTGGCACTAGGAAAGCTGACTGAGTGAGAATTGCAGTCCGATGAAGAGTCAGAATTATACTCCAATGACTGTGAAGAGTCAGAACTGCTCTCCATGACTGTGAAGAGTCAGAACTGCACTCCGATGACTGTGAAGAGTCAGAACTGCACTCTGATGACTGTGAAGAGTCAGAACTGCACTCCGATGACTGTGAAGAGTCAGAACTGCTCTCCATGACTGTGAAGAGTCAGAACTGCACTCCATGACTGTGAAGAGTCAGAACTGCACTCTGATGGCTGTGAAGAGTCAGAACTGCTCTCCATGACTGTGAAGAGTCAGAACTGCACTCTGATGACATTAAAGAGAGAGCATTAAATGCTCTGATGCTCGAATGCTCTGCTCACACTCTGGTTGCCTCATATGGAAACCTCAGCAGAGCAGAATGGAGGAGCTGTTTAAAAGGAAGTTTGAGAAAGTCTGTACATCAGGGAGAAAGTGCTGTGTACGGTGTGTGTGTGTGTGTGTGTCAGTGTGTGTGCTGGGTGTGTGTCTGTGCACTTATGCTGTGTGGGTCAGTGCATCTATGTGTGTATGAGTACCTGTTAGTGTGCTTGCATATGTGTAGTGTGTATGTGTTGTGTGTATGTATGCATGAGTGAGTGACATTGTGTATGCATGCCTGTGTGTGTTTTTATGTGGGTATGCAGTGTGTGTCTGTGCATGTGTGTGTGTTTGCGTTTATGTGTGTGTGAGTCTGTGTTAGCGTATATACATTTGTGCTGTGTGTATGTGTATCCATGTATGTGTGAGCACATACCAGTGTGTGTGCGTGTACGCGTGTATGTGGTTTGTGTTATGTCTATGTGTGTGTACATCTATATATGTGTGAGTTTGTGACAGTGTGACTGCGTGTGTGTGTGTTTGCGTGTCTGAGTTAAACTGAAGAGAGTGCGCTGGGCCCTCCTCTCTCCTCTCTAACTTCTCGAGTCTCCTCCTACTTCTCTCTGATATACTCAGCACTGTGAGAGCTGCTCCAGTCTGTAACACATGGAGTACTACTGCACCCTGCTACTGTGGAGCTGCAGCCTGCTGCTCGGTGAGAGCCTGTGTGTGTGTCCGTCTTTTTGTCTGCATGTGTGTATCTGTCTCACTGTGTGTGTGTGTGTATGCTGAGATGGGTGGCAGTCTGAACGGTGCCTTCAGACAGGCTGTGAGGCCAGTGACCATCAGTTTCTGATTATTCTGCTGGCTGTGTTGAAACAAAGCTTGTCTCTGGCAAACAGAAATGACAGATTAAACTCTGAGAGGAAGTGTTACTGTGGAAAGAAGATATATCTGACAGTGTACATATGTCCGGCATACAGCCTTAGATATACACTGTCTTCTAATGTAGGGGAAAGTGTGGCAGCACTCAGGCTTGTCATTGTAACTCTCTCTGGGTCTTGTGTGCTGAGATTGTGATGATGGGGATGCTGAGCTGAGGGATGAGACTGAAAGGTTGGCTGTGCTCCTTCACACAGATGGACAAAATATTGTCTCTCATTTAAAGCTGTGAATGCTGCTTAGCTGCAAAAAAGGGAGGGAGAGACCTTACCTTTAAACTTTTCATGATGCTGAAACTGCTCTTTAGTTGCAAACCTGTCAGCATTACCAAGGTTCGCCAGCAGATTCCTTCTCACTTTTACTGTTTGCCAAGGAGTATTGCCATGTGCATCTCCCATTAAATTACTTCAGTCCAAACAAAGAGATTCTGTCACCACATTCAGTTCTGACTAATGAGAATTTTTTTGTTATAACTGGAATGTCATGTGGAGTACAGAAAGGCAGATTGCTCAATTTAGATGCGATTAAGTACAAAGGAATCGGCTATTACTGGCTGATACTTACTGAAACTGCCATGCTCAGTCATGTTCATCATGAAAAAACGGGTGAGTTCTCTGCCTCCCCTCCTTCTTACTCAGTGGATATCACTGATTTGGAGCTCTTAAGTGCACTGGAGATGACATTACCACCCTCGAATGAAATGCTCAAAGTTATCATCAGGTGTCAGCTATCAGCCCCATTCCAGCTGGGACACAGCGCAGCAGAGATATGCTGAGATCAGAATCACGCTACAGAAATGCATGATGGGTCAGAATGACTGTAAGGGAAGGAAGCAGCGCACATTGGTCATGTCATGGCAACAGGATGCTAGAGTATGAAACATAGCTGAAAATTCAAGCACAATAAGGGAGAAGCTTTTGCCATTTTGGTCAGGTAAAGACCTGCATGTCTGTATCATCATTGTGTTCTTGACTGCATGGGCACAGTGTAGACACTGCCTCCCTTTGAGACACGGTACAGTACCTGTACAACACGCAAACCACCTTAGATATAAACTTTACTTGCTGTGGCAGTGGAATGGAATCATGAGTCAGGAGACAGAACAGGAAATCAGAAATCTGCTATCTGATGCATGTTTAAGAGTGCAGTTTAACCTAGATTTTGGTCTGAGAGTCTGAACTTCTGGGCTTCAGTGGGAGTTGCACAGCCAGAAGGTCAAGCATAGGAAATATACATATTTAAATATTTACTTTGTGAGTGGAATTCAGTGCCAGAGCAGAGTTCCTAGGAAAGATGTTTTTATATGGAAGAGAGGAGGGGCTGACTACAGATGGAACACTGTCGGCTCAGATGGGAGAAAAAGCTCCATTAATCAAGAAGAGCAGAGGGTGCGCTGTGTGTGTGTGTTTGTGTGTGTGTGCGCGAGAGAGAGAGAGGCAGGCCCTGTTCTTCATGTGCTGTGTCAGTGCTGTGGCTGAGATTAAAGCCCCAATCTGGGACAGGCGGAGCAGAGAGTGCTTGTCCTGAAAGAATATGGACACATGTGGCTTCAGAATGTTTATATTTGCATCTTCATTATTTACCAGTTGCTGTTATCCAGACCAACTTAGAAAGTGTGAATACAAAGTACATCTAATAATGTGTCAGGTTGTACAAACAGAACATATTCGCACATCTGTCAGTGCCAAACACAGTGTTCACAAGTATGTACTTGGTTCAATGTGAAAGTACAAGGAAATATCTACATTATTATGTTTTATGACATAACTACACCATTCCAAACAACAAGCTACCACATACACTTTAGTAAAATTACCATATATAAAATTACATGTAAGTGGAATGGAAAATTATGAAGTCCCACAGTAAGGGGACTGAGGTATCAGTCTGAGGCAATGAGTCTTCAGTCTGTGACAGAAGGTATCCAGGGACTTTACTGTTCTGAATGATACAGGAAGCTGGTTCCACCACATATCGGCCGAGGCAGATAGAAGACGAGTTATCACTGGTAGCCAGTGGAGGGAGATCAGGATGGGTGCTACCTGACAGAATTTTGAGACGTTGTGAACCAGCTGAGCAGCAGCAGCAGCCATGTGATTGCACATGCAGGGAGGACAGAGAGCAGGGAGTTACGATGGCCCAGGTGGGAGAGAACCAGGGCTTGAACCAAGACTTGGGCTGAGTTGGTAGTGAGGAAGGAATTCCCCTGATGCTGTGCCTGTAGGCCCTATGGACCACTGCTGTGTGATCCATGTATCAGTCCACTGTCAAGTGTCATCCCGAGGTTCTTGACAGTCTGGGAGGCTGAAATGACAGTATCTTCCACAGTGAAGGTCACGTCCTGGAAGGGGGAGATAAGCAGAAGCTCAGTCCAAATTGACCAAATTGAGTCTCAGTTAATGAGTTCAGAGGGAGCATAACAGTAAGCATAACATTGACCTCAGAAACTCTGGAGTAAAGTGACCTTGTGTACAATGAAAACAGAACAAGACCAAACTCTTAGGGGCTCCTGTAGAGAGGCTCCAAGTGTTTGAAATGGCACCTCTCCAGGACACCTGACAGATGCACCCTGATCAATATCAAGTGCAGAACAGTGCTTGAGATGTCCATCACTGCCAAGATACACATGATGGTTTACTGTATCAAAGGCCATCAAGAGGTCTAGGAGGATCAGGACAGCAGTCTGGGAGGCAGCCCTTGCAGTGGTTGCAGTATTTGTGACAGAAAGAAGCATCATATAGGGTGACATTGTGGGGCCTGTAGCCCTGCGTGTGGTGAATTTTGTAAGTCCTGCCACTGTCCGTGTGAACTTCCTCCAGGTGCAGGAGTTTTCCCCCAACAATCAATGCAGTAAATGTTTGTTTGGGCTTGAATGGATGGATGAATCAGCACCAAATCCTTGGGTCTGTATACAGTGCCTGGATTAGTCAGAGGCAGGCTCTGTCTCCCTCACATGTCTGCTGCAGCAGTGTATACTGGTTCTTTGTGATGTCACAGAGGTAGTTTTGGCAAGGAAGACTCAGTGCAGTGGTGAGAGCTTCATATGCAGGCTGACATGGCATGGACCATGCTGTTCGGCAGCTTTGGCTCAGGGTGCGTGTGAGGTGAGAGGACGGAGAAGGAGTGCGTGGTCTGAGCGATGCTCAATCACTGAGTCTCTTCTCAGGTGCGGGCGCTGCAAAGTCTATTACTTCTCAGTACATGTGTAGGTATACAGTCTAGCTGATTTTCAGCACTGTAGCTTGGTAGCTGTTTACAGTGACATGTGTCTCATTTGTCTTAAGGCGTTTGTGGTGGTTATTACAAGTCATCCTCTTTGTGCAAACTCCTCCTCGGTGGAGATTTCTTGCTAATGTGTGCACTCTCACATGGAAAGACTTCCAAAGGATGTAGAAATGAGGCTGCAATGGACAAGTAGGTAGAAGACGTGCTTTGCTGCCACTTCACCTGGATGGGTACCTGATAAACAAATAACTCATGGGCAGCTTGGTGACAGAAAGGTGCCTGATGGACAGGTTAGTGATGGGCAGGTCACATATGGGCAGGTAAGTTACAGGCTGGTCCTGGATGGGTAGGGCTCAGAATGGAAGCAAACAAATGGATGGGATGGCGATGAACAATTTATGATCGTTTGTGAGGTACAGGTTTGTAAAGGATAGTTGAGTGATAGGAGAGTCAGGAACCAGCCAGAGACAGAGCTGCAATCAGCAACCAAGGTTTATTAGAACATAGAACATATTTTCTGAGGTGTGGACCACAAGTCTACCTCACTGACTGCAGAGGCCCTTAATTCTCAGATATCCCCCCCCCACACACACCCAACTTGTCTTATGTTGACCCAACGATGGCTCCAGGCCCTCATGGCCTTGGAGAATTATAGCAAAACCCCTCTTGGGGAATATGACTGTCTCCCCATGGCGCCATTAATTTGCTATTTATTAGGTCATGGTGCCATAAGAAGTCTGCATAGGATTTACTGTATGTATAGAAAATTTATGTGTGAGCATCTGGTGAAGAGGTTAGACAAGAAGTGTGATTCAGATACTTATAGCATAATAGTGTAATATATGTTATATATATATATATATATATATATATATATATATGTATATGTATATATGTATATATGTGCGTGTGTGTGTGTGTGTGTGTGTGTGTATGTATTAGGGGTATAGGTAATGACCAGATTGGTAATGCCCAGGTACTTAATGGACAGGTTAGTGATGCAGGTACGCAATGGGTGGTAGCTGGCACTACCCTTTTCCCTGGCTCAGCAGAAGACTGTGCTCTGTCAGCGTTGCCATAGCGAAGCTCCCGCAGCTTAAAGCTGGGCCAAGAGCATCTTGGCCCGGTTCTGACCACAGCTCCTCAGCAGCAGCAGCCAGGCTGAGGTTTATTTATCTGGGCAGACGGATCCTTATACAGGAAACCCGGCAAGACTCCACCGGCTTCAGGAGCTGCTGATATTGCTGGGAGTATTAAATCTCTCTGCCACGTTCGGCTTTTAAATGGAAACTCAATCATCTCCACACTCGACTCTTGCCTTAGTTTCTTTTTCCCTCCTTTATTTATGCTTTCATTTTTAGGGTAAAATCTGAGCTTTTCTCCATCCGCATGTGGCATTTAGAGATCTGAACCTTCAGTGGGTTGTCCGGAGAGTCCCTTGCGTGCTGATGTCAGCACTCGAGAAAAAGACAGAAACACATTGAGAGCATTTGATATCAGTTAAAGCGACTGTTGGATTATCTCAGTGTGAGGCAACATCTATCAGCAGTAAACTCTTTCTGCGTTTCCCTTGGAAGAGCAGACAGCCTTGTCTTCAAGACAATATTTAGAAAAAAAGTTGAAAGAGTGTCTGAAAATGTGAACCATTCACGCCACAGGAAATTAACAATTTTGGGAATATGCAAATGTTTATCCCTAAACAAGTGCTGGTATTTGTCTCATGCTACAGGAATGGATTTGTGAGTTTGGAAATGATTTGCAGAAGGATACAGATTTCCCCCAGGAGGTAGTTAGAAACACTTAAAAATAGCTGATGGCCAAAATGAGCACTCTGTACATGTATTTTAATCTGGTTCAGACTGGATTCTGGTTCAAAGTAGTGCAGGTCACACTGACTGTATTTATATGTAAGCCACAGTGACTAAATGTAAGTGTCATTCTCTCCTGAGTGCATGAATTCAGAGACAGATCACCATGTTATACAACAGCATCAATGTTTTTATCATTGTAATGAGTTAAAACAACTTGAGAGGCAACTGTATGTTAATAGGGACCAGTATGTTAAAATAAAAGGACAACACAGTTGTTGCAAGGTACGTTCACACATATTTACACGCACACACAAACACACACACACACACACACACACACACATGCACACACACTGTGTACAGAATATGAAGTCAGTTTGTAAAGAAAATGGAAGCTGGAGTGATATCTGAGGATAGCGTAAAAGGATTTATTACTGTGTAATAAATTCACCAGAATAAACGCCAGCTGTTCCTAAAAAGCTGAACTCAGACCAGCTGCTCTTCATGTTCTTTCTGTAAGCGGGACTGAAGCCATGGCCTCCAGTCTGTTCCAGGTACAGTGCTTGGCTTCTGCTGAGGTGTCTCCATTGAGCCAAATGCTTCAGACAACAGCGCTGTAGTACTGTAGCACTTCCACCCTCACCCGCTGCAAATCAGCTGGCCTGATGAGAGTGCTGGCAGCGTTGACACGTGTCATTGCTGAGGATCTGACAGCTGTATCAAAGCTCAGCCTCTCCAGGCTGCACACAAGCATTCCTCTGTTTGAACCACGGCTCTTTCTGTCTGAGTGCTGTGCTTACATCAAACGAGAGATGGGGTGCAGGACCCCAGACTCACAGACTGCCTTTGAGAGAGAGCATGGGGGAGGGGGGTGTCAGGGGGCAGGAATAAACCCTACTCTGTGGGACTGGGTTTAGGTGAGGGAGGGGGGCGTTTGGCTGGGTCTGCTCCCCTGAACAGGATCGATTGTCCTTCTTAAGGACTCCTGGATGAGAGGATGTATATATGTGTTTGTGTGTGTATGTGTGTGTCTGTGTGTATTTAGTACTACACTACTGCTGACAGACCAGTTTGACTCTTAATCTAAGTAAGTGCGGCTACTTTTAAAGTTGCGCTTCCTGACAAGGCGTGTCACTGACGATTTGGTCCGTTTCCCTGACATGAGCTCATGGAAGGAGACAGCTGGGGGAAGCAGCCAGCTCCCATCAGTAGCTACTGTATGGTCACTGCTTCCTCACTGATCACACACCACTCTGTATGTAATTCTCAATGAATGCTCAGCTCATTCACTGTTCCCTCATTGCTCAGGCGCTGCTGAGACTTCTCAGTCAGTGAGACACTGCTCCCAGCTACAGTACATTGCCTGCTCATGACTAAGCCACCCAAGAGCTGCTGTCTGACGCCGTGTGCATTTCCACAGGGATTGTTTTGCATTCTTCCTCTCTATTTCATGCAAAAGTGCATTTTGCTTTTAACAGAGCCACATGCTTTCAATCTGGATTCCACACTCATTAGCAGCATTTCCTATCAGAAACAAATACATCTGGGTCACGCATACGCATGTGTGTGCTTTCCACACCTGTGGTAGGTTTACAGCGTTAATGTTATTTTGTGGGAATGCGGGGGTGAGCTCTGGCTGTTGGAATACCTCCCTCAGTGTGTATCACAGGCTGGTCTTTACCATGTGTGAAACACTGGGAGCTAGTGTGTGTGCAGTGCCAGGCTTTAGTGAGTGTGCGATGCTGGGCTTTAGTGTGTGCAACACTGAGCTTTAGTGTGTACAATGCTTGGCTTTTGCGTGTGAAACTCTGGGCTTTAGTACCTGTGGCTCTCTGGGGACAGCAGTTTGGACAGGGCTGTGTCCGTAGCAGTGGTAGCTCCGTTCTGAAAAACGAAATGGCACCTTTCACTTTCCACGTGACTGTGTTAGCTGGGCTGTGACTGCAGTGCACATATATATGAATATGTATACCAGGCATCTCCACGATTTCGGACACGGTGGACACCCTTCTCCATGCATCATTTTTTAAAATTTATATCTACGTATCAAGAGACAAATTGTAGAGTATGGGGAAAACCGACACTGCCACAATAAGCTTCTCCTCCATGTTTGACTTGAACAAAAATGTTTAATCAATGGTTTCAGCAACGTCCGTCACGCTGCCTTCACTCCCGTTGGTAGTCACCGTGTCGCATCACATAAAAAAGACCGTGAGTCTAGTCTATTTTAGCCCCACCTAGTTGGCTTTGCAACGGCCACTTGTCATCCGGGTTAGCCATGGTGAACACTGAGAGGTCGCATCACAGTAAAAAAATGGATGAAACAAGTTTTCCTCTATGTGTTTGCAGGTTGTTAAATGTTAAAGGTTAAATGAGAGAGTGACATCTAATGGGGGGGACTAGTAATTGCCTTTAATATGACAGTTAGGCTATGTCAGAGTCCGTCTATTTAATTCTCTGGCTATGTTTAACCACTGCGGAAATGAGCCTAGAAAACGGGAAAAAATGCATATTAGCCTAAAAAATCGATCCAAAAATTTTACAGATTGATATCGAATCGGACGAATTTTAAAAAACGATTAATCGAAAAAACGATATTTTTGCACACCCCTATTTTATATCTTTGTTACCTATGTTTGAAGTCAGACTTTAGCACTAGGGTTTGTGTGACTTTCCCTCGCAATTGACTAAAGTGTGAATCACTGATGATCAGAACTCTGTGTTTTCACCTTGTCCTGAGCTGCCAGCAGGGTTTGCTTTCAGAAGCAGCTTTCCCAGCCTGTCTGTTGTTTATCTGTGTTTGACTGCACAGCCTGCTGTTGTGTTTGTTCTGTGTTTGATTTCAAGGCCTGCCTCTGTTGTTGATGTGTGTTCAATGTCACAGCCTGCCTCTGTAGCTGATCTGTGTCTGACTGTTTGTGTGTGTTCCCAGGGCTCTGTCACAGCTTCAATGTGGACACCAGGAGGCCGCGGATCATGCGGGGGTCCAAAGAGGCGCATTTTGGCTACACAGTGCAGCAGCATGCAGCAGCAGGACAGAAGTGGTGAGAGACCCCCCCCGACCCTCGCTCTGTGCTGCACCTGTCCTCTATACTAATGCTACAGGTGTTAATTATAATACAGTTTTTCTTTGGTTTCTCTGTCTATTGCAGAGATTTGTGTGTACTGTTTTGCAAAAAGTTTGCTTACATTTGCATTTTGTGTGAAAGCAATCAGGACTTGTATTGTGTTCTGGGAAATGCTTTGGTGCTGAGAGTTTTGCATCACTGTTTCGAGAATGTAGGTAGTGTTTCAGGAAATGCATTTAAGATGGAGAAAAACTCCCCCTCAAAATCAAACCTTTGCATCAAAGCAATACATATGCTCATATGAACAGCTGTCACTGAACATCAATTTCACACTGCTCGATAGATTTTTGGTTTGTATATGTGTTTTTGACCTAGTCACACCTTAGTATGGGGGATCTTCATAGATTTTCAATTGCAAAATGCACACAAATACAACCATAGCATTTTAAAAAACACAACAACAACAAAAAATCCTCATTTCGTCCTCATTCTGTTCCTCTTCTGATGAAATCAATGGAAAAGATTCTAACAGTGTTTATTCTGAGGACCATATCGTTGTCCTCTTGATTAGTTTTTTAATATCAGTCTAATGGCATTTGCAAACACAATGTTTGCTATTGTGGTCGTTTCCTGTACAGTGAAGAGACCCACCAGCAGAGGGTCTTCTTTCAGCTCTGCAATTTCCAGTTTTATACACATATAAAATAAATCTATGCTTCACTTTTTTGTGTTCACTGATACGTTGTATTTCATATTGTATGATACTGCACATTAGAGAACAATACGTAGCACAGCAGTGCACTGAATAATGTTCATTTGCCTATTCTCATTTATAAATGTGTGAAGGCCCCACTGAAATGTCTCACATTGGACTGTACCCAGTGTCCAGCCTCCCTCATGCTCAGTCCATGGTTGGTGAAATGATCAACCAGTGTTGCTTGAATATCATTGGAAACGTTCTACTGTCTCCTTGGCTGAACTCTTTCCCTACCTCTCCCAACTCTCTGCTCCATTTGGTTTCGTTGTTCTTAAATAATGAAGAGTTCACCTGTGGCTCCTTTTACTCATAAAAGTCTGACAGATAATTGCGAAGGAAAGTCTTTTAGGAAAGACTTTAAACGAGGCGTAAGGGCAGAGGGAATGGTGTGTGTTTTCTCTGTTTGAGATGACACCACGCCAGCCCACTGTAAGACTGCACTCAGCCCAGGGCCAGTGACACCTCCAGTGGAGTGTGCAGATGTTGAGCTGGGACCCTGTTTTCATCCCATCACTGATTTATATTGGAGGAATAAGTTGTGGATTGTTTCCGCTGCATAGTTGTACTGATGCTCACAGAATAGAAGTGAGACTATAGATTTTAAGTGGACTGAGTTTTTGCAATTTGACAGGATGAATGGTTGACTGGCTCCATAGTGTCCTCTTGCTAATTAAGGTGATGGATTCCCCATGCCTACCTGTCACCAAGGCACAGCAGTGAAAGCACTCCTCCATGGCGGCTCGGGTGTCTCAGAAGAGGGAGGGATTTTCCCATTTCATCTCCAGGATTCCTCTATTTATCCCACAGGCGGGAGGGTAATGTTTTATGATCCGTGCTCAGTAACAGGGCTTTCCAGCAGTGAGCTGTGAAAGGAGCCATACATCATCTTACCTCACCGCTGCTCCTCCCTGCAGCACATGCTGTCCCAGTGTCTCAGTATCTCAGTGTCCCCGGGTCTCCATACCTCAGTGTGCCAGTATCTCAGTGTCTCAGTGTCCCCGGGTCTCCGTATCTCAGTGTGCCAGTGTCTCAGTGTTCAAGTGTCTCAGTGTCCCAGTGTCCCTGTATCTCAGTGTCCCAGTGTCCCTGTATCTCAGTGTCTCAGTGTCCCTGTATCTCAGTGTCTCAGTGTCCGTGTGTCTCAGTGTCCCAGTGTCTCAGTGTCCCTGTGTCCCAGTGTCTCAGTGTCCCAGTGTCTCAGTGTCCCTGTGTCTCAGTGTCCCTGTATCTCAGTGTCTCAGTGTCCCAGTGTCTCAGTGTCCCTGTGTCCCAGTGTCTCAGTGTCCCAGTGTCTCAGTGTCCCTGTGTGTCAGTGTCTCAGTGTCTCAGTGTCCCCGTGTCTCAGTGTCTCAGTGTCTCAGTGTCCCCGTGTCTCAGTGTCTCAGTGTCCCAGTGTCCCTGTATCTCAGTGTCCCAGTGTCTCAGTGTCTCAGTGTCCCTGTATCTCAGTGTCTCAGTGTTCAAGTGTCTCAGTGTCCCAGTGTCCCTGTATCTCAGTGTCCCAGTGTCCCTGTATCTCAGTGTCTCAGTGTCCCTGTATCTCAGTGTCTCAGTGTCCGTGTGTCTCAGTGTCCCAGTGTCTCAGTGTCCCTGTGTCCCAGTGTCTCAGTGTCCCAGTGTCTCAGTGTCCCTGTGTCTCAGTGTCCCTGTATCTCAGTGTCTCAGTGTCCGTGTGTCTCAGTGTCCCAGTGTCTCAGTGTCCCAGTGTCCCTGTATCTCAGTGTCTCAGTGTCCCTGTATCTCAGTGTCTCAGTGTCCCTGTGTCCCAGTGTCTCAGTGTCCCTGTGTGTCAGTGTCTCACTGTCCCCGTGTCTCAGTGTCCCTGTATCTCAGTGTCCCAGTGTCTCAGTGTCTCAGTGTCCCTGTATCTCAGGGTCTCAGTGTCCCTGGGTCTCCGTATCTCAGTGTCCCAGTGTCTCAGTGTCTCAGTGTCCCTGTATCTCAGGGTCTCAGTGTCCCTGGGTCTCCGTATCTCAGTGTCCCAGTGTCTCAGTGTCTCAGTGTTCAAGTGTCTCAGTGTCCCAGTGTCCCTGTATCTCAGTGTCTCAGTGTCCATGTGTCTCAGTGTCCCAGTGTCTCAGTGTCCCTGTGTCCCAGTGTCTCAGTGTCCCAGTGTCTCAGTGTCCCTGTGTGTCAGTGTCTCAGTGTCTCAGTGTCCCCGTGTCTCAGTGTCTCAGTGTCTCAGTGTCCCCGTGTCTCAGTGTCTCAGTGTCCCAGTGTCCCTGTATCTCAGTGTCCCAGTGTCTCAGTGTCTCAGTGTCCCTGTATCTCAGGGTCTCAGTGTCCCTGTGTCTCAGTGCATCACTGTCCTTCCTCATGCTGCCTCAGTGTCTCACTCTTTCTGACTTTCTGAGTAAAAAAGCAGTACACTATCTGCTGACAGGCCTGGAATGTTCTAGTGAAAGTGACTGTCTCCTCTGTCAGTGTACAGACCTGCACTGCCATAGTAGGAATGATTTGCATACCGGATTAGTGTCCTGGTGCAGTGGGGTCGCATCCTCAGTCACTCCTGCCAGGAGGACCGGGGATGCTGGTGAGGAGTGGGACGTTGTCTCACAGACAGATTAATGAGCAGTGCTGGGATTTCTGCTGTTCCAGCCAAATGGATTCTCATGTCTGAAAAATTTGGTTTGTGGTTTATTTGTTTTGTATTTTTTCTTCATTCTTTTCACTGAGGTCATTTTTACCCGTGAGCCTAATTTATGCAATGGTTTCCCGAACTATTTATTCCAAAAATCGCTATCAAATGCAGAAAAAGTGTACTTTTTGCTCGTAAACCATAAAGCTCTTAGCTTTCATCTGAAACGTGATTATAATTAGTCAGTTTGAATTTTGATTTTACATTATGTTTCCGTTTGTGTGTGTGTGTGTGTGTGTGCCTGTGTGGGAGAGGTTATAGGCAGAGAAGAGTATGATGCAGTCATAGCCTCTTTATCAGATCGTGTTAATGAGCAGTGCTCAGCCTGTCGGTGAGGCAAGCCTGAGCTCACAGTGTGTAACGGGGGAGGAGGGGGATAGGCTGAGCAGGCAGCTGCGGTTTTGGAAGTCAGGGAGTCCCAGGACCGGAGGGGAGTGTGCAGGCTCTCACCCTCCCTGTCTTTATCACACCCTCCCTCTCTCTTCCTCACATCCAAATCACATTTGCTTTATTGGAATGGAAGACATTGTGTAAGTGTTGCCAAGGCATGTGATGTAATACATGAAAACAGGGAACAAATAACAAATAAAATGCCTATAAATCTAATCAAATGAAAGTATGTAATCATTAAATAGTTTGGTTATAAATTGATTAATGGCTACAGTCATCTGTCCCACAGGCCATGGCAGGCTGAAAGGTACTAAGCAGTTAGTGGGGCTGTTGGTCCTTCCCCTGACAGGATTTTTCATTGTTCGGCATGAGCTGGACATTTTTGAAAAAAATCTGAATGAATTGTGTCACCTTTGATAATGAATGCAATGTGGAGTGATGTGATATCCCAATAAAGTGAGGTTCAAAGTCAAACTCTATTTTCTTCTCTATTCTTCTCTCTCTCGATCACTTCTATCCCTACCTGCGCACAAAGTCAAGTTTATTCCAGACAAATGAGGGGGAACAGTCCTCCCTTTCAGAAACATGGGCATAAGAAACTCCAGTTTAGTATAATGTCAATGCCAAGGAAAAGAGATAATTCCCCTGCATCTCCATGTCACACATTTGTCCTAAGTACAGATTTCTTTACAGACCTAGGTATGCTTGCAGTGAGGGGAAGGGGCTGTACACAGAAGAGATTATCAGTGAAATCAGGCCACAGAGAGGATTGTGAGTGGGTTTGTCCTCTGATGCCACAGGAAAGTGGTCTCCTCTGGTCAGCATCCTGCACCCAAGGGTCAGGGCATCGCTGTGGTCACCTGGGAGACAGTGCGAGGTGGGCCACACCCCTCCCACCCCTTCCATCTTATCTGATCACAGCCACTGGCAAATGCATCAGTGTGATCACCACTGTGTGTCTGTCTCTCTGCCAGAAGTATACCTGAATAAGTTAGGGACAGATTTGTATGAAACTCAGTGAAAGTAATTTTTGTATTTTAGGGCTGCTGAGAACTTCTGAGGGTGGTAGAAGTATGCATTCTACTGATTGTTTCTCTCGTTTTAATTTTTAACTCAAATGCTCAATTGAAAACGCTGTTAGATAAATGCAGTCAGAATTTGCAAAACAAAATCCCCAGGAGCACTATTTCTCTGTATATTGGTTCATCACACACTTAATTGGGCTAGGGTTGAAATGGTACTCTAATTTCAAGAATGTATATTACAGCCTGTATAACCCATCTTATGTCACAATAATTTAAAATATAAATGGGAATTGCAGTAAATCAGTATCTCCAAGGAAATGTACTTGGGGGAATTTGAAGTGAAGCATTTAAATGTGAGTAATTACTGACACTGGCAGCAAGAGCAGACAGCTGGCTGACAGTCTTGTGCTTGTGCCAAATATCGGTGCTCTGTAGAGCTGTCCCAGGCCTGCGCTGCACCGTGCCAGTTCACAAGCTCCCTCTGTGTGTGCCGGGACTGTGAAAAGCACAAAGACCAGGAGTGGATACGAAGTGCGGAGAGGCAGAGAGGCCGGCTGACAGCCTGAAGCTGCAGTCTCTGAGAGTGTGAACACAGGAGGAGAATTTGCGTGCTTTATGAGTCAGAGTCTCGTTCATCCTCGCATGTGACTGCTGACATCTGCGTGCTTAACTGAGATAAATATGCATGTCTTGCAGGGAGGACCATCACTTTTTGCCCTCTTGTCCTGTATATAATTTGAAATGTCTACTGCATACTGAAAAGGCAGGTGAAAATCCACTGGACTTGACGGCCTAGCTTTTATGCAGACATTTTCTTCTTTGAGGTTTCCATCAGACGCGCTGTCAGGGCTTACTTGCAGGCAAGTAATGAGGCAAGTAATGCAGTATGAGGACCAGCATTAGAACATTCAGTTCGACCTGTCATTACAGGCAGGTTACAGGGTCCTGTCTGGGTGAGAGGCAGCTGAGGACGTGCTCCAGCTGGGACACATCTCCACCCGTCCCTCACGCATCCCTCGCTCTCGTCCCACGGCCTGTTTATTTTCACTGCTGCTTCTCTTCTCTTTCCTTCGCATCTGACCCTTGACCTGCACATGAGTCATGGAATGCCATGATAGCAGCAGCAGCAGCAGCAGCAGCAGCCAAGAAGCGCCAAAATAGAACGCAGCTTTAAACACAGCAACTTTTAAACACAGCTTTTAAAAACAACAGCCCTTACACACAGTGGCCCTTAGATACAGCAGCCCTTACACACAGTAGCCCTTAAACACAGCAGCCCTTAGATACAGCAGTCCTTACACATAGTGGCCCTTTAATACAGCAGTGCTGGAAAATGGCAGCCCCTAATTAAAAAGCCCTTAAATACAGCTCACTCTCTGATGAAACCAGAACCAGTATCTAAGCTGAAAGGACGACCAATGTTAACAAAACAAGCAGACCCATCCACATACTTCCAGCCAAAGCTGTTTCAGCACTCAGAGACACCTGTTAGGTCCATGCCAATTGCCCTCTGATGGTACATTACTATTCTGAGGACATTCAAATCATATAAGGGGCTTGTGGGCTTAGTGAGTGTGTACAAGAAAGCTACATAGTGTCTAGGGTGTTAGGAGGTAATTGACATTCTGAGGGTCACACACACCCATGCACACGTTCACACAAACACGCACACACACACACACCCCCACCCACACACACACACACACACACTCTCACTCCCACACACACACACACACACACGCACGCACACACACACCCCCACCCACACACACACACACACACACACACTCTCACACCCACACACACACACACTCTCACACCCTCTGATGTGTCAGGCGTGGGCTTGGGCTGTGGTTTGACAGCGCAGGTCTCTTTGCTGAGCTGGGAGTGTGAAATAGATCAGCGCATTGTGAGCTGTGATTGTGTTTGGTTTTCCCTCTGCCGCGGTCCCAGCATGCTCCCGTTCTGTGGGAAAACGTGCCGGGGACTCATGTTGCTTCGGTTCTTTCATTTAACGCCATTCCCGCATCCGCAACGAGGGCCAGCGACCGGGGCTCCGCTTTAATGAGCTGGACCCTGATTGTTTTTGCAGCTCCTCCTGAAATGGCCTGGAACGGGGAGGTGACCTCTGCTGCGAGCGAACAATGGCCGCCTTTCTCCCAGGTAGCAGTGTCCCGGCCTGAACCGAGCCCCCGCCTGCTCTCACCGTGTCACAGACACTCATAAAAGCAGCAATAATGCTGATATTAATAGTAGTGGAAATATACACCCTGCTGGAGCTGTCTCACTGAGAATGACTCCCGGTGACAGTCAGACTTGTACACCAGCCCGGAGAATACTGATCCAGCACTTCCTGTTTCCATTTTCCTGCAGCCTGATCCTTCGGTGGAGTCCACTGTCATTTGCTGGCGACACACAGAAGAAAGAAATTGGTTCTGGATGCGATGTAGTGTAACAATGTTATCATATTAATACTGTAGATGTTTAAGGGTGTTAATTGACTAGAAGGTGTTAGTTATCATATCTGGACGGTGTGAAGTAATTTGTGCGGTAATGTCTCAGAATCCAGCCGCGTTGCATTATTAATTTGCTGAGCAGGTGTTCTCATCCAGAGTGAGTCCTTTTTCCCATTACACATGTTTATACAGTTGGTTGTGTTGCTGAGGTAATTCAGGTTCGGCGCTGTCCTCTGGATCTGAACCTGACAAGTCTTGTGTGCGGCAGTAGGTGCTGCTCCAAGACTTAGGCAGCTCTCTGGTTCTGGCGCTCCTGTCTGCTGAAGCTTATTCGCACTGGATATATTTGGAACCATGTGTGCAGTGTCTGGTTCAGACATCAATGACTAAAAATGAATAGAGTCCTCAAAATGCTCTGATGTCCCCCAATGGCAGCCATTCATTTGTGCATAAATATGCACAACTTTCTGATTACATGGCATATCTATCAGGATAATGAGGAATGGGAATGGTATGCTTTATATACACGCAAATTCAAGTCCTGCATGTGCATGCACTCTGTTGACTCCTATGACCCCCGGTTTAGGTCCTGCTCCACAGACAGTGGATGCATGCTTGTGACTGTCTTTAATAATGAGTGTCCAGATGCAGGGCTGTGGTTATGGAGGCGGCTAATACAGTGTAGGGTTCGAATGTCTGTAATGTGGAGGTCATAACTGAAGTTGTCTTTTAGTAGCGCTGAATTGTCATCTATTAATGTAGAAATGTGTGCACTGCATAAAGGCAGGTTCTCCATATAGGAGGTTCTCTATAAAGGTGGTTCTCTGATAGGTGTTGATCATTAAAATACCTTAGTAATGTGATAATCCAAACCATGTGGTTGTAGTTCTTAAACTTAATGTTTCAGAAAACAATGAAAGGTCAAATGCAACTTATTATGTAATACTGTCTGTTTCATTCAAATTAATCTTTTCATATTAACATTTCAGCAAATATGTCTTATGCACAGCAAAGGTTTCTGTTTCAGTATATTACCCAAAATGTCATCACCTGTGACTCTAAGCTACAGGTTTACATATCTCTTTTTATAGGGCTCTGCGCTAAAGCCTGTCGCAAGAGAATAGGAAGCCCTCGCATTTTGTACAACATTATAAACTTATTTAAATTTTTACAGGCCTTTAAGCGATCGCCCTGACCTGACCCTGCCTCCTCTGAGGATTCTGTTATGCTGCAAGAATTTTCCCTCACGATAAATACATGAGAAAGGAGCAGCTCCCGTTAGTCTTGTGTTTCAGGCACCGGGCCCGTGGTGCTGACCCAATCCCCCTGCCACCTCGCGGCTCCGTGTGGCCGATACGGCTGGAGCACATCTGCTGGTGTGTGTATTTGTGTGTGTGTGTAAGTGTGTGTGAATGTCTGCATGTGTAATTGTCTCATTCTCTCTGTTCTATCCTCCGGCCCAAACAACTAGACTCAGCATGATTCACACTGCCACGTCTATGCGATAGTTTGTTTGTGTATAACTGTGCTGTGTGTATGTGTGCGTTTTGATGTGTGTGTGTGTGTGTGTGTGTATGTGTTGGACAGGCTGGGGTCAGTTTGCCGACATATAGCCCATAAACACTGTCACACAGTGCAGCTGAGCTGCACATTTTGAATCTTTCTCAGGGTTTGAGTCCCTCTCTTTTCCTTCTCTTCCCTTCTTTCTTTTAATCAGACCATTTTTATGATCCCTTTGTCACAAAGAGCTAGACAGAATGTGTTTTCCAGGGGGAACCAAAGAGGCAGCAAAGTCAAGTCCATTGGGGAAACTGTGGAAAAACATCCCCTGAACTCCAGGAAAGCAGTGGACTGCAAACAAAAGAATTCCTCTCTTTCTTAGTGCATAAATCCACAGAATTATGAATCCTGACTCTTGAACTTTCTCTTTCTAGGTTACTGGTGGGAGCCCCCTTTGAGACTAATGGCCCATACCAGACCGGGGACATCTACAAGTGCCCAATGAACCGGAGAGCCAACGGCAACTGTGCAAAGCTCAACTTAGGTACCTTCCTGCGATTCAGTCTCATCCTCTCTCAATGCGTGTGACTCGGCCTCTCTCAGCGCTCTCTCACTCCGGGCACCACGTGTGCAGTCACCTGTGAATCGTAAAAGCTCTTTCATTCTCTGCTCAGTGCTCAGCTCGTGAGTGTGGGGTTGAGTTTGTGCCAAACCCATGAATCCTGCCGTCTCCAGGTCGTGCGCATCCCCCTACCCTCCCCCCATCCCCCCTCTCAGATGGGAGACATCTGCATCGGGTAGACGCAACACGTGGGCGAAGCTGGCGGCGAATGCCTCCAGCCTGACGTCACGGCTCGGCGCTGAACATGACATGCTTGTCTCAACATCGGTGGCGTGATGTTTGTGGTTGTTTTAGAAGTAAACAGTTTGACATTTTGGAGAAAAGAGCGAGTTAGATTCGAGCACGTCAGCCTGGAGCTTTGGGAGGAGTGCGTGGCGGAGAAGCTCTGAATGCTGTCTGTAAAACAGAAACCCACATTCCTGAGGGAGCCCCCAAACTCCGGCTACATTCCTGCCACTCTCCAGGGCTGCTGCATCGGGGATCCCCGTTCAGCAGAGCAGAGGGGCCAGGATGGGGCCCCGTGTGCTGCTCCGACTGTCTTAACTCTTTTTTCCCCTTACACAGCACTGACTCTTATATTCAGTCAAAACAGCTGAGTCATCGTAAAAAGAAGAGGATTTCAGACAGATTGGTCTGTTCCGTATTTACACAAATGAGGTTTTTCCTTCATGATGACTCGGCTGTTCTGATTGAATCCAGGGATCGGTGTATTGGAGGACTTGGTGAGAGCTGTTTTCGTTGAACAGCAGCTGTGACTTGGCAGTTGTGATTGAAACCAGGGGTCAGTGTATTGAATTATTTGGTGAGGGCTGTTTTGACTGACTTGTCAGCTCTGATTGAATGCAGGAGTCAGTCCATTTGATGATTCGGTCAGGGTTATTCTGATTGAATTCAGAGGCTAATAAAGATGTGTTCTTGCTTTGCTGCTTTGTCCTTAAGGCAGGATATCGTTGACCAATGTGTCTGAGCGCAAGGATAAGATGCGGCTGGGAATGACCCTGGCCTCCAACCCCAAGGATAACAGCTTTGTGGTGAGTACAGAGTTGCAATGGGAACGTCCTGTTAACGCTCTAACAACGTCTCCTAGAGCTGCAGATGTGCTGCATTACCCGCAAGCGCTCTAGTCCTACTCCTCGCTGCCCTCGCTCACCTGCCGCTTCCCGGACGTGACACGTGTGCTCCGAAGTGACATAATGTATGGCATGCAAGGCCAATCAATCAAATCATTAGCAATGTCATACGAGTCACGCTCATTAAGACTGTAATATGAGTTATAGTCATTTGGATTGCTGTAAGACTCACGGTCATTAGGATTGTTTTGCCAGCTGTAAAAGCTTTAGAATTCCGAGCAACACAAGAGCAGGTCACAAGAACAGATGTCCCCTACATTATACTGATTGCATGCGTGTGTCTGTGTATGTCTGTGTGTGGGACTATGCTGTGTACGTGTGATCATGGTGTGAGTGTGCCATGGTGTGTGTGTGTTCTTGTATGTCACCATGTTGGATGTGTGTGGGACCATGGTGTGTCTGTGTTTGTGTGTCATCAGGCTGGGTGTGTATGTGACCATGTTGAGTGTGTGTGTGTGTGTGTGTGTGTGTGTGTGTGTGTGTTACCATGTTGAGTGCTGTCTCTGCTGTGTTTCAGGCCTGCGGGCCTTTATGGTCCTACGAATGTGGCAGCTCGTACTACAGCACAGGCATCTGCTCCAGAGTGAACGCCAGCTTCAAGTTCTCGCGCACCATCGCCCCAGCCTTTCAGAGTAAAGACACACTCCTCTATCCTCGGCAACATCCCAAGCTTCACATGTCCTCTAACTGTCTCTGTGGTTAGCATGGCAGGATGAATGAGTTTATACTGGGAGAGCTTTCCTGTCCCTTATGAGTTCCTCATGGAGAGCAGCCATGTTGCGAAAGATACAGATGTGTTTTTGTTTCTGACAGGATGTGAGACCTACATGGACATTGTGATTGTTCTGGATGGATCCAACTCCATCTACCCGTGGTACGAGGTTCAGGACTTCCTCATTAACATCCTGCAGAAGTTCTACATTGGGCCAGGCCAGATCCAGGTGTGTGGGCTCTGGGTCCATTTTGGGGCAGCTGGGAGGATTCTAAGCACACTCTTACATAAATGTAGGCCTCTCTGTATACCTTTCTGTGCTCTGTGCTTCTGTATGGATGCCGTACAGGTCGAGGGCTGTATGTGCAGGACTCTAGGCGTGTGCCTCCATATGCCCAAGGTTAAGCTACTTCAGTTCTCAGGTCTGAGTGATGCAGTAGTGTCATGATTGTTCCTCAAATTGTTGGATTTGTTGCCCATGTGGCAGTATTTGTTGCTCATGTTACAGTGTTTGCTGCTTGTATTGTAGATGCTGTTGTTAATGTATTTCTTGCTTGTGTTGCAGTAATTGTTGCTCATGTTGCAGAATTTGTTCTCATGTTGTGGGGTTTGTTGCTCAGGTTGGCGTGTTGCAGTATGGGGAGAAGGTGGTCCATGAATTTCACCTGAATGACTTCCGCTCTGTGGAGGAGGTGGTGAAGGCCGCGCGGAAGATCGAGCAGCGTGGCGGGGAGGAGACAAACACAGCGCTCGGCATTAATGTGGCGCGGTACGTCAGCTCCGCCCACCACGCCATAGCGTACACTCAGACAGCTCCGCCCACCGTGCTACAGTGCATACTCAGTGCATACTCACTGCACCTTCTCTACTGCCAGTCTCTCTCCTCAAAAGCCTTGAAAAATCAGATTCACCAGTGCTGCTAAAGTCCACTCCCCTCAGCTTGTAGCTCAGCTGGATTCCAGCTTTCTAAAGCACGAACAACCACAGAACTGGGGGGAGAAGCTACGTCAGATCAGTCAGGACGTTACCGAAACCTTGCAGACACTGTGTTCCTCCAGGACATGGCCTGAGCTGGCCTGCAGTTTCCTGGCGGTTTGATGTGTGGAATCTGGAGGCAGACTCAGAGGGTGTGCCCTTGGGGAGTGCTGGAGATGCCATTGGCTGTGTGCATTCACTCAGGTCTCAGGCCTTTAAGAGGGGGGGTCGGCGCGGAGCCAAGAAGGTGATGATCGTCATCACAGACGGGGAGTCACATGACAACCAAGACCTGCAGCAGGTCATCGAGGACAGCGAGAAAGATGGCATCACCCGCTACGCCATTGCAGTGAGTCCTTCTTCCTCCCTCTCCGTCTCTTTCTCTCCATTGCTCTCTGTCTCTGTCTCTCTCCCTCTCTCCCTGGCTGCCTGTATCCTTCCTTCTCTCACTCTGTCTCCCTCCCTCTCCCTCCCTCACTCTCTGTCTTCCTCTGTCTCCCCCTTCAGTCTTTCTCTCTATCTGTCTCCCTCCCTCTCTCCCTGGCGTGCTCCCTCCCTTGCTCTCCGGCTCTCTCTCTGTCTCTGTCTCTAATCCCCGGGTGCTGGCACGGTGCTGTGCTGCTGCTTTGCTGTGGTAAGACTGAGTCACTGTGTGTCAGTGTGGCAGTGTGGCTGGGGTGTGTCTGGCTCTGCCGCTCCGTGCCTGTTGACCTGGTCACCAGGCGTGCCAAGAGGTGGTTGCCTGAGTGGAGCCCATCTGTCATTGGTTCTTTACAGCTTTTAATGACCAGTTTAGTCTCCATCTAGAGCAGCGGTGAGGTCTCTGGAATATTTGACTGTGAGTGATAGAACTGGAGCGCTCTGTGTAGGGTGGCCAGTAGGGGGCGATGTGCAGCATCCCTGAGGACCGACAGAGCTTTGGTGTCCTTAGGTCCTGGGCTACTACAACCGGCGTGGGATCAACCCTGAGGCCTTCCTAAATGAGATTAGGTATATTGCCAGTGACCCTGACGACAAGCATTTCTTCAACGTGACGGATGAATCGGCGCTGAAAGACATTGTGGACGCTCTGGGAGACAGGATCTTCAGCCTGGAAGGTAGTGGGTCTAGCTGCAAGGCTCTGCGCTCTGGATATAGAATCACACCGCCGATGCATTGCACTGCACAGTAAGGCCCTCTCCTAAACTCCTCTCCTCTGTCTCCACAGGCACCAGTAAGAACGGGACAGCATTCGGCCTGCAGATGTCTCAGGCAGGCTTCTCCTCTCACATTGTGGAGGTCAGTCTCACTGTGGGTTTACCCTCTCTCGCCCATGGTTGTCAAGTGCTGCGCTGTGAGGTTTCTTTCCCCTGTTTGATTGTGATGTGGTGCACTGTGAGTTTTCTCTTTTGCCTGTGATGACATCATCGTGCATCGTGAGAGTAGTTCTGGAAGCTGACTACGTCTGTATGTAGGATGCATCCTCTCTCCTCTCCAATATTGAGGTGAATGTACTGTGTCCCTCCAGTTTCAGCTGATGAGTAATCACAGCTTTTGGCTGTGGGAGGCACAGACAGCTGAGCTGACAGATCTGAAGGTCACCAGCAGCACCGTCTCCAGCTGTGCTCCTCGGTGCAGCCTCTTCCTGTCTGTCTCCCATTCGTGGCAGCTGATACTGCAGTTCCACCAAACAATCCAAGTGCAACCTGCCCAGGGAAGAATATCTATCTGTATATGTGCCCCCCAACCCCCACCTCCTAATTGAAAATAAATATAATGCTGATGGTGACTGGCGTGACTGGAAATTTCATAGCCCAGACGGTGAATTCCAGGGCCAGCACAAAGGCAAGGCGGGTGCGGAGAGGAGGATAGTGTTCTGGAAAGTATTTCAGGACTTTAAGGGGAAAAGCAGTCATGAAAGAGCAGATGGTTTTGTTGAATGCAAGATTTTTCAGCTTCAAAGACTGTGTATATCACACACACACACATACATAAACACACACATTCAAGCACTCACACATGTACACACACACACGCACACACACTCTTTCTCACACCACTCACATGTGTGTGTAGTGTTGACTGCACTTCAATCTCAAGCTGTTTTACTGGTGGTGGTTCAGAATTCCAGGGAAGGTTTTCTGTGCCTTTTGAATGGAATTTCAGGCTTCTTTTAAGTGGCTGTTTTAAAGTCTTTAAATTTGTGGTAGATCAGTTACTGCTTTAAAAACCCTTTATAGTGTGGTGTATGATGTCAGTATTTTAATATCTGAGTGCTGCATATTCTGCAAGGCATATCGGGCCAGTATAGAGACCCCCCATCCCAATACGTCTAATTAAACAGTGTTTTACTGATGTAGCTAAGCAGTCACAAGCCTGTCAAGCCTCTTGTTTGTTTGAGTTTTTCTTAATTGTTTACACACATTTCTTGAAGTAGTATCTCATGCTCTCAAAACTATCGGCACAGTGCTTAAAACAGTTTATTGACTCAGCAAAACTTCATAAATCCTGTGCAAAGTGAAATACTGCCCTCAAAAATATGTTAACACCTCTCAAAATCAAATATTTGCATCAAAATAATACACACATATCATACACACTGCCATCAGGATTTATATGTGTTTCTGGCTTGATCGTACCTCATTATGTATGAACTTGTGTGAACTATGTATGAAATGATACATTTTCAAAACAAAAAACAGAGCAGACCATTTCATCCTCGTTCCATTTTATACACATCTATATATCAGTATATAAAATATATATCCTTGCTTCATTTCAGGTATTCACTTTTCTGTAGTAACTCACATGCTGTATTGCAGATTGTATGACACTGCACGTAAGAGTAAATTCAGTAGATATGAATTTCCATGCAATCAAAGCGTGAATGTTGCCTTTGATGTGGTTATAGCTGTGGTTTATTTGGTTTGGAGTCTGACAAAGGGATTGCACCTGGCTGTGGGCCAAAGTTGTTAAACCCCCCGTGTGGACATCATAACCAAGGAAATGAGAGGGGGAGATGGGGTGGAGAAAGGGTGCTGTGAACAGCAGACACAGAAAGGAGATAGGAGAGATGTCTATAGTCACGGATGAGCCGGGTTGTCAAGGTTTGTTTTATCACATAGGGATTGTTTGTAAATTCTCCTTCTGAGTCTGAGTTTCAAATAAATATTAACACAGCAGAACATAATGTCCCCTTACCTATTCTCATTTCTAAATGTCCAAATTATAAAAGGCAACAGTGAAATGACTCAAATTGGGCTGTGCCTACTGTTCAGCCTCCCTCATACTCAACCCATGGTTGGTGAAATGATCAACTAGCTTTGAACAGACATCATTGGAAAAAGCTTTACCATCATCTTGATAACTTTGTGAACTCTGCCTCCTTCCCTCGCTCTTCCTCTCACCTTTTTGCCCCATTTGGTTATGTTGTTCTTCAACTATGAAGCGTTCACCTGCAACTTCTTCTATTCAGTCTAAATCTCTGACAGATAATTGAACAGAAATATGCAATTTGGGTTTGTACAGGTGAAGTATTTTCATATTTCTGCAGTCATGTTTCCCACATGAACGCAGGGGATTTCACTATGAGCCGTGCTGTGAGACAGAGCTGCGTGTGAGTCGTTCTGTAATAGCGTGAACTGGAATCGAAATATGAGTGAATACAAGTAAAATTTGCCGTGGTTCAGAGTTTTGACACATGGGCTTGAACTTTTGACATTTATGTGCATGCAGTTTGTAAACAACTGAGAAAAACTAGAATGTGCTGAAGATGGTACAGATTGATTAACCCTCTTTGCTGCTCATAAAGAGTAGCTGCATATCTTACCCGGCTTGTTCAGCATATCCCTGCATGGAAGCAGATCCAAACAAACAGGACAGCCTCCTGCAGTTGGTTCTGTCTTTGAATGAAAGCTCAGATCAGCATGGTCCGGTGCTGTACTGTTTGAAACAGGTCCAGGCCTTAAAGCAGCGTGTTGTTTGGAAAGATCCTGTCTGTGCTGAACACTGAGGATGGAGCTGCACACAGCGGGGCTCAGCTATAGCACTACAGTCTCTCCATGGTCTCTGAAGGCAGCACATCACTCATCTGTGGTGCGGGAGGCAAGGAGAGAGGGCTTCAGTTAGGAGGACTTACAGCCATGTGCATATCTGCCTGTGTGCGCACGCATGTGTGTGTGTATGTCTGTGTTTGTGCATGTGTGTCTGTGCATTTTATGCATATGTGTCTGTGTGTGTGCCTGTCTATGTGTGCATGTAACTATGTATGTAATTGTGTGTGTCTCTGTATGCCTGTATTCCACATTCTGAGGCAATTAGGAAAGTCCACGAATGCCCTTTTCATTATCCATCAATGTCCCTGAGGCTTCAAACGGCATTTGGAGAGAGAAGCATGTTGAAAAGATTAGAGCTTCTCTCTATTTATTTTTGTTTCTTTTATGAAGCGGTGTTGGCAGAGTGTATGAGCAGAAATGTCTTTTTAAGAGTGATGTGAGAGATGCCTGTTTCCTGACTGAGCGGAGTTTTAGGGTGATGTCAGGGCAGAGGTGTTCCACACTCCTGTTTCAGCACCCACACTCTAAACCATGTGCCACATTCGCCAGATGTGTCCCTCAGCATTCATGCTCGCTCATGTGCAAACGCGCATGCACACACACACACACACACACACACACACACAGCCCTCTTACCGAGTCTGTCTCCCTCTCTTCAGGACGGTATCCTGGTAGGTGCGGTTGGAGCGTATGACTGGAATGGGGCGGTGCTGAAAGAGACTCGCATGGGAAAAGTCGTCCCGCCAAAATCCTCCTACCTGCAGGAGTTCCCGGAGGAGCTGAAGAATCACGGCGCGTACCTGGGTAAAGAGCCCCTGACCCTCCCCACACACCCCTCACCCTCCCTACACCTCCCTACTTGTCCCCCTCACTCTCCAGACACACCCATCCCACTCTGTCTTAGCTGATCTGACAGTTGCACAGTGATGATGAATGAACACAAAACGTCACGCAAACATATCACAGCATGGTAACATCAAGAAAAAACCCAAACTAATAGTATACGTTTAATAAAATTCTAAAACTATAGATTGATATTGATTAATATTAGCTACCAATATGATGCAATAATAGTGATACAGTTGAATTGTTCAGCACATCCCATACCCCATTCCTGCAGCAGTCGGTGCTCACTGTCACTGACATGAGGCCACATGTTGGGCTGGTATTGGGGCTCTCTCTGTGTCTCTCTCTCTCTGTATTTGTCTGTCTCAATTCAATTCAGTGGAATTTTTTGGCAGGACAAACAAAATAGTGTTGCCAAAGCTGTAATAGACTATATTAAATGTAAGTAGACCTATGTAGACTAAAATAAACACGTATATTCATATATCATATGTAGGGAGATCTACAGGGGGTCTCACTCACCCCCCCTTTCCCTCCTCTCTGTCCCTTCATGCCTCCCCTACTCTCCTTCCTGTTCTCCCTCTCTTCCCCCTCCCCTCTTTTTCCCTACTCTTTTCTCTTTCTTTTTCTCTTCTACCACTTCCCCTCTCCTCATTATTCCTTCCCTCTCTCCCCCTCTCTTTCCTCATTCTTCTCTTCCCTTCCCCCCCATCTCTTTCCTCCCCTCTCTCTCTCTCTCTCCCCCTCTCTGCCTCTCTTTCCCCCCTCTGTCTCTGGAAGTGCGCAGCTGGGGTGATGGGGCTGTGTGGTTTTAACGCCATCACCACTGCGGGCCCCCTCTGTAAACTGCTCCACTGGTTCCCACCACATCTCTCTCCTGAGCCCTGCTTTTCCCATCAGAGCGGCGGATGGAAGCCATCCCAGCCTCATTACAGCCTGCAGAAAATGCTCTGAGTGGGAGAGAGGGAGGGGGAGGGAGAGAGAGGAAAAGACGGAGAGAGGGTTAGGGAGAAACAGAGAGAGAGGTTTAAATCTCTAGCAGGGTCAGTGCTGTGGTAGCATTGTGCATGGAACTTAACTTGCATTAATTCATTAACTTTTTTCAGCTGTGTAAATGGAAAATGTGTAAAATGAGAGCTGTTTAATAAGTATCAGAAGGTCATGCCAGCCTTCAGTGGGAGGGTGACTGACTGATCCCAGCTCAATGATGACAAACATATCTCAGCTCTGAGGTCTGGAGTGACTCTGGGCTATAGTGTGGAGTCACGGAGGGAGTCACGCTAACTGCTGTGGTCTTCTTTATGGAACAAATGGCTGTTCTTTACCTTCGGCATGTAATGATTTGACTTTCCGGTACATTGAAAAGGTGATTTCAGCACCTGCAGTAAAGCCGAGCTGACTGTCTTCCCAGTGGTTGTATAATGCAGTGGTTCTCAGCTGTGGTCCATGGACCCCTGGGGACTGTTTGACAGTAGGTGGCCAAGGATTCCGCAGAAAATCCTAGAATTGACTTTCCGCAAGTTAATGACACAAGTTCAGAGAGTTCTATTCACTTGGGAATGGTGCGGCTGCATTTGTGTGTTTGTGTGTGTGTGTGTGTGTGTGTGTGCATTTGCAAGCTAAACTACTTTTCTGTTTACAATGATCATCTCTGAAATTCCTAGGCCTAGGAACCGTGTCTTTTTCTGTGACTGTGTGAATCTTTGAATCTGTGTCTGTGACTCTGTGTCAGTGACTCTGTCTGTGACTCTGTGTCTGTGCTCACAGGTTACACGGTGACATCAGTGGTTTCTGCGAAAAACGGCCGGTTGTATGTGGCCGGGGCTCCGCGATTCAACCACACGGGAAAGGTCATCATCTTCACTCTGACCAACAGCGGCAACCTGACCGTCCTACACTCACTGAGGGGACAGCAGGTACTACTGCTACACACACACCCACTAACTCATACTAACTTACTAATGTACTCACACACAAATACACTAACACACACACATAAACACGTATAATCAAATATGCTAACATGCTCATGAACACACACATTTACACACGCACACACACAATCATAAATGCTAATACACTCACAAATATACCCAATTACACACACAGACACATACGCGCACAAATTAACACACTAACACACATACCAACTGACACACATTGCCGTGCCGAATGTGAATAAGTGGTACAGCGGCAGCATTCAGAGCCGCAGAGTTTCGCCCCTCTCCGCTGGGGGTTGTTGTGAGATGAACGGGTGTAAGTTCACATATGCATGACACATGAGAGATGGTATGAGAGCAGGCTCCAGTCTAGACTCCACACTCCCACCCCCTTTCCCCCTGCCCCCACAACTCTGTTTCCAACACTGAGCCCATGTGCTCCTCATCTGCATCCCACAATCAGAGCCGGGCCCCACACTCAGCTGTGTCAAACACAATAACAACACTCTGAAACTGAATCAGAACATTCTTTTAGGGATGTTAGCATGTTAGCACGTTAGCACGCCTTCTGGAAGGCTCCATAGCAGCAATGTGGCTGAAGCAGTATAGCAGCATAGCAGTATAACAATGGCAGTAGCACTTACACAATGTAGCAGTAGCAGTGTAGCTGTGGCAGTATAGCAGTACAGCATTAACAGTGTAGCAATAGCAGTGTAGCAGCAGCAGCATAGCAGTAGCAGTGTAATAGTATCGCAATGTAGCAGTAGCGGTGTAGCAGTATAACAGTATAGCAGTAGCAGTGTAATAGTATAGCAGTGTAGCAGTAGCGGTATAGCAGTATAACAGTGTAACAGTATAGCAGTAGCAGTGTAATAGTATAGCGGTGTAGCAGTAGCAGTATAGCAATAGCAGTATAGCAGTGTTACAGTATAGCAGTAGCACTGTAGCAATAGCAGTGTAGCAGTGAGCTTGAGTGTCTGGGAGGTGTGGTGACATCAGAGAGCCAAAGTAAAGTTTAGTGATTTGAACTGGAACCTAGAGCTCCTGGAAAGGGTGTAGTCCTCACACCCTGCGTGTGGTCTGCAGATTGGCTCGTACTATGGCAGTGTGATTGCGCCAGTGGACATCGATGGAGATGGAGTGACAGACAACCTCCTGGTCGCAGCACCCATGCTCTTCAGTGGGGGCTGGGAGAAGGGGAAGGTGTACATCTACAGAGTAACAGAGCAGGTAAGAGCACACACACACACACACACACACACACACACATGGCCCTGTAACAGCATGCAGTGAAAAGGGTAATCTCACTTCCCTGAGCAGCTCAGCCTCATTAGAACCTGCTCAGGGTGAGAATACTATTTCAGGGTGAACTCAGAAGGAAAACATTCACTCCTTCAAACATCATTACCAGCAGGTCCTGGATTAAAGCTCCTAATAGCTGGAAATTGCTGTAGAAATGTCCCCCCTCCCCAAATTCCTGGAGGTTATGAGGCAGAGCGGCCTGGTCTTGGAAAATCTCCACTGGCTGGTTTTATTAATCCCTTCACCAGCACTGCACAGCTCTCTGTGTGTCTGTGTGGCAAGTTTATAAATCTCTTAACCAGCACTGCTCAGCTCTCTGTGTGTCTGTGTGGCAGTTTTTATGAATATCTTTTATGAATCCCTTCAGTAATTTTGTAACTCACTGCACAGCTACCTCTGTGTCTGTGTGTTAGTTTTATAAACCAGTACACCAGCACTGCACAGTTTTCTGTGTGTATGTGTAGATGATGGCAAGTCTCACCCTGTCAGGAGTGCCGAGTTTTGGGGGTGTCTGAGCAGGACAGTGGAGGGGAAACGGGTGCTGAATGTAGGATGATGGGGTGGCTCAAAGCCCCGCCATGTGTTTCACATGAAGTTCCTTTTTATACTTTATTTCCATTTCTCTAATGAATTTATGCAGGCTTTGAATCCTGGGGTTGGGCGCCGTGCATGGGGCACAGTATGGACTAATCCCTCAGGCGCTCTGGGAAAACATATGATCTCACCTACTTCCAGTATGACATACAGCCGGAGATAAAGGGAGGAAGGTGGGAGAGAGAGACAAACAGAGATAGAGGGAAAGTCTCCTTTTCTTCAGCAACAATAATGCACTGCAATATGATTTGAACTGAGAGGGGTACGAGGTGGTGTAATAGGCCTTTGTATTATTTCGTGGTATGACTCTTTTGAAATCTTGTTATTTAGGGATTGCTGTTCAGGCTTTGAAAATGTGGACCAATTGTGTATTGTCCAAACAAAGGATTTTAAATTTAATTTAATTAAATCAAGAGGGAGAGAGAGGGAGAGATAGATGGGATCAGAGAAAAAGAGATGAGTATGACTAGTTCCATTTTAAAATACTTGGCTGGCACCTTTGCCTTGTTGCATAATTCCGAAGAATTATACATTTCTTTCAAACTTTCCAGAAATGGAGAGTTATTGTATTTGAGGATATAAATGTTTTCCTAGTGACTTCACCTAACTAGATATTTGATGGCAAATCTCTCCTGAGACGTTCAGAACTTTTCCTTTTGATCATTTTACTCTGCCATGAAACAGACATTCTTCATGTTGACAAAGTTTCTGAATCCCACATCCCCAGGGGTGTGGGGCCAGAGGAAAATAAATTGGATAATGGAAGGTTTGGTCTGAGCTGGGAAGCAGATGAGGACTGTAGCCTTATTTCAGGGTACTCCATCCTTCTTCATTTAATATTTAGTTTTGAACGTTTTTATTTTAACAGACTAAATACGTTTTAAATAATTCATATACTGGACAAACAACTGGAAAAGTTAATGACACCATTTTTGGGGGAGGTGAGTGCTTGTGCTTGTGTATGTGTGTATGTGTTTGTGTATTTGCAGCCCAGTGATATCAATGCGATTTTTAGTGTGTTTACTGTGTGGTCAGAAAAAGAGCAACTTTTTCAACAGCCCTGGCTGGTATTAGGGCCAGTTTGCATCATCAGCCAGAAGAGGAGGTTACAGGTACTCAGATTTGCATTCATTTTAAATGCGCACTGGAGTGCCTCTATAATCTTCACACTTCACACTTACACTGATCATTCTCCACTGACCTGTTCTGGTGTTTATTCACCTTTTTCTCTCCGTTCAGAATCGCTTTGTCCTGGAGGGGGCGCTAGAGATATCTGACCGGGGGCAGAACTCTCGTTTCGGCTCGTCCATTGCTTCCGTCCCAGATCTCAACGGCGACAGCTACAGCGAGGTGGTAGTGGGCGCGCCACTGGAGGACGACCATCGGGGAGCGATCTACATTTTCTACAGCCAGCCCAACAGGATACTGCGCAAGTACAAACAGGTTCGCAGTGTGTTATGACTACAAATAACACATTATCCATTAATAAGTGAAAGCATAACTCTTATATTATCTCTCTCTTTCTGTCTCTCTGCCTTATCAACTTTTCATCTCCCCCTCTCTCTCCCTCTCCCCCTCTCTCCCTCTCCCTCTCCCTCTCAGAGGATTGGAGCAATAGATCTCTCCTCAAGTTTGCAGTATTTTGGCTGCAGTATCCATGGGCAGATGGACATGAATGGAGATGGGCTGGTGGACTTGGCAGTCGGTTCGCTGGGTGCAGCAGTATTACTGTGGTGGGTACAACTCTTCCCTATACACACACATAGACACGCACACTCACACATGCACACCCCCACATTTACCCCCCCCCCCCCCCAACTACACCCATGACAAGTCTGCACAGCTCAGGCTGAGAAATGCCTGAGAATGCCTGTCTGTCTTTAATAATAATTGCGTCTTACTAGCAAAGATGACAGCGTGTGCTCTGTTTGACTGTGTGCAGGTCCCGCAGTGTCGTCCGCATTCACGCCAGCATCGAGTTTGAGCCGAGCAAGATCAACATCTTCAACAAGGACTGCCGGCGGGGGGGCAAGGATGTCACCTGCATGTCTGCCATCGTATGCCTCAACGTCACCGCCAGGACCTCCATGCCCCCAAAACAGCAAGTGGGTACGTTCCAGGGATCTTTACAGCTTCAGTGTGTGTGTGTGTGCGTCTGTATGTGTATGTGTGAGTAAGACTGCATGCGCATGTATGCGGTATGTGAGTCTGTGGGTTTGTGTATGTGTTTGTATGTGTGTATGTGTGTGGTGTCAGGTGATGGATAGCCTGAACTGACAGTAAACAACTGTACCAAATTTATTTCCTATTCCCGATGTCGTGTCTGTCTGTAATTCTCCTCAGATGTGCTGGGTCAGCCGCAGCGATCAGCGCTCAGACGCTCGAGCCTGGAGAACTCTTTATAGTGTGTCAGTCTCAGATGCTCTTACTGCAGTTTTATCTGGCGCTGCTGAATACAATACTGTCTGAAGGGTGCAAGTCCTCTGCTTGTCTGGTTCCTATCAGCTCACAGCAGACCTAACTCTCGTCTCATATTACTCTCTTCTCATTGACCTCAGGGTCGAATTTTAGGCATTAGTACTGACTGCCCAGATTTCTTTTTTAGATTAAAGGGAAAGTGCACAGACATGATGCAACGTCCCCAAAATGTTTCTCTTTTGTTCTCTCGCCACTTTCAGCCTAGTCCTTCCCAAACGCAGTCAGGCAGTGAAGAGTCGGACATAAATAAGGGGAGGTTATTTAAGGAGCGCTCGCCACAGGGAGTCTCTGCACCAGACTCAGCACAGACATGCAGATATGATCAGTCCAGATACAGCTGTACATTTACTATCATTATTATTTACTCTGTAGACACCTCTCCAGGAAACTTACAACACATAGACTGTCTCCTAAACAGATGCATCCTAACTGGAGTCACTCATGGAGTGTAGCTCGTGGTGTAACAGCAGTGTCCCACACTGGATTTACTAGAATCAGTCAGATTTCATTCTGTTGTTTCCCCGGGCTTCAGGGGGAACGTGTGTGATTTTCCCATCAACTCAACAGCACCAAACTTGACAATGACAGACACAAAGACCACAATAATTGCGTAAATAGTTTCATTGTAATATCCCCCAGCCCTGAGGTACAGTGCTTTTATTGAGGAGCGCCGCTACACCCCGCGAGCTGTTCTGGAGGAGGGCGACCGCCAGCAGCCCCGAAACCTCACCCTGCTGCCCTCCGAGTCAGCCTGCGAGCACGTGTACTTCCACGTCCTGGTGAGCGTCACCGTGTACTGCTGCAGAACTCTGCCTGCACTTCACCTGTGATGTCACGCACATTATTATTGTTGTTGTGTTGCGTAGTGCAGTGTTGTGCTTTGTGCTGTCATATGATTATGTTGAGTTTCGGTTGTGTATTCCATCGTGTTGGAAAGTGTGGTCGTTATGTTTGGTAACTGTGCATCTCTCTCCAGGACTTTACAGACTACAGCCGGCCCATAGTGTTTGCTGTGGAAACAGGCCTGCAGGACCCTGATCACGGTCCCACGCTGGACGACAGCTGGCCCACCACATTCAGGACCGAGGTGAGCGGTTCTCTGCCCCGCCCTGCCCCACCCACACACCACTCGCAAAGCCAAGCCCTAAGAGGAAACATGCACTTATACTGTTAATTCAAAAGTGAGGCACCCTCTGTTTAAAGGATGTTTAAACTTCTTTTGATGTAGCTGAAGGGTTTCTGAAAATAAAAAAGCAGGAGAGGTCCTGTGCTCCAGCTTTCCCTGTGCTCCTGTAGTGATGTGAGTGTCTGTACAGAGCTCTCTCTCTCTGTCTCTCTCTCTCTCACTGTCTCTCCTTCACTTGGTAGCTGCCTTTCTGGAATGGCTGTGATGAAGATGACCACTGCCGCCCTAACCTGGTCCTGCAGAGTCACACTGACCTCCTGGACCGCAGGTATGTCTACTAACACACACACACACACACACACACACACGGCTTTATAGATTATAAAATGCCTTTGCAGTTTAATCAGCAGCCTTTACCTTCTTGCTGCAGGCAGTTCTGTGGGCAGCCTGCGCGCTCCCGCTGGGCACTGTGCCGACAGCAGGGGGCAGCAGAGGGCTCAGAGAGAGTGATTGAGGGGTCACGGAGGAGGATGGTGGTGGACACACGCTTGGAGAACCGCGGAGAGAATGCCTACAGCGCTCGTCTCAACATCTCCTACAGCCCCAACCTACGTTTCTCTAGTCTCATAGTCAAGGTAAGGCACCCTCACAGGGTCATGAGGGCCCGACAGTCAAGGTCTCTGAATTGTACAGTTCTGTGCCGCAGCCAAATATGAAACTGGACACGTATGTACTGTAAAATGTTGCGCTGTCACATGTATCAAAATGTACTTCGCAAATGGCATTAGGCCATATTGTTTTTCCATCTGGACAGTGCGGGAGGGACACTCTCTTACATTACAGAACTTATTTGTTTGCCAGGAATCGTCGCTGCAAGACAATTTACAGGGCTTACATTTTATACACGGATGAATCCATTTATGGAGCTCAGTTTTTTACTGAAGCGTGTTAACTACTTTACTCGGAGGTGTAATTGAAAGTTGGTCCTGGAATTTAAACCTGCACCCTGCTGGTTGCAGTCAGATTCCATAGCCGCTCTTCCACATCGCCCCCTCTTACCATTGATTTCTCAGAGCAAGGCGCGTTTCCCCAGCTGCAGCAGGCTGCAGTGGCACAGGCAAAGTCTGTAGCTGGCAGCCAGAGTCACTGTGAACGCCTCGCTCTTTCCCCCGGCAGGACAAGTCAGACATCAAGATTGAGTGCTGGAGCAAAGACAGGCAGAGACTGAGAACCTGCAACGTCAGCTCACCCTTCATGAGATCACAGGCACAGGTGAGTTAAAGCTGTCACATAACCGGGGGGAGCGCCAAACACCCTCTCCCCAGAGAGAAAACAGTGTGGGAGGCAGCTACCTGCAGACAGAGAGGCAACCACCCGCAGAAAGAGAGGCAGCTACCTGCAGGCTCTATGAAATGCTCTGTACTGTAAGGGTTGTGCTCTGAGGGGTGAGGAATATACTAGGAGAGTTGGTAGGAGCATGTTAGGGAGTGTGTTACAGTGTGTTAGGAGTGTGTGAAAGTGAGTTAGGAGCGTATTAGAATGGGATAGGAGCGTGTTAGAAGCATATTAGGAGGGTGTTTGAGTGTGTGAAAGAGGAGCGCATTAGGAGCGTGTTTTGATCATTAGATATGTTGTGTTTGGCAGCCCTAAAGGAGACGGTGCTCTTCCCCACTCTTTGTGATGCGATGTTTTCCAAGTCTCTGCCACTTAACCCAGAACAGGCTGTTACCGCTAACCCTCCCCCAATGACCTCACATAAACCCACCCAGCGCTCTTACGCATACCATTTTGGTCAGGCGTACACACAGCTAGCATTCCTCTGAAATATGTAATGCCAGCTATATGAGCAGCAATTCGTTTAAAACTGAAAGCATTCAACATGCAGTAGCTTTGTATCTCAGCGGATCTGGGCTCTGTCTGAAATAAGCAACCCGTGTTCAATCGAAATTCCTGTGCACCCAGCAGGCACATATGGGGGTCACCCTGAGAGAACAGGGTGACCCCTCGCTGCCTCCTGTGGCCATGCAGAATGTGTGTCTGTGAGCATTGGTGTATCTATCTCTATGGTAACGTATAAATGCACTGGTATAAATATCTCTATGTTAGTGTGTGTGCATTGATGTATCCATATTTATGGTAGTCTCTGTGAGTGTCTATATATCTGTCTCTGTGGTACTGTGTGTTTGCATTGATATATCCCTTTCTCTGGTAGTGTGGGAGTGCGCTGGTGTATCCATCTCTATGGTATTGTTTGTGTGTATCAGTATACCTGTCCCTATGGTAATATGCCTGTGCATAGGTGTATCTGTCTCTATGGTAATGTCTGTGAGCATCAGTATATGTATCTCTGTGGTAGTGTGAGAGTGCATTGGTGTATCTATCTCTATGGTAGTGAGTGCATTGATGTGTCTATCATTATGGCAGTGTGTGAGTGATCTGTCTGTGTGGTGGTGTGTGTGTTTTTGATAGGAATGTGTATCTGTGTGTATGTGTCTTGCTGCTATATTGTTGAGCTCAGTTTGTCTTTATTCTTCTCCACAAAGTGAGGAGTGCTAGGTCAAAACTCCATCCACAGTGCTCCTGGCTGCTTGGTTTGGAGGACACGGCTGCATTCAGTGCCAGGGGCTTAATGCAGGTTATTGCTGTCTTTACCCTGTAAGCCAGGAGTAAATCAGTTGCTATTACTGCTGGAACCTGAACCAGGGAGCTCAGAGCTGGGAGCAGCCTTTGGATAGGGTGGCTTCACTCTGTCAGACTCTTCCACCTTCCCAGCATCCCCCTCAGGCTGCTGTGTCTGACGGTATCTGTGTTTGATGAACTCCATGTGCAGATGTGTTAAGGTCTGTGCTCCTCTCTTCTCCTGCTTGTAGGTGTCCTTCCGTCTTGAATTTGAGTTCATCCGCTCAGTGTACCTGGATCAAGTGCGGGTCATCTTAGAAGCCAGCAGGTGAGAGCACAGTGTCTCTGGTTGGAAAGCATAGATGCATATGACTGTAAATCAGAGAATAATGGATGAGATTGGAGAGTAAGATTGGTTAGATAAGATAATGAATGAGATTGGAAAGACAATGCCAATGTTTCTGTTGCCAAAGGTCTGATATTCCACCTGTTTAATTTACGCTAATCCAGCCGGGAACCGCTTCCGAATGTCGTCACCATATCTAGCTTTGAAATGCTTTCTCCATATTGCTGAAATACCCTTAATGGCTCATTATTCTCTACAGTGAAGGGGAGGAAGTCAATACAGCAGACAACTCCAATGACATTTATCATCAGCTGAAATATGAGGCTGACCTTCTGTTCACCAGGTGAGCTCACTCCTATAATCTCTGTAAAGGCAGATTGCAGGGAAAGTTAACCCCTGCTGTCACATGAAGATGCACTTTCAGTCCAGATTGAGATGATTGAACCAGCGTGCTTATGTGAACATGCTCCTCCCCCAACACCTGCAGGGAATCAAGCCCATCTCGCTGTGAGATCAAAGCAGACCCCTCCCTGGAGGGGCAGGACACCACAGGCCCTCCTTTCAACTTTACCTTCCAGGTGAGACACACCTGTCCTGCAAAGTAACAGGGACTCCTGGCATTCCCGCATGCCTGTCTGCAGTGTGGTGTCGAGGGGGGATGTGTGAGGCCCATGCCTGCTTCCCTCGAGGGATTTTAAATTGACTGATTAACAATGGCGTTGTGTATATCTTCCTGTGTAACGGGCAGATCCAGAATCTGGGCTTTTTCCCAGTCAAGGACCTGCAACTGAATATTGAAATTCCAGAAGTGACAAAGAACGGGAACCAGTTTTTGCAGATTGCAGACTACTATATTGATCAGGTGAGAGATGTACATGCTGCAGAAGCAGTGTGCTTTATACTGATGTATTGATTGGACTGTAAGTAAGCTAGTCAGCATTGTTATTACTGCTGTGGCTGGGGTTCTTTGTAAGTGCATATGCCTGTGAATGTGCGTGCAGGTGTGTATGTGAATGCAGTATGTGTTAAGATGTATGTAAGGGATGTGTGTGTGTACAGTGCATGTGAAGGTTTGTGTATATATGTTTGTGTACAGTGTGTGTGACTTGTGTGTGTGACGTGTGTATGTGTACAGTGCATGTGAAAATATGTGTGTATATGTTTTTGTACACTGTGTGTGTGTTTGCATGTGTACAATATGTGACGTGTGTGTGTGTGTGTTCTGACTCAGTACTGGTTCTCATCAGACAGACGGCTCTCGCTGCGAGGCGCCTCCCCCCCATGTTGCACAGAGCTTGGCTTCTCCTGAGGACCTTGCTCCTTTCACCCACCTGGTAACCTGTCTGTCTGCATCAGTTGCCCTCTACTTTCATAGATTTGATCTAATGTTTAGCTGCTGTCTATATATTCCTGGTAATTTGCTGCTGTGTGTCCTCTCCTGTGCTGTGTGTGGCTGTATGTGGCTGTGTGCAGAATCAGTCCAACACTTTGACGGTTCTGATCCGGTGCAGTGTGGTGCTGCCATCCCACAGGGACGTGAGCGTCCGGATCAGCGGCTCCCTGCAGCTGCAGGCCCTGCATGCTGTGAGTGCTCTGCGTGCTCCCCTCTTTCATAGTATATCTCTCTCAGTCTATCCCATCTCTCCCTCTCTCTTAGTATACCTCTCTCTGTGTATCCCACCTCTCCCTCTCTCATAGTATACCTCTCTGTCTGTCCCATCTCTCCCTCTCTCATAGTATACCTCTCTGTCTATCCCACCTCTCCTTATCTCCCTTAGTATACCTCTCTCTGTGTATCCCACCTCCCCCTCTCTCATAGTATACCTCTCTGTCTATCCCACCTCTCCCTATCTCCCTTAGTATACCTCTCTCTGTGTATCCCACCTCCCCCTCTCTCTCTTAGTATACCTCTCAGTCTATCCCACCTCTCCCTCTCTCTCATAATATACTTCTCTCTCAGTGTATCACAATTCCCCTTCTCTTTTACAGTATACCTCTCTTTCTCTCTCCATCACACCTTCCTCCTTCAGTCTCTCTGTCTCTGTAATTGAGTCAGATCAATACTTTCTTTAACCCAGGTGAAGTTCAAGACGGTGGAGCTGGTGACAACCGCGTGGATCGAGCTGGATCCCTCCAGCCCTATGTTCCTGCATGAGGACCGGCCAGTGAGACGAGTGAGTCACACAGAGCCCCCTCCAGTCCAGCACAAAATAGCCTGTAAAGCCACCTGACAGGTCAGCACTGGGCTGAGCAGAATCAGCTGAGAGGTGGCTACCCTCCCAGGCTGTGCTGAACCTCCCTGTACTCAGGTACCAGAGTGCACAGCACAGACAGTTGAGCTTAAGGACCAAGCGGACCAGCAGAGTGTTGCCCTAAGTGTTCAGATACACAGGGCATTACTGCCACCTGCTGGCAGGGAGCCACATTACAGAACTGAATTCTGCACCAAGATGCAGGGAAATGACTCACACGGAAAATGAACTCAGTGCTGATTTAAAGGCATAATTTGTGGAATTTCTGCAAATCTGAGAATGATCCTTAACTAGGAGGCTTTAAATGTCACGCAGAGAAATTGACTTTCGCTCCAGAACATTTTTTTCCGCTTAGTTTGCTTCCAGACCTCTTAGTTTCTTGTAACTACCATCTTGAAGGCTCTGACTGCGCTGTTCCATCAAATATGAAACACATTCTTCTCTTAAGTAAAGAAAGCGTCACGAAATGAAAAATATTATTTCAATGATAATATGGTGTTTCTTCTGTTGCATGCCCATGCTGTAGACAGATGACAATTTGCCGCCATGCCCCACTCCCTGTTAATTTATTGCATTTCTATAGATAATCCTGGAGATTAGGAAGGAGGAAGACTACAGGATTCCCATCTGGATTATCATTGGCAGCACACTGGGGGGCCTGCTGCTGCTGGCCCTGCTCATCCTGGCTCTGTGGAAGGTAAGTTTACCTGTGTCCACGAGTGGCCATTATCACCCTGCTACACTGAAGCACTGTCAGTCTACCGCTGCCAGGCTGTCCTGTTTGTGTTTAACATCCTGCCCCCTGCTGGTCTAACAGAGCAGCTTTCTCACTGCTCACAGCTTTCTTATCATGCCCCCTGCTGGTCTCATAGAGAATCATGCTGCCCCCTGCTGGATGACTACTGTCACTGCAGTGGATTCACTCCATGTCCTCTCACTTTCTGCAGCTGGGATTCTTCCAGAGACAGCGGCGTAGGGAGGCGGGACAGGAGGCCAACGGGAAGGTGGCAGAGGAGCGATAACACAGGCAGAAAACACAGCAGGCCACAGGCTCAGGGACTGGCCCGGAGACCAATGATGGCTCAGAGACAGTGAGAGAACTGCCAATCAAAACCAGCCCTGTGCTGCCGAGCCCGCCCACACATCACCTCAGGACCAATCAGCTGTCTCCCTGCTATACTGCCACTTTGTGCAGGGCAGGGGGAGGCTTGTGTTTAATGTTTCCACCTTCGGAGGAGTTACTTTTACGTGCTCTTCCACCAACAGCCTCCTGCTGTGAAAACAGGCCTTCACTACAACTGTCCTCTTCACTCATTTTCCTCCTTCTATAAAAAAAAAACAAACTTTACAAAACCATGTCACACACAAGTATCTTTCCGTTATCCTAAGTGCCTCACGGAGATGCTGTGCAATATTCCTTATGTCTGGAGGCAAGTGACCACAACAGGTGCTAGCTGCATCTCAGTGGTTGAAGACAGGCAGTGAACTGGACAGCTCGGGTCCTTCAACAGTGCCAGGAAGAGGTACAGCCTCTCTTTGGAGTACGCAGGAAATGGCCTGAATTTCCCTCACTCTCATCCCCTCCTGCTTTCCATATCCAGTTTGCCTAACATCTTTGTGAAGGCATCCGATTTTTATTGTGGATTTTCCCAGAGATCTCCAACCTGATTCAGGTTTAAATGTAGATCACACAATTTTGATGCACTTTTTATATATAAAGACAACCTGAATGTTGTAAATAGCCAAGTGCCTTTTATATTCAGCTAAAGAAAGATTCATACCCCTGGTCAGTATGATGGCATTACCTGTAACTACAGCAACATGGAAAGTTTAACCTCTGATAGACTCAAGTCTGTGCTCTGACATGCTTTGCACCTCAGTAGCCTTGGCTAAGGGGTATGCACACTGCACAACTCTGGCTGCCAGCTCTACTTATTCTACTTTTGGGAATCACTGACCCAGGACCTGTGGGAGACTGGAACAGCCCTCCTCTGCCTTTAGATAAGACTGACCTGGGACCTATGGGAGACTGGAACAGCCCAACTTTGCCTTTGGAAAAGGCTGACCCAGGACCTGTGGGATGCTGCAACAGCCCAACTTATAGTCCGTTGTTTTCACATCATTCCCTATTAAAAGTCTTCAGTGCATGGAAGGGACACATTCAAAGCCTTGCTACCCTATTTTTCCATGTCTTGCCAAAAGTGTGTAAATATTAATATTACTGATTTAGAATAAAAATGTGTAATGCTACATTTACTGTAAATTTGGGAGCAAAGAAAGTTTACAGTTCAGAAAGCACAAAACTGCAGTGTCTGAGTTGTCACTAATATTGAGACTGCATGAAGGACACGCAAGTTTTGACTTGTGAGCTGTGAAGTCATGATAGTACCATAAAAACTACAGACGTGCATTATGATCAATCTGATGTTAGTCATGATTAGCTTAACTCTTTCAATGAATTCAACACTGAAAATACTGCTCTACTGGCTAGTCTGGTGCATCAGTTAAAGTGAAGAACCCAGCAGGAAACCTTTTTCAGCCAAAACACCCAGAACACAACTTCACTTTCACCTTTAATCTCATCATTAACTCGGGGGGAGGGGGGAGAGGGGAGGGCTGGTTACACACTCAATGACAGTGAATGACACACAGGACACCATCCCCAAGCGTGTACATTCATGTGAGGCTACCGCAGCAAATGGTTGTGCGTTTGGTACCGAACGCTGCGCCGGCTCCGGAGACCCGGCAGGAGACCGGCACCGCGCAGCACTGTCCGCAGTGAGGCCACGCCCTCGCTGGAATCCCGCATGCTCGAGAGCTACTCTTAGATGAAACCAGGTTATGACATCACTGCATTCCACAATCCTCATGCGTTCAGAGACTTGGGTTAAAGGAAACGAGAAAAAAAAATTAAAAAGATTCATTTTGAAAGAAAATTCATAAACCCCGGCACCAGGCACATCTCACTCATATAAAAGAAGAATGTCTTGCAACAGAGACATTTTCTGTATCTCAAGAGTGAATAAAGTTTTCAAAAATATATTTTCAATCAACTCTGCTTTAAATAAACATTAAAAAATATCTGTTATAATGCTATAATAAAAAAAACTCCAGGGGAAAGTGCAGTCCAGTAATATTGTTCATCCCATTCTGAAGAGGTCTGTTTGTATTCCCCAATGGCCCACATCCAACATTTTGCTCAATGCTGAATTCTCCTGTCATTCTGTTGAGGTGGGAAACAATTTACACAAACAAAAAGTAGTTTTCCAATTAAATCTTAAATATTTGATATGTAAAATGTCATTAGAGCTTACCAAAATCCATAGTAAGAAGTTTAAAAATCATTCGCTCTAATGTCACCTTGGAAATAAATGAAAGAAGCATGTGTAAGACAGAGGGGTAATGACAGTTCTAATGAGGTTATAAATGGTACCCTGTGACTGACGTACACTCTCCCCCCTACACATTCACCTGTGTGTCTTTCCAGAATGCTCATGCTCTCTGTCCCTCACACACACACACATATATACCATCTCAATCTCTATAACACACATGCAGCTCATCTCTACTGAGCTCAACCGCTCTAATGCACACATACACACACACACACCATCTCTACTGAGCTCAAACTAACACACTCGTCACCTTTACTGAGTTGAATCCCTCTAACACACACACACACACACACACACACACACACACACACACACACACACACACACATGCGCACAAGCGCAGTCTCTGGCTGTCATCTCTGCACTAACAGAGAGCGGAATTGGCTGTTCAGTGGCACAAACAAAAAGGCGAGAAGGCAAAAAAAAAAACATATGGTTGACTAGCTACAACTTCTTGTTTGAAAATTTGGCCCCCAGTGGAAACATTCTGTGCTGAAGTGGAAGCCTGGAGGGGCGCCACCCTGGTGGTGGGCTGTGTCAGAGCATGGCTGTCACCACTCGGGTGTTAAAGCTTTTCATGCCCTTTCGTCAGGGCTGCTCCATTCCAAAGCTCCATCTCATTCCTCTCACTCCTAACGTAGATGGTTTAGTGCATCAGCACTGAGATTAACATGGCATTACAGACTGCAGGTACTCACACAGGACGCTCTGAACAGAAAATAAAAGGAACTATTATAAACATAAAACGTGTTGAACCGTCCAGGCTTTTTCAAAAGCTATTATCCCCAGCACCATTTGATTTATTCGAAAACAAAAAGTTTCAGAAAAAGCAGTGTTCGCCCCATTAATGAAGTTCCACGAACTCCTCGAGGGTCCGGGGGATCTGGTTGCGGTAGGAGATCTGGTGGAGCCGCACGGCGCGCGCCGCCAGGCACTTGAGGCTCATCTTCATCTGCGTCTTGAGCAGGATCTCCGAGACGCCGGTGGTGCTCTTGTCCAGCGGCGTCTTCTTCTGCTTGTTGGTCATGTCCGTGTGCGCGCCCGCCTCCACCAGGCTGATGATGATGGCGTGCAGCGTGAGGAAGTCGCTGATGGGCCGGTTGTACTGCACGATGACGTGCAGCGGGCTGTTGCCCTCGTGGTCCACGGCGTTGACGCGGGCGCCGCAGTCCAGCAGCAGCTTGGTGACCTGTGCGTTGGGGAAGCTGCACACGTCATTGGTGTGGAAGTCGTCGACGGGCGTGCTGGAGCTGATGGCTAGGTGCAGCAGGGAGGAGCCGTCGCGGGAGCGCGGGTCCAGCTGCAGCAGGTTGTAGATCTGCTTGTTGACCAGCGCCCGCTCCTCCTCGCCGCACTGCGTCTTGGTGGAGATGCACACCAGGTAGAGGAAGGTGAAGAGGTTGGACTCGTAGTTGTCCATGGCGGTGTGCAGGTCGGGCTCCTGCGCGGCGGCCACGCGCGACATGCTGCGCTCGATCTCCAGCACGCTGCAGCGCAGCACGCGCTCCACGTCGCGCGCCCGCACCGGCTCGCTCAGGTGGATCATCTGCGAGAAGACCTGGGCGAAGCGCAGCAGGTCCTTGTGCGTGTTGCGGTTGCCCTTCTGCCGCAGCAGCAGCGCGTGCAGCCAGAGGCGGATGCAGCGGTCGAACTCCATGTTGTCGGCGTAGACGGCGCCGCGGTAGATGATGGGGTGCGAGACGTCGATGTTGTCGGAGCCCAGGATGCGCTCGCGCACGATCAGGCCCTCCATGTGCAGCGCGTCGCGGTCCTGCCGGATGGCCTCCAGCTCCTGCGGCGTGCGGCACTCCCGCCGCCCGCCGTACGCCTCGATGGGCGGCAGCGTCTCCTTGACGATGACGTTGGCCAGGTCCCGGTGCCGCTCCAGCATGGCCAGGTACAGGTAGTGGTAGGTCTTGAGGACGTCGTAGTTCTCGCGGTCGTTGGCAAAGGAGGCGCCCAGCAGCTCCAGGGCCTCGATGCGGCTCTTGGGGTCGCAGTCGGCGTGCGACAGCAGCAGCTCCACCACGTCGGCCTTGCAGCTCTCCGCCGCCACCTTCAGCGGCGTCATGCCGTGCCCGTTGGTCGCCATGGCGGCCTGGCAGCGCACCAGCTCCTTGACGATGTCCAGGTGGCCGGCCTCGGCGGCGAAGTGCAGGGCGGTGGCGCCGCAGTGCGCCCGGGCGTCCGGGTCGGCGCCCCGCTGCATCAGGAAGCGCACCACGTCCGTGTGGCCCTTGTAGGCGGCGATCATCAGGCAGGTGTTGTCGTACTTGTTGGCGATGCTGATGTCGGCCTGGTGGTCCACCAGGAAGCGCACGATATCCAGGCGGCCGTCGAAGCAGGCCGCCCTCAGCGGGGTGGAGTTGGTGACCGTGGTGTGGTTCACGTTGGCGTTGTGCAGCACCAGCAGGCGCACCACCTCAAAGTGCCCCGCTCCAGCTGCACACCACAACGCTGTGGCACCGTCAATAACATATCTGAGAGAGAGTTTCACAAAGGTTCATTTTACTTATAGTGATTATTAAAAGCCATTCATTCCAAAACCTTTGCTTGGGCAATAATGTATTTTAAGGTAATGCTAATTAACCATATTGAATTTTTGGACATGACACTACATTCATTCATTTCATTCAATGTAATGTAATGTAATGACACAGTGCGAGGTATAAGAGAGCTACAATACGGCTGTTGAAACTGGAAAACAACCGATTCACTTCAAAGTAGTCGTCACACATTATGTACTAATCCAGACAAAAGAGTGCACACTGGCTGTATTTTCTAAAAAATACTCAAAAGTAGTACAAAGCTTGGAAGTAGAGTGAAAAGCCTAGAAAGTTTCCTAGACGCTAAAGCATGTCTTACACAACATTATACGCACTCCTGTCTGATCAATTAGGTGACAATCTTTTATCAAATAACAAAGGTCCTATAAAGTTCAATAAAGATCAATACAAAATCAATAAAGTTCAATACAAAGACATTACATAAAGGACAGAAAACACAGTCTAAACTGGACACGTAAAGTGTTACAATGAACTAACCCGTCGAATCGTACGGTGCCCGTCTGCTCGGTGTCAACTCGGTAGTGGTCTAGCAGCAGCCTCACAACCTTGGCGTGCCCGTTCCGGGCGGCGATGATGAGAGGAGTCGAGCGCTGGCCGGCATGCTGGGTCACATAACTTAGCAGATGGTATGTGTCGGCCTCCGAATGGTTGAGCAGCAGGGCGGCCAATGTCAGGACTCGGCCCTCGCTGGCCGCCTTGTACACATAGTCGGCAAGCGTCTCCATTCAGGCCAACCTGGACGGCGGCACCTCCGTTTCCTTCGCAAAAAACGCCGACGAGCTTCGCCACAACGCAGCCCGCCTCCCATTAAAATACCAACAGAAACCCCGGCTTTCACGCAAAAAACATCTCTGCGGGTTTGCTAGAACCTAGCAAGCCAGAGAAGTTGTTACAGCTTGTTACTCTGGCCGGGATATCTAGTTTCTTTTTAGTCCGCTTCGCGATTTCGTTTGGCAGCAAACTAGAAATACTCGTTTCGCTGAAACCCACGGAGTTTGTTTCGCTAGCTTGATACACAACTAGTTAGCAGCTAGCTAGCTAAATCGAGTAACGTTAGCTAGTTGGCTAACGTAGCTAGAGTGTTTAGCAGCTAGCTAAACAAGATTTGAAAAACAGAGATAACGTTCGCAAACGCATGCTCAGACTTCACGTAGCTCATACTATCTAGCCAAGTACAATATTTTAGTCTAAGCTAGTTTAACAGCCAATATAAGTGTTCACAGAAGAATGGCAGTGTGGCCGTCTTTTTATTGATGTTTTTCTCTTGCGACTGTAGGACACCTTTCACCTTTGCCACTGTGCCCAGGATGTAAAGCCAATGACGTGTATATTTTTAGACCGGCAATGGTGCTCCCGCACTGCGGCCACTCCAATATGGCGTCTTGGGCCCAGGAAGCTGTCTCAACCACAGGCTGTCCTGGGAAGAATGCAAGTTTTTAGGACAAAAGGAAGAGTTAAATGATAATGTTATGTATTTTATTTGATCAGTTATAGTTTGTATGATATTATGATAAATATTTAGTACCAAGTACTGAATTTCAATGAAAGGCCCCAACCATTTTCTTGATTGCTGAGATAAAAATCTTAAAGTTCACTAAAGATTTTCTGCAATTAAGAACTGACTTTATTACTTAATAGCAAATCACATTTCTTTAAATTATACCATTTTCAATACTTTTGTAACACTATAATGAGTGGGTATTCTCTCGATATCAATGATAATGGGGCACACTGCTGTAAAACCAATACATCTTACAATAGTCAGGCTAGCCATAAGTATTCACAGAACCAAATGCCATAGAATATGAGTAAAAAAAAATCTGTAGAATGCCTGATTTTACAATTATTGTAAAGAAGCCAAACTTGACTTGATCTAGGAAGAACTGAACAATAAAATGGGATTGACAAAAAATAAGATGGCACTAAAGAAGAGTGAAGACATAAAAAGGAAAAAAAAAAGTCAAATGAAACATTCAGTGTTGTCATATTCTTGCATGTGTTTATTTTTCAGTTTTATCTTCCCTTTGAATCAGTTTTCATCTTTTATATTTAGCCTTTCACAGTTTAAGTAGTTATTTTTCAGTGTCACTTAAAATACATCTCTAATATGCCTTCCATATATGTTTACCTTTACATACCTCAATCTACATTTTCTATTCCAATCCAATTGTAATCTATCATCTACATTAGCATTTCCCAAACCTCTCCTGGAGGACCCCTTGTCGAATCAGCTCTGTTGGAGCAGGGAGAGATCTAAAACATGCAGGACAAGGGGTCCTCCAGGAAAGGTTTGGGAAACGTTGGTTTAAAGGGATACATTTTGTTCCTGAAATTCCGTTGTAGGGACTCCCTACAACGGCTTGGAATTAAAATATGTGTTCACGTCGTGCAGCCGACCAATCAGAGACGAAAGCGCTGGCTAATCTGACTGTAATATTGTATGTTTGGCTAATCAGAGGCTAACGTGCTGACTCATCTGTGTCATCGTTGGTTTTAACAAACATCCTTCACGTTATTATTGTCTCCTTCTAAAAACAAACAAACAAAAACCCTCTTATTTCCATAATGTTTGACAGTCAACCTGTAATTTTACCGATTCTTCCTTTTTACATAAAACCTGCAGTGTGACATTGTGGACGAGGCCTGTGGAGTCCAAGACGCCTATTTGCTGTGGCGGCTGTCATGCAATACGGCTGAGCCAATAACTGTCACCGGGTAGTTGTGCATGTCAATGAATTGTCAGTGTGTACAGGAAGTAATCCCGCCACTGATGAACACCTCCGTGTACGAAACTGCTGAATTCAAAGTATTCCTCAGCAATAGGTATGAGCAAGGATTGTCTGTAGCCAAAAGGATACACCAGTTTTATTCTGTTTTTATTCAATACTCATCAGAGTACTGTTTCACGGGCGTAGTTTTATTGGCACCATTTTACACTCTTGGGTTTGAATTTGAGTAGTTTGATACTTTAGCTAATAACCTTACCACACAAGTATCCCTGGCAAAAAGTGGATAAACAAAGAGAAGTGTTAAAACCTAAAACCACGCGGATTCAATATGTTGTGGTGCTGGCGGTAAACAACATAACCCACTGCCTGCCTTCGGCTGACAGTCCGATACATTTTGGGGAAGAATTTGTGTGTCATCGTGTTGGACCGGGCTGCGATACAGATTTTTACAGGATCACTTAACTCAAAATCCAACAAAATCAGGTTACTGCTTCCTGGATAACTCCTGGTAGCAAGTGACATCAGAAGAGGAAGTTAAGCAGTGGTGTAAGGTCAGTATTGTTGCAGGCTGCTATCAAATAAGGTTTATCCCAGATGCCGCTAGTTGGAGTCTGCTTAAAAGCAAATTGAGGTGTAGACTACGCGTGTTGCTACAGCCGAGTACGAAGCGAGCCAATAAGTTTTGCTCTAAATTATTTGGTTAGGTATGCAACCATTTAACTGAGTTAACGAGCAGCACCATCGCATTGGCAGTAATGTGTTGTCTTATGAGAACTTTGCTTGCATGCAGGACGCAGGCGGCTGAGGTGCAGGGGAGCAGTCATGCAGCCAACAGTTCGGAAGCGACAGAACTCAATTCAGCCATCCGCTGACATCACGAGGTCTGAGAGAAAAGTTCATTTACATGACCGCATGTTTAAATACCCGATGCATTTTACGCCACATCAATGTGTTTTATCACCTCATGCAGGCAGAGCGAAAGTCCCGGGTCTTAATCTTAGGGATTGTATCCCATGTGATGGAATGCCACCATTCCCTACATTATATTGTACTAGATGGTCAGTGAATTATGGTCATACTGATCACAGTGAATTGTCCATCCTCCACTGTAGTTTGATTAGAGTGTTCTAATGCATTAAATGGATCTAAAACATGCAGGTCAGGACAAGGGGTCCTCCAGGAGAGGTTTGGGAAATGCTGCTCTACAACAACATAGCCAAGAAGGGGATTGAAGTAGGAGAAAGGTTGTTGGATTTATGCATTGTACTATACCAACCAGCAGGGGGTACTGTGACTCTTTCACTACTCTATGCCACTTCAATTCTCAGGTGTTCACTCTATATATTGAAGAGCCTTTAGTGTACTTAGTCATTATGCACTGCATTGAATAAAGACCCGTAAAAGGAGAGCAGATGGTTAATCAACCATTGTTTTTATTCTAACAGATGTATGCTTTCAATGACAGGACATTCACACAGTGAACACTGGAATGTGGTACACAAGTGTGAAGCTTAAAGAGGCTGGGTTTCACTGTTCCACAAGCCTCACTGCTGTGGAACTTTACGCCACCTTTACACTTGGCTTTACTGCATGCAGAGACTGTGGAACCATGGAGGTCTCATGCCCTTGTGATCAGGAGTGTGTGGAGGTAATGAAGAACGCATTGTGTGTTTGTGCCTCTAGCCAAAATGACTCCAGTGAAAAAGACTCATCATTGAAGAATTCCTCATTTCACCTGGACCTCTGGTTCTGCTTCACTGTGCAGAACTGGGTGCTGGACTTTGGGAGACCCATTGTCATGGTGAGAGTTTATTGGACTGTGTATAGAAGAAACACAACTGTGTGTCTGTATGTGTATGCATGCTTGCATGCCTAAAAGCGTGTTGTTGGCTAACTGTATCCCCCACCCTCCTCTCTCTCTCTGCCTCTCTCTCTCACTCTCACTCTCCTTGTCTCTTTCTCTCCATCTCTGTCTTCCTGTGTCTATTTATGGTCCTAAATCTCTGGTGCAAAGGAAAAGAAAAAATGTGATGCTGATTTCTTTTCTTTTTTGTTTGAACAAGCCAAGATGGCAACATGGCTGTCCTGGAAACGCAGAATTACAGGAAGGTGATCGGCTGATCTGTAACTGTACCCAAATGTTTACTTTTTATCCAGGTTGAAAATTGAGTTTGCTGGCTATTTATTAATTGATGACCTGGTTTCATTCAAGCAGTGATGGGGGGTTCAGAGGTGTCTTTGTGAAGTCTCTGAGGATGGCATCTTGAAGCTGTACTTGTAAATTAAGCAGAGCTAAGAATAAATGAATGCCATTTTTCAATATACTTGCATGCAGCCCTGCAAATTTTTGGTGTACAGCAGAGTGGGTGCTCGTTGGAGGATGGGTGCTACTCTGTTGATATTAACCAAGGAACTTTCAAGTGCCAAACTAATCGCTGGTTGCCTGAGAGCATTGATGTGAGAGGACCCTGGCCCTTCCACTGCTGTGGCCTCCAGGTCATCATCAAATGATGGCACAGCTGGGATGGAACCCAAGTGAATGGAAATGTCTGTTGAGCTTCTTGGTTTTATTGCCTAAATAACAGAGGCAAACATCTGCGACATCTTTCTCCCTGCGGCTCCAGATTGCCCTCCCTCTGGAATGGTTTCCCCTCAACAAGCCCAGTGCTGGAGACTACTTCCACATGGCCTACAATGTCATCACCCCCTTTCTGCTGCTCAAGGTGAGGCATCCCCCATCATCCTCTCACTTATCTGTAATGGAGTCATACTACTCCACAGTGACACGTGTCCCTCATAAGGGGTAGTTATTGGACACTGTGTCCTTACAGGTTGCGTTATTTCAGCTATTCATCAGCTGAATGCATTTGTACTGTGGTTCTGGCTGTTCAGTAGCATCAGCATGCTGTTATTGCTCCTGTGATAAGTGTAACATGCGTGTCTCTCTGCGGTCAGCTGATCGAGCGAAGCCCCCGGGCGCTGTCTCGCTCGGCAGTCTACCTGTGCATCATCACCTTCGTCATGGGCGCCAGCATCCACCTGGTGGGAGATTCCATCAACCACCGTCTCATCCTGAGCGGCTACCAGCTGCACCTGTCTGTCAGAGAGAACCCCATCATCAAGAACCTGCAGCCTGCCACGCTGGTACAGCGCATCACTACCACACCTGTGCTACACTAGCACTGCACCAGCACTGTAACAACACTACACCTCAACTACACCTGCACCACACCTGTCTACACTATGCTGTGGGCACCCCTCCAGTCATGCACACACTGCATAACCAAAAATCAAAAAGCCATTGTAGTGAGGAAACACATTTTGTAGGGAGAACGTAGCAGGTTTGAACCCTGGGCTACAGCACTCTCCTACTGTAGACCAGAGTGCTCTGCAGTGGTTCTTTGAAGGGGACATTGCGTAAAATGTGAGCTCTGTAAGTTGCCCTGGATATGGCTGAGAAGCACATACCCGGTGTGATGTAATTTAGGAGAAGTTTGTGTGTAGGGGAAGTGTTACTACAAAAGGCAGACACCAAAAAGCTGTTCTCCAGTGCATGGTGTATATAGATGGTGTAAATTGACTGAAAGTTTGCTCTTCAACAGATTGACTCATTTGAACTTTTGTACTACTATGATGAAAACCTCGGCCATACAATGTGGTAAGTGTTAACCTTAACGTTGAACTGTATAACTTTGCATAACTGTAACTGTCTATATTATTTTCAACCCCTTTTAAGACCTCACAGTGGTTTATAGTGAAGGAGAGGGGGCTAACTCTTCTCAACCACTGCCCATAGGTTCACCCAGTTGATGAATAGCGGACATTTTTCACCACAGAGCTGAACCAAACAGTTACTTCCATAAGCAAAAATAATGGGTGCATAACACGTGCATTGTCATATAAAAAGGATTTAGGGAACCGGGTAACAGTCTGGGATCTGACTGTGTGCCCCTCCTCCACTCCTCCCTTTTCTGCAGGTATGTTCCCTTCTTTCTCATCTTCTTCCTTTTCTTCACCGGCTGCTTCACACACGCCCATGAGGAGAAGCGGATGCCCCGCTCTGCCTGGCTGCTGCTGGGGCCCAGTGCTGTCTACTACTGGTCAGTATGTGACGCTGTTATAGCTGAGCCTTTAGTAAGATCAGTTCTCATATTCTGTGTCTCCATGAGTATGGATGCTGCTGGGTTGTGTGCAAATCTTTATGTATGTGTAAACGTATGTGTGAGTGTATGTATATAGGCATGTGTTAGTGTGGATGTATGTTTGTGTGTGTGAGTGTGAGTGTGACAGACAGCATGACTTCAGTCTCCTCTCTCTCTCGTTTAGGTACCTTGTGACAGAGGGCCAGATCTTCATCCTCTTCTTTGTCACGCTGGTGGTCATGGTAGCCACGGTGATGCAGCAGAAGCGGAAGGGCTTTGCCCCCGACAGCAATGGCCTCTTCCTGCTCTACAGCTTTGGCATCACGCTGGCTCTGGTGGCTGTGTGGGTGGCCTGGCTGTGGGACGACCCCGTCCTGCGCAGAAAGTATCCAGGGATCATCTATGTACCAGAACCCTGGGCCTTTTACACCCTGCACCTCAGAGACAGGCTGTAGCCAATCACAGACACCCTGCACTTCAGAGGAAGCCTGCAGCCAATCACAGTTGAACACAGCAGCATGTGCTATATGGAGTGAGAGAGGGGGGGGAGCTGCTGCCATTGTCTGCAACAACAAACGACAGACAATTAACTGTGCTCTTTACAGAAGTTCCAGACATCAAGCAGCTTTTCCAATTCTGGAGTGACCTCTGACCCTTTGAACCCGACTGTGACTTTTCCAGTTCATATTTTGATTGGTTGAGCAGTTATTGCTGTAATTCTAAGCCCCTCTTGCATCCTGAACACATCCTGCCATGTGGGTGTGGTACCCAGACTGGGCACTGCCATCAGTAGCGGGCTTTGCCAGTGACTGGGACACAGAGTGGCAGTGCAGTCCAGGTTGTTCCAGAATGCTCTCTACTCTCAAGTCTTCTGGCTTTGTGACCTACCACCGGTTTACCTGTGTTTTTAATTTACAGTATGATGTTTTTATTTTGCATAGCAAGGAATCAGGGAAGATGTATCTGGGAAGTACATACAATTTTACATGTTCATGTTTCACATATACGTGCTAATTATGGGTTTGCAGGTAGTATATCGCATTTCCCTTTTCTACCCCTTCTTCAAATTCTATCCAGTTCTTATAAAGTATTGTTACCACTCCCTAAAGCTACATTTTTGTGGCTTTGATAACAGTATTAATTGTATTACTTGAATTGGCAGTGTTTCTTCCTGTTTAGGTTTACATTTTAGTAGATGCTCTGATTGAGAGCTACTTACTGTATACAGTAAAAGCACTCCAGTGCATCTGACTTTCATCAACGTAATCCTTGTGTGATTAACCCTTATTTGTATGGCCACAAATATGACTTCTAAATAATTTCTAATTCCCTTTTGTGTTACATACAACAGTGTTAAAAATAGTTACATTTCCTGCTCAAGAAGCCATGCATTCCATGCATGCATGCCCAGCTCTGGGCCTTTCCTCTTTCAGTCTGTTGATCAGCAAACGTACACTCCTGCGGTAATGTACGATGATGAGTGTATGTCACTTCTTCAGATTTCAGAATGGGGTCTCAAATATTCACTTGAAGTGTGGTTTTCATGTACAGTAACTTCACCAAATCAATGAGGTCTCTTGTAATGACTCTTTGGATGTAATATCAAAAGCCTTCCTTTGATCTGTCCTAAAATACAGAAGAGTCTTTTTTATTTTTCAAAAAAGATCTGCTTTCTCAAAGTGCGCAACTTATTCAAAAGTCATCTCCCTTATTACAGTAAGTTCTCTCTCTTTGAATCCCTGTACCCATAGTGTCAAATAATATGTTCCTTTTCATCTTTGCAAACATTTTGGAAGCAGGATTCATTCCAGATCCAATGTATTACCCTTTAACTTTTTTGCAATAAAAAAGTTAATCATCACAAGAGTAAGATCAGTGCTGTGGCTGTTTATCTAAGTGAAGTTCTGAGTATTAGCGATCACCATTTGATATGAATATGACTTTTCTGTGTTCTGTACTTGGAAGAGGGCTGGAATGGCTTTACAAATATAATAAATTCATTGTTTTCATGTATATTGTTTGTATCCATTATTCAAAGAACTGTGGTTCAATATGTGTATATTTAATGGTATACTATAACATAATGTACATTTTCTGCATTTAAGCTAAATTCTTCATTTTTGCATCACTTAACGAGTAGTAAATATCTGCTTAAAATATTCAGTAACGTAATGAAGTCCCAAAAATGTTCTACTAAGGGTTTCATTTTAAAAACGCTATTTAATCTGACTCTAGCTAACAAGCATACTGATGAATCATTTATGTTGGAGTTGGTTATCACAAAATCCCTGAGCGATAATTACAACATAAGTAAATACATTTTGCATTTGGTATCCTTGTATATATTTGTCACGTCTTCCAGGTTCTAATAATATGGACTAGAAAGGCTGCACTCAAGTTAACGTTAGTTGGCTTACTCGAATGCAGTTGGGGTGGTTAAATTGGGCCTGATCACGCCGGGGCGCGACATTGTCAGCGCGACAATCCCGTTGCATCATCTGTATCTACTGAGCAGACAGGCGAGGATAAAGTGACACATGTAATCATATATGTACGTTCCCTTAGCAACGGGCATATTGATTACCTCAGTACCATCGTAGATTTCGGAACATGAGACAGGTGAGAGAGGAGTGACATTACTAAGAGGAGACATACGCTGCGAAAGACACGATAAACATGGTAAGCGAGGTTCTTTCTTTCATATATGAATAAATTCTGTAGTTGTAGTTTAGTAAAGTAGCAGTAATTTAATAACAAAGTGTTTATTCTCTGCTCATTCTCTCACAGGCTAAATTCTTGACCCAAGCTCAAATAAACGGTAAGGCGTCGTTATTAACCTGCTACGGAATTGTAGTGTGGAACATAATTCTCATTAATTCGAGGTTTGTCAAGTTTCGGGAGAGTTTTGGTAGCTGTTTTAGGAACGTCTGCTTACATTAAATCTTCATTGACGAATTCACCGATTTTATAAATTAGAAACATCGACAGACGTCGACAAGTGTAAATTTTTTCCAACAAGAAAACCGTCGGTTGAAACTGCAACGTTTAAGGTGTCATTTCCTATGATCCGAAGTGCCTGTGCGAGGCGACAGCGACTATTTCAGAGACAAAGTAACTCTAATTAAAAGTAGGCCTATTTGTTCTTTCCTCCAGTGAGTTTGAAGGCAAGATAATCTACCATCTCTGACTACATTTAACTTTAATGCCCCATTCTCATCCAGTGTGCTAGCTTCTTTAGCTATGCATGAATAAAAGTTAACACCTATTGGGAAAGCCTGTATGTTTATCTAAAAGCCATTCTAGCTACTGCCTCATATATAATGAATATTAAGCAGGACATTGTCATGGAAGTGTTGCGAGCGGCCTGAGGAGGGAGTTCTGTAGTGCCAATAGTAAAGGGGTAGGAGAGGGTGTAGTGCCCAGGGAAAACACTCTTCACTGACAGTGCTATCTCTTTATTTCCATCTCAACATTGTGTTTATCTCCAGGTAAGTTTTAGGAAACAAAATTGAAATTGTTTTTAAAGAAGAGTGGATGCAGTTGGACCATAGAGAGGAAAACGACAGACAAAAAAAAAAAAGAAACAGTGTAGCGACACCCTTTATAGGTACCTCCACAGATACTATCAGAGGACTCCCTGAAACGTTAAATGTGAGGATGGTAATAAGCAAGTAAATGAGTGTAATGATTCTCATATAAAGTGTCCCCCCCTGCTGCAGAGTTCAAGGAGTGCTTCTCTCTGTATGACAAGAAGAGAAAGGGCAAGATTGAGGCGAAAGACCTGATCACTGTCATGCGCTGTTTGGGCACTAGTCCAACCTTCAGTGAAGTGGACCGACACCTACAGATCCACAAGATAGGTATGGACCTAAACCTAGCCTGGGCTGTGGTGGGAAGTCAGTAAAAGGCCCTTTTCTGCAGTCCTCCCAAGCTCACAGGTTCTCACAGTTCTGCTCCTGTTCCTTGGATGCTGTTTGGTCCAAATGGTTCTCAAAGGATTTAAGTAAGATGACAGTGCTTTCCAGTTCACAGCTCCCGATCAAACCAGGTTCACCTCACCTAACGGCGAGTATCCCCTGCCTATCTTCTGCCTCGAAGATGTGCTGTTATTTCAGGTCAAACTGTAGTGCCGTTCAGGTCAAAATCAATTGCTACACATAAACATCTATACTTGTATGTGGATACTTATTCTTACCAGGGAAGATGGCTTGATTTGATACCTTTATACCTTTAGATTAAATGGTATTGCAACCTGTGCAGGTAAGAATGGGGAGCTGGACTTCTCCACATTTCTAACCATGATGCACAGACAGATGCAACAGGAGGACCCCAAGGTTGAGATCATGGAGGCCCTGGCTATGACCGACAAGCAAAAAAAGGGTTACATCATGGCCTCTGAACTGCGAGCCAAACTCACAGGCCTGGGGGAGAAGCTCACTGATCAGGAAGGTAAGGGAGCCCTTTACTGGTGCCATGGGAGAGGGAGGCTTCATGAGCCCCATAATGGGTGGAGCCACCATGTGCTGTCAATCACTGACTCCTGACTCTTGTGAACCAAGAACCTTTCCATTGCAAAACACTATGATTCATTTAAACCAATTAACCCTTGAGAACACACAGTAGCGCCACTCATTTTAGGATTCATGAAGCTGCATTCTTGCATCATCTTACAACGCACAGTCTAGTGGTCCTCACAGAGCACTGGGAAAGAACAGGGCAACTGTCAAACAGAAATGTGCATGTGGCTTTAATTTGTGGCACAGACAGTTGTACAAAAGTGGTGGAAGTAAGCTGAAGGAAGTTGAAGAAGCTGAGAAGAAATTGGGAATCATTTGCCATAATTTGCATCCCTAATCAATAAATGTCTGACCCCCCGACAGTGGACGAGCTGTTCCGTGAGGTTAACGTGGGGCCAGATGGACGCATATACTATGAGCAGTTCACCAAAATGGCCTCCCTCCATCCAAGAAACTACTGACCAGGACTGACTGGCATGGCCAGGGGCAATTCAGACTAACCTTCAGTATGCTTTGTCCTTTATTTAACTTGAGAACCAAGTTAAGCAAGCAGTATGTGTTTGGTTTTTTGTTTTTTGTACTTGTTTTAATATAGAATTTGATTGCATTTGTTTCAAAATGGAAATAGACTGAATACTCACCCATAGTGTCAGACTGTGCTGGTGAAGCAGTTTGAATGGGTGAGAACATGAGTGTGGGATTCATTCTGTCACCTGTCTGTACTGAGTCCTCTGGGAAAGACTGTGTGGAATTGCTTCATGTTTTGGTCATATTTATGCTGTGGGGGGTATTTCCAATTTGCAAGATTTGTTAATGAAAGCCTTCAAGATTTTGTCCACTTCGTGTGTGCCCGAGCAATGAATCACACACATAACTTGGAGCCTGTGATACACTTGGTACAGATGTCATTTAAAAAAAAATTCACTGATATTTGTGTGGCTGGAAAAGTTTTGAGTTGAAGTCAGAGACAGGGCTTCCTCACTGGATATTTTGCCAGGAATGGCAAGTTGAGAACACATCCACACATGACCGATGGCAGAATGCTTCCATTTTAATGATAAACATAATGATTATGTTACACAATAAACCTAATGTGAATTTACTTACTGTTTGTGAATTTTATATTATTTATTGTTTTCTGTTAGCCAAGCTGGCAGCCAAGTTTACTTTGCTCAGAGATCACATGATTTCATTCATTTGAATTCATCTGGAATGGGCTACCTACATTGTTTTAGAAAAGCCTATCCGTTAGACACGGAAAAAAACAGGACTTGCTTAATAGTGTCATCTAGCGGTTTGCATTGTGTATTGCAAGCGGTCTTCATGAAAAGATCTCAGAGGGGGAAACAAAACTGCCAGAGACACTGGAAAGAGTAGGTACATTTAAACTATTGACATCCTGATTTTTAAATGCCATCGTCTATACTATGTTTTAAAAGTAATTCCGAAACATATAAACAATAAAAGGTCCATTTTTCAAGAAATAATTTTGCAGAGTGCATTTAGACAATACCATAAAGATTTGTGTGACTCCCTGGTAGTTCTAGTGTTAACAGTATGCATTAAGACTTAATTGTAATAAACTATTCTAAAATGTTATAATGACCATTAGTAATCTCTTATCAGTTCCTTTCATTTTAGGAATTAGCCACTAATGGCAAACGTGGGAACCCACCACCTACTGGTAAGAGCATAACTGTACCAAGAAGACAGCAAGCTGGTGCTCTCTCCAAGTTCAGCCGACGGCCCTGCCGGCCTCCACTACTGACGCTGTTGCTGTATTATGTTCAGTCACTCAGGAGTAAAATAAAATTCCTGCTTTTGATCCAAATTAAGGATTAAGGGGAATGCTCTGACATCTGTCTGACTGATACTTGGCTGAACCAGTAGGTTCTGGACTGGCTGTATCCCTTCCAGGTTTTGCTATCTATAGCTCAGACAGGTCAGCTAAATTCTTTGAAATCTAAAGTTGGTGGTTTTCGCTTTATGATCAACCAGTGCTGATGTAACAACTTCATAGTATTACATCAATTCTCCATTTGATCTCAAATTCCTACGTATAAACTGTAGACCTTTTCATCTTCCCAGAGAGTTTGCATCAGTCGTGCTAATTGGTGTTTAATCCCATCACATGTGAATGCTACTGTAGCCATCTGTGAATTAGCACACCACATGGAAAGGTCTTGCCCTGCCTCCTCTATCATAGTTGTGGGTGATGTCAACCATACAAATCTGTCCCATGAACTCTCTAACTTCACCAGGAAGTTTTCTCTGTCCCTGCAGAGAAAATAACACATTGGATCGCTGTTATGTTTCAAAAATCGGTGCTTACCATGCCTTCTCAAGAGGCCTGCTGGTAAAGTCCAACCATGCGATGTTACTCCTCATTACAACATGTAAACAGAGGCCAGAATCCAAATCTGTTAAATCATGGTCCACAAATGTCATACAAACACTGTGAATGTGTTTTGAATACACTAATTGAAACATCTTAAGTGAAGCCTGCGATACCCAAAACAAATACACTAACAAAGTGCAATGTGGAAATGTGATTCCCACCAAAAATGAAGTCAACAGCAAACCCTGTTTTTTTTCAGAGAGTTACAGCTACTGTGAAAAAAAAAACTTATTTCTGCCTACATCAGTGGTGGTAGGGAACAGTATAAATCAGCCAAATATGAACTGTGCTCAGCAATAAGGAAAGACAAGACAAATTACACAAAGAAACTGGAACAGCAATTCACAGCTAATGACTCCAGATCAGTCTGGAGAAAAGCCTGTAGGTGATGACTAACTACAAAAAACACCCCCTCCCCTCTATCAGATGATGACCCTAATCTTCTGGATAAGATAAAATAATTTTTGAACCTTTTGAAAATTCTAGCACAGCATCACTTATCTTCTGTATTCCTCCCCCCTCCCCCTTGCCACAATTCCCTATGAGAGTGAAGTGAGAACTGTTTTCAAAAAACAAAATAAAAGGAAAGCAGCAGGGCCAGAGTAGCTTAGCCCTGCTGTGCTCTGCCACTGTGCCATACAACTGGCCTCAGTGTTCGTTGACATCTTTAACACCTGTTTCGTACCACTGCAAAATCCCACAGTGCTTCAAAGAATCATCTGTCAGCCCTCTGCTTTTAAGTTCTCCAAGACATCCTGTCTAATGGTGTTAGTCTCATTGCCCTCATGTCCGTAGCCATGAAAACATGTGAGTGCCTATTTTCACACCCTGCACTTCCTCACTGATGGACTCAGTCCGGTTTGCCTACTCAGCCCACCAGTTAGTGGAAGATGCCATCAACCTAGCACTCCGTTACATATTGTTACATCTGGAGTCATGTAACACCTATGCCAGCATCTCATTCATCAACGGCGAGGCCTTCAATACCATCAACCCTTTCAAACTATTCAACAAACATGAACATCAATCAACCCACCCATGGGCCACTGGGTCCTGGACCTCCTGAGAAATAGACTACAGACATTCAAGGTGAACAAACTAATATCTCACCATCGGCATGGAACATCAACACTGACCATCCTCAGACAGCTAAAGGCATCTAGGGTTAAACTGCATCTCCTGGTTCAGTTCTATACATCCATAATCCATCATCCATCACTGTCTGGTACAGGAACACAGACAATCACATACACAAAACTGCAGTGGATTTTTTCAAAAATTTCTGTAATCTGTGATCTTCCCTTGTTGATTCCATATACATCCAGCATAATGGGATGCATGTATGCAAACAAGATCACCTCTGATCTCCTCACTCCCAACCAACCCACTACTTATTTCAGTCTACCAAAACTGCATGCTTCAACAGCTTCCTCCCTACTGCAAGCAGGAGAGTGCTAGTCCCACCCATCTTGTATTGTAGTTATGTCTTGTTTTGTATTGTATTTTATTTAAACTTCTGTTGAATTGTATAGATATGATGCCAAGTATGCATTGCAGTGTAGTGTAATGATAATTGTTGGTTGTGTCTATGCATAGTGTCAGATTTCCTGTACCATATTGTACTGAAAGTGATTACCAGCAGCCTTGTGAGGTTGTGTGTGGCGGTAAAATGACTTGTTTCTTGTAGTTGCATTACTATTTTTAAATATTTGTACCAATTTAATTTACATATGATTAAATTGGCCACAGCATTTTCATTTACTTCTACAATTCGAAATTTCTCATATAACACAGATTTTTTTAACAGCACTATTGATTGGCTTCGTTTGGGTGTTGGGCCGGGCTATGGAAAATTTTTAACTCGCAACCTGTCTTTTATGCCTCCACAAGGTATACCATAACATTAACAGCTGGGCTTACTTAATTGGCTGATTATATAATTGAGCTGATGGTGCCCTCATTAACGAAATGTCTGCTCATATAGACAGAATGCTGGTACAATTAAGGCTTGTGTTTTGTATCTCTTTCAAACATTGAACTGGAGATCACTGGAGATCCTATTATTTAAAAAGGATTGATCTGACATGCCACAATCGTCCGAATTTTACAACAGTACAATTATGAGGTGTTAATTAGCCAAGGAATTTTAATTTGAAATTACAGGTTTATTCAACAGTGCAGAAGTGTATCGCATAGATGTCAGGACGTTTTCTATAGTTCGTTTGCTATGTTCCGAATCAGGGACTAATTTGTTGCAGTGTTGCACTCGCACCCTGGTTCGGTTTGTTTTCACACGGCAATATTTAAAAACGGACCCAAATTGTTAAACAAACGCCATGCACGAGAAAACTGTTCCCTCATTGTTCAGAATTGTCGTGCGGGAATTTCATCACTATCTTCTGAAAAGAAAAACACGGGAACAACGCATCGAAAATGGAGCAAACTCACAAGCTAATCATTGCAGTTGTCGCGATTCTCTGGCTGTTATACCACTGTTATCAGTACGAGTATCACATTCACTTTGAACGTGAATCTAGACTTTCTTTCGAAAATAATGTTGATGCATTTCGTGCATGATGCGGATCGAGACCACCTCTCTCTGGGGGTCTCGGGCCGATTATTTTGGTGTGGACCTGAGTGCGATTACTGCGTTGTGACCTACGCAAACGAACCGAACCAAGGGGTCAGACGCACTACGGTTCGATTCAAACGGACTAACGGCTGCAGGTGTGAAAGCACCCTCAGACTCGGATGCTGTGGTGATGTTACTCAGTTGGGTGCGTTAATTTACGCATTTGTGTTCTGATTTCCCTTCTGTTTGTCAAATGAGAGTCGGGGAGCTCTTGATGGGGAAAGAAAAGCACGTGGTGATCCCAGAAGCACGACAAAGCAAATTGCACGTGCTCGCACTGGGATGCTTCTTTGTTAATGCGTTGGAATGGTGAGTAAATGATAAGTAAATAACTGTATTCCACACAAGCAATACAGCGCACATGGAAGAGGACAAACAAAGGTTCAACAAAAATGTGACTCAGATTAACGGCTCCCTTACTGGCTTGTAGAAATAACACTATTTAATTACTGTAACAAATGTTCATAATTAGGCGCATTATACTCTATGCCTTGAATAGCATATTACAAGTTGATCCGATTTAATTAGTATCTACAGCCACAGGCAAATTCTCTTAACGTATTCTTGAATCTTTATTATTTATTACTCTTATAGCCTTGCTTGTAGTTTATTCTGATCTATTCAATGAGTCAGGCTCAGGACGTAGTATATCGTACAATAAGCACTATATCAGTACTTACGTTGCGTAAAAACGTTGGGTTAACCGTCAACAATTAAAATGGGTCTATCAGAGAATAAAGATGTATCGCTAAATGTTTGCATATATTTCACACGCTTTATACATTATGTAATTTATGTATAAAGTAGGAAAAAACCTAAATGTACTCGATTCGTCATAATTGGCTAGTGTGTATACATCTAATACCATATGGGCTAAGCTGCCTCCGCGGATAAATCTTGGTTTCCCTGCAAAGTTTAACGCAATCTTAATGTGGTGTAATTTAAATAAACCTTTGTTACATTGCATCCTCTTTAAACAAAACCACATTCCTCCGTGTAATGTAGAAATTGCACGTGATTTATCTTTGCCTATTGTGCAGGACAAACCTATTTTACATATTAATAGTCTTTTGCGTCTTTACGCAAGAGCTTACATTAATCGAAAACTAGTGTTAGCGAATGTCAGATGCCTGTAACATCTACATAAGTCGACTATACGTTTGTATTTGTTTAGAAGCTTTTTACAGAAAAGTTCACCAAAATCCAGCTGCCGTAGTCAACGTGTTAACTGTTAGCGTTGCAGGGTTTGGGGCAACTAGTATGCTCACGTGCCTCGTTATTTATTTTTCTCTTGTAACTTATTAAACGGTTCTCCTCATTACTGAAGAATTCCCTTAGTTGTAATGTTATGTGGTAGTAAATAAATTACTTCTCGGTGCATTAATAACTCTTTACTTTTTGTCCATATGCTATTTATAGCGTTGCCATTGGTCGAAGGCGAATATGGCTTGTACAGTCAAGACATTTACATATGAATTCTCTATTTTCTTTACATACATCGGTCTAGTTTAAATTCTCTTGTTGACAGTGTGTGTAATTATTCAGTCAATACTCTGCATCTGTATAACATCAATCTTTAGCACATGCAATTTTCAGGGTTATCTCTCTGGGACCTCTGCTGTTCCAGTGAAGCTGGCAAGCGCTGCTGAGAGTGGATGTACTGTAGGAAAGTGTGTGTGCCCGTATTCATGTTTATAATATCCCGGCAAGTTTAACATTATAAATCTTAGGTAACATGTGCCATAGCATGCCATGTGGGACAAGTACCTCTCTTTCTGCGAGCCAGTGATGTTTGTCTAATGATGTAAAAAATATTGCTTTGGCAATATCTTCACACCTAATTGCTGTGAATGTGTAGCATAAATCAGGCTAGACAAAATGTTTAATTACTCATAAATAAGAAAACATTTCATTATGCGACGTATTTTACAAACAGAACCGCACTGACAGTTTGTCTATACATTAATTTACTCAATAGTACACAATTTACATTGGAATATATAAACATTCCTCACATTTGAAACACAAAAAGCTCCCGGAATGCTTCTTACGCCGCGACATTCCTCCGGTAACGTAACTGCATGTTCACGGTTGTAAAGGCAATGCTTGAGCTATGAAGGCATCAGAGATATTATTTCAATGTACAAATAAGGATGGGACAGAGTTCAGTTTCTCAAAAGGACTCCGTATACTGTTTCAAAAAAGGAAAAAGTGAACAATCCATCGCACCCTCAACATTATCTTAATTTTGCAATGTTCACACTTAAAATCACAACATACCACAGTGTAAGTCCACGAAACAAGCGCGTGTGTTGTAGATATCCTTACTGCGTAAATATTACGACACGTGCCAAAACTGAGTAAGAGCAAACATACGCCACATTTTGAGTTTTTTTTTTCTACGTTATTAATACGGGAGCAATTCAAAGGGTCCTGCTAGTATCATATTTGGATCTACGTTTTACTTTTTAAATTGCATGTCATCTTCCACACGCTGGCATCAATGGAATTTTCAAAGCTCATGCACGAGGTCTGAGCAGCAGGAAGGCTTAGAAATGGAACACAACGCACGCAAATGGTTTTAAAAATGCGATTTGATATACTAACTTTTGAAGACAAAAAAATCTCTGCAGACTGACAAATTTAGTTGCTGGTATTTGTATATTTTCAGTTATTTGAAATATTTGCGCAGTGTGCATTTCCATCGTTTCACGATCACTTGTTTATTTTCTCTGCATGGCGCTAGAAGACTGCAGGGCTTCACATTGTCCGTTAATGACGGACAGTCTACAATGTTCAGTGTCAATGACGTTCAGCGGAATAACCACCTGTGTGTCCTCATTTTCTGGTTTTAAGGTGCCGGAAAATTGACGAATTGCGCAGGCGTTAGATATAGCGGGTGAAGAAATTCTCCAAAACAGATCTTTCAGCATCTTCCTAAATTCTCTTCTCATAAGACAGTACAGAACTGGGTTTAAACAGCTGTTGGCATGGGCTAGACAGACAGTCACTGGAAACACGTAGGTGTGAACCATGTAGTACGTTTGATCCCAGTAGACCGCGTTGAACTTAACCAGGACACCCCAGAATGTGATGGCGTGGTTCGGCATCCAGCAAAGAAAGAACGAAAGAACCACGATGGTGACAGATTTGGTGACTCTCGACCTCCGCTTGGGGCGGTTGTTATTCATGCTCCGCCGACGGATGAACCGCAGAAGCAAAATGTAGCAGATTGTAACTATTAACATTGGTAAAACAAAGGCGACCAGGATTTTCTGAAGGTGGTAGAGCGCCAACCAGTACTGGCCATCAGGGAACTTCAACAGACAGAGCTTTTCCCCGGCCACGTTTGTCACCGTGGAGAAGATCGATGTCGGTGCGGTGGCCACAGTGGCTGAGACCCACAGCACCGCGCTCACCCATTTCACCGAGCAGTAAGTCTGACGGGTTCGGTTCTTCAGAGCTGAGGCGACAGACCAGTAGCGCGTGATGCTCATGGCCGTGAGAAAGAACACGCTGGCGTACATGTTCATCACAGTCACGGAGAGAATGATCTTGCACATCGCATCTCCAAACGGCCAGCTGAAGTCCAGAGCGGTGTCCACCGCCCAGAAAGGGAGAGTCAACACAAACTGGAAGTCTGTCACAGCCAGGTTGAGAATGAAGAAGTTTATGGTGGATTTCTTTCTCCCTTGTCTTACCTTCATTAGGAAAAAGACCAGTAGATTCCCCATTAAGCCCACAGCGCAAACTACCGAATACACAGTGGAGATAATGAATCTGAGAGCCGGACTACCGTCCGCGGTCACGTCTATGTCCTCTAGGCTGCTGAATCTGTCCTGGTCCATCAGAGACTTGTTTGATGCGCCGTTACCGGTGTTGTTGAGAAACTCTCCCATCATTTCTGATAAGCGCGCGACTGCAGGCGCTTTCATCAGCACCAGCCTATTTGCTGATTGCATATCAACAATTAAACATTACACACTTGCATGTTTTTAAAAAAGAGGTAACGGACTTCTGATATCTTCCTGCCATATTCTTAAAAAGCTGCACATGTACATTTCCAGACTGGCTTATCCAGTTGCTCTACCTTGTGCTGTGTACAATATTGCGCTGGCACAATCGCATTTTGCGAACATTTTAATACAAGTCCGTAACTGGGCGTCTGCCCCCGAGTGTCACGGATTGGTCCCAAGTAGTTTGATTGACAGGAGTTGCTAGTCGGGGATCAGATGTAGATCAAATCCTGAAAACACATTGGTTTGAGGGAAGTGGGAGGGACATTAGTCGTTATGCCTTTTTGTTTTTAAAATAATTTAAAATAGTATGACATTCTTTCACTCATGCAATACGTTTAATTCATTTCACAGTCACTTTACATAAATGTAAAAATTGAAAAAGGAATTAGTTATTCGAAGTTTTAAAAAAGCTCAATAGAGTCTAAATTGAATGTCATCTTATTATTTATGAAAATGTTTCTGCAGCTCCATAGATAAAAGAAATCAGCTCTTGATTAACTTATTGTTAAACGATTGCAATTGTACATACAGTCCAGTAATGCATACATCAAAAGGGACACGCTTTTTTTTCCTGTTCCAGCTCATCTGACGTGTTGCCACTGTTGAAGCGCCACCACAAACATGCAGCCAGCAGTCACTTAAAAATCACTTATACAATTTGATAAGCTTTGAGTTCGCCGTGACATAATTGCATTGGCAAAGAGCCAAATCTGTCAGGGGAAAAATCCATATTAACGTCGTTCCTGGAGAATGAATGGATCTCATGGGAGCGTATATTCGTTTAATTCAGTGTACTTAATGAATTCATGCTTCATTAAGTTTTATTCCAATTATAAGGAAATTAACTGGTAGGGAATACAGTATGGCTACATTGAAGGCGTTAATTATTCTTTGTCGGCTTCCGCATTCAGGCGATGGTGCTGAAGTGACAGCGCTCGCAAGCTTTGATATCGCAGCAACACACCACACCAGTACACGTGCTATCTGCAAATGGGTTCATTACCTCGAACGGTAACCGATCTGACCTGAGCTATCTATTTTAGATCACTCAATTTCAAAAGGAATGTGTACTTGAAAGACATTTAGCTGAGAAAGAACCAGATACAGTGAAACATAACTGACATAGTTTTCCAGGTTGATTCATCCATCAAGTTTTAATTTCAAATTAACTACCATATCCAATATATATGTTTTATGGTTATATTATTTTACATTGTTGTTTGACTCACATCTAGAAATTTCACACTATATTGAATTATACTGCACTCTTGTCCCTTTAATTGTGACACAATGCTGATATTCCGCAAGAGGGCGCACACGTTGAGGGGACCCAAGGAACCGGGGCCATTTCGTACTATTACCCGCGGTTTTGTTTTTTTTTTTTGTTTTTTTTTTTACAAATACATGTTTTGCTTAGGCCTATTTATATGCAAAGATTAAGTGACTTCATAACGACAACACCGAACACTTCTGCGGGAGCAGTGACATAGTAGTTAAATAACTGGGCATATACCCTGTTGTAGTTGCCGTTTCCCGTCAGCAGGTACGTAAGACGCCATGGTTTAGGGTGTTCACAAAGAAGTTAAAAATAAAAACAAGTGAAACTGTTACCGGTAAGACTGACCAGGGGAATTGAACAGAAACAACGAAATTATATTTGAATCAGATCATCATATTGATGTCATTAATGTTGGTTGGTCCTTAACGTATCCCTTTATGAGTCTTTTATACCAACAATTATATCAATTTAACTGACGGCTCGCAGCGCTGCATGTGATTAGTGAAATAGCCATCAGAGTAAAGCACCACTGAAATGATACGAAAGTATCTGCTGTAGATACAGCCATAATTCCATTGTTTTCATATAACTGACAATTCGCAGTCAATATATGCCTTCAGCCAGAAATAATACCAATAGGCCTATCTTTTGCTGAAAGTACACAAACACAAGATATATTGGCACACGAAGTCAAACTGAAGCTCCCTCATTATCTGCGTGGTCATGTAGGCCAGTATCACTCTGTCTTGCGACCATGTACCATTTCCTTTGCTCTCTGGGACACCAGAGGTTTAGTAGTAGGGAGCAGCACTCGTAGCCTAACCGCAACGTTGCTGGTTCGATTCCCTGCTGGGACACTGCTGATACACCCTTTGGACAAGGTATCCACAATTGACTCAGTAAATGTGTATGAACGGATAAAACAGTAACCTACTTTATATAAATCGCTCTGGATAAGAGCGTCTCCTAAATCGTAATAATGTAATGTGTTCAAATCTTAAAATCTCGAGTATTACTGAAATATTCTAAGAAAAGTGTCTTTCTGAAAATAACACGGCAGGTTTGATTCAACAGCGCCTGAGGTTTCCCGCTCAACAATGTTGAGTTGTTCACTATTATTAGACCTCCCTGCCACGGCGGCGTTCATCAGCCCATTTAGCACTGTCTCTCACTGTTGGACTCTGGGCTCTTAATAATAGAGGCATTCACACGAGTCCTCCCACCTCACTCCCCACGTCCTCAAAAAGAGGGCGTTTCTGTAAGTTTGGTTTTGTCAGAGAAACTTTCGAGCTGCCCTGAATTGTTTAGGGGGCAGTCTCTAGCCAGCAAACATCAACACAAACAGCCGCCCCGAGGCCCGGGAATGAGGAGGCCCCCATTCGCAGAGAGGTGTAGCGGGGGGGTTCTACCAGCAGCCGAGCCTGCTGGAAAGGCACACAACCGCATTTTAATCCATTCTCTACACCCCGTTTTGACGATAAAAAACGTTAATTCTTTAATAACATTAAATTTGCGCAAAAAAGTTTAAACCAAAAATGAGACGTCTCTGAAATGACACTGTTTTTCAGGAGGAAGGATAAAATCGATGTGTCCTCTCTCCACTCTGCAACATGCTGATTCTCTGGGATTTCCGATCTCGCGTCTTCGGACAGACCTTTTCTGCCACTCATGTTTTAATAGCTGCAGGGATAGTTGTCGTGCTGGGAAACGGCAAAACCTTCGGGCTTGAACGAGGACCGGGTGAGTAGATTCGTTACAAGTGTTCAAATTACACACTCCACAGTGCAAATATTACTCAATAAGCGCTATGAATTGTGTTGCTGCCAAACGTTTCGTATGTGGCATGACTATTATATATGAGTGTTGTTCTCAGCACCCTACTTAGTTATTGCATTACTTAGCATACTGGGAACCCCCGTTTTTTTGTACCATTTTGTACCACTTTTTGTACCATCGTGTGTTGAACACATTTTGGTAAATTCAGTTACAGGAGACACTTGAAACTGGTTTGTTGCGGGGTTTTCAAGGGTCCCGCCAGCTTTCACTGCCATTTCTCTCCGCTATTCCCAGATCCGTTCCGCAAATTTTCTGTGCGGCTGCAGTATGGTTCAGTGGGCAAAGAGGCAGAGCGTGCTCGTACAGTCTTTGCGTAAAGTATGATCATGTGTGAAGTACAGCACTGTACGTTTGCATTAAAAAATATTTACGGACTAACACAGCGCAACTCTTATCAGCTCTCTTCTATCGGTCTTGTCAAGAATCTCTGTGGACTCGTAGCGCCCCCTAGCGTTACGGGTCATATGTTAGGCGAATAAACGAGTTTCTATTGTCGCATTTCGTCAGTGTAATCCAAGAAAATGTAGAATGTGAGACTTTCTTTCTAAAATTAACTAGGGGAGACTCTGCAAGATTTTTTGAGGTCAGTTACACCGAGCAAACCTCTGTATTATTGAAAGCACATCTGGCGTTCAACATTATGGTCATAATCTAACGTTTTCATCAGTTGAATTGAAGGTGTCTTGTGTGACACTGACCCATGATGACATCTATCAGCTCAAAAGAAACAACAGCTTCTGTTAATTGTTAACTTCTGTTAGGTGACAATGCTATTTGGTACCAAATATGTTCAGTTTTACCTGTAACTTTACCAGATTGCACAGTCCAATCTTCATGTTGCATGGTAATAGTTTAAGCTTGTGTGTTCTTTGACAATGTTTCCCACAATGGAACTATTTCAAGAATGGCACTAATGTTTTAGTGTTTTTTGTAACTAATGGCCTAACCTATTGAATGCACTTTTTTAAGTTGCTCACAATAAGAGCATCTTCTAAATGACTAAATGCAAATGTAAATATCTGGGTACCTATGAGGGTAAGAGCGGTTCTTTTGGGCAGCCAGGTACAGGTGAGGTGGTTTATATGTGGCACATGCTTCAAACAACAGGGGTCACTCACAGTGTCTCTATTGTCACTGTAATCCAGTCTTCTGACAGCGCTGTGTGAGAGACTGATGCATGTGTGGATGCGGTAGGTTGTGTTCAGTATGGTCCATTGCTCCTGCCATGTTAAAGTGTGCTTTGTAAGTGCTGCCAGTAATGATGGCTCTTTGATGATCTCTTCTTTAGTCTCAGAACTGAACGCCTGACAGAATGTGGTTAATTTATAAAAGGCTGTCAGTCCTGATGACTGGTGATGAATGTGAAGTTTAACTAGGCCTATAGTTCTCAGCACACCATTACATCAGTTGTTCTTATGAATCATAATAATGGATTGCATTTATATGGTGCATTTCATGCTTCTGAAAGCACTTTACAATGCAGGGGGTTGACTCATCTCGACCACCACCAGTGTGCGTCCCCAACTTGGGTCAGGCACAGCAGCCATTTACACCTCAACACTCGCCAAACATTAGATGAGGTGGACGGGTAGGGAATTATTTAGCCAATTAAATAGGGCAATTATTAAATGATCAGATTGAAAGAACCTTGTTGGGCATTTAGCCAGGAGCCCGGGGAACCTTCTACTCTTTGCAACAAGCACCATGGGATCTTTAATGACCACAGAGAGTCAGAACCTCAGCTTAACATCTCATCCAAAAGATGGGTTGCTGGATAACCACTTAACTTCCTAAGTTAGACAGATATTTCTAATCATTAACCGACATTACTAATTAGTTATGCCTGTTAAACAGGTGTAAACATCTTCTAAAATACTTATTTCTAATACAAGAGACATAGTCAAAGTATAACCAAGCAGTCATGTTATTTGTACGGTTCCAGCTTAAGACAGTGAGTGCCTAACTTTGACCAGCCTCTCTTTCAGACACCACTGGAGATGAGCCTTTCTTCTTATTACACAAAGTGCATCCAACAGTCGCAGGAGCAACAGAGCATGCTGAACACAGCTGACCCCATCCAACCATGGGCCTGCCCCTCATGCAGTAGCCATTCTCATTACCATTGTCATTATAATTATCATTATCATTATCATCTGATCATTTTACAGAGTGGCTTGCAACAGATCCCAAGAAGTCTTATGCTGTCCACTAAGTACAATTAATATAAAATATGTAAAGACACTTTGACAGAAAGCGTTTTGTTGCATTTAAGGCATGTGTTGTTCCATTTTGGATGCCACTGCTATTAAAAGTAACATGAACAGCTGTTTTATGGAAATAAACATTCCCGAGTAGCTGTTTCTGTTTAGTTGAACATTGGACATTATGAAACATTTCAGTTTGAGGCAAAGGTACATCTGTTTCTGCTTATGTTGTTGTGTATGTACCAAATTCTTCCATGCCCTTGGTATCAGACTGAGAGAGAGTCCTGTGCTGAGCTGGGTCCTGCTGATGATGCTGATGAGACAGCACTCCATGTGCAGGTGTCCGAAATTGTGGGTATGATAAACATAAACATGAATATGAGACCCAGTGTTTAGACTGAGCAGTAATGTTGGAGTGGAAGGAGAGATCTCTGTGGTATACGCCAATATTTTGATTTCCAGTGTTCCGGATTCTCACAGAAAGGGAGCAGTGACTCATCGTGTGTGCAGTGCCGCATTATATCGGTGACCCGTTATGAGAACTGTGCCTCATTAGGGCAGTGAGTCAGAGTAAAGTCCCATTAGGTTCAGGCTGGAAACCTTGGGTTAACCTTTCCGAACAACAGAAACAAATACTCGTCCATTCAGTCAATGCGGGAAAGCAGAGTCGCTAAATAAAGTTTGTTTGAATGGAGCGGCTGCTCTCAAGGGCAGGTGCTCTCTTGTACTGCCATGTTCTCTTTGTAGTTGCAGCACTCAGAATGCTAATTAGTGTGGGTGAGTCTATTAGGAGAGAAACTCTCTTGAACTGTTATGATGGGCCATGTGGTTTAAATTGTTTAGAATGTATGAACTGGTGCAATGATTCCCACTTGGTGCACAGGTCAGTCTTTGCACGATTTCAGCAACGGCTATCATCCCACCATCTACAAACCCATCAGCCTTGTGGGGCAGACTGTACCGCTATCCAACACTCTGAGAATAACTTAACCCTTAACACTGTGATGCTGTAATGACCAAGGACACTCATATTTGATTGTGCAGACACTTAGGGAAGAGCTATTTGGTCTAACCGCGATGGCTATTTGTTTAACAGATTTTCAGCAGTTTATATAATTGATTTGTGCTTGTTTTGTTGCTGAAAAAGGAGTGTCACAGGGGTAGTCATCTAGAGGCGGAATGTTGAGCTGGTGTTGTGTGTGCTTCTACAGGGGGATCATCTCCAGGAACGGCCCACTATGAGGTGGTCTACCCGTCCCGGGTGGACGGGCATGGGCGGTTTGTGTCGGACTCCGTGTCTCACCGTATCAGCCGGGTCCAGCGGCGGGACACCTCCTCAGGGGAGCAGCGACCCCTACAGGTTTTCTACCAGTTGCACCATGGTGGGCGGGATTTGCACCTCAACCTCACCCTCAACCCCCACCTGCTGGCCCCCGGCTTCCTCATGGAGCATAGGTATGGTGGCCTGGAGGGCGCCAAAATACGCAGCCGGGGCCAGGCCCTCTGCCACTTCATTGGGCAAGTGTGGGAGCGGACGACAGTGAGGGGCGGGGCAGCCATCAGCACCTGCGACGGACTGGTGAGTGACCTGGGCTGGATCTTTGTCTCTACCAGGGCGATAACTCGCCCCATTTTGGAGCACAGTAGCGCATCCCAGAGGCTGGCATGCTCACTGTAGAGGACCAAACTGAATGACTGATGTTCTCACAAAGAATATGAATGTGTTCTCAGTAACAGGAGTGGTTTCAGGGCAGGTCTTAAGGTTAGGCCATGAGTTAGGATGGATTTTCCCTTCTCAACATGGGAATGGTTGAAGTCACAGGGCAGGGCAATAGAAATCCAGCTGTGTCATGCTGTAGCAGGGAGAAAGTGGTGTGGGAAACCGCACTAACTATAATGGAATATGACTGCAATGTTTTTAAAGTGAAAATCACATGTTTGTGTGGAGGCTGCACATCACTCTGATGATTATTATCTCAGAATGCAGGAGCAGTTTGCCCACGACTACACAGTTAAAGCATCAATAAATCAGGACACATTTTGCCGCGATTCACCTGCTGTACTTAATGTTCTCCTTTATGAATATTTCATTTTGCATAATTTAGTAGTGAGGGAACACACTTAATCCAGTCCCAAAACTGATTATAATTATGTTTCAGGAGTTTCTCTGGCTCTTGGAGAGGATTAATGTGAGGTTGTGAGCAATGTCACATCTCTTTGATCATGAGGTGTCACGGAATGACGGAATGATGAAACATGTGGGCGTGTCACATGAATCAAACAACATTTGAGGTGATGACAGTAATGGGCTTCCCTGATTGGATGGATGAATGATGTCTGAAGGCCCTGTGACACCGAGGCTATTCACTGTCCTTTGTGTTCTTTCACGGCAGGGTTGTGGCAGACAGTGTTGATGCAACAGTCAGAGACCTGCATTTGTAATTATGAGGGTCAAAGTTCAAATCCTTAGAGGAGTACTTATCCTGAATGGCTTCAGTAAAATATCCATCTATATTAATGGGTATATGATTTTCTGGTAAATAACTGTAAGCAACGTAGGTTTCCTTGGAAACAGGTGTCTGCTACAGGCAGGAAAGGTGTGAGGGGACCCCATTATTGCTGTCATTGGTGAGGAACAGCATCTGTGCCAGTGCGGCAGAGGAGACACTGCCGTGACCTCATGGCTGCTGCGCAGTCATTTTGATTTATGTGCTGCAGCAGCTTTATCTGCATGCTGTTTGTGCCCCTGTGTTTGTGTGTGCGTGTGTGTGTGTGTGTGTGTGTGTGTGTGTGGGGGGGGTGGGGGGTGGGGGGGGGACTTGTCCCTGAGGCAGTGTACGGCCATTCCTTCCTCCTCCTCCTCCTGCAGTCCAGGTGTCAGTACCTGCTCTTGAGCTCCACCCCACTCTGCCCCTTGCCCCCTAGGCTGAGCACAGCTGATCCTTAGCGTCTGTGCAGCAGGGACCAGTGAGAACCTGCTCTCCAAACGGCTCATTAGCGAATGTGTTCACTAACGAGTGCCTTTTCCCAAGGCCAGGCTAACTGAACACAACCACTAAAGAATTCTTGATCAGATTCAGCTTAAATACCTTTTGTGGGTGTTTTTCTCCCAATGACTCCTGCTCCCAGAGCCTCTTGCACTACATTAGTTTTGGAAATATGGAGCAAAGGCTGGGGCTTGGCTGGGGCTTGGCTCGGGGAGGCAATTTATGTGTATGAGGTGTTGATTGGATGGCTCCTTTAGGGGCGTATCGACAAGCAACAGAGTTGCACGCAGCCAAGATGAAGAGCTCATCTGAGGTCAGCAGCCTCAACACAGAGATCTGGCCACCGTTCAAAGAGAGTGTGTGTGAGGGGGGGTGGAGGGGGGTGAGAGACAGGACAGCAGAGCTGTGTTTGTCTGGCTCCTTGCTCCCATTGGATATTTGTTTCGCAGTGTGAAGGAATATTCTCAGATTTCCTGGGGAAGTGAGTAAGAGGGAGCCACAGGACTGCTGTCTCTCCTTGCAATCAAATTAGCTGTGCAAACCATTTCCCAAAATGCTGTTCCACACCCCACACAGATATCATTGCATTACAACACAACATGATGCAATATGATGTGGTATGCTGTGGTATGATATGGTATGATGTAGTATGAGTATTATGAGTAGTATGAGGCTGAGTGCAGTTTAGGTCATAAAAACGTGAGTACAAAGCATGAGGCAGCACAAGAACGTGACCGGTATGTCATACATACATTACTTAGTCACAATCCACAAACAACAAGGGGCGGCAGGACATGCACCCATCCTAATAAGGATGATCCTGACATGAGGGTCTCTGTGGCTAAGAGGAAAATGGTGGTTTCAGTGTTTGAAGTTGGTTTCAGTGCCTGATGGTTTTATTGCCTTGAAAGGTGAATCGACTAAAGGCCAGGAAGGATTTGAGTCAATGCCGCTGTGTTCCATTCTTCCCACCTGGGAAATGGGATTTAGAGGGCAGTGCTGCTGTATTCATCAGCTTTCAGTCAGATATCTTCTGGGGTGACCCGCACAGTTGTCTGGATTCAGGGACACAGAGTCCCAGTTCTGAGTTTGTGTCACTGAAGGGTAAAATCAGAAAGTGCTCCTTCGTGCAGCAGTGCTTGAGGCCAGGGTTCTCAGACCAGGGGGCATCATTGGCTGGCGTGGGTGCTTGTGTTTATGACACCCTGAGTGGAGGGTGGGGAAAAGTGGCACACAACTCCTCCTCCAGGCTGAGCTGTTTGGAGTCAGTGGTGACCTAACAACAACTGTGCAATCAATCTGCATGGGGTGCATCTTGCAGGTACATAGCCACAGATCATGAAGGGCATCAGAACGTGTTTAATATGCTAAGAAGGATTCTAGAAGACCAGTTTCCATTTCTCTGTCTTTGAAAAGTTTTTAAAAGATGGAGGTTAGAAGGGGCTGTTTTTCATATGAATGAGGTAGAGCTGTTGATATTGATGTGGTCGAGGGAAAGGAAGGCAATCTTTTTCAGTGTTCTGAAAAGATATCCTGTGTCCTTGCTATTTGTCATTCTTATGGTTTTGTGGTCATATTTGCATTTGGCAGGATTGTAAGTAATCTTATTCTTTATTTACAGTTTTATATGAAGGCCTTTTGATATAAAGAAGTCAATGTCTCTTTCTCTCTATCTCGCTCCCTCTCTTCCTCTTTCTACCTCTTTCTCCCTCTCTCTGCTCTTCTGTGCAGACAGGGCTGTTCAAGCTCTCAGAAGAGGAGTTTTTTATCCAGCCTCTGGAGGCAGTGCGGGAGGAGGGCACACCACAGGCCCATATGATCTACAAACGCCACATCACTGAGCCGGAGGGTGGGCCGGTTCCCCCCCTGCCTGGAGATCGCCCTCCCAATGGAGCCTGTGGAGTACTAGGTACAGTGCATGCTTTCCCTCTGACATCTTATGACTCAATGAAAGGGGTCAGAGGTCAGAGGTCGGAGGTTAGTGCTCCTCTCTGTGTCTCTGCAACATTTTTTTTTTTGGGGAGGGGGGGGGGCGTTGTGAGTGGAGAGAGGACACAAGGGTTTGGGTTTCAGTGACAGTACAGAAAACAGAAGTTGATGGAGCCTGAAACAAGACATTGTCTCCATAGGGGATTTTGTGCATTATTTGAAGCCTGGGAAGCGCAGTAAGCCAGGCCCCCCTGAGAAAAGAGAGGCTCGTCTCCCTCCCTTCAAGCTAAAAAACATTGGTTTACTGTTTGCTCTGTTTACTTCGCATCCCTCTGAATGAAAAAAAAAAAAAACACACTGGTGCCACTCAGTCCTGGTCTCTGAGCCTTAGTGTACTGGAAGTGTTTGTAATGGAGAGTTGCAAGTGAATATAACTAATTTAATTCTCTGCATTTGTATTTTTAAACCAATAATGCACATTAGCATTCAACATAGCTGAAGCGAATTTATTCAAGTAACAGTTCATTAAACAACTAATTCAGCACACATGAGACAGCTGCCCTGAATTTAAGAGGCAAATATTCACAAAAAAATGTTGAATGAAGCCATTATATATACCTTTAATGATAAGCACAGCACATCTATATCCAAAAGGACAAGTTACTGCTTTGATTAACTGTGAAGAAACTACTGTAAACACAAGTAAGCATTCAGTTAACAACCTAATCAAACTAAATTAATTAAAAGCAATTGGAAATAAACCCCATTTCACAAAGAAGGCCCTGGGACCAGGACTGAGGTTGCTGTTCTAGGCCGTTTCAGGAGAAGAAGGAGCAGTTTCTCAAAGTCTGAACTCCGGTGTGATTGCTGTGTTAAGCTGAACTGTGACTGGCTCAGCCTCAGCAGTGATGTAATGGGAGGGGCCCCTGTGTTTGCAGACACACAGAGGCGTGTGGCTCGGGCGGAGCGCAGGCGGGAGCAGTGGGAGGCGAGGCGTGGCCGCCGCAGGATTCGACAGCGCTCCGTCAGCACGGAGAAGTGGGTGGAGACTCTGGTGGTGGCTGACCCCAAGATGGTGGAGTACCACGGCAGCGAGGGCGTGGAAAACTATGTGCTGGCAATCATGAACATAGTGAGTGTCTGCCTGCTGTCCTCCAGGCCTGTGCTCCATCGCATGTCCCCCCACCACTCCCCCCAGTGAGGTGTCCAGGGAAAATGCTCCTTTTCCCAGGGCCCTCTGGGGTCACATGAAAAAGATAATCACTTTAATGCTGATTATTGCAGTTTAAGGCTAAAATCAACTATTTATTTCTAGATTATCATGGGGCTGTAATTAGTCTTTCTCTCTGACATTATCATAGAGGTTAAAATTTTATCCCTCAGCACAGACACAGAAACATCCATCTGTTTACAAAGGACTTGTTTTGCCCAGGCATCACTTTTTTTTAGAAAACTGTGTTTAAACTCACTGCTGCTTCCCATGTGTGGGTCTGTGAATTTGTCTTTGCCCTCTTCCTCTCTCTCTTCTTCCTAACATCTGCAGCTTCCTGTATAGTGACCCCTGTGCTGTCAGCGCTTCCTGTACTGACCCCAGGTCAGCAAGGCCGTCTCTGGGGCGGGCCCATTCCATTAGGCACATTTTCCCAGAATAATGTGAACCTGCGGGGGCTAGCTGCTGTTACAGACTGCAGTTACTGGAGGAAGTTTCCTTAGCAAGGGGTGGGGTAATCCCCTCTGTGGGGACAGGAGGGTGGGGCACTCCTTTCTATGGGGCAGGGCACTCCTCTCTTAAAGTGTGGGACTGTCTCTAAGAGCTGACTCCTGTAATACAGGCCTGAGGAGGGCCAAAGGCTGAAGCAACGGGTCTGCTGCAGAGAGAAATACAGAGAGTCAAGCATCACGGTGCTGAAGAATCAGGCAGTGCAGTGCAGGAGAATCAGTTGGTATTGTGTTGTGTGGTGGCATGTGGTTATTAGCACCTCAAAGGCACAGGAAAAAAAGAACTCACAGTAGCATGTTTCCCATGATGCCTTTGTGTCCGAGGCGCAGAATGAGATGGTTGCGATTGTGGCAACCGCACCGCTAAGAGTTTCATCATTTGAGTGGAAGCCTTTCCACCCTCAGGATTGCGGAAAATTCCAGCACAGTGAATGAGTCCTTTATTTAATGCTGGAGATGTGGAGCCCCACGGGCATTTAGACAAAGGACCGCACTGACCAATCCTCACGCAGTGGCTTGCTGTCAGCAGAGCGTCCATGACTCAGCGCTTGACAATTTAAATCTTACCTTTGTGAGACCCGCAATGTTCTGCTAACAGTGAACCCAAACAGTGCCTCCAAATTCGGGATACAGCAAGTGTGATGCCATTTAACAGTTTACCTTCTTATGGATAATGAGATACATTTAGGCAAATGACAATGGGGCAGTATAACTAAAACAGACATTTAGCTGAATGCAGCTTTCATTAACACCCGCTCTATTATCAACAATGCAACTCAAACCTTATCAAACAGTGTAATAGTAACCAGTAACTTTTACAGGACATTTGGGACCAGGTAGTGGACATCTAGTATATCCTGGGACTATTATGAGGCTGCATGGGGGGGGGGGGGTAATTTTAGGTAATTGTGGAGCTGACATTTCCAGGTGTGGGATGACACCTATCTCACTCACACAGGCAAATATTGTCCTGTGGCTACTTGCCTGTTGCCTGTTACAAAGTCAGTTCAATGTCAAAGATCTGCAGTTTGTTCTTCAGTTCTCCTACCTTAATAGGAAACAAGGACTGCTGATTCTCAAAAAGACTGTATGAGTGGAAAATAAGACAAAAGAAGCACACAGAAGTGTTCTCTTTGTAGATTTATTCATGGACTTACTAAAAGGTGCAAAGAATTTTTTCCTGCATTTTCTCATCTGCTCACATAAAAGGGACAGGTGACGCTGGGGTGGAGTGCTGCTGTTTGTGGCACAGTGCTGGGGAGCTCTGGGACACCTCCTCAGGCCCTCCAACATGAGAACCTGATAATCACTACATGTGCCTGGAAGCTGCTGCTCCCTGGACTGTGGAAACAGCAGTAAAGACACCTCTTTAATTAAGCCCAGCAACTTGTGAAGCGATCGCCTGTCTGGCTCAGGAGAAAATGCAAGTCCCGTCAAGGAACTGTCAGAGTAAGAGATAGTAGGATGAAGAAATAGAGATAAAGATGGAGAGAAAGGGGACAGGAGAGAATGAGAGATTAAAATAACTGCATCAGCTGGCAGATAGTCCCTATCTCTATCTGTCTTCCTGTCACTGACTACACCTCCAGCGCATAATTGCACACTGACTACACCTCCAGGGCATAATTACACACTGACTACACCTCCAGCGCATAATTGCACACTGACTACACCTCCATCGGATAATTGCACACTGACTACACCTCCAGGGCATAATTACGCACTGACTACACCTCCAGCGCATAATTGCACACTGACTACACCTCCATCGGATAATTGCACACTGACTACACCTCCAGGGCATAATTACACACTGACTACACCTCCAGCAGATAATTGCACACTGACTACACCTCCATCGGATAGTTGCACACTGACTACACCTCCAACACATAATGGCACACTGAGTACACCTTCAGGGCATAATTACACACTGACTAAACCTCCAGCAGATAATTGCACACTGACTACACCTCCATCGGATAGTTGCACACTGAGTACACCTCCATCGGATAGTTGCACACTGACTACACCTCCAACACATAATGGCACACTGAGTACACCTTCAGGGCATAATTACACACTGACTAAACCTCCAGCACATAATGACACACTGACTACACCTCCAGCACATAATTACACACTGACTAGACCTCCAGTGCACAATTACACACTAACTACACCTCCAGGACTTAATTACACACTGACTACACCTCCAGCACATAATTACACACTGACTACACCTGCAGCACATAATTACACAGTAACTACACGTCCAGCAGATAACTGTACACTGACTAAACCTCCGGGACTTAATTACACACTATGCAGATGGTTGGGATACAGGCCCAAAACCTCCAGGTGAATTCTTTGAAAAAGAGAGTGGCAAAATACAAGGCCACTCACTGCAGATGAATGCCTGCCATGCTGCCTTCACCTGCTGTTTCCAAAGTTCAGCCCAGAGGCCAAAAGTTGCTGAGATCTGAAATGCAGTCCCCATGGAGCAAACAGCCCACAGTGTGCAGGCAATGCAAAAACAGACCTCGCCAGAAAAGAGCCAGAATTTGTTTGAACAGGCGAAATTATTTTAACTGTTTGTGGTTCCTCATGCCTGGAGTAGCTATGGATACACATCTCAGCTTGAAGGACAGGACTATAGAGTGCTATTATATGAATGCGTGGCACACATTAAAAACTGTCCTGACATTAGAATATGAAAGAAGGTGCTGACAGACTGTTTCTCCACTGTCAAGGACATGCTACAGACATATGTATCTCTCCCTCCATCCTTCCAAAATTATGCAAAGTCCTATCACAGCTCTCCAAACACATGTATAGATTACATCCATGATTGTCCAAACAGCCACTTCAGACAGTCTGAATCCAAGGTTATTCATCCTATAGAGGGGCATCTGCTGAGGGAGAACATGAAGTCATAAGATGATGTAATCTGGTAACATAATGTGACATGTGGCAGCGCTCTAATTGGCTGTCTGGTGTCCTGTGTGTTTCAGGTGGCAGGGTTGTTTCGGCACGCCAGCATCGGGAACTCCATCAACATTGTGGTTGTGCGGCTCATCGTGCTGGAGCACGAGGAGGTGGTGTTCTATTTTAACCCTGTCTGTGTATGAGGCCCATTAATGCTGTGAGAGTTGTGGGTGTGGCCTGAATGCTATGTGACTGCAGTGAGATATAATGAGCCAGCTTGGTTCCAGCTCCACAAGGAAAAGGGGTGTAATGAGTCAGCCTGGTTCCAACTCTACAGTGGGAAAGCAGTATAATGTGCCAGGCTGATTCTGTCTATGGCTCTTCCGCTCTCACCTGAGCACCTGAAACACTTCCCCCCATCTCCTACTAAACTATGTTTAAAGAAAAGATGTAACCGTTTGGCTGTAATAGTTAACATAATGGTTTGATTGTAATGGTTTGGCTGTAAGAGTTTAACATAATGGTTTGGTTGTAATGATTTGCTTGCGATGGTTTGGCTGCAAGAGTTTAACATAATGGTTTGGTTGTAACAGTTTGGCTGTAATAATTAACATAATGGTTTGATTGTAATGGTTTGGCTGTAAGAGTTTAACATAATGGTTTGATTGTAATGATTTGCTTGCGATGGTTTGGCTGCAAGAGTTTAACATAATGGTTTGGTTGTAATGGTTTAACGCACTTGCTAGCTTTACCTGCGAGTTGGTCCCTCGTCTGGCCAACCTTTGGAACTTTGTCATGCAGTACTAATAATGTTGTTGACTCTATATGGTTTGTCGCTTGTGTTGTATTGTACCTCACTTGTAAGTTGCTTTGGATAAAAGCGTCTGCCAAATGAATAAGTGTAAATGTAAATGTATAACTTCGTTAAAACAGTACTGGTCTCCTAGCTGTTTCATGTTTGACTGAGATACCCATTGATGATACCCAGGCTGCACATAGATCTGGAGACAGTAGCTTTCCATATAACAGGCACACCAAAGATGTGAAAGTCCGCCCCAGTGCCTGTGCACTCTGTTTTATAAACACACATTGGAATAATGGCCCTGTGGTCCTATTGTTTGTGGAGTTGGGGCAGAATTTCAACTGTCTGATAAAATTATACCCACCCTTGTCCTCTGCCCGCCCAAATCCCTGATTCCTCACATTAGTAGGTGTTGTCCCTTCTAACTAATTCGATCTTACAGTATCCCTGAGGATATGACTAGTGTCAATCAGAATCCTTAATGAGGTGAGTTCATCAGAAGACAGGGCTACTGGATGGGCTGTTTCCCCCTGTCACACAAGATCAAAGGTCACCTGCACTGCAGTCATCAGGAATGATAAAGATGATGATGATCAATTGAATATGAGAAACAAAACTGTCCATATATCTAGCTGTCTACCAGCTATGTAGTCAGGTAGATAGATATAATTTTAAAAATATATATATATATATATATATATATATATGTTATATGGTCTGTATTGTTTGTGGATCCGGGCTTTGCTTTGTTGACAATAGTCTGGGAGAGTATTAGAAGCAGTAGTGTTGAACCGCTGCAGAAAAGTGCAGGAGCTTTTGAGAATGTTGGAGCTGTTTCTGAGGCGGCAGGGGGATTCATTAGTGAAATAGGACCTCACTCGGCCGGCTGTGGCGTGTCTGACCGTTTGTGGTTGTGCTTCACGCACCACTGCTCCTGCTTCATGCTGTGTGAGGCAGGCAGCAATTAAGCCAGCACCCCCCACCCATCCACCCCCACCCCACCCCTGCTCAACCTCACATCACAGCCGCTGTGCTTGGCTGCCCCCTGACCTTTGACCCTCTACAAAGAACCCTGGGACAGACTCTGAAATAATCCCTGTGTTTGTGTTGTGAGAGAGTTTGTGCCACAGTACAGGAAATGGCATGTGTGAAATTAGACTTTTGCCAGGTTTTTGCTGCAAAGTCAAATCTATCTGAAGTTGTTTCCTGCCTGCAGGTCTTTGAAGGTCTGTCTGAGTATGACCTCTCTGTGATCTCTCTGTGACTCCCCAGGAAGACCTGAAGATCTCACACCATGCAGACAACAGCCTGAACTCCTTCTGCAAATGGCAGAAACGCCTTAACATGAAGGGAGACGATCACCCAACACACCACGATGTTGCAGTGCTCCTCACCAGGTGGCCCTGTGTGCTTGCATGCATGTGTGTGCACATGCATGCGTGTGTTGGTGTGTTTTGTATGTGTGCATGCATGCATGAGTGCATGTGTGCATGCCTGTATGTATTCTTATGAGTGCGGGCTTGTGTATGTGGATGTGTGTATATATTGATTCAGGTTTTGTGCATTCTCTCATTTCCTCCTCCCAAAAAGTGTCTTGGTTGTGATCTGTGCTTAATGAATCACGGTTACGGTGTGTTTGGTCCTTGCTCTGCCTCATTACTTGGCTGCTCATTGACATAAAGGGCTTAATAATTAAAGCTCGAGGTTTGAACTCTCACACAAGGTGGTGTTACAGGGGACCCAGGTGGCCAGAGGAACAGGCTCGTAAAGCGAGACCAGAAAGGCAGCTTCTGTTCATTCCCCTTTCACATCCAAAAAAAGGATGGAAAAAGATTTTTCAAACAAGCAACATTGCCGTTGCTGCCCTTGGCCTGACCCTGAGCTCAGAGACACTTCAGAGACAGAGTGAGGAAGCTGTGAAGCGTGTGTGTGATAACGCGTTTCTGTATGATGACGCGTGTGCTGCCACAGCACAGGTCAAAGAGCACTGAGATTAGAGGGATGGAGTCTCCTGATTGTTGATGGGGTGTCTGACGAGAGGGGCGGGATGTGGAAAAAGTCAGGCCTTCCCGGAGCAGAGAGAGGTGGGGTTCTGTGCCTATGCTGGGGGTTGAGTCACCCCTTCCTGTGCCTGTGTGTGCAGGAAGGACATCTGCGCGGCCATGAATAAGCCGTGCGAGACTCTGGGCCTGTCTCACGTGGCCGGCATGTGCCAGCCTCACCGCAGCTGCAGCATCAGCGAGGATACAGGGCTGCCACTGGCCTTCACTGTGGCTCACGAGCTGGGACACAAGTAAGTGCCCTGCCCTGCCACGCCCTCCCTGGTCTGCCACGCCCCCTTGCTCTGCCACACCCACCCCACCCTGCCACGCCCTCCCTGCTCTGCCACGCCCTCCTCACTCAGTCACGCCCTCCTTGCTCTGCCACGCCCTCCTCGCTCTGCCACGCCCTCCCCGCTCTGCCACACCCTCTCTGCACCACCAAGTGACCCCACCCTGCAATGCCCTCAGAACACCATCCGTCCTACCCACCCTGCCACACCCTCCCAACACCACCACCGCTCCCCTCCCTACCCTGCCACACCCTCTTTCTGTCAGTGCATTTTGTTAACATGAGCAGATTAGCCATGGGAAACAGTCCCGCTGCAGGGGATAAATACGCCTTTGCAAAGGAGAATATTTTGTCATCAAAATGGGTATTTGTCTCCCAGCACATTCTGAATGCAGTTAATTAACTCTGGCTTCACTGAGCACTGACAGAATATCTAAGCAGTGCGTACACTGATTTACTGTGTAACCAAATACCTTACAGGGAGTGTGCAGCAGAATCATTCCCACAATATGGCTTTTCAGAAGAAAAATGTGGTGAAGCAGGCAGTGTGACATTAACACTAACATTACATCAAATGGAGGCATTTATTTTCAGTTTTTTCTGCTTTTTGCATCTTCTTTACAATGTGCATTGTAAATAGATATACAGATGTATGGAAGTATGTGTGGATATGTGTGGTGTATGTGTTTGTGTGGATATATGTATGAGTATGTAGAATGTGTAGGTGTGTGTGTGTATGGATATATGTGTATGGGTCTGTGTGTGTGTGTGTGTGGGTGCTTGTGTGTGTTTATGTGTGGATATGTGGAGTATGTGTGTGTGGATAGGTGTGTGTATGTGAAAATACATTTTATCTCCTGTCACATTCTCAGAGTTTTCTGGTTCATTTCATCTTTGCTTTATTCTGAATTGGGAGAAATGATTATAGAAAAAGATGTTTATAGAAAATATAGCTTCAGACAGTCGCAACTAATCAAAAATTGTTGCCCAAAGGGATTGAAAAGCATAAATAATTTATACTGAGAGCTTTTAAGATCAGTGCTGTTTTTGATTAAAATGTGTAATTTGTTGTTATTTTTCGTAGTCAGATAAACAACACAGCATATTTAATGAGTTAGTCAGCCAAAGGCCTGCTCTAGGCTCCATGTGAAGATGGTTGGCTTCCGCTTCATCGGTGTGGGGAGTATTGAGCTCCTGGATTACGGCTGAAACACGCATCTCACCAGGGTAATATCAGACTCTCTCTCTTTGGCACTGATATTACTCATCAGCATCCTCATCTCTCCCAGTGTCTGCCCACATCACCGCTTTCTTTAGTACTTATTTACATCCAGGTATGTGCAGTTAGAGTCTGGGGAGAGCCTCACAGTGACAGAGCAGGCAAGCGCTAACCTGGCGGCAAAATCAGTTTGCTAAGGACATAGGAAAGAGTGGGAAACTGCATACAATGGATTTAATTAAAAAGGATGACAGCAAACGACATGGTTGTGCTGTTGGTCTGTAATGAGGCGGCATTGATAATTCATGCTGAGAGAATGAGATGGAATGCAGACCTGTCTCTGGGGTGTTATCAGAGTTATTACTTTCCCCACGTATCACAGCCTCTGATCTGTGCACGCCGCAGGAGCAGGGCCATGCACGGTGACACTGCATTGATGCTGCAGACAGCCACGTCTGTGTTAATAGAAATATGTGTACATATGTGTGTGTGTGAGTGTGTGCGGCATGTATGTGTGTGTGTGTGCGTATGTGTGCATGGTGTTTACTGTGTGTGTGTGTGTGTGTGTGTGTGTGTGTGTATGTGTGTGTGTGTGTGCATTTGCGCGTGTGTGCATATGGTGTGTGGCATGCATGTGCCCTGTGTACTGGATTCTCTCTCACTCTGCCCTCTTGTGGATTTGCCCTGTCACTGCAGCTTTGGGATCCAGCACGACGGCAGTGGGAATGACTGCGAGCCGGTGGGGAAACGGCCTTTCATCATGGCACCACAGCTGCTGTATGGCACGGCCCCGCCCAGCTGGTCCCGCTGCAGCCGCCAGTACATAACGCGCTTCCTCGAGTGAGTGGCCTTGCTCTGCTCAGCAGCCATGCCCCGTCCTGTTACTGTCTGCTTTTGTAGGTCCAGCTGAAATCTATCCCTGAAGTTCATCTAAAATGCTCATTGGCTGTGATCCCGCCCATGCTGCTGCATGGGTCAACAGATCTCCTTGCCCATGCCTCTAATTTCACTACAGTGTCGCTATGATGCCAATATACTGTGGTTACCATGATACCATTATTACATCATTGTTTGGATAGCTGTACAAGATGCTAATTTTCATTGTAACTGACTGAAATTCTAAAAGCACAAAAGCAGCAAATGAGACTTTGGCCTACAGCCATGTAAAACATTTATCTTTCATCAACTAAATTTTTTTGTGGGTGAAATGAATATTATTTAGACTACTTCTGTTTTTCTAAAGTGTGTCTGAAAAGAGGTCCTAGACATGTCAATAACAAGAATATTAGGATCTGTAAACAGCCAGGGATTTGTCTTGTTAGAAACAGCAATGAAGCATCAGTAAAAACACCTCAGACAATCAAATCATTGCCTTTTCATTAAGCTCCTAGTCACTGAATCCCTCAGCCAAAAAAGCTATTGACTTTAAAGCTGGTTGAACCCTGCTTTTGGGTAATACTCAACATTCCTGAATGTGTTTTGGAGAAACAAGCCTATTCTAGTGCAACTGAACCCTTTGTTCCAAAGGGTGAAAAAGTACAATGAGGACAATAGATATACTGTAAAATCCGTACCGACCACCTTTAAGCCCCTCCATGAGAACAGGACAGTGTGTTGAGTGGAGTGAGATTACTACCTGGCACAGGGATATCAGGCCCAGTAGTGCCACTATGTCAGGGACACTGAAGAGAAAATTCTGTATCACCTTTCAACTTTTGACCTTTTACCTTTCCACCTTTATTCTTTTCCAACCATTCCCCCTTTGCCGGGAGGGGCCAAATTTTCCTCCTCCCACACCATCATACATACTCTGTGATTGTGAGTGATCTTGTGTTAGACACACCTAAGCTACCTAAAATAATAAAAATTCTACTAATAAAATAATAATCATCACAATGAAAGAATAATAATGATAATCAAATAATAATAAACTGCGGCACTGTGCCTGTTACGCCTGTCTGTGGGTTTTAACTAAGGTGGTTTAAATGGGCTTTCTGCTTGCGGCTGCTATCTCTTGTTCCCAGCATGTGGGTGGGTGAAAGAGGCCTGGCAGCTCTGTGGTGCTTGTGCTGGACACAGCTCTGTGACTCTCACCCACTCTCCACTCAGCCTGGGTCTGGGTGTTTGCGCTCTGGAGGAGAGGGTGGGCGTTAGCTACCTGAAATACATGGCGTCATTTTCTGTCAGGTGGATGTCAAGACAACTGCTGTCAAATGTGCCTTGAAGTGAGAGTGCACTTGTATGTGTGTCTTTTTATGTATGTATATACGTGTGAGAGTGTGTGTAAGTGATGGTGTGTGTGTGTGAGAGAGCACATTTATAAGTGATAGTGTATGTGCGAGTGTGTGTGTGTGTGTGTGTGTGTGTGTGTGTGTGTGTAAAAGGTGCAGTGTATGTGACTGTGCTGTTATGTTATTCTGCAGTCGAGGGTGGGGTTGGTGTCTGGACGATGCTCCAGCACAGGAAGAGCCCAGCCTGCGTTCGGCGCCCCCTGGTGTTCTGTACAGCACTGCGCATCAGTGCCGCCTGCAGTATGGGACAGACTCGCTGCTCTGTGACGACGTGGACGTAAGACACGCCCTCTCTCCTCTCCCTTGGGGGGGGAATTCGCTTTCAGTATCTCAGCATGTTTAGCAATATCTCATTATATTGTGTTTGTTTGGGGAGGAGGTGTAATTCAATCTAAATTCAGATGACAATGTTTACAGCTGCGTCCCACAGTAATAACATATAGGAAGATAGTATTATAAACGTATGAACTACTGGAGGAGATTCACATTTTAAAAAAATGAGAATCAGCTTCAGTAGAGAGTGACCTTCCTTGGCTATACAGCTGGAGACATTAAGCTTCCCTGCCACCGAATCGGGCCCAGAATTGGCTCCGGTGCAGGTGTCCTATCACCAGCCCAGAGCAGAGCACCACAGGATTCTCATTCTGCATTCTGCTTTCTGTAATTTATTTCCACTAAAAGAATGAATAGATTAGAACCAACCCAAAACAATAATTTCTCATGTTGATTGCAAGCGAAAAAGAAAAATTCAATTTGCGTGTCTCTACTTTTTGAAAATATTACCGGTTGTGCATGGGAAGAGAAATGGATGTGCTACAGCCAGGGAAGGTAATACAAGGCTGAGTGGAACTCACAGCCACCAGCAGTGGGCTTCCGCTTGCTCATAAATTAAAATGAACGTACACACACACACACACACACACACACACACACACACACACACACACACACACATAAACACAAACACAACACATTCACATGCACAAAAACATTTTATAACCTCACACACACACTACACACAACTGTCCTTCCATACTTTTGCACACACACACACACACACACACACACACACACACACACACATCTCACTGCCTCTCTTGGCCATGGTAATGCTCTCCCTCACACTTATTAACAGTAATAGATTATGACAGAATTCAAATGGGCCCCCATGTGTCTGGTGAGGGCTAATGGGGCACTTCATTTGAATTTCCATAGAGCTGAGAGAAGCATGTCGTCTGCATGCTGGGGAGAGGAACCAGCACAGCACAGCAGGAGCTTCACATCTGTCACTGCTCTACCAATCAATCAATTTATACAAGATTAGCTATACAAGAAGAACTCACACAGTATCAGGAACTTTAGAATCTGTTCTTGCTGTGTCTGTCAGGGCAGGAGATATGGAGGGGGGGGTTGTATTATTAATGAATGTGTCCATTTTCTAACATCTTAATCTGATGTCCTTGCACTGCTATGTGATGGAGTGAGCCCAATTGCGCCTTCATGCTGTGTTCACAGAGGGTGGGTGCTGTGGGGAGAAGTTACTGATGGCTGCTGCTGAGGTTGTGTGCAGATTCTAACCACATGCGCTGGCTTCAGCCTCATCCACCAACACCCCCCCCCCCCAACAACCCTCTGAACCCCAGAGCTTTGGCTGCAGTCCAAAGCACAGTAACTCTGGGAGGAGGAATCAACCACACACAGAGCAGAACCAGACAGGGATGGGGTCACAGCCCCCTCTCTCTTCCACAAATAACACTAGAGACGCAGCATGTTGCCAGTGTCCTGGGATTGAGGGGGTTGGGAGGGGTTGAAATTCAGTCCCCTTGGTTCCTGTTTTAAGATGGTGAAATTCTCAGCCTTTTCTTGTGCTATTGCAGTAATTCACAGACCTGAATGCTGAGGCAGCCCTCTCTACCTAAGCAGTAGGGGGTGCTCTCTCTTGCTTTCACACAACATGGGGAGTTATTTCTACACAGGCAAGTTCCAGGCCAGGCCGTGTTGCAGTAGTGATCATTTAAGAGCCCTAATCTCAACCTTGGGAAAGGAACTGAGGTGTTATTGTTATAAAGCCTTTTTATATCCTTTAAGAGGGTTATTGTTTTCATAAAACTTTTCCAAGAGATAAATCTGGATTCCACTCATATTTGCCGCTTCTGCGTTGATCGCACGCCAGCTCTGATTTCACCGAAGGTTGTCCGGTTGCCCCTGGCTGCCGTTGCCATGCCGATAAGGATCGTGTTGACTGGCGTGATGGAGCCTGCAGCGGAGAGATTGGGTAAAAAGGGCATCAGCTCTCTAGATTGTTGAACATGTCACTTTGCGCCTCTCTCTCCCCGTATCACTCAGAGGTTAGGCAGAGACAAAGCCAGCCTTTTCTCTCTCTGTCAGATGGCCCTTGTGCTCCCCGCAGACCAGAAGTAGCTCCCCACCCCTCAGCCCAAATGTCACGGGAGAGCAGATCACTCCCAGCCTCCCATCTCCCGATAAGTCCTGTCTTCCACCTCTGCACCCTTATCTGAAGAAACAAATAAAAGAGCAGGCCTTTATCAGCCTCCAGACCGGGCGAGATGAACACCCTCATCATTCATTTCCATTATTTACCTGGCAGACTCTCTCACGCAGAGTGCCGTGCGTGTTTCACCTCCTATCCATTTCAACAGCTGATATCTCACTCAAGCAAATCAGGTTGAGCGCTCCTTTTTCTTCCTGGGGGTTGAACCCGTGACCTTTTTGCTGCTGGCCCCGATCCTGTTCTCAGGGTGGTGTGTGAATGCTCACTGTGGCTTTGGTGATCGCTGGCCAGACGCTTCATACTGTACATGGCACTTCGAGGCGCATCACACCCCATTTACACAGACATGGGTCCCTGTTCTAGGCTTACATCAAAAAGCACATTTTATAATGAAGTTATTTATTAAATAAATTAAGTTATTAAGATACGCCATAAATACAAACAAAGCAGAAAATGACTAAAAGTAGAAGTAGTAGGAGGCGAAGAAGAACCTGAGGAGTAATTTCATTTATAATGCAAAAGGTATGTGGTTTATGTCAGTTTATGCAGAGCTGTTCTGGGAAAGGCTTGCTAATGGAGCTGCCAGCCACCTCAGTAATGACCAGAGCTTCAGTGTAGGTGAGTATGTAGTAGACTGTATGCTGTGTGGCAGTACACTCACCAGGACAAAGCCACCTGTCTTTCTAAGTGCTCTAACAGCCTAATTGAAGGCAAAGAGTGTGTGTCTTAAAATGCTGTGGTGCAGAATATGTTTAATTCAGTAGGTGAGTCTAGTGCAGATTAGAGCTGCATTTGCAAATTAATAGTGCTGCTCATTCTCCATGATTTATCCTGGTCCACTGCAGTAGAAACTCAGGAGAGAAGACACAACCACAGATCTCTCCCCCAACATTAAACCCCTCCCCTAACAGCATCTCTCCTGCAAAATTAACCCCCTCCACACACACACACACACACACACACACACACAACATTTACGTTACTGTCATTTAGTAGATGCTCTTATCCAGAGAGACTTACATAGGTTACAATTTTACATGTTATCCATTTGTACAGCTGCATATATACAGAGGCAATTGAGGATTAAGTGAATTGCCCAAGTGTATACCAGCAGTGCCTCAAGGGGGAATTGAACCAGGGGAATTGAACCAGCAACCTTTCGGTTACAGGCACTGTACTGCCCATCGACCCCTTTCCATAGCATCAAATCCTGCCCCAGAGACCAGTTCCCAAACTGAGGTCCATTTCCAAGGGCAAATTTCTCCCCAATCATTCACGATTTTTGCTTTTTATTTCTGCATGGTGCAAGGGTCACTGTTTAATTTTTAAGAGGTGCAGCTGTCTGAATTAGAGATCTGCATCCCTCGGTATTCAGCTCTGTCTGTTGCTATGTCACTTCTAATGGAGCAGCTGGATGACGCAGTTTCATGGGTGATTTCATGTACCACTTCTGCAAAGGTTTTCTGAGGAGAGGTTTGTTGAAGACTGGAATAACAAAGCTCCCTGTTTGTGTTTCCTGTTTAAACTCTGCAGTCTTTGCTTGCCTTGTATGCAGCCCAGCACTCAATGTCAGGAGGATAAATGGTTTAATCATTCGTCCTAGCGGAGACGGCACATCCCCCCACCCCCCACCCCCAAATCTCTGGTCTGGTATCCCTATTACTAATGTCTGTGGCACCTTGAAGGTAATGACAATGACCACTAAAGACACAGGCTTACATATGAAACACTTTGCTGCCTGAAGAGGTCTCGCATAAATCAATAGATATCAGGTTTGGGAAGGGCTGTGTGGCAGGTGTTTATTTAATAAGATGCTGAGCTTTTAAGGCTGGCTGACGTCACAATGTCACCCTCACTTTTCAATGTCACGTTAAACACATGGCCACACGGATTCACTGAATCAATCGCCAGGTCACGCAAACTTACCTGAGACACAGCCTCTCGTGGTTATATAGGAGAAACATCCTCTTGTGGTTATATAGCATCTCCACTATCCATGATGATTGGACGGTGTGCAATAGAAATTCTCCATATAGCTTTTAGAGGTGTCTGCACTCACCACAGAGCAAGGATAATGTTATCAAAGTACATACTACATACTGAGTAACAGTCCCCTGGAGTCAATCAGAACTGCCAGGTTGTCTTAAGAGGAAGAGCCTGTGGAATAGATCAATTCAAGAAGGGTGTCTTTGATTGAATAGCATGTTCCTGTAAGACGACTTGATGGGTTTGATTGAATAGCATGCTCCTGTAACATCACTTGGTGGTTTTGACTGAATGAAGGGCAAAGGATGTATTAACTGCTGTGTAAACACCTGTCATGGCAAATTTTGTTTTTTCTTTTTCCATCAAAAGGTTCCAGCCCGTGGACATTGACTTATTTTATATCAGTAGGCTGTCAGTCACAGATGAGTTTTCTTGGTATTTTTCGTGCTGTTGATCCCCTCAATGCGACAGACTGTTGGAGGCAGAGGCGCTGACAGGCAGCAGAACCTTTCACGCTCTCCTTCACTTTGCAGAATGTCTGTAGCACGCTGTGGTGCACTGTGGGTAACACCTGCCATTCGAAGCTGGACGGAGCGGTGGACGGAACGAAGTGTGGTGAGGACAAGGTGGGTGGAGACGTGACACCCCGCGCTGTCCAGGGGCGCAGAATTTAACTCAGCAATGACTTAAAGCATCTGCTTTTACTTATTTGTTTTTTGACAAGTCCTACTCTGTGGGTGTGGCATTCTGGCAGCTTCCTGTCTGTGTGTAGTGCTCTGACTCCTTCCTGTCTGTGTGTGGCTCAGTGGTGTTACGGCGGGGAGTGTGTGGCAGTGGGCTCTCGGCCGGAGAGCGTGAACGGGGGCTGGGCGGCATGGAGCGTGTGGTCGGCGTGTTCCAGGACCTGCGGAGCCGGAGTGCAGAACGCCCAGAGGGACTGCAGTGACCCCGTGTGAGTCACCTACGCGCATAAACCTGCGCTCGGCTACACACCTATGCTGTGCTACACACACCTGCCCTATTATACACGCCTGTGTTGTGATACACATCAGCAGTCAGCTGTACACACCTGCCCTGTTTTACACATCAGCGCTCTGCAATGTACTCCTACACACTTATGTTCTTACACATATTTGCACTCCTTCATAAGTGACCTTGTTAAAGGACTGGGGTATTTTTTTAATGAATTTCTTTACTTGTGGTTTGCTGATGTTGTTTATCTGACATCAACCATGGCCATAAAGTATTGAGCTAGAGTAATAAATGGTGGAATAGAAAAACAGTTGTGTGATTATATTCATATAAATATATTTTGATATTCTACTCTGCAAGGTCACTGTAATATGTTTTACAGTTACATCATTCTATTATATCTGCCCTGACAGCTGGTTCATCTGTGGAATGGCTCAACTCTGCAGTAAAAATGACCCATTTTAAAACACAGCTTTAGCTACCTATTAGAAGGTAGACACTGACCACTCCAGTAAAACCTTTTGAAACCACATGGTTTATTTACTCATTATTGTAATGAGTAGTGCTCAGTACTCAGTGAATCGATGCTATAAAGAGGAATGGAAATACTGTTTTATAGCAAAGACTGTGTTTTAACAGTGAGGTGCAAAATAACACCACCCCTGTAAAGAGGTATTTGGCTTGGTGGGCGGAGAGCGAGGGTATCTGGGCTGTCCTGGGAGCCTGTGTGTGTGGAGCGTGGTGAAGATTCTGGCAGGGGTAATGAGCAGAGCGGAGCGTGTTGAAGGGCTGTCTCCCCCACACTTCAGAACGACCCCGCCGAGCCGGGTCAAGCTTCACAACAAGCCCTGCTGTATGAATAACCCATGCGCTGCTCATTATTTAGAGGGTCTGTGGGAGGTTTGCTTGAGGTTCGGTCTGTCTTTTGCCTTTACATCCCTGTGGGGCCTAATGGGGTCTTCCTGCATATGTCCTCTCCTCACGGCTGATATAATGGTGCGTCTCTGGGCCAGGGTGCATTCAGTTATGGCCCATAATCCTCATAATCTCCATCATGAAAATTCAGCACAGGAAAATGGATTCGTGCATTAGGCCCGGTTCTAGATTTCCCCAATTGGGGGGGCATTCATAGTTTTGGGGTGGGCAATTTTTATTCACTAATGCATAATTTTCTTTTTACAGCATATCAAAAAGTGCATAGTACAGCCTATAGGCTACCAACAGCCTATAACTTGACAGAAATGTAAGATATAAGGGGTGGCAGTATCTCAGATAGGGAATTGAATGGTTTCTGGTTCAAATCCCGCTTCATGTTGCATCCTACTGGGTGTTTAAACACGGCTTGTCTGCCAATGTTTGTTGATGATAGGTCATCTTTGGCTTAACCTTCAAAAAGTGAGTTTTGCACTTGTTGTTTTGAAAATATTAAATATCATTAGCCAAAGCATTTGAGAAAAACTGTAAATACCAGGCTACCTGAAGTAATTATGAACTAACTATATATACATGAACTATTAACATCATGTGTCAATGCGGAGTGGGCACGGAAAATGCACTACTTGAACTCGGCACTTCATGCGAAGGCACCGGACCCAGTGCCTTTGATTCTGGAGCAGCTGCAGCTGCATTAGCAGAAAGTTGTTTAATAGGAACCAGAATTCGCTGCTTGGCTATTCAACTGTAACTATGCAGGATACAGAAGTCCTCCACGTAATTTAGCCAGGTAAGAAATTATTTAAATCAGATTTATAAAGCTTCTGATTCCTAAAGCCACCACTCTTTCAAGACAGCAGTAGCTAATTAGCTAGGGGAACTGGCTAGCTAGCTAAGTAGCCTATCCTAAATCAGGGGCGATTCTAGGATCAAATCTTTAGGGGGGCTCAGCCCCCTAATGAGAATGTGACATGCATACAGTGCCTTGCAAAAGTGTTCAACCCCCTTGCTAAATCACTCATTTCACTGGATAACAATTAATACATTAATATTTTTCTATACATGATATTTTAATTTACAACAATAATACATTTAATGAATTACTAGTAGCCTAAATAACATGAGTTTTACACCACAAAATATTTTTTTAAGAAAATGAAAAATGGAATATGCTGCTTGCAAAAGTATTCAACCCCTTTCACTTTGACAAACCTCAATTCAATTAGGTACACAATGTTACCTTCAGAAGCAACCTAATTAGTTGGGTGGTCTGTTGTAATGTATAATAATAATGGTTCAAATGTACTGTAAATATACCATAAAGCCCAATTCTATATATAATAGAATAAGAAACATTGTGACTACTTTAACTAAAATAATAAAGTGCATCAGTTAGCTCCTTAGCTGGCAACTGTGAAAGCAGACTAGCTCAGAAAGCAAACATTAGGCAATAATCTCTAGCGAACTACGTCAGCTAATGTTCTTTGACACTATTCACACCTTGGAATTATAACCAGATACTTTCTAAGTAAGGAATAAAGCACGACTGGCGGTGCAGTTCTATGAAAATAAACCACGACAGCCAGATGTGATGCGGCCCCACGGCGAGGGCCAAGGGGCTGATAACCACCCTGAAGTGAAATAATGGGGAAGGGAATAATGTACACCCCTCCAGCCAATCAGCAATAAGTATTTAACCAAGCCGTGGTATAAACCCGTTTAAATAAAGCAATTTGAACCTGCAACTGTGTGTCCCGTCTCTACAGACAAGTTCACAAAATCTAACGTTAGAGGGCAAAAATGATTTCAGAAAATAATAAGTTATTATTATTATTATTATTATTATTATCATTGTTGTTATTTAGGGGTGCTGTGATGAAATTTAGGTGTCCTAAATTAGGTGTCGCCAATGTCCTAAACCCCACCAGAAACGCCCCTTATACTGCACAACACAAAACCAATAATAGTAAAACTATCAAAAAATAAATGTACAATGATTTTTTTAATATGTCAATTTTAAATTACATATGAGAAAAATGTCACTATGATCTAGTCTTCAATCAAGAGCCATGCACTGTAGAACTGTCAGTTAATTTTTCCATCTCCAAGTTTTGTAGTGTCCATCCAACCAATCAGAAATCGGAACAGTATGAAATCACTGAGCTAGCCAATGATATTGACACTGGGGGGGCAGAAAAAAGTGATTCGTCTACAGGATTTCAAATGAGCGTAAAAACTCTGACAGATATAGCCTACACATGCTTCTGGCCAGAACATTTGGGTGGGCAATGCTAAAATTTGGGTGGGCAATGCCCGCCCCTGCCCACCTCTAGATCCGGCCATGTTGTGCATTATGTGTAATTTCCCTGCACTGTGTGCATGTGATCAGGGTGGAAGGTAGGACTGTTAAGGGGTGAAGCGGAGAACAGGTGCGCAGAGACTTACGCAGCTGTTAATCAAGGAGGATGGGGACAACATGTTGTCTGTGTGCAGAATTTACTTATTTGTGTATAGCAGTTCTGCATTATTCATGAGGTACAGCAAGCAGAGGTCCGGCTCGCATCTTAAATTGGATATAAATTTTGTGCAGGGGAAACTTTTGGGAGCCCTGAAGTGATTTGTTTTAGTGGCTGCATTTGAACATAGCATTCTGTAGAGATCACAGCCAAACATGGTGTTTTCAGAAAGGACAATGTCCTGCAGGGCATACTCTGGGGAGGTGCAGCAGGATGTGAAGTCTTTAGACTGCGCGGTGCAGTCAGCTGGTGAGCAGGGAGAGACTGGGATCAGACCTGATCCATATTTCACATGTGTGAATCCCCAACGGGCATGAGAGTGGCGGTTACATTCGATTCAAACTGTGGTTGTTAATTTAGCCTTCCAAATAGAAGAAGACCGAAAAACACATGTGCTCACACCTCAATCACTTTGGCCAGAGATAAATGTTTATTATTTTTGAGTGCAGAGAATATATAAGGTGTGTTACTGCTCTGGTTTAAATACTGACTTTGTTTCAGTAGATTCATACAGCTTTCCCTTACCTATCTGTCTCCAGTTGACAGTCAATTCCATACTCTTGTTTATTGCATAGTATTTAGCCGGGACCACTTTTACTTACCTCTGTTATGTGCATACTCTATTTAGGAGCATGATGTCACAACCTTTGAGCATTTGTGATTATCAGGAGTCAGTATGACGTTTTCTGTCATCCTGTTTTATACTCTGTACCTTTGAGACATTATTGTATATTGTAAGCCACAGTGTGGCTTTGTGGATGGATTTTGTCCTTGAGCCTTGCAGTGGAAGGAGGGACATCCCATTGTAAGACATTGAGACCAACAGAAGCTGGGAGGAGTGGATGCTCTGTGCAGATATTATGTCTAGCACACTCACACTCACTCTGAGTGGTCACTTACTTTAGTCCCTTCGATAGGAAATATGTTGTCTTCCATCATCTCAAAAGGTCTGTATGTTTCCATTGACAGGCATCCTGCTCCTCCTCAGTCTAATGCAACACACTGTATCCTTGGCTTTGAAAAATGAATTCAATTAAGGAGTATATGTCTTTTTAATTTATTAAACATGAATCTTAGTTCTGTTGTTGATTAAATCTCTGGAATGAACAAACTTGTTATAAGAAATGGCAAAACTTAACAGTTGTTGAAATGTGTACTTGAAGGACAAAGCACATAGCAATTGCACTGAAAATAGGCCATGCTGGAAAATTCCCCTGAGAAATGCATTGGCAGAATGTCCCTGGGAAAAGCAGTGTTCTGACTGTAATTCAACCCCTGAATGGGTTAAACTTTCTCCAGCAATTTCAAGACAATTCCAAGCCCATCCCAAAAACCCCGATGAAATTGTTTTTTGCTGCAAGATGTTTCAGGGGACATTGAGTGGAAATTGAGGGTGTGTGTAGTGCGTGTGTGTGACAGGGAGAGAAAGTGTGCAGTGTCTGTGTGTGTGTGTGTGTGTGTGTGTGTGTGTGAGAGAGAGAGAGACAGAGAGTGCAGTGTGTGTGTATGTGTATGTGTTTCTATGTCTGAGTGTGTATTTTTGAGAGAGACTGCAGTGAAGTGTCATTGTGTCTTAAATTCACCACTGCGACCTGTAGACTGATAGCCTCAGAGGGCAGCATTAACTTGAGGTGCAGTTTGCTATAGAAGGTAAGGGGGAATGGGATTCTTAGCATGGCCACACTGAAGCACATCTGGACACGTGTATGGAAGCAAGGCATATGTGTGTGTGTATGTGTGTGTGTGTGGACACTAAGTCTTTCCCTATGGTTAGAGGAGAATAGTTAACAGCTTTATCTTAAGACAGAGTTTTGATTGCTTGTTGCTTAAATATCGGATGTTGAAATGCTGTGAACGTTATCTTATGGCAGAAATGTCAAATATTGACATTTCTGTATTTTCTGAAACCTTTCCACCCACAGGCAAACATCCAAGACAGAATGATCTGCTGTGAAATTGTCCACCACAAGATGATCAGAAAATAAATGTTAAACCACTGAAGTTGCTCAAGAACGTGTACATTTGCATGACTGCTTGTGTGTATGATTGTGCATGCAGTGATTGTTTGAAAGCTTGTGTTTGTGTGCTTTTGTGAACGTGTCTATGTGCATGCTTGTTTGTATGTGTGTGCAGGCTTGTTTATTTATGAGTACATACGTGGGTGAGTGTGTATATGTGTGTTTGTGGTGGTGATTGGGTGACTGTGCTTGTAGCTGAAAGATTGTAGGTTCAAATCTTAGGGTGAAGTTGAGGTTAGGGTTATAGATTAGAGGTGAGGTTTAGGGTTAGGGATTAGAGATTAAGGTTAGGGGTAAGAGTTTGGGTTAGGGTTAGGGATTAGAAGTTAGGTTTAGGATTCTGTATTAGGTTAGGTTAGGGTGAAAAAGCCAGTCCTAATTGCCTTAATTCTCCTCAGATGGTCTGGTAATTCAGGAAAGCAGACAGTGCACTGTCCATCCTGTCATCAGGTCCTCCTAACATTTGCAATCTAAAGGTTTGGGTTAAATGGCTTTTATTAGTGTTGGGGATTACAGATAGGGTTAGTGTTGCAATCTTGGGGTTAGGGTTAGGTTAGAATTAGGATTAGGGTTAGGGTTCAGCTAGGGATAGATTTCTGTGCAGTTTTTTGCACATTAGTGCAGGAGAGCAGGCATAGGGTTGGCACAGTGAGGTCGCTGGGCACACTGTTTCTCCTGCCTGTGCGCTTGCTGGTTTGGTTTTGCTCTGTCCCGTGATGGCTGCGTTGGTTCTGTCCCACAGCCCGGCTCATGGCGGGAGGTACTGCCTGGGGGAGCGGCGCCGGTACCGGATCTGCAACGCCACCCCCTGTCCCCCGAACCAGCCGCCCTTCAGACATGTGCAGTGCAGCCAGTTCAACACCATGCCTTACAAGGGCCAGTTCTACAAGTGGGTGCAGGTCAACAACAGAGGTGAGCACCTACATGAAAGGGGGCACAGTCTGGAAAGGTGCTGGAAGAATCACCTCGACTCTGTTTAGCTTTGCCCTCCACAGTCTCCTCTCACTGAGGAGTCGCTCATGCCCCCCCCCCCCACCCCCCTCCCATCTGGCAGATCACATGATGCCCCCAGAGTGTTTATGTTCAACAGGGTTGTGTGGGAAAGGCAGTTCATACACCAGGGGAGCTAGCGAGATTTAATCATCAGAATGAATAGCAGATAACAGGACCGCCTGCTTTTGTGTTGCTCTGTTCTGGCTACACTTCTGAATCACTGTGTTCGTGGATAAATGGGTTTTTTATTCCAATTAGGATCCTCGGTTTCCACAACATATTTGCCTCCTGTGTCTTCGTCGGTGACTCTGTGTCAATGAGTCAGAGCTGCCTGTCAGTGACTCAGTGATATCTGTGACTCTCAGTGAATCCCTGTGAGCTGCACTGCAGGCCCGTGCATGAGTACTTCTCAGAGAAGCTTCTAGATGCCGTGATCGACGGGACACAGTGCTACGAAGGCACCTCCAGGCGGGATATGTGCATCAACGGCATCTGTAAGGTAACACATCTGTGAGGTAGCACACCTGTACGTTAGCATGCTTGTTAGGTAGTACACCTTTAAAATAACACAACTGTAAGGTAGCACACCTGTGCTTTCCCAAAGCTGTTAGGGTCCTTAATGTTGTCTTATTAGTATCCAAGATCTGGAAAGTGCCTAAGAATTGATAATAATCATGTGTCTCACATTCTGTGGAGAGCATGCCTTATCTGGATAAGGCCATTTTCATTCTAACCTACATAGGGAGTAAATTCTTGTCTCATCAAACCGGTTTCCACAAAGCAGTCAGATATTTAGTCTTTCTCATGACCACTAGATTATTTATGCCGTGGTGTGTGGTGTTCATTTACATTTACACGTCTGCTTTATCCTTGTGTTCTATCATGGTGAAAGGACGTGCCCGTGTTCTTTGATAGGCAGAACTGAAGAGCACGAAAAGGAGCATATTAAAAAACCCCCACAGCTTTGTAGGGTGTTGCTGCAAACCCATTATGAATGATTCAGCCTCTGTGTTCTATCATGAGAATATATATTATGCTGGTCTTTTTCATCTGAGGTTTTGGACAGATGGTGCTGTTAGATGTGTCCATCTGACCAGCCGCGAGTGTTCTCTTCTGAGGCAGTCTACCTGTGTGACAGCCCCACAATCAGTCCTGTTCCTCCAGCTTGTCCTCTAGGGCTCTGTGCTTTCTGTGCATATTGCTGTAGCTTTGACCTGAATTTAAGTTTTGCTAATCGCATGCCCAGTCCTAGTAGTAAGGGGCTGTCCTTAATGCAGCGCAGCTGAAAATCATTCCATCATTGTTTCAGTAGTGTGTCTTTACTTTTCATAGGAGACCACATTATACTGAAGAGGAATTCATTAGAGCTGAAGTAATCCCCCCCATGTGATATTTAAAAAGCACCCAATTTATTTCACACGAAAATGCAAATGAATGGGGAATTGCAGTTTTCAACTGCAGGCACTGTACCCTGGCAGGGGAAATCACAGATGAGCAACTGCAGTGTAATTCTGGAGTGAAAGTTAATGAGAGATAATTGCTTTAAGGTTCATTTAATGTCAAGGAATGTTTGGTAATATCCTTGTGAGGACGGAGTGTCATGAAGCATTTCTGAGATCATCAAATCCTTCCTTTATCAGAGGGGCTCTGCATCACCGGTCCCTACCCGATAAGCACAGGGACTCTGTTCTGTTCAATAGTAAAGCTGCTTTAACTTTTTTCTGATGGCTACATCAAGCCTTTTATTCATAAAGGGTATTCAGATAAACAGGGAGGCAGACACATCTCTGGGTTATTTTCTCTTGCTCTGAGCAGCGGTGTTTTCTGTTCTTAATGGTATATGTTTCTGCCTGATGTTTATTCCTTGTCCTGACACATTAATGTGCCTCATTCTGTTCCATCCATTTAACTGCACCTGCAGGTTTATGCATCACTGAGCTGAACCGAAGGAGTGTGTGTAGGTCCCCGGGTGTGTCCGCTCACGCCGGCTGTGTTCTGGCTGTTTTCTGTGACAGAGCGTGGGCTGTGATTACGAGATTGACTCTAGCGCAGTGGAGGACCGATGCGGGGTGTGTCATGGCAACGGGTCCACCTGTGAGACAGTGAAGAAGACCTTCGAGAAGAGCGAGGGATTGGGTACAAGACTGCTACTACTACAGTACTACAACTACTACTATTAGTACTGCTACTACCACAGTGCTAAAACCTGTACTGCCACTATTACTGCTATTGCTATTACTAATAATAATAATGTCCTTTCCAAACCTGCACAAATGCCTCTCTTTCTCTCTGTCTCCCATTCTCTCTCTTTCACTTCAAGTGAAGTGGCTTTATTGGTACAGCAAAATGACATTAATGTTGCCAAGACAAAATGTTGTGTTTGACAGACAAACAAGTGCTGAATTTGGGCTCCTAAGTACCTCATTGGCCAAGTCATTCCCTTTGAATGCAAGCTGAGCTATATGAGTTGTTTTCAGTCCCAGGCCTGTCATCAGTCTAGGATGACTGGGAGCCCACAACAGCTGAACAAATTTGCTTCCTTCCGCTGGGGAGGGGTTCATAGGGGTAGGGCTGGGTGGGTTGACCAGGATTTTTAAAAATGCTGAAATTAAATAACAGTGAAACTGGAAATTAATTAAGTAAATAATGTTGATGAAGGATGAATGACAGAACTGTGGAAATCGTTCATATCCTAACTGTCAGAATAGAGTGTGTGTTTTATGCAAGTCACCCTCTGTCACTCCAGCAGCGATGGCGAGTCTGGGCTGTGCTTATTTTCATCTGCAGGGATCAGATTATTTGAATCCTGCAGATTTGTGTCTGTGTGACTTTGGATTGAATTTTCTTATTATAAAGTGGTAAATGATGAAAGCGTTTCTCAGAAAGATTGCTGTGTTGAGGCAGTTATTTGTATGGCGGCTGGGGACAGCTTCACCCTAATGTGTGATTGGTGGGAGGCAGAGAAATGAATGTACCATGCTTTTCATCTCCACAGCATGTGTGACTGTATTCACCCATCCTGGTGATAATTTGTCTTTGTTTTCAGAAATAGTACAATTTCAATATGTAAATAACATTTTACTGGCATGTTTGTACATTGGTTTTGATGTTGAAATAAAAGAGAGGCTTTCTCTCTCTTTCTCAGGTTATGTGGATGTTGGGCTCATTCCAGAGGGAGCCTGGGATATCCGTGTTGAGGAGGTGGCCGAGGCTGGAAACTTCCTGGCCCTGCGGAGCAACGATTCAGAGAAGTACTTCCTGAACGGTGGCTGGACCATCCAGTGGAATGGGGAGTACAAGGCCGGGGGTACAGTGTTCACCTACGAGAGGACAGGCCACCTGGAGAATCTAACATCGCCCGGGCCCACCCTGGAGCCTGTGTGGATACAGGTGCGGAGCCCAGCCCAACCCACTATGCCCACAGTGACCCTGCACTCACACTGTCACTCTGCCCACAGTGACCCTGCACTCACACTGTCACTCTGCCCACAGTGACCCTGCACTCACACTGTCACTCTGCCCACAGTGACCCTGCACTCACACTGTCACTCTGCCCACAGTGACCCTGCACTCACACTGTCACTCTGCCCACAGTGACCCTGCACTCACACTGTCACTCTGCCCACAGTGACCCTGCACTCACACTGTCACTCTGACCACAGTGACCCTGCACTCACACTGTCACTCTGCCCACAGTGACCCTGCACTCACACTGTCACTCTGCCCACAGTGACCCTGCACTCACACTGTCACTCTGCCCACAGTGACCCTGCACTCACACTGTCACTCTGCCCACAGTGACCCTGCACTCACACTGTCACTCTGACCACAGTGACCCTGCACTCACACTGTCACTCTGCCCACAGTGACCCTGCACTCACACTGTCACTCTGCCCACAGTGACCCTGCACTCACACTGTCACTCTGACCCAGTGCTATCACACAGACTCTGACCCAGTGCTAACACAGTTTCTCTGATCCAGGGCTAACACAGTCTCTCTCACCTAGCCTTTGCACAGTCACCCTGACCCCGTGCTAACACAGTCACTCTGACCAGATACAATGTGCCTATGACATTCAGCCTGATTCTAGTCCTCATCACTGTCCACCGTTACCTCCTCTTGCACAAGACCCCCCCCCCGCCGAAGCAGTGAGTTTCACCAGGGGCTGTTCTGGCCCTGAGTTACTGAGGCAGTGAGTCTCAATAGCAGTGTCAAGTAAGAAGTAAAAACAACCACCTTAGGTGTGTTTCTGCTGCTGGCACAGGTCATCACTGTTAAGTTGTTCTCACCAGCAGTATTCATTTTAATAAAAAATAAATAACCTAACCTAAGTAGAAATAATAAAGCTGAAACCGAGTAAATAAAACACTCTCTCTGTTTCTCCCTACTCCATTGAAGTACATTTCAAAAATGTTTTTTTACTATTAAAGCTTAAGTGTCCTGTTAGGCCTCCCTGTTAGGAACCATAGATGTTGATGTTAGAAACCTTGGTGAGGTCTCAGATAACCAGCGCAGAGAAGGCTGCCAAATAACACAGGCTGGGGTTGTTGTTTTTTTTTTTTTGTTTACACAAGATATTATACAGGACTTGCCCAGATTAAATGAATAATTATCCTACATCCTCAACTGGTTTCCTTCTCAGGCACTTCATTTATGAGTAATTGCAGCAATTGAGATATATTTATAATCAGTGAGGGGATACCACACCAAGCAAGGAACTGCAACTGCTGCTGGAAATGGCGCTGATGAAGTCACTGAACAACGGCGGGTCACAGTTAGATAAAAAGGCCTGCCTTCAGTCTTGACTAGAGAAAGCATTAGGCTTCCATCTGGTTCAGCTGATTAAGGTGCTTTTTCCAAATGCAAGTCCTACAGCTCAAACCCAGGTTCAAGTCTGAGCTCTGTCATTCACAGACAATAACTGGCAGTCTGAAATGGCTTTACTCTGCTGGGAGGTGGTGGGATTCAATTGCTGTGGTGCACTGTGGGACATTTAGTGTAAAAGATAGCCAATGCCTGTGTGCATGTGGGAGGGTTGCATCTGTGTGAGAATAGAGGGTGTGTAAAGAGATGATCTTAATGTAGTCCAGCTGGTGAAAAGGTGAAAACAAGGGGAAAATCATAAAAAAAAATTGTTAAAAAAAACTTTAAGCAAAAAGTCGAATTCTTCTGCAGGAACCTAACCAAACTCTGAAAAGTATGGGATCATGATAGAGTCAAGGACAAACTTTGCCAAAAATTACGTTTAATGAACACTCCCTTTAATTTTAGGTGAATGCTTAGTGGCCTTATCACGATGAAAGTGTTTTGCTTGCATTAGTCTGAAGAACGGCTGGAAAAAGGAGAAAAAAAAATTTAAAAATTCTGACCTCTGTTTATTAATCACCAAAGATTTTTGTGAGATAAATCACAGCATGCTTGTAATGGAATCTAGTGTTATGCATGCCAAGCAAGCGCATAATGGACACAGAGAGGGTTGTTAACAGTTGAGCCCAGACTGAGGAGATAAAGAACTCTCTCCCCACAGGGACACCAGCAGCCAATGGAGATAAGCACATATAGGAGATACAGAAAGGTGTATGCCCACAGGAGAGAGAGTTGAGCGGTTATGGGAGACAGAGAGATGAGCAGCTGTAGAGGACAGAGAGACGAGCGGTTATAGGAGACAGAGAGACGGGCGGATATAGGAGACAGAGAGATGAGCAGATATAAGAGACAGAGAGATGAGCGGCTGTAGAGGACAGAGAGACGAGCGGTTATAGGAGACAGAGAGACGGGCGGATATAGGAGACAGAGAGATGAGCGGCTGTAGAGGAGACAGAGAGTTAAGTGGGTTGTAGGACACAGAGAGATGAGTTACTATAGGAGACAGAGATGGTTAGCTGTAAGAGACTCTTCTCCCAGGTGACAGAACATCCTAGTGCGTCACACCCTCCCTCTGTTGCTAGGAGTCCTGAGTATCCCTCCCAGCTCAACATGTTCTTCCCAATAACAAAGTAATTTATCAGCAGAAGAGGTGTTTAACTGTGAAAGAATTACTTGTAATGATCTGGAATGACTTTAGCTTATTTTTTCTTACAGTAACTGTAGAAGCCATGAAGAGGAGGCCTGCATTTTCACAGTAACATTTGAAAATAATGAAATCATTTACCCTCATTTAATCCTAAAAGCAGAAAAGTAGAGCAACTACTAGCCAAAGCAGAACAAATACCCTTTTAAGTTTGCCTTCCACAGGTTTATAGATGGATCTGTCGGCAGAGGAACTGGTCCTACACTCTGTGTTTGTCACATGAGTCAGAGACGGGCCATTTTGTACTGGTGTCCCAAATTCAGCCTCATAAATAATAGCTGTGCCTCTAAGAAATGCATTCTTTTGGTTTGGCTGTTTTGAGGTGATTGTGTCTGGCAGAGAAATGTTATTTTCTCTCCTTCATACGGTATCACAGGCTGCCTTAGTTCTTTAATGTTCCTGATTACATAGGCTACAGAGAACATTAAGTGATGACGATATACTCAGAGAGTGTAACTATGAATGTGTATAGTATGCAGAGAGTACGATTGAGTGTGTGTGCAGGGAGAGTATTCTCAAAGTCGCAATTTTTTTTAATCTCATTGACGTCCATGTCAAAAATAGCTGGTGAATGTTAAAAACAACCTCTTCTTTTCTTTCTGATGAACCCATCTCCCCGATGAGCTTTCAGACACGCCATGCTAACACGATGCACCCTTTTAATAAGCTGTCTTTCAAATGGAGTGTAGCTCCGTGCTGTGAATGTTTCTGTAGTAAGGGCTAGAGCCGCGCTCACTTCTGAGGGCGTGTCACCGGCGAGCGCCGTGATTGAGAAAAACAAGGTAATCATCAGAGCTGTTTTCAGAAATATGTTCTAGGCTCTCCAGTCAAACGCAGTACATCCTGTGGAAGAGGAAGACGTTTACCCTCTGAATCAAAGCCGTAATGTTCTTAAATTTGTCAGGAGCGGCTAGTGTCTTTTGCAGGCGATGACTGTGAAAGTTTCTCATAACTGTGATTGTTAAGCCGTTCATACACTGACATCAGAATAAGTGGGTGACATCAGTAGACTAATGCTCTGTATGCCTGGCTCTCCCATCACTGTGTCCTTCATGGTAGGACCTGTCAGACAAAACCCTCTTCTCTGGACAAAAATCTCTTCTGGACTGAATAGGTAATTTTTTATTGTATTTTGCATCTTATTTCAGACAACCCATAATTTCTTAATAAAAATTGAGACATGAGTCATGAACACCCTTTTTTACATCTAAACAGCAGATTATAAAAACAGATTTGTAAACTGCCAGTGCATCAGTTGGTTCCATGGATATGCCTCAGCGTATCTTGATTCCTTTGAGGACTTAAATCACCAGTAATTTACTCTCTGTCCTCACAAATCTCAGTGGAAGCTGCTCAGATAGAAATGTGACCTTAAATGTGTGCATTTCATCTGAATTGTGAAGGCTACCACACAGGAGAAAGGAGTAAGGAGTAAAAAGGAATTGGCTGGTATTGCTTGATCCTTCTTTAATAATCTAAATAATTGAAATTAGGTTTGGGAGAATAATTAAATAAAGGTAAAGTTTGGGAGAACAATTAAATAAAGGTAAAGTTTGGGAGAATAATTAAATAAAGGTAGGGTCTCTGACTCTGCTGTTTTTAGCTCAGGGTGGTAATGAGGACTCTTTGATGCCATCTTGGCCTGTAAGACGCATAGATATTTCAGCTCAGAGAAGAGTGTGTATATGTGTGTGTATGTGTGTGTGTGTTGGGGGGGGGGGGTGTTGGTTTGTCGCAATGCTGTAATCTGTCATAAAATGTGGCAGGAATGATGATGTTGTCTCTGAAGGATCATGGCCTGTGTACCCAACAGAAAGGGGAACATTGGCCTCCCCCCCATTACAACCACTTCTGGCTCCATGAAATGCGATGATCTCTCCAGGAGATTGCACTGTCAATTATGGGTGGACCGAGACAGGCTAGAGATCACCTCCTCACTACAGGCATGCTGTTCTTTCCCCCATGGTTTTTCCTGTTTTTCCACACTGTTTCTTGTTCATTGTTTGATCAGGAGAACACCTGAGCTGCAGGTGATGCTGCTGTTTGAGCAGTTGCTCCGCTTTCATAGCTTCCAAAGCAGAGGCCCTTTTATCACAATCCTGCAGTCTCATAGACTCTGATTAAGGGGACCCATGTGCTCCCCACGGCCCCATGCACTCAGATTAAGGAGGCCCATATTCTCCCTGTGGCCTCATACACTCAGATTAAGGAGGCCCGTATTCTCCCTGTGGCCTCATACATTCGGATTAAGGAGGCTCATATTCTCCCTTTGGTCTCATACACTCAGATTAAGGGGGCCAACGTACTCCTGTGGTCTCATATATTCCAGTTACGGGGGTCGATGTGCTCCCTGCAGTCTCATATACACTGATGTCCTCTTGTCTGCATCAGTGGGGGGGTTGGGGGTTGAGTGGGGGGTCGAGAGGAGCATTGGAGCACCAAATAGCCCTGACGCCATGGCAGATGAGCGTAACCATCGTACCTCAGAAGGTGTAATTCAACGTGAGGAGCTTATACAGACTGCTGTGACTTCTGATCTGCATGTGTCTGTCTCTCCCTCTGTTTTGTGCTCTGCCTCAGTTGTCTCTCTCAGCGTTCCGCTGTTGTGCGTTTCAGCTGCTCTTCCAGGAGACTAATCCAGGAGTTCGGTACGAATACACCATCAGCCGGGAGCCCTCGACAGGCTCCAACAATGACAGCAGCACCCCAGACTTCCTGTGGCAATACAGATCCTGGACAGAGTGCAGCGCCACCTGTGGGACAGGTCTGGTTACTGCAGTTTCCTGCTGTTTCTTGTATAAATGCGGTTTAAATTCTGTTCCTTCCATAGTGTATACCTGCTTACTCCTAAGAGTGTGCTGTAACTGTAAGACGTCAGGACAGAATCTACAGATTCAATTAAAGTTGCCACATGCTGCATACTGACCTGCCACTAGAGCTTTCCTGAAAGCACAAAATGACCCCAGCCAAATCCAAAGCAGCTCCTTTTCATGTCAATTTAACGCAGTCAACTGGTCACCAGCCCCTCCAGTGACTGGAGGGGGGTGATCTCCCCGCACCTCTGCTGCCAGACCTTGCTCAGTCTCACTCTTTTGTTGCTGGTAGTTGCAGTAAAATGTTTCTTAGAATACTGTGAGGTCTGTGAATAGGCTGAGAAAATCATTTCAGAAATGAACCACAGAAATAGAGAGGATAAATTCTGTGTTGAGGCCGCAGCACTAAATGGCAAATGGAAAACCATGATTCTGAATGTTTTTTTTTCTTCTGCCATGTTGAAATCTGTCCTCTGAAACATGAAGGTTAATTGATGTTGTTTCTCTAATTTTAAAGCAATGACAGTTTGCTTAGAAGACAGGATGAGGTGGGCGGTGGGGGGGTTACAGTTTGTTTAGAAGAAGCTGCAGTTTGACAGTTTGCTTAGAAGACATGGCAGTTTCACAGTTTGCTCAAAAGATGGATATCCACTGAAAGTGACATGGTAACTACTTTGTCTCTAATGCCAAACAGAGTCTGGCTGCATATTAACCCTGTAATCCCCTTAGCAGTACTAGGGCTTTACTTTCTCAGGGAAAGGCTTGTGCATTTCCAGGGTGAATACAGAGCTGATATCACCATTTGCTGTCTGTAGGCTCAGCCTTTATTTTAAAATAATTAATGTTTATTTGACAGGGACTATGCACTCTAATCAACATTTCTACAGATGTATCTGTGTAAGAGTGACTTAAGAGCTAAGAGTTAGCTGTAATGGTAATTTTATGCTCTAGTTCCCAAGCCACAACAGACTAATGCACAGCAGATAAAAATACAAAAAGATTACATTGCATTTGACAACAGCAATGTGGTCAGGAATGATAAAGGCAGCAGGAAACATGACAGAACCTCACGTATAACAGCAACGTGTAATAGCAGCAACATAACATAGAAAATCACATATAGGAGCAGCAACATGAAATAGCAGCACAGTGTTAACAGAAGCATTGCAAAGAACATCACATACAATAGCGGCAACATGTACTAGCAACGCAAATAGTAATAGCAGTAACAAAATGACTATATGTATTAGCAGCAGAAGACATAAAAGGTAGACACAAAGTCTTATAGATTGCATGATTGCAGGGCTGATTTGCCTTGAGTCACAATTTAAGTTTTCTTCACCAACTAGTCCTGTTTGTCACCAGCCAAAAAGTAATTTATTGCATATCGAGCGACATTTTTAAAACTGGATCCTGCAAGTCACATACCTACAGTATATGCTAACAATTTTGTATATTATTAACTAAAACCGCTAGCCAGCAAGAAAACATTACAGCTAAAACTGAGGATAGTAATGTTTGTTACTAATACTAGCTAGTTAGTTCGCTAGGCAGACAGACTTTATCTAAGTACATGCAGAATCATTGAAGTTGGGTTACTCAAAATGTGAGAGGGGTCCCCCCTTTTTCCAATGGCTGAACGTGGTCTTTGTTTCTCTGAAGCAGTGGCAGTGAGCCAGACTGAAAGGGTCGTGCATTCGGTCATCCTGTGTTTTACAAGGGTTCTTTGACTAACATACGTTGGACTTGTTGGTGTATGTCTTTTGATTGACAAATTTACTTAGTACGACAGGAGCCAGCTCATTTTAAAGTTTGAAAAGAATGCATAAAAGCTAATGGCTGGAGATACCAGGTGATTTAAAGGGGGACATCGCAGCTGTGGATTTAGTAGAGCAGATGGACACTGATTATTCTCCTCATGTCACTCTCATCATGTGATTGTGTCTTTCCCTGCATGAAACATCTCATTATAAAATTTTATCAATGTTTATGATAATAGTTTTATTATAATTTCTCATAATATAATTTACCCACGGTAAGTTGAATTCTGTATGTTATAGTTTTTATTTGCTGTCTACTGTATTTACACAGTTTGATAGTCTCTGAACAAATTCAGGTTAATTACTTTGCTCAAGTGTTCAACAGCAGTGCCAGAACCCGGGATTTGAACCTTCAAACTTCTGTTTTGCAGCCTACGTCCTAGGGTTCTTAATCTGAATTGCCTCAGGGAAATCAGAATATCTGCTAAACTAAGATACAAGTTCACCACACACAGATTCAGCATACAGGTATATCATGCATATTTTCCTTAGACGTTAAAGTTAGCATACTTTTGGTGACTAAGAACTGAGTGAGAGCGAAGTCAAACAAAGAGAACAAATGACTTCTGAAAGTACTTTAGCCTGGCTCACCACCGGCTTTAATTTGACTGGCGGAGCAGCAAGATGAATAATTTTGCTCTGAGTCCAGTCTTAAAATGACATGCCTTTCAGGGCGCTGTCATTACTTTAGAACACAGAGCAGAGATGATGACTGGGATTTATTAATGCATTTATGTGAGATGAGTTATGCCAATCACTGCATTTGTTTGGGTGTCTTTAAAGAATTATCCAACAGCTGCATTAAAAACAAAAACCCTTAATGAATAATAAAAATGGCTCATTAGAGAATGTAATTAAAACATTTAAAAGCCTTAAGCTGGATACCATTAATATAAAGTAATTATAAATGTATAGAATGTTTTTTTTTAATTACTCGAAACATGGCTGTTCCAGTGTCATTTGCTGCCAGTTACCAGTAAATTGTCTGAAAAGGCTTACAACAACCAATGAAGAAATATCCGTAATGTTTGTTATTGGATGCAGTATCTATTTAAATGTTTTCAGACAGTATGTTATTTTTATTTGCCTTTTTTATTGCACTATGGAGACTGTCCGGTATGGTGGCAGGCCCAAGTAAGGGTCTAGGTGGAATGCATGTTAGTACAGTAGCTTGAACATCATCACATTTAATGTGCTGTCATGGAATGAGGGATATGATCTGCTCAATTGCTGGATGTTAACAAGTAGAGCACTAGTTTTGAATTCCTCAGCATGTTTGTAGGATAGTTTGGGGCCTGCCCCTATCCCAGGTGTGTGAGACTGGAGATCAGTCTTAAGGACACAGTGTCTGCCAGAAAATGGCTGCTTTTGAAGTGAGATGCTAATGTTGCTCTCTGGTACATAGAGGCCAGGCTAACAAAGATCTGAGAATGCAGGGTGGGGTACTCACCGTCGACCCCCCTACTAGCTTCACTCCCTGGCCCCAGGACGGAGATTCTGCCCCATTCTTCTCCATTGTTGTTTCAAGTAAAATATATTAAAAAAACACTGATTGCAGAGCAAACCCTTGAAGCCTTCTGATTGTTTAAAACACAGCTTTGGTTAAATTGTAGAGGGAAAAAAACAGCTACGGAGTTCCCCTGAATCACATAATCATTGAAATCCCTTTCAATCCCCCTGGTCATTCAGACCATAGTTTAGGTGTATCTCAGCATGCCTTTGTACACAACCCAACTGCTAAACCAATTCTGCAGTTATCTCCGTGACACAGGAAAGATTGTTGGGTAGAGGATGCTAAGATGAACACACCTGATAAACAGAACATGGCTGTTCAGATTGAGAGGGGCTAGCCAAGGGAGGCACCCTGTCTGTGTGGGTTTAGGGAGGAAGCTCTTGAGTTGTTTGGTCCTGATTGTCCCCATCAGCAGTCCCTGACTCTGTTTGATGTCTTATCATTGTTTTTAATGCCATGGTTATGTTTGGTTTTCCTGTGGGTTTTTTTTTGCTCTAGTGAGTACTGAAGCCTGTTTTTGTTCTCTGAAGCACAGGTAGCATTATGACATTGTGTCTGACTTGTGTTTATGTTATGTCATTTGTTTCTAAGTGTAACTTTCTATTTCAGTAAGGTAATTCAGTGCAGTATGTATGAGTGTGCAGAAAATCCTACGCTACCTGTCCCAGGTGTTCAACGGCAAGTGGTGCAGTGTGTGGAGAGGACTGCTGGTGTGGTGGAGGACCGTTATTGTGACCTGGGAACCCGTCCTGATGACAAACAAGCTAGCTGTAATGAAGAGCTGTGTCCAGCCATGTGAGTTTACCCACAATGCACCTCACACAGAGGACTGTGAGTTTATGCACAATGCACCACACAGAACAGAACTGGATTTGGTGGTATTTGTTAGACCTATGCTGGCCAGCCAGGAATTTTGCTTTATAGAATTTTACAACGAAAGACAAAGACATGTCTCTTTTACTGCTTTCTCAAAGGGCACCTAGTTCACCTTACTGCTTCTGCTGAAGCTGTTCAGTTTGAAAGTTTGATCAATTTCTCATGTACAACAGCAAGGTTCCAGCTGAGAATAAAATATGTAAGCTTTGGGTTATGAGCTCAAAATCTTAAGTACTGTACTGATGTTCCATATATTTTTGGTGAAGGTAATACATATTTGAAGATAAAGCGCAAAAAAGGTATTTAGCTGAACGCACTGATCATGCAAGACATGAATGGCCTTTTGTCAGGCAGACTTAGAGAAACTTGTCACATCCAACCATGCACTCTCACTGTGATTAATCATTCCACAATACTCTGCTGTGCCTCTAATAAGACAAGGAATATGTGCAGATTCCAAAGCCTCTCCCCCCCTGCAACATTGCTGACATTCCACCTGTACTTACCTGCGTAGGTGGTGGGCGGGAGAATGGCAGGAGTGCTCATCTACCTGTGGGGAGGCAGGGCTCACCAAGCGGACAGTGCTGTGTATTCAGAGTGTAGGTCTGGAGGAGCAGAGAGCCCTACACCCCTCTGAGTGCCAGCACCTGCCCCGCCCTGAGAGCGTGACCCCCTGCAACACACACCTGCCCTGCCCCTCGGAATGGACCACAAGCAACTGGTCCCAGGTAAGGAGCTGTCCCATCCACTCGGAGACACAGAAGGGCTCTGGCAGGTTTCTTAGAGTCTGTCCTCAATTCTGTCCAAGGAGCTATTTTAGAACAGTAGTTCATTTTAGTTATTCATTCAACCTTTATTTTACCTGACAGTCTCAATCGAGAACCAATTCTTTTTAAAACACTAATGGAGAAATATAATTACTTCAAAATGCCATTTTTAATCCCTGCCTTTAGTGGTTATGGATGGCAATTTTATCTTTTATTTAAAGTCCAAATGTTGTTTTCCTTTATGAGAGATTTATAAGAACACTCTGTCATCTGGTTCTTATCTTTAGAATACCAGGAGAGCCATGACATTTGAACGAAATTCTGTGAAATCTGTCTTGAAGGTCTTTATGTGACCTAAAAATAGCAAATGATCACTCAGAATCCCATGGAGAGGGATTTGTGCTTTTTTTTCGGTTGTTCCTTTTGTCTGAGTATTTTCATGACATGAGCATTTGTGATATCAGCTCTTCACAGGTTTGTAGTGATTTTGGCCAGCCTGCTGCTGTCACAGGATGAGAACTAACTGCCCTCTGTAGTTTCAGGAAATCCACTGTGTCGTAAGAGGCATATTAATGACTGGGGGAAAGGTAGAGCTGGTTTCTGAACTGGAGTTCGCATTTTTCAGTCTGCAGTAGATGGAATCGGAATGAGTAATTATTGGATGACACAACGCACACAGCAGCCCTCCAGTCAATAGCCTATCCTCAGCTGAACTCAGAAAAGAAGTTCCTGCAAAGGGATGCTTAACCTGCGAGTGTGGATACTGTGAAGTTTAATTAAAAGTTAATATCTAATGTGTGGCTTTTTGAAAATTCACAAACAAGCGTAAAGGAACTGGATGTAAAATGAGCAGAACTTACTTCAGTTAGGGTTTGTAGTAACTGAAGGATAACAGCCATATTCTCTCTAATATCTTGTGCTATTAAAGATATAGGACACAGTTTCTCTGAAGCTGCAGTTGTCTCATTGGTTTGTAAGTTATTATGTTGCAGATGTGAATGTCCCCCTTTGTCTGCAGTGCTGAGGTGTTTGCAATGTGGTGCAGATGTGGTGTTCGGTGCAGTGATGTGATGCGAACGTCTTAAAAGTGATGTGGCATAGATGTGCTGTAGTGTAGATGTGATGTAGATGTAGTGTAGAATGAATGTGATGTGCTATGGATGTGATGTGGTGTGGGAGTGTTGTGATGTGGGTGTGGTGTGGTGTAGTTTAGACGTGATATAGTATGGATATGATGTGGTGTAATGTGAATGTGCTTTGTGGATGTGGGTGTGGTGCGGTGTAGTTTAGATGTGATATAGTATGGATATGATGTGGTGTAATGTGAATGTGGTTTGTGGATGTGGGAGTGGTGTGGTGTAGTTTAGATGTGATATAGTATGGATATGATGAAGTGTAATGTGAATGTGGTTTAGGTGTGGTTAGGGGTGTGAACGCTCCCCTCTGTATCTGCAGTGCTCAGAGACATGTGGCGGGGGACTGCGGCGGCGGAATGTGACCTGTGCCAGAAATGCGGGGGTTGACTGTGACTCCAGAAGGAAGCCGAGTGCGGTCGCCCCCTGCTATGTCCAAGACTGCCCTGCTGTGGAGGACTGGTCAGGAAGCGGATCATCAAGCCAAGAGAAGTTTGATGAAGTCAACACCATCCCTGACGGGAGCTCCCAGCCCAAACCCGGCACCGTAACACCCATAGCACATCCCAACAGTAACCACAGCAACCTGAATGACATCATGGAGGGAGGCGGGTTCCCTCATAAAAATTCCATAGACACGACTGTGGACAACTCCATCAAAAACAATGTGCTGGTTGATGATTTTTACTACGACTACAACTTCATCAAGTTTCATGAAGACCTGTCGTACGATCCCAGCACAGAAAAGGATGGGGAAAATGAAGGAGGCGATGGAGAGAAAGATGAAGAGATAGAACATGGGGAGGAGCCCAGCCCAACCCCTCTGGGCTCCGTCACCAGCTCACCCACGACTACCTCCCTCAAACCCGTCTCCATGCCAACAGACCTGCCTGTCACAGTGAGTACACCAGGCAGCACTACCAAGGTGAACCATAATGCTGTGGGAGTTCTGGACCTGAACAGTACTGCAGACCAGGAATCCAACACAGACTGGGAGGAGGAGGCCATCTATGCAGAGGACCACTTCTTGCCGGTAATGCCGACTTCTAAGCCACGCCTCTCAAGCAAACAGAAACCCTCAAACAGATATGTGAGCCTGTTAGGTACTGAAGGGACTCCAGAACCCTCATCTGCTGCAGGTGGTACCTCTGAGAGAAGCTTACTGCCCAGCAGCGCCCCCTGGCTGAGCCAGGCTACATCTGAGGTGCCACCGAAAACCACAACACACACAAATGCTTTTCAAGACACAGTCTCTACAGCTGGGGTGCATGTGGACAGATTTTTCACAGGTAAACAAGTTTCAGATGAGTCTGAAACAACAGAGGTCCCTCAGTCAGAGGCAACTGATAATGAGCACACCCTGACCTCAGGTCCCCTCTCTCAGGAACCACCGCATCCTGCTCCAGATCTCCAGAACACCAAACATGGGTTGTCCCCACCTACCTCAGATCAGGAGGAGAGTTACTGGCCCCCACCCCTGATTGCAGCTGAAACAGTAACCCCCTCAATGGACCCCGGGATTACTCCAACAACTTTAATACATGCAGAAGCAACTATAACCACAATGGAAACAACAACAACCACAGTAACAGTAGCAAAAACAGCAACAACTGCAGTAACAACAGAGACAACAGCCTCAACAGTAGCAACAGCAGCAACAACAGCAACACCAACTGCCACAAAAACAGCCACAATCGCAGCAACAACTGCAGAAACAGCAGAGACAACAGCCTCAACAGTAGCAACAGCAGCAACAACAGCAGCACCAACTGCCACAACAACAGCCATAATGGCAGCCACACGAGCAGCAAAAGCCTTAACAGCAATATCAATAACAACAACAACAACAATAACAACAGAAATAACAACAGAAGCAGCAGCAGTAACAACAGGAATAGTGGCAACAGCAACAACAGCAGCGAGGGCAACAGTGTTAGCCACGAGAACAACAGCAAAAGCCACAACAGCAATGGAAATAGCTAATGCACCACCAACCATACCAATAACAGCAGCAACACTGGAAATGGTGACAGCAACAACAACAGCAGCAACAACAATAACTGCTACTCCTGTTCAAGAGAGGGCCAGTCCCTGGCCCTCTTTGCTGTCAAGGTCAGAGACCACTGTCCAAAGTTCAGTTGCTCCCAGGGGCACAGATTCTGCAGTTCCAGTCCGCACCACCCTGCACCCTGACCCCTCCCAGAGACCCGCGGGGCCCACTCAGAGCAAACAGCAGCACACACCCCAGCCCGACGCTGCCCCCTACTGGAGAATGGGAAACTGGAGCACGGTGAGTGACAAGCCAAACTGTGCTACATAACTTCATGATGTTTACACTGTGTTACTATGGCTCTTACAGGTTCAGCTTGTCCAAACGGGCCTAAAAGTATGGTGTTTGTGTGTCTGGAAGTGCACCTGTTGGTTTTAAAACCTGCCATCATTCAGAACACCGCTCAGGCTTCTCTTCTTACAAAGATTGCTTTTGTCTTTTAGAAATGCCCCGATTGCCCAAGTATTAATTTAAGGATATTGTGTTGTTAGAGTTGGGCTACATGCAGAGGATAAAGGCTATTTCTCAGACCATTATAAAGCAGGAAAACATTATCATTGTCAGTAATAAGTGCCATCATCTCTTGGAGTGCCTGTTGAAGATGTATTTTTAACGTCAGCACTGAATACCTAATCACAGAGCACTACATCTTCATCTTTGAAAAGTAATGTCTGTCAAAATTTATACATGCTGATATTGTTCTCATTGTAGTGTGTGAATTACAAACAATGATTCACTGAAATAATTTAAAAAATAATGAAAAGTTTGAATATGCATTTAAGGACTTCAGAAGTTGTTATAGAGTAATCTTTGTACCTAAAGCCACATCAGTAGAGTTGTAGTTGGGGATCTAAAATGCAGCAAACTATAGTCCTATACAACTCTGACCCCTGTGACCTCTGACCCCAGTGACCTCTGCATTTTCCATTACAGTGCTCTACCAGCTGTGGCCTGGGCGCCACCTGGAGGTGGGTACTGTGCAGCACAGGGGAGGACACAGACTGTGAGGCATCTGAGAGGCCGATCCCTGCCCGCCGCTGCTACCTGCGACCCTGCTCCACCTGGAGGGTGGGGGAGTGGGGCCAGGTGAGGCTCAGTGCTCACAGTGTGCTGCTGGCGCATGACATCATCACTCAGACACATTCACACTCTGCCATCAGGGGGCGTCATCCCCACATCCACCCACGCTGCATCACATCCACACCACATCCATGTGTGGATGATAGATGGTGGGAAATTTTGATGGCTGTGTTGTTTGTCTGTGTGTACAGCAGTACAGGAACTGTGGTGTGTGTTGAAAGTACTGAAGCAGTTGTGGTGTGTGTCTCTGTGGGTTGACAGTGCAACAGGAACTGTGGTGGGGGGGTGCGGGTGCGTGAGGTCCTCTGCTCCAACACGCGGGACGAGCGGCCGCTACGCCCCTTCCACTGCCAGGCTGTGGCCCCCCGGCCCTCCACCCGCTTACCCTGCAACCTGCAGCCCTGCCTGGACTGGTACACTTCTTCCTGGGGACAGGTGGGACAGGCCCCCTCCTCTGTCTCTCAATCCCATCTGTTCTTTCTCATTCCATATCACCCTTTATAGTCAGTTTCAGGAACAAGGGTGCCATAAGAGCTGTGGGTCTGTGTGTGTGTGTGTGTGTGCATGTATAATGTCCCAATTGTGTGTAATGTCCCATGTGTCCCTACAGTGCTCTGAGCTCTGTGGGGGAGGGGAGCAGCAGCGTCAGGTCATCTGCCCAGAATCTGACAAATGTGACGAGTCCCTTCAGCCCACTACCGTCCAGACATGCAACAACCACAGCTGTGCGCACTGGGTCACAGGTGCCTGGGGACAGGTGAGGGCCCGTGGTGACACCTCCATGGTTCAGGCCATGTGTTTGTGCAGGCAGGCTCAACACTCGTTCATCTGGCTCTAATCAAGGCTGTTACACCCAAAGCACTGCCAGCATTAATTTCGTCATGTACAGGCCAGACTAAAGAACTATATTAATAGGCTTTGTCAATGAAGACCAGTGTATGTTTTCACCCCATCCTCCATTACTTGACTTCACACCATAAAATAAGTCTACCAGTTTGTTTCTTTTCTGTGTTCATTTGTCTCTCAAGATTGCACCTTTAGGTAGTGTATGTAGACGGTAGGAAAGTAGAGTGTAGGAGAGTGGATTTCATGCATTTGCTATCAGTAAACATACAAAAGTAAAGGAGTGGGAACTGAAGTGGGGACATATTCCAGATCAGTGTGAGAACATCAGGGAATAGGGGACAAACAAGAGAGTCTTTGGGGCTGCAGTGTGTAACCTAAATACACCTTCAAACACAGCTTTAATGCAGCTCCCAGTTTGTGGTCTGGTTAGCCAGCTAGCAAGAGTCATCTGGAGATAAACCATCAGAGAGAGGTGTGGCTCATCTCTCACTGTGTACTGCAGTGTGACTCCTCTGTGCTGTGACTCTACTGTGTGGTGTGACTCCTCTCTCTGCACTGTGCCCTCTGTCTGAGCTGTGACTCTCTATGCCATGAGTTCTCTCTCTCATAGCTGTGACTCCTCTCTGTTTCCATGGCAGTGCTCTGTATCCTGTGGAGGTGGATTACAGCACAGACTGGTCAAATGCGTCATCAGCAAGACTGTAGAGAAAGAGGAGGAAGAGGAAGAGGAGGAGCCACAGCAGTGTGATCATGAGCCCCGGCCAGAGAGTGTGCAGAAGTGCCACCTGCCGGACTGTGAGAGTACTCCACCTGGTGAGTATGGCGCTGGGGATGTTGTGTTTTCAGAGAGTTTCCATTCCCTCATATGTGAAGGTAATGCAGCTGTGTCCTCCCTCCCTCCCTTGCCTTCTCTTCCTCTGGTGCTCTGTGATCCTCCAGGAAATGACCTCTGCTGAAGGTCAAGAAAGACAAAAAGGCCTAGGGCCTCACAGAGGATCACAGGTCACTTTGCAGCAAAGCTATTCTGACCCACTGAGAGTGGTCACACAGATAGACCACAATTCAGGCCCAAGACATACCCATTTTCAGGCTAATCCACAAGATGGAGGAGAATCCTCGCCACTGTCTGTCTGCGTAGGACATTGATTGGCTCTTGAACTGAATCAGTTTAAACAATGGAAAATATGGGAGTCATCTGAAAACTCTGATTAGATACGTTCAGTGAAGAGCACAGGGTTGGATACATATGGATGCACATGTGTATATGTGTATGTGAATGTGTGTGTATGTACATGTGTGTATACTGTGTGTGTGTGTGTGCATGCATGTGTGCCTGTGTGTGTGTGTGTGTGTGCGTGTGTGTGCGTGTGTGTGCGTGTGTGTGCGTGTGTGTGTGTGTGTGCGTGCCTGTGTGTGTGCGTGTGTTTGTGTGTGTGTGCCTGTGTGTGTGTGTGTGTGTGTGTGTGTGTGTGCATGCATGTGTGTGTGTGTGTGTCTAGACACCAGCTCTGCAGCTCCACTTGCATTATTCCTATCACATCCCCTTGCTTCTCAAATCACTCTGGACCTTGTCTCACTTCTCAGCACATAATTACCACCATGATCACTTTGAAATATATGGGCTAGGTCTTGTGATTTGGAAATTCAAAGAAAATGACTTTGCTCTGCTCTGTGAGCTTGTTAAAGTTTCATTCAGGATGATGGATACATCTTTCTGTATGATTTTTGTTCTGTGGTGTTTTGAAAAAAAATGAAGGATTTTTCAAAGATTATATGGATTGGATCTGTATTCAAAGAGCTTTTCAAATCAGTACAAATTTGGGTATGTCCTTTAATGACCTTATGCGGTGGTTTTTATATGCCAGCGTTTACTGAAAACTGCAGAAATATGACCCGTATTTTTTCACCTTCATTGCGAAGAGAAGCAGTAATAATGAGCTTTGAAATATTGCATGCTCTCAGCACTAGGGGAGCATTGATTGACAGCACAGCACACACCTGAGACAGCCCGTAGGTGATTTTCCTGAGCTTCTCTGCATTTGTGGATGCGGTGGCTTTCAAAATTGGGGTCCCCTGTATTTGAAGGATTGACCAGGAGACGGTAAGACCCTCTAGCTGTGGGAGCTGTATCGTTCCTGCAGGTACGTGTTAGAGATGAAGCAGAGGATGACAGTCTGTGAGAAAGTATACCCTCGCTCACCAGGTGTATGCTTGGGGCCCAGCCAAACATGCCGCTGGGGCTCCATTTGCAAATGTTTCTTTATTGTTTTTCAGAAAGCTTTAAATTAACTTCAGACTCCAGAGAGTTAAAAGATATGAGAGAAGCATGGGGTACACCTGGAGGAATACTTTTTTTTTTTTCAGGAAACTGCCGAAGTGGCTCTAAGACTTTCATGAAGTAAGAGGGAAAACAGAAGTATTTAGACAGATGACCATTTGCTTTATTCTTCCAGGGGGTATGTAATTTGTGCTTTATGGCCTGCTCAGATGTTTTACATTTTGGCTGCCAGCGGTTTGCTTATCTAACCCAGTTTGTAACTGACCTACGACCTCCAACCCCTCATGTTGTCCTCATGCTCCTGAGCTGTGTTTAGACTGGCCCCCTTCATTGGCCAGGAAAAGAAGAAAACCTTTGCCAAAGGTCATTCTCAGGTCACGCAGACATGCAGTTGTGTGGTTGGTTGTGTGGTTGTTTATATTGATATAAAAATGAGTGGAAGAAAGAGACTGATTATAGGTTTAGGTGTGGGGGAAGAGTCATGTCATAATGTATGCTCCAACATGTGATATATTTTGTGGTGCACAGTGTGATGTAGAGGACATCACAGGAGACAGGAGGATGCTGGAGAGGGGTGTGTGTGTGTGTGTGTGTGTGTGTGTGGTGCCTCTGAACTCCCCCTCTCTCTGAACTCTCAATAAAAGCAGTGAGGGAAGGGCCTGTTTCCACTGCCCCAGAGCCAAATCTGCTGGAATCTCTCCCCTGGAGGAACTCTGGAAGGGTGGTCATAAATCACATTACATTACTTGCTCAGGAGACGCCCAGGGCCGCTGGCATTGCTTGCATTTTTACACATTATCCATTTATACAGCTGGATATTTACTGGTGCAATTCAGGTTAAGAATCTTGCTAGAGAGCCCATCAGCAGCAGGTTGCCAGGGATTCAGACCTGCAAGCCCTCTGGCTATGAGTGGAATTTCCTGACTGTTGCACTGTAGCGCTGTGATTGAGGAATGTGAGGCTGAGTCATAAGAGCTGAAGCAGGAGTTGTTTAATAGTGAGAGCAGGCCGTTCAGCCCAGCTATGCTCGTCATGCTGTCTGTCGTCTAGCATGTGTCTAGCACTACGTGAGGCCTGGTCATGATAGGGGCTGCTGGACCCCTATAACAAGCCTGGAGATGGTGGCTTCTGTTCATTATAGGATATTTCACTCTGCTTTACTGACTTTTTGTTGAGAGAGAGACAGAAAGAGAAAGAGATCTAAGCAGTGGGGGGATCAAAGGGAACACAGACGAAGAATGAAGTGACCATCTCAGGCTTAATTTGACACACTGGCTGAAGCCCAGCTACTCAAAAGCTTTTGTTTTATCCTGGCTGCCAGCAGAGCGCTAATGTTCTCTTGGAGGAGGTCTTTAATGCAGCTGACCCAGTTTGGAGGCGTGTGGCATGGCTGGCTGTAGAAGGCCTCCTTTTATGACCATGCCTGTATCGTTCTGAGATTTTCTCTAGGGTGGAATGAGCCTTAAGTCCTGGCACCCTGTCCAGCTATTTCTGTCACTCCCGAAAATCAGTTTGGAGGACTTGCAAGTCGTGGACTGCGATTCGGCACGACGGCCGTCTAGCAGGAGCTTACACATTGGTTCAGTTGCTGAAATGTGGCAGAGGTTGATATGTGCAGACAGAATTGTTTTCATTTGTGCTCTTTTTAGTCGTCCACTATTTGCATTTTGCTTATGAAGCGTGTTCTGGTGTGACAGCTGCTGAAGGCACTTGTTAATTTCCAGACATCATTAACATGTTTCTATGTCACTATGCAATCAGGAAAGGCCTGGCCCTTCCCCCTCTGGTCATTTTTAAGGTTTATAAGTGTTGTTCTCTCTGAATGTGTCAATTTTAAATGACTGTTTGTCCCGTATCTCAAACACTCTTGTGCTCAGACCTCATCAGGATCATGTGAGGGGGAAAACAAGTGCATTTAGGGTAACGGGTGAAAAGCTGGAGGCTAGAAATAGAGTTTTGGACTAGGTATTAGGGTTACAGGAGTTAGTTACATTATATGTCATAAAAAACATTGCTATGCTGCTGCATAGTCAACATTAATATATGTTGATAAAGAAGAGAGTTCCACATGTTATTACTGTATATACTGTTATGTTTTATATAATAGTGCACCTCATCTGTGCATATCATATCATCATCAAGTTTTTATGTATTTTTATGAAACTGACCTCGCTGGTCACCTTCTTAATTACACATTTACAGCAACACCAACATACAGTACCAGTCAAAAGTTTGGACACACCTGATTAAGATAATGGGAAACATGCATTCAAAGACATTTTGATCTTATGCTTAAATGTTTGAAATTTGTATCCTAGACAAATATAGATAGTGAAGTATGCATGAATTTCTTTCCAATTTTTTAAAAAAAATTTTGGCTACTTTAAAGAATTTAACATATTAGATTAGATAATGGCACTTTTTTGGTCACAATTCATTTATGTTATTTTATAGTTTTGATGTCTTTACTATTATAAAATGTGGAAAATAGTCATAGTAAAGGCTAAAATTTGTGTCCAAACTTTTGACTGGTACTGGATCTTAATGTTGGAAAACATCAGCAATAGCATCTTTAATGACATATTACCCAGTTGTGGATTATTGGATACATAGAGTATTAAGCATTTAAACAGCACTGTTATAAAGTGTTTTCAGATTTTCAAATTACCAAACTCTGCCTCACCCACAATAAGCTGGAGATAAAACTACAGCTCTGTCTGTGTGAAAAATGACCTACATTTGAGCATTCACTCACACTTTCAGGCAGTGGTTTTTAATCACATTAGTGAGTCTGCTGTTTTACCCAGGGTTCTTAGACTTTCCATAATGAATATAGATAACACTGAATAAAAACTCTACATTTGTCTTCATTTGTGTTAGATTTTCCCAGTCACTTGAAGGCATCACTTTTAAAAAACTGTGTTCTTTAAATGAACAAAATAAAATATATATTGCATTTTTGCATTACTGCAAATACATTTTCAGACAAGTTTCAGACATAATAGAAGGTCATTAAAACTACTGTAAAGTAATCCGCCAGTAAACCAACTCTTGCAACTCTTTGAACAAACAACAGTGTAAAAATTGTAGTTGCATCATTGTGATGTCACAAGCTCTTTGAACAGGGACTTGAACAGTGGCATGATGGCCAATCATGTTTTTCCATGTCTCCCTCTCTTGGGCCCTACATACTTGTTTTGTCCTCACATCATTTTTTCGGAGAACACAGTCAATCAGTATTCTAGAATGCACTGCTATTGTAAATATCCAGTTCTGCTCAATCATTTCCATTCTTTCATGTATTGATCGGTTCATTCACTCATTCATTTGTAAATCATTCATGACTTCAATGTGGGGTTCTGCTTGTGGAGTGCTTTGCAGCTGTGTGAGATGGAGTGGAATGGAATGATCTAGAAAATACTCTGTGTGCTCCCTCCCTCAGATAGAAGAGGCTGGTTTGAGAACGTCAAAGTGCTGTCCAGTTCACCTTCTGACCAGGCATGAGAGGTAGGCCCAGAGGGCTGTCACTCCGTCTGCAGGGCGTAACGGGAGACACCCAGCCTGGCAGCATTGAACTTTCTCCTGGAGAGCTACACGTGAAAATTTTCACATCAGTACCTGAGCTCAGCTTGCCTGCCTGTCAGGATTCTGCACTGCCTTTGTCTTCATACTGAAGAGCCAATGTAACCAACCAAAGGCCTCTTTTAACCTTACAAGTGGACTTTTTGTGGTGGTGTTCACTGCAGGAGTAATGAGGCTGATATTGAAACTACCTGAGCAGCGGAGTAGATTGCTGACAGCATCGCCCTCACCGCTTATATGCGCACTTCACTCACCACTCTTTCTGTGTTCAGATGAATGATGATGGAAATATGAACTGAATACCACTCATGTCTTATTTTCAATACGGTGCCATGTGATTGGCAGGACTGTAACGTGTAGAGTCTGCTGAGCTGCTAAGCTTGGAGCCTCTTAGGCCAGCACAGGAGTGTATTGGACCCGGCACTGTTCCTAGGGAGAACCAGGCAGAGAAGAGTGAGTTATGGAGTATGGAGGGAGAGGAGAGTGTTATGGGGTATGGAGGAAGAGGAGTGTGTTATGGGGTCTGTGGAGATAAGAGTGCATTATGGCGTATAGAGGGAGGGGAGTGTGTTATGGGGTGTGAGGAGAGAGGCTGCATTATGGGGTGTGAGGAGAGAAGAGTGCATTATGGGGTATGGAGGGAGGGAAGTGTGTTATGGGGTGTGAGGGGAGAAGAGTGTGTTATGGGGTCCAGGGAAGAGGAGTGTGTCATGGGGTCAGGGGGTAGAGGAGGGCTTTATGGGGTCCAGGGGAGAAGAGTGTGTTATGGATTGTGAGGGGAGAGGGGTGTGTTATGGGGTCTTGGGGGAGAGGAGGGTGTAGCAACATGTGCATGCGCCAATGTGAGATCGCGCTTTGCACCGCAGCCTTGTTCTCTGGCTGACAAGCCATTAATTCTGCGGTCTGATTTGCAATAGAGGACAGTGAGAATGTACACACAGGGATGGCCCTCTCCACCCTCACTCCTCCCACAGGAAGTAGGGAAATAAAGGAGACAAATGAGCCGTCATCCAGACAGCCTCACAGAAGGTCATGACCTCCCTCTGCGGTGATTCTGGGAATAAATAATGCAAATACAGGAAGTGGAGATCCTGGGAGGAACAGGGCACTGTAAGCATGTTTGTGTGTGTGTGTGTGTGTGGTTGTGCGCCTGCATGTGTGTTTGGTTATGTTTGTACATTTGTATACAGGCATGTATGTTTGTATATGTGCATGTGCCTTAATGTCTCTACTGCAGACTGCCAAGAGCATGTCAGCATGAGTTACATAATATGTATAATGACCCTTTGTCTTAGGTCATTGCAGCTTACTACATTACAACCTTTTTCAGTGGCTTTTTGACCGCTTTTCTAAATATGCGGGGAAAAAAAGAAGATTATTGGTAAATGAAATAACATTGAGCAATCGATACCTCTGCTGCATCTCTCCAGTATTTTGCAGTTTTGATGTGCTAGCCTTGTCTTATGTTTTTTTTTTTCCAGCAGATAGATGTCTAACCTCTCTATCTTGAATCTGAGCTGGTTGTTGATTGTTCAGGCGGACCGCCATGCTTGGATGGACAGGGCTGTGAGGAAGGAGTAAAACTATGTCTGCGCAAACAGGAAGTGACAGGGGCAGAGTGGTGTGACCAAGGGGTAACAGGGCTATGCAGGGTCTGCAGGTAGACGTGGATCCAGGCAGACACATGTATTTCAGCCAGTTATGTGTGGACGTGTGTGACTGTTGTGTGTGCCTGTGTATTTGTGTGTGCTTGTGTGTGTGTGTGTGTGTGTCTGTGTCTGTGTGTATGGGTGGGTGTGTGCTTTCTAGTGCCACTCTAGTGCCTGGTCTAGAACCTCATTTTCTGGAGCTGTGCCCATGTATACCTGTGCTGCACCTGTGTGTATGCGCACCAGATCCATGCATACCTGCAGCACACCTGGCTGAACCTGTACCATGTCCGTATGTACTTGAGCCACACCATTTCCATCTCCAGTCACCTCAGTAAAGCATCCAGGTGTTCAAACAGATAATCCATATGAAAATGTAAGATGTGTCAGTTGACTGAAGTGCATGCTGTTTGACAGTCTGAGAATCGACTCCCTGTCACTCATTTACTGGAAGACACAGTGTAGTCCAATGGGACAAGATGGGATGAGGTCTCCAAGGCCTGATCTCCATTCTGTAGTGCTGAGATTGGTGGGATCAGACTGCAGTGCTGACTTCTGACCTCTGACCCCTGTTCTGGTGTTGTGGGAAATCTGGGTCGGGGGGGGGCTCATCAGAAATAACACAATGGAAAATGTGTTCAGAGCAATCAGATTCTACCAAATGTGTTTCTGTTCAGCCCCTCGGCAGCTCTGTACAGCAATCCATTTTTAATATCAACCTTCAGTTCAGATTGGCTGCTGTTCTGTGCTGTTGATGGGACATGAGCATTGGATTGTGACATTCACATGTATTTCTCACAGTGTAAAACAGTGTTTAAGTTCATTTATTCAAACTGGGACTTCCCAGTTTATCATTTAATGAATTATAATTACATTTCTGGCCTACTGAAAAATAAGGACATTTTCAATAGTAAATGATTTAATCAGAACAACTTGTGTTCAGTGTCTTTGAACTAAACTTGCTCTTTACCAGGCATTGTTGAATACAGAAAAACAAGCAAGTAAATACAGTCTAGTGAAAAACATCTTTTCTGATTTTTATAATGACATGTTATATTTATATGCGCAATAAATATTGCATTTTTACATGCTAGGTAATGCTAATTTGTGATTTTATAATCAGTTTTATCACACTGATACGAATTTATGCCCAGGGCTGATAACTGAAAACAAATTTGCACAATAATATTGCTGCCTCCAGTCTGACTTATCTTTGACAATCTCTCTTTCCCTAGTTTCCTTTGTCTCTTTGTCATGTTAATTCATCTGTGATCAGAATGACATACCTTTGTATATCACGCCTGTGATAGATTAGCTTCCACATGAGCTAAATGCCCACAGTAACCTGTCAGAGTTTAAGGTGCAGTCTGAGGCAGAAGATAAATTATGTTTTAAGGCCCTGAATGGAGTAGGACTTGGTACAAGCCAGAAATGACCCCCTTTAAAACAAATGTACACCTATGTGTCTTTCCCCAGGTCATACGTCATTTCCTGGTTTGTTTCAGAGCTAAAGTAAATATGGCTGTATTTTATAGTTAGCTCACCACAGTGCTGGTATTCCCAGCAGCATGGTCCCTTGCTTTTCTGTGTCCATTTTCATGTTTCCCATGAAACCCTTTAATTTTTCTACTCAGTGAATAAAATACCAGTGTGGTAACAATCTCTGCCTCAAAGCAGTCAAGACCACAGTTACACACCTGCACACTCTGCATGTGGTGCTTAGTATTGTCCTGGCCTGGGAGAGGTGGACAGGTCAATAATCTGTGCCTATTAGGCTGGCTGTGGAAAGGCTGGTGATTCTGCTGATGGAGAACATAAGGGGGCTTGTGAGTTAGTGGTTTGTTTTCTAGTGGTGGGACATCAGCCGCAAAATGGGTGAAGCTATCATGCGCTGACAATGACACGCTGCTTTGAACCAGTAATGGCATATTTCATTGTAGGGTAGTTTTCTGATTGATTTGTGATTGAATGCCCACCCATTAGCTTTACCCATTTTGGGGTTCGTGAATCCTCTGGAGTTCTGCCTTAATGACTTGGTCCTGCTGTCTGATAAAGCCACCCAGTAAAGCTGTCAGTTTGGCTCTTTCTGAGCATCCCCCATTTACCCAGAATCCCCCCCTGCCCTCTGCCCTCATGTCTCCAGCAGTACACATATACTCCAGAGCAGCTTTAATATTAGTGGAGGTACATGAACCACAACTTATTCAAGTACTCTCCTGCACTCAAAAATAAAAAATCAATGTATTTTGCTGCAAGACACTGATATAATGGGATGTCCAGGTGTCCATGAGTTTATGAAGAGGTGATTTTTAAGAGTCTAAAGAGTGAGCTTGCTCTTGCTGAGATCTCACCAGATATTTTTGCATTTATCTGTCATCCACATATTTTTTTTTCATACAACAAACAAGTACATGGGAGATCAAGACATGCATGATCTCGTTTAACATTGTGGCAACAGAAAGAGGTTCCTGTTGGCTTAATCTTGAGAAGGCAACATCATAAAGGTCTGAAGAGGAGAGAAGGGCATTTGAGGGAAACATAAAAGTCACTTTCATATGCGGAGCAAAACCTGACATAATTACTGTGTCTCTTTACATCAGATATAGTTTTCCATTTACCTTAGGCAAGTAGTACTTCATTGGAAATCGAATTAGTTTTTCTATTCACAGTCTCTTATACTTTATTCTGTGCTGCAAACATAGAATATATAAAACAAAAATTGGCAGATATGCCCTGTGGGGCCTCCTGCCCTGATCTAAATTATGCAGATTCTCCCAAAGCACACCTTGCCTCTATTTCTCTGTATGCGCTGGAATATTCTTATTTCACCGAAGAAGAAAGAGGGTGTTCATTGTCAGTAACTCCCTTCAAAAATTTTATGAAGGGAGGTGTGTCTCTGTGGCTGCATTACAGCCAGCTGAATTCATTTCTTGTATTGTGAAGTTATTGAAGACATTTTTCCTCCATTCTGTGGGCACAAACAAGGAAACGGCCCACATCCATCCCTGATGGTGGCACTAGCCGTTTTGCAAAGAGATGTCAGGGCCTGTACTCGAACCTGTGAGGAAGTTGTGTTGGCTATCTCTGCTATCAGCAATCTAGCCTGTAGAGCAGAGCCATTCCCTCTCAAAGCATCTGCTGTCCTGTGGGATACTGCCTAGCTGCATCTCACATCCCCACGCATCCAATTTGCTCTTCGTTGACTGAACACATTTTGAATACTGGTTGCTGCCTAAACACGTACAAACTAGGAGTACAGGTCACCGCTGTCTAAATATGTGGGATTTTGTTGCTGCAGTCCTTGTATGTTCACTCAGCCCGATGGCAAAGGTTCAGATCGCAGCTACTTCTTCTTGAAGTACAGATGGGAATGTCTTCAGTTGTTTGTGTAGTTGTGGTTTCTAAGGTGGGAACATGAGGCTCTCACCTTGATTGGGCCGTAAACTCTTTTCATTGACGTGCCTGATATGTTTACCTCTGATTGTCCCCTCCCCCTGGAAGAAGTGACACAAGTGGGGTGCTAATGTGTGATTGGCTGTGCTGGCATTGGTGATAAACACTGAAGAGGCAGAGCTGTGAAACCTTAGAGAGCAGGTGCTGCTTTAGCGCTGCCCACGTAAGCAGCCATTTTTGAGCACCATGTGGAAATCCAGCATATCAGTATTCCCAGACAGCGTTATCACTCTGCAGGAAGGACGGCCAGCATGCCCAGCTGCCCCGGTGCTCTCCGTCAGGGATTGGATTGTGTTCATCGCTTCATTCACCTGTCCATCTGTGAAATTAGACATGGCTAACAAGAAAGAGGTATGTGCAGTTGGAACAGTCTTTGATGAAACTCTCCCTCTCTCTCTGTCTCCTCCAGGCCAGGTGTGTCAGCGTGATCGCCTGACGTTCCGTTTCTGCCAGACGCTGAAGTGGCTGGGTCGCTGCCACCTGCCCGCCGTCCGCACACAGTGCTGCAAGACCTGTGCCCAGCGTTCCCGCGGCAACGAGCGCACCTCCCAGCGCTAAGATTCAGGGAGCCACAGCACACACATAATCACACACATGTACAAACATGTAAACACACATACATACAAAACACAAATACACCTGTCTCCTAACACACATACCACATACATACCTATCCACCCACCCACACACACACACACACACACACACACACACACACACACAGGGAGCAGCTTGAGAGCAGCTGTGCTCCACGTTAAGGGTGAAGTGATCTGCAGGCAGGTGTGTTCTCCTGCTACCTCCACCCAGCTGGCCAGGTAGGCTGCAGAGTGCTACAGACTAGATGGAAGACTGTTCTGCTGTTTCACTAGGCAGGTGGATCTCTTGTCTTGGACAGGAGCCATGTACTGTAGCACACCATTAGAAGCTGATTGCTACAGAGCTGTGCACTGTGTGATGTAGCAGCTGGTGCGCTACTGTTAACAATCAGCCACGTGGCTGCATGCTAAATTAATCCCAACTGCAATGTTTTCTTTTTTTTGTTTTTGGAGACAGATATTAGTATGCAGCTGGAAGATTTGGTTGGCTGTTAGCTTTGTGCTGATTGGACACAGGACACAGCTGCTCACAAAACAAAAAAAAACAGCATGACGTGCAGAGTGCGCCCCCCTTTGCAGTGACCCGTAAATCCCCAGGTACAGAACAGTAGGAGACCAATAAAAAACCACAATGGGAAAATGGTGCTGAAAACAGGGCCTGGTGCTGAGGGCAGCCCAGATGCCTGGCCCGTGTAGGGCCTGGTACTGTGTTGCCCATGCAGGTATTGGCTGGCCAGTGCCGTCTTCTACTTGAACTATTGTTTTCCTGAATACTTTTAGTTATTTGTAAAAGTCAGATATCTGGATATCTCCTTGCTTTGTAGAGGCTTTACACAGGCATTCAGTAACAAAGTGACAAAGTGTGTCATTGTTAATCTTTCATTTAAAAAAATTATAGGCTGACCGTTTGTGCATTAAGACAGGTGAGTCTAATGCAAGTTACATTTACAATGTAATGATCGAATGTAAGAATATGTTTTGCAAATTCTTCCTTGTTTTAGTTAACAACCTAAGGTTTGTCACAGCAGTCAGCTCCCTGTGATTTAAAGGTTTACAGATAGAAGTGTTATTCAGAGGTGATGCAGGTAATTTCAAAGGGTGATTGTCTATTTTTACATTTCAAACTCATTTAAAACCACTACACTGACAGTCCCTTTATTATGATCCCAGCAACAAGTTCATATTTTTAATAAATATGCGATATCATCCTACACGTCAGTGTGAAACCATTGCACTCCTTTATGGGTATTCATTACCTATCACACCTAACTGCAGAAACTCACTTTCAAACATCAGACAAACTGAACTCAATGACATTAATCTGCTACCCAGTGACAGGTCTGCAATCTGAACACCCACAGAATGTTAAAAGAGCTCAAGGAAAAGATCACAGCAGCCACAGTTCAGGGACCAAAAGTGTTAAAATGTTGGTCAAAGAGGATTACCTGTAATTCAATTCAAACTTGTGCTGTGGTTATTAGTGCATGTTTCCTTGCATTTCCCTGTCTGAATCTCACCTGCCCTGTTCCGCGTTTTTAGTCCTATCAGCTAAAAACACGGAACAGAGCAGGTGAGATTCAGGCAGGGAAACGTGCACTAATAATGACAGTACACCTTAGAATTGAATTACAGTCATTACAGTGGCAGTGATGAACCAAACCATCAGTGCCCTGTGCTGACTGGATTCTTCTGAGTGGTGCTCTGTACTGATTGGCTCCTACTGAACAATGCTCTGTGCTGATCCACTCTGATTGAGCTCTGTGGGGGTTGCGTATCATCTGGGGTTGCCCGTAGAGCTGTATTCTGAGGTAAAGAAGTCTTCAGAACAAACCTGCATCTGTTGACATGACAGAATCCACCCAAGAGTCTTTTCCATGGTATGTGTATGTATGTCTGCTGCTGATCCCTATATCCAGGTATCCTTTATGAGCTCATTTTTAATATCCAGACTGCAGAGGATGCAGGAGATATACAAATCACATGTAAGCTCCCTGCTAATGCCAGACATTAGTAATGCTATTTTGTGGAGAATTTTGTCAATGAGGTTTTTTTAGTAGTTCAATTTATTTTATAACTTAAATGTTTTGACTTGATTTTATGTATTTATACCACTGCAAGTAAAATAAAATTCAGTAAACTTGAGAATTGTGAATTATTTCAGTGGTTCTTGTCTTCTTTTATTTAAAAAGTAATGTCTTGTAGCATAAATTGAAGACTCTTTTTTTTTTTTAGGTCTTAAGTCTTTTTGAAGTCCGTCATTGAAGTCACTGTTGTCAAGCTTTGTCTGTATTACTCTTCTGGAATTCAACTGTCCTCTGCCTTACAGAAACACCGCAAGTCACAATTCTGTCCTTCAGTACGCCCTAAGAGATTTTTATGTGAATCATTGCTGTTGTTGAATGTGGGCAGGCGTGGGCCATTGGCAGCGAATGCACTTTTCATGCAGGTGCCAGTGTGAAGTGGATGTCTTTAGCTGCGTTTGATTCTCAGTGAAGGCTAAGCACCACTAACAGCGGGTGCGAGGAGGGTGGACTGAAGTGCAATTTCCCTCTGAGGGGCTTGTCCTTCAGCTGCTAATTGGGCAGACAAACAGTGGGTGAAAAACACATTTCTCTCAGTTTGTTTCTAAATAAAAGAGACATTCCTCCGCCACCATGAAAAAACCTTCAGGGTTTGTTAGATAATAGAGGGCACAGCCCACAGGCCCAGGGACACAGCATAGCCCTGTATCCTCCAGGCTGTCTGCTTGTAGATTTCTATGCTGTGGAGAAGGGACACCATAGACTCAGATTGCTACAAAGTAGTGCCTTTCTCTCCACAAGCAGTTTGTCTTGGTTTGATTCAAATGGAAAAGTGCACTGCTCCAAGTATTGAACTGCACTGATCTTGTCGAGCATAAGGACACCTTTAGGTGGTCTGGGCCTAATTAAACCCCATTGGATCAAACACTCACTGAGAGTGAATTCATCAAATACGAACATGATATATCTGTGTCTTTATTCATCATTTCTACATTTTATCAAAAGTTCAATGGTTTATTATCAAGAAAATCAAACAGAAAGATAATGAAGTTTATGCTGCAGATAAACGTGAACAGCTGGCGTGTAGAAATATCGTAAACTGTGTTAGGTTTTGAATGTTGTTACTTTGCACATTATCCTGCACAGTAATAGGGTACGCTATTGGCAGACATCACTGTAGAGTGCGCTGTAGAGTTTAGATGCAGTGCTTTGCTTGAGAGAGTTTAGGCATGGCGATTGCCCATAGAGTGTTCAGCTGTAGTAGTAGTGCTCAGTGTCTGCTGTTTGCTGTAGATTTGTAGTTGTGGTACTTTGCTCTATGCTCATTGTATAGTTTGCTGTAGTTTAGGTGTGGTGTTTTGAGTAGACTTTACCATACAGTTTGCTGTAGAGTGTTTCACTGTAGGCGCCAGTTGTAAAGAGTTCAAGTGCAGAGTTTACTGTGCAGTTTGGTTTGTGTTCAGCACAAGACTGCAGCGTGAGAGCTCCTGTTTGGTGGCCGATTTCAGTTTTCTTGATTTCTTCGAGAAATAATGAGGGACATGTGGCCTTCAGCACACCACAGTGGTCAGGTCACTGAGTTTGTAACCACAAGGTTGCGGGTTCAGATCCCGGGTGAGGTGGGGTGTTGGAACCTTGAGCATGGTAAATCTGCAATGCCTCACTGTGTTCAGGATTATAAATGATAGAATGCGCTGCACTGCTCACTCTGGGTGGGAGGGCATCTGCAGACCACAGAAATAAATTAAAAAAAGAGAAAATGTGAAAAGACCTGAGAGAAAAAGTGATCAAAAGAAACAGAGACAGAAAGCACAGGTGAAGACTCTCTAAAATGCAAGAGGATATTGTCATGAGGACCAAGGATGCCTCTCTGTTTAAAGACAATGAACGCTGTGAAGCTGTGAAGGATGGAGAAGAGAGGCATGTACGATAATTCTGCAGGGAATACAGGCAATGAAGCAGAAATGGCTGATGAATTTTTCATGAACTGCCATTACCATGGAAGAGGCGATATATCTGGTCCAAGGTTACTGCTGAGCCTTGCCTTTGCAGGTTGAATAATTCTGAACAGAAGTGCTTCAGTGAAGTTCCTCTCTTCTTTGGGTCCGCGTTACCCACAGGCCCTGGAACATGCTGTTTGAGTGACAGGAGTTTGAGGCTGTTAGAACAAGGCCTTCCTCATCTCACCGGCCCTTCAGCTCCATCTCCTCAGTGATGCCTTTTTGTTGGCTGTTGGTTTTCATTTACTCAGCAGACATCCTATTCCAAAGCAATTTAATATTTTTATATATTATCCATTTATACAGTTTGTTACTTTACTGATGCAACTCGGGTTAGGCCTCATACTCAAGGGCACCACAGCAGAGCCCCTCTGCTGAAAGAGAGACTTTCTTTCCTCAGGCATTTCCCTCCAATTACACACCTGCACTGATCCATTTCATTCATTTGCTCCGCAATGTGGATTCCCAGACCGACCACCTTCGGCGATTCACCAATCAGATCTGAATTCCAAGCCAGTTCCGAACTCACCTGGAGACAGCTCCTTTAGCTCCTGCAGATTTTTTAAAGAAATCATTCATGTGCTACTTTGTGGAAGGGTTTTGAAAGTCCAAATGTACAATATCGTAATCCTCTTTACTGTCAAAAACTTTCTGCAACTTCCTCAAAAACAATATCCTGGAGATTTGTGGAACGTGCGTCCCCCCTCGTGGTGCCAGTTTTATGCACCAATAGCCAGCTTATCCTTAATGATGATTCCACTATTTTGCATGGAATCCATCCACGTTGGACTCATCGCTCATCCCACACAGCCAATGAATGCACAGGAGATTATAGGCAAGCCAGTTTAAATCTGACAGTTGGCCAAAGCTGTTATTATGTTCCAAAATACAGCTGTCTGCTTCAGTGCATAATTACCAGTGACCAGAGGGTGATAAGCTTGAAATGGGCGGGGGGGCAAAAACAAACCTTCAAACTCCTTATTATCTGTAACGTGCCTTTGATGTGATTCTGTGTGATTAACAAGAGTATCTGTTGAAATAAGGATCACCCATTGGCGGGTCTAACGTGTTACCAATTAAACTAAACAATCAAAGACAAGCAGGTTGGGGGAAATAAGCAGTTTAAAGGTTAGTTCATAGCTTCCTCTGTTTCAGATATCCTGTCTCAGTACTAAATAGAGAATAAAGCATAAGTTAAAACTCATATAAAGTCAAGGAGTTTGTACTGACAGCCAATCATATTCCTAATGAGAAAGTGCGGGTTTCTTCTGCTGAATTTATGCAAACAGCTACCAGCTATCATTTTATGTACAGTGTACATTTCCATATATCCATAAACTCCATCGGGCATAAATATGAAAATCAATTACCCACTGTGTGACTCTGCACCACACTGGTTTTCTCGGAGTCCTTTGACGCAGCTGCTTAGCTCATGTCGTTATCCTGCTCATAGCAGCTGATCTGCTGAGAGGAGACAGGTCATGCACAAGCCCACCCCAAAAGAAGCAATGCACTCAATCCAATCCCTGCCGTTTTGTCCTTAATTTACAGTAAATAACTTATATTTAAACTTTCTTACGCACCCACTGACGTTCAGTAGTCCCTGACTGTTAATAAAAAATGTAGTTTAAGAATGAAAAAACTTCATGCTTAATTTCAGCAGAGTTAAGGAAAGAATGTCATCATGGTGATACTGTTGTGTCCTTATGCCCCATGTTGAATGAAGAGGACTGGGTAACTGAGTAATCCACAGCAGTGCTGTCCCACAGCAGAGTGTCACTGAAAGCATCAATACTGCCGAATGAGCAGAGGTACAGTATGTAGCAGTTCTATGAGGTCACACCCTCAGCAGTTACATGACTGTAAATTAGAGTGTACAAAGAGCATAACGTCTTATTTCCCATTACACCTCTATGCCATCCCTGAGGTCCTCAGTATGTCTCTTACTGTGTTTGCTGCAGCTATAACCGTAACACAAATAAGTGAGGAAGAGACTGGTTGGAATTAAGTGAGATCATCTAGTGAATGCTTATTATATTTCAGCTTGCTCTCACTGCTCATGCTGGGCAAGGCTGTCGCCCTGCCTGCAGCGCCATCTCCATTTCGTGACCGAAGCATGGTAGAGAGAGTCTCTGCAACCTGTGACATCACTATGATGTCATTCATAAATGAGTCGTCCTGAAGACACCCTCTCCACCTGTCTCAGTGTAATTCCACACCCTCTTCATGCTGCCAGCTGCTTTGGATTTCCAGTTGGATCAGGTGGCAGGTAATCTTTTTCAGGTTCCGGATATGAGTGTGTCTGTGGATGTAAACATGGCCTGGGTATGTCTCCTGGGCCTGGAGGTCAGCCTTTTTCATTTTAAGGCACTTATTTCCCCACATTGGTCAGCTGCATGACCCCTGTGTACTCCCAGTGGAATGTATGGCATAAGAAATGAGCAGACGCTCCACATTTACATTCCATGTGATTTGAAAAGGCAGCAGATACCACTGTCTGAACAAAGTGTATTGTTCCATTTTTACTGTGACTGTTTTCTTTCTTCACGTCTGCAGTAGAATTAATATCTGTGATCAAAGATCATTAGATCTATGACAAGCACAGCTCATGATTACAGGTAGAGGCTACAGATTAGTGCCCTGGATGTCCACACAGTAATCTGAAGTAGGAATATGTGTGTGTTCTCTCATATTATCACCTTTTGTCTTCATGAATCTGCCACATTCACCTAACAAATTGTTTATGCTTTTATTGCAGTTTTGAGTCTTTGATCCCTGAGATTTTACTCCTGTTATTTCACCACCTTCATTCTTTTACAGATTTTATTTTAGCATCATACAAAATGCCTGTGTGTTCAACTTCATTTAAATAGGCAGACTCATGCCCTAAAGTAAAGCCCCTTGAAGAAAGCACAAGGGCTGAGGTTATGTGGCTGACTTTTAGAAAATTGTAATTTAATACTTTTTTAACTGGTTGGAGGGGATACAGAGAAGAAACTGAGCTATCAAACAGTATGACATAACAGTAATCCAGCCTAGAGGAAACAAAGTCATTGATTGCTGATGGAAGCAGCTAATTTAAAAACTTGGTAGGCACAGGACCCTGTGCAGGTTGAGGATTCTAATGATATTGGTAAATAGAAAGTTTGTTAACTCAATGTGTATCAATGAATCCAAGAAATGCTCTGACAGGGATGTTGTTCTAATGGTATTGACTAAGGATGAGGAGATCATTATTTCACCGTGATGTAATATCTTGTATTTTATGTCATTGATAGTAACAGTGAGTGGTAGTGACATAAAAAGATAAGACTGCCTGAGCCAGTCAAGCAGTATGGTGGTCCTGTATTAGTCTTCATGTCTGCAGTGGGTCCTCTTGAGTTTAGGGGTATCTCCAATGGATAATCTCTCTGAATCTGACACAGGGCTCAATCAGAGAATAAGGATGTTATTTATGTTATTCACTACAGAGTTGCTGATCTACTTACTGTTGTGTTTAAGTTTGTTCTTGGACATTACAATTTTAAGCATGTTGAATTGAGCCAAGATACACATCATTCACAGATCAATCTCCTACTCCACATGAAGGAATGGCACAATTGACATACTGAAAATTAAGAGAAAATAAGCAGGAAACCCAAGTACTGTACCACTAAATGCCACATGCCTCAGAGACCTCAAAAGAGAGTCTGTGCCACCTATTGGCAAAATATATGTATTACACTGGATATACACTACCAAGTAGAAAGAGGTTTTTTTTTTGTTGTTGTTTTTCTTCTACATTTTCTTCGCTTATTTTTGTCCAGTTATAACACTTCAATTACAATGACTCCTGTTTTCCTCTCTTTTCTCTGGAGGGCAGGGGTTTGAGGAATATTTCATATTTAAAATGGGATTTATGAACATGACCACATCAGAAATAAATATTCGTTCATGACCGATCTTTTTTTCCAAAATTAGGTTTAAGATATTTTTGTTGTCTGGAATTGCCATGTCTATCTAAATATAACTGCTGTACTCATTCAGATTTCATTCAGCCAACAGAGATTCCTTTTAACTCTTTACTACTGTTTAGCTCTATGTTACTGTATGTTTATTCTCACACTGAAAGTATAGTATCATAAAATCAGACCTGTTTTGAGGTATATGTTTTGAGCTGCATCTGACAAGCCTGTGAAGACCTCTTGAGCAGATACAGCCAGCGAGGCATCAGTGGGAAGTTACCAAAGGAAATGGAAACAAACACATTATTGGCGACATGTTAGTCAAATATTTGAACTTACATCAGGCATTTTTATTTGCTGTCATGATTATCCAGTGTAGTTATTACAAACATGCTGACAACGAATGTGTCAGATCAAATTTGGGAATGCAATGACTTAAAACATGCTGATCCAACTAGAAGCTTTCCAGATTGCCAACATCCACTTACTTTCAGTTAGGATGCAGTCTAGCATGGGTGTTACAGAGCTAGCCAATTATTCTGGCAAGTGTAGGCCGCTGTACTACGTGTACTACACGGTCTTGCTCTGAAGAGGTCACATTCATGACGCTTAAAAAGAACAGTGACAGGCAAAAGAAAGGGACCAAATTAAGGCCATAAATGATCTCGATTAAAGTCAAGTCGTATTGACACGATCCCACGTGGTATACATGCTTCACAAAAACCTTTTCTTTAAAATATAATGGATCACGTTGTATGTCTTTGGAATGTCTTTTGGATGATTGTGAAACAGTACCCACCAGACAAGAATCCTGAAAACCAATACATTTTTGAGTTGTACCTGTTAACAGAGAAATACAGAGAAAAGTGCTATTGAAACACACACCTGTCAGGCATCTCCAAAATGTGTTAACTTTTGTTGTTATTGAATCATTACAACCTTCATTTTCAATGGTAAAACGTGCAAGATCATTGATAAAACGTAATCAGAATGTACAAGTATAAACATCTAGCTAATATTTGAGCATGAAAATGTTTGGAAAATTAAAATATTACTTTGGGGGGTTTGGGGTGATTTTATCATGAAATTTCCTAGTTATCCTTTCTCATCCAAACATGCTGTTCATTTATAATATTATATTATTATTAATATATTGGTATTATTCATTTTATCTAACTTTATATTTGTTTTTATGAAAACTCCATGCAAAGAACATACAAAGTCTTAAAGGACCTAAAAGGCAGATTTATGAACTCCTTCAATGATCTTCATTTTTAAGTCTAGATTCTTCTGAGGTTCTTACTGGGGGCCAGAGATGAGCCTTCCTGTTGTTATGATAAACACACCTGCTTTTTGACTCTGAGCTAATTTCTCTCTGTCTCTAACCCAGTTGGTGAAGCACGCCAGCTCCTTCATGTTCAAAGCCAAGCCCCTCTGCTCTCCTGCTGTCTTCTTGACCTCTGGCTTTGAACACTGAAACCAGGGAAGATGCTTAAAACATGCTGAAAATTAAAGCAGGGTGTTCTTCTAAAACCTGTTTACTCTGGTTCGCCCTGTTATTCAGTAGTGTCCTTTAACAACACTGGTGCAGTGATTATAATCAGTGGTTCAGCATTCATGGGATCACCTCTGCCAGCACAGGACAATGTGTCCCTGCTTCATTCTTCTAAGTGGCGGTTTGCATTCAGAGCTTGTGCGCTGTGGTGCTTTGATGATTGGATTGAGGATGCGATTTCCGCAGGTATTAAGGCGCATCCAAACAGACAGGCTTAGGCCTGACTGATAGGATCACAGTGCAAAGTACCTCCTATTGTCTCTGCATCATTAGTGTCATCTCCCTATTCTCCTCCAGGAAGACTCAGACTCCCTCCTTGTCAGGGCATTCACCTCCTCCACACTCAGCTCCTCCACACTGTTATCCAGGTGCACAGTCTGGACATCCCGGAGCAGTCAGCAGCATTTGAGCATTATATTACAAATAATATTACATATTTACATATCCTGGCTTAAAAATCAGATGACTCACAGAGAATCATATTACATGTCCTGCCATAAGGAAGCTGGCAAAGCATAGAAGATCATATTACAAGAAACATGGTTATAAATGACCTCCGCCTTTCAGAGGTAGCTCCTCCACCTGCGAGTCTGCTTGGGGAGGACACTTATCTTAATCTCTGATAAAAGAGTTAATTACTCAGTTGTATTGAGGGAAGCAAATACGAGTTCTGTTCCTCAGACAGCAATCAGTGACAAGTGATGTGAGACAGATGTGGAACCCTTTTTGGAATTGAGAATTGCACATTAGGGTCGTCTCAACATGGCAACCGCTGCACTCACACAGAGTGCTGAGGAAAGGTGAATGCAACCCTCTGATACACTAATGCAAAGCCATTAGCTAAGTTATGTTTCAAACTACAATAGTAAAGTAATCACCAACTGGACAACAAGCACAGCTAGCTTTCAGTTTTGCGAGTTATCTTGTTATTGTTACAGTTAGATCTGTGGTTGGAGATTCTAGTTCTTGGTCCAAATTTACATGCAACATCTGCTTCAAACATCAAACCCACCCCTACCGTGGTGGAACAAACCACATGTTTTTCAGCTGCTGTGGACTCCTGGTTGTCGTTGGCTGAAGAAAGCCTGGGATCAAGCTCAAGCTGTGCTCAAGACAGACACCTCTGACTCCACCATTCAGGGGCTGCCTTTCCTCTTTTCTGAGAAAGGTGAGAACTTTCATTTGGCTTACCTGAAGCTGAACAGCTCCATCGATTTGCTTAATGGAACTGCAAAATGCACTAAAATCTGTCTCTTCTGAATGTAATGTTTCAGGTTCACATCCATGACGGGACACTGTTGGAGTGTACTTGGGCAAGGGACTTTTGGATTGTATCAATCACACTGGATACATGCATCCGCTACACAAAGGAACATCATGTCATGTAACCCAGGGACCTGTTTCACCCCCACCCAGAGGCCCAGGCACCCACTATGGAAGGTACTCTGAATTCACAAACAAAATATTTCTCAGTTTGTTTGTTTCTTACATCTTTGTGAGTCATTATGGTCCTTGTGGTTGATTTTCGCTGGATTGCCAGATGTCCTAATGAGGTCTCTAATGCAGTGTATATAATTACAGCATTAACAATGATCCATCTGCTCCCTTGGGCTTCTGTGTGAGAGACTGAGGCACATCTCTGAATAAACCTGTGAAAGCACGATGGGCTAATGAATCTGTTTATAAGGCCTTAATAGCCCTCATTACGGGTCCTGCACAATGGATGTCACACCTGGCCAATAGGCTGGCACTTATTGTTCTGCTGCATTCACAAGGTGTCATTATAGAAGCCATTTAAGTTTTGGGCTTGAGTCACTCCTGAGGCAGGTATCAAAACAGAGCTGCTCATGAGATGAAGGAGCGACAGGAATGAATGAAATGGCTTCCGAGGCTTAGAGCTTGAATTGCAGTCAGGCATAAAGCGCTAAAGCCGCTGTGAACAGACCGACGTCACACTCTCTATGGCTACTGATGACTTTGCTTTTCACTTAGCATGTAGGGCAATTATGTACTTACCTGGTGCAGTTCAGTGTGAATCAGAAACATCCTGCCACTGTTATTAGATTAATTATCACCAGGTGTTTCAAATCCAGAAGATGCATGTACCACAGTGCAGGTCAACTCTGTTTACCACAGCCTTGTTATTGTAGTTATTGTAAATGCCGTAATGTATGTGTGCGTTTCTCTCAGTGTGCTTAGGAGATCAGAACCTGTCCCTGTCCATATCTTCATATAGTATACATAGATATTATAATAGACTAGTCATATTGAACACAGGCTACTCTCCTCTACTCTCCCTCTCGTCTAGTCAATCCTCTATCCCTCTATGTTCCTCTCAATAATTATGGCTTCTCTCCCTTTCCCCTCCAGAGCACCTGCTGGAGCTTCAGATAAAAGGAATGATCGAGCAGCCTACCCAGGTTCCCCTGGTCCCACTCCAGATGCCCCACCTGTTCTCCTGCCTGACTGCACCTAGCCACCTGGTCCAGTTGGCCAGCCAGTCCCACCGACCGAACCGTCCCTTCCACTCCAGACTGTTTGCTTCCTACCATTCCTCTAATTCAGCTGCCTGGTGCTGACCAGAGGCAGATGGGCCCCCCCTTTGAATCAGGTTCTACTCAAATTGTCTTGCTTTATTAAGGCAGTTTTTCCATGGCACTGTGACCATAGGCTTGCTTTTAGGGGTTCAGGTGTAGGATGTCTATAAAGCTGCTTTGCAACAAATTGTTTTTTAAAAAGCAAAATACAAATAAAAGGTTATTGAACTGAAAAAACTGAATCTGCTTACCAGACTACATTGTCAAGGCATGCATACATTGTTTAAAAAAGGAACAAAGTAAAAAAAAAAAACCACAAGGAACTCTTCTCCTTGTCTACCTTGTCTGGCCCAATAGCAGCCAGTTATGCCTTTATTTCACAGTCTCTTGTGCCCTCTGGTGTTCAAGGTATAAAAGTGCATGTACTGTGATCAATTAAAAAAGAGAACCTTCTAGTGGGTGTGATCCCTGCATTTAGCTTCAGCAGAGTGGTGAACTGATAAACACGGTGTGCACTTTTCCTATAATGCAGCAGTATCAGGTTCCTTTATGCATGGAAGCGGCAAGCGGCATTTAGCTTTCATACAGCATGCCAGGTGTGGTGTTTTCTCAATGGGGAGTGAAAGTTGTAAATATCTGTGCCACTGTCTGAAGCAGCATGGCATCTCTGCTGGTGTGTGAATGTACTTTTCTTTGTGAATGGGAGGTCCCTCCACCCACCCAACCCCAGCGGAATGGAGCCCCAGGGTTATATCATTTAAGCTTTTCCTTTTTACATATTGTTTGTTTCTATGGGTGTATGTTTGCTGAAGCAGTTCAGGTCATTTTCAGAGCTAAGGTGCACCACAGCAGTAACCCTCCCTCTTGAACCTGAAAGCTACTTGTGTATGAGTCAGAATTCCCAGAATTCTGATCTGTAGTACTCCTTCTCCTAAATACATTATGCTCAGTGCTTCATCCTGTATATTTATGCCAACATGTAAGATATCAACAAGGGCACTCTACCTGGCCCTTTCTCTATCTGGCCCTCTCTCTATCTGGTCTTCTATCTGGCCCTCTCTCTTTCTTGCCCTCTGTCTATGCAGTCCTCTGTCTGACCCTCTCTTGTCCTCTTTGTGATTGGTCCTCTCTCTGTCTGGTCCTTTCTCTACCTGACCCTCTGTTTATCTGGTTGTTTATACACCTTACTCTTCCCCTCTGCTCCTGCCGTTCTTCTGAAGTTTTTGTCCTCCTGCCTGGGTCCATGTGAGAGAGCTGTCAGCTGTGTCCCATTCTTTCTCCCCGATTCCTTGTTTCCTCCTGTAGTATATTTGACTCTTCCTGCCTGTTTGTATGTGTGTTAGAGCAAACTGACCTGGCATGTAAAGCCATCATCTTGGAATGCTTCTCTTCTCTCTTCTCTAGCCTAGCAAGCACAGAAACATGAAAGGCAATAACATACATCCATGTGGGGCCCTGGCTGTTGTGATGAAGCACAGTTTCCTTCCTATCTCACAGCAGCTTTGAATCTGTTATATGATTGATGTTTTGATGACCTCATTTATCTTTCTTGGGATGCTGCGTGTTGTCATGATGTTCGGTGCGGTGGGTGCGGTTGAAGACGCTCTCCGAGTCTATCAGCGCAAGCCATAAACTCCAAATGAAAGCCAGGTGTGTTTGCTGAGTGCTGCACTTTCCCCGCATTCGTGTTCTGCTAGGGAAATAAGGTGACATCAGTTATTTACTGTCTATTGCAGAGGGAGAGATCAATATCACGGTGGGGAGCACAGATGGAGCCTCCAAGCTCTTGCCTGCATCTCTCTCCAGCCCTGGTCGCTTTCACAACCGGATCCATTCGTGGGTGCTGCATAAGAGAGCTACCACTTGTAGATTTCCCGTTTTGGTCTGTGTGAAGTTTATTTACTTTAAGGAGAAGATTATCCATACTATGTTTAATTTTTAGCCATTGTAGCATTATTGTGACGGAAATAGATATACAAGATAGAGGGAAACAATGGGAAATTACCCCAGATGAGGCGCTACTGTTGTACCCTTGAGCAAAGTAATTAACGTGAATCTCTTCAGTCCAGCTGTATGAATGGATAATATGTAACAATGTAAGCTGTGGAAGTCACCTGAGGGAACAGCATCTGCTGAGAAAATCAGTTGGGTTATATTATGAATTCACAGTACAGCATACGCAATTTGAAAGCTGAACTAAAACCACACACATTTTCAGTGTAAAGTGGTGCAAAAGAGCACAGCAGCACAAGAGCTTACCATCGTTCTCTCAGAGGGTGTGCATGTCACCTCTAACTGGAGTAGAAATGATTATAGGACAAGGCAAAGCAGAATAAACTGTCACTGTTTGATGGAGTGTGTTTAAAAGTGACCTTGGCTTCATAGGAGCAGCAGCAGAGAATATTGCTGCGGTCCTACATGTGGGTTTCTGAGGTGGAGTGACATAGCTTCCTTTGTGTTTAACAAAGCAGTTTAATGAAGAACAAGATGATACACTTGTCTGAGTGCATAAGCACTCAGTTAAAAATGGCCCCAACAAGCTGGCAACACGGCAAATTCTAAGACGTTTAAGAGAATATCTCTCATAGACCTTGTCACTTAGACAAAGTAATGGCCTCTGAAAATGGCTTTGCTGCTGTAGGATGACATGTCATCAGGATGAATTTGGGCTCCTCACAGAAGGCCGACTGGATTTAGTAGCGCTGTCACTGTGTGGAACCCAGGGCACTAGGCCAAGAGAGGTGACATCAGCAGAGTGACTGTCTCCTGCTGATAGCCTCTCTCTCAGGAACACCAGGGAAAGTGTGATTGACATATAGTGTTTCATATGATTTTCGACAGCCTTTTCTACCATATTTACTCTGGCAGTTTAATACGCCTGACTGCTCAGGATGAGGTGGTCATTTTTCTTGCCTGTGAGGGCTTTTTCCATTATCATGTATTTGACATAGGAAATGGCCACTACAGGAGTGTGTGTGTGTGTGTGCGCGTGTGTGTGCGCGCGTGTGTGTGTGTGCGCGTGTGTGTGTGTGCGCGTGTGCGCGCGTGTGTGTGTGTGCGCGTGTGTGTGTGTGCGCGTGTGTGTGTGTGTGTGTGTGCGTGCGTGCGTGTGTGTGTGTGTGTGTGTGTGTGTATGCATGTACGTGTGTGTGCATGTTTATGCCTGTGTGTGCCGGGGGATGCAGGTTCTGCCTCCACTGTTCCATGCATTATGCACTGCAGCTGCTGTTGTGCACTCAGGCCTGCAATGGAGGATGCTGACAGGCAGGGGGCGTCACCATGGGCAGAATTTCACTGCACACATTCCCAAAGCGACAGGCACATTGGCCTCAGTTCAGTTTAACTGTTCATCTGTATAATCCCATCGTGACACTTCCACTTCAACGGCAAAACACAAAACAGAAGATTACCTCCCAGCTGAAAAATATTGTGTCCTTAGAATGAACCCTGAAGAAAATGCCCATATCTTAACTCCAATCCTCTTTAATTGAACATTTTTTAAAGTGTGCATCATTAGGTTTAACATTTGAGGGATTAAGAAGCAATATCTATTTATAATGAAACTGCGGAAGATTACATGGGACGGATGCTATGAAAGAGGGTGTGGACCTAATTTCACAGTTTGATGACCATTGTCTCACCCAGGCACATTAGTTTGCGGCAAATAACTGTACTTTATCAGTATATATCTGACTGCCTGTTTTTACAGTATAGCTCTTGGAGTGATGCTTGTTTTCATACTGTCTGTGTGCATAGCTAAATACAAGTAGAGCAGGATGCTCCTGTGTCTCCCAGTCAATGTGCCATGGCTGACTGTTAAAGGAGACTCTGCAGACACTGATGCCCCCTGTCTGTCAGGAGCACCTACTGCAGGCTTGAGCAGCCACTGAGCGCCTGACTGAGGTGGCAGTTCATGACAGCATGGCAATGTTTAGGCAGAATCTTCAACTCTTTCACTGATCCTGGAACAGTTTCATCTTATTTCACATAACACTTGCAGGGGGAATGTGTGTAAATTTTGGTGTCTCCTGACTTGTCCATTGGAGCGTGCTCGTTAGCAAGCTGAGCTCATACTTAAAGACACCATCAGGCTAGGAGTACCAAACCAGCCACAAGCACCAGCCACAAGCGCCTCTCCTCTGATCTGAAAATACTCAGTGTGCAGTACATTTTCAGAAAAATAATCCTGCATCTGACATTCATGCCTCCCTGTGGAAGGATTTGGTTTGACTCCTGGGGGGGTCTAGCTGTATGAATCGCTTACGTGTGAAAATGAAAGATGGATAAGGTTATTTGCTATGGCGATAACAACAATCACAATTATCATAATTATCATTATTATTACATTTTGTTTGTTGTTGGTTTTTTATCTGTAAGATTTGAAAGGAGGGCTCAGTAGCGGGGTGTAAATGCTGTTCCTGAGAGAAATTAACCAAGAGCATGTTGTGCTCCATAGATGACTGCACATCCATCTGTTTCACAAAAAAAAAAAAAACCCATAAAGTGTGTGAATACTTGAACACTTTTTCACATTGTTACAGCTGCGTGCATTTCTCGGTGAAAGAATGAAGACTGCTAGGTCTTTTGCAGAGCGGTATCTCTGCTGTAAATTTCGAGTATATTCCAGCCAGCATTGCACTGCAGCCGTAACAGAATGAATCTAATCCTGAATGTGCATTTATTTCTTATGCTTTGTATCACTGGCATAATATCGACGGTGCAACCAGTGCAGCGCACCGGGGCCCAGAAGCTGTCAGGGGCCCATGTAGGAAGGCGATTTTTTGCTGCTTTACTATTTGTAGGTGGGCCCTCTCACGCATTGACCGTTTCACACAGTCTTCAAAGTAACCATTCAACTTTTTATCACTAAAATTACATAATTGTGATAGCTACATATACCACCTTCCCACCTTGTGTATAACACTTACGGTTTTGAGTCATAGCCTATTTTTATGTATTTTTATTTGTCCTTATTGAAATGTTCCAAAACTGCATGTTGAAATCAAGGTCTTGTTTGATTTTTATCCAATAACATTCTTACCTGTTGGAATAACATGTGAATCAACTGCCGTCTTCTCATGAGCGCAGCGGCATGTGTATTCCAGTCAGCGGGTAGTGGAGGGGGATCTTCTAAATCCATGCGCATTTCATGCGCATCCCAAGCCCATGGCTCACAGAGATATTGTGACGCACACAACAGGCCAAGATAATTTGGCACACCTTGTTGGGCTCATACAGCAGTTTCCCTCCTGATGCATCCAGACATCGCCACCTTCCCTTTAACATCCCAATAGGGCATGAGACGTGTTAAAGTGGGCTTCTTCGGCTGTCTGTGGGTGCACTATGGGAGTGAGAAGCCATGGTTTCAGAGGATAACCTCTGTCACCTGGTTGTGTAGAGATAATTATTTTATGCACATTAAAAAAGCAAAAAGCAGCAATGTACAAAGAAAAGGTGATTTACCCAGAAGCCAACCATCTCCGCCTGCTCCAGCCTCTATTCCCCACACTGCAATTACGCACAATAAAGGAGTCGTGCGTCGACCCTGGCCATCTTACAACGGCATTTAGAATCGCCATACAGGCATTGCAAATGAGTTGCACCGCGGACAGTGACGAACTCTATATATACTAAGTTTTTTTCCTATACATAAGTGACTAACGGGCGGGTAGCGTATACAGCGTGGATACGCTGGACAAAGGGATGATTCACGTCCCGAGCTGGACGGCGCAAGATTTCATCACGCTACTCAGAACGGCGCGCAATTTAAAACTTATGAATTGTTTATTTCTGCAATTTTCCATTTAATATTTTCGGACCGCAGTTGACCGCGGGACACCACGGAAAGTGGACGACATGTTGGCGCTCTTAGATTTCCAAATACCCGCGGTACTCCAACATTGCCACAAGGACACGTACGTACGCCAAGTTGGAACCTGACGTGGAGCTAAGTACTCTTCTATGTCAAAGACCGTTTTTGTAAATCTGAACTTTGGCGTGGATTTGAGCGTACGCACATTCTAAGATCAAATTTGTCCATAAGAATATTTTATAAATAGATGAGGCCCCTTGGGTTCAAAGTGGTTTTATTAGAATCGTAGGGCAAGTTCGTGGTGGCAGATCAGGCAGGGTCAAATGCCAGGAACCAAGATGGGATGCAGGTGGGCAGGCAGGTAAGTGGAGGCGATCAGGAAAACAGGTGGGCGGGGACAGGACGGAGTGCGGGACAGGGCCTGAATACATGGGAACTGTAAAAAAAAAAAAAAAAAAAAAGCACTGACGACACTGACAGACAGCGAGAAACACAAAACAACAGCTGGGGGGCCGAAGTACTGACACATGATATGAAAATAGAATAAATGCCAGGATCTGTTTTTCATTCAATATCTGCTAATCCAATGAAAAGGATCCAAGAGTTTTTTTCGTTCTACATCAGTTTTTATTGGTGTAAATATTAGGCCTATACAATATACAATATACAATAACCATGTCAGGGTCTAATTTTATAACGTACATATAAACGGGACTGAATTATGGAAATGCAATGTAACAAATCGGACAAAACAGTCCAATTAAGGGTAACAGCAACGAATATGGATCCGAAGAATTATTTTTGTAACTATTGATGAAATTGTAAGAGTGCATGTCCACAACGTTATTTTGAAGTTACTGCACTATCTAACTCTCATCCTGTGTGACTTTCATCTTTTAATGAATTGCCAATAAAAATTAACAACGTAGAACTATTTGGGCAATGCAGCCGAGTCGTTAAAATTGATCTGCTCCTTACCGATTTTACAATTTGTCATTATTGACTTGGCTTGGCTATATTCTGATATTTTTGCCATCAGTTGAACGTTTATTACCAAATTAATCATTTAAGATCATTTTTATTCGCCGTTTATATAGAATTTAGAACGGTCCTTATACAAAACCAAGCTAGAACACTTCACAGAGAGGTCCATTAGCGTGAAACCCATGAGGTCCAAGTTTAGGATTGATGGAGAATGTCAGACTTCCTACAGCAGCTGTCAAGACCATGCGAGCGCGTTACTACAAATGCTTTATGTGTAGGTTTTCAAAGGGGACTGCCCCCCCTCAAACAAAAACACAAACTCGCATCTCTTGCTGTTGGTTCCCTCGGGTTTTACAGTTCAGAGCTGTGTGTGGAAATCTAAGTCGAGCGCGGCAGAGAGTCTGGGATAGCACATCATTTCTTAAACTGAGTTCTTAAATTCGGCGTTTTCAGATAGCAATAGACTAGTTTGTTTCACTGTTACATGCGATGGGGACTCGCAATTTTATCCTCTTCTTCATGGGCACTGCCTGCTTGCTGAAAGGTATGTGCTGCATGTCTTTTATTATACTCAGTTAATTTGTACAGTTTAGTCTATATTTAATAATTTGCCGGTTGTGGAATTGTGTCATTATCTAGTTATTAATCACTGAACGATTAAATCGTCTTAACTGTTATCATTGCGTACATACATTTTTAAAATCATTTACCTAGTTCGTGTTTTCTTATATTCCGCAAGCCTTTTTAACTCCTGCCAATAGCGTTTCTTTTGGTCAGATTAGCATTTGTTTTGTTCTAAACGGGTTGTCTTGTGTCGGTCGTTAAACTGGGGGTTCCTTGGTTACACCAGTATCAAGCCTTTGTTCTCTCGAGGACTGTCAATTGCTGATTCTTAAAACCGGGCGCAATATCACTCGAGTTGGAGCTGCAACTCAAAAAGCGAGCGTGTTATGTTTCAAACAATCGACAGCCATTCAGGTTTTTCTTGATCCAAACCTCTCAACAAAATAACAGATGAGCATTTTGAATTATGTCAGTATTGATATTTAACAGCTGGTCGGTTGGCTGGCATAACCGAACATACTTTAAACCGCCTAAAGAGAAAGTGTTCATGGGGCTCATGAAACGGCTAAGCATTTTCGATTTGTCCGATTTCATTTCACGCATGCAATCAAAGTAAAATCACTATACACATTTTTATCCGTGTGTCATGAAAAATGAATTCAGTCAGAAATACTAAGAATTGTGTTCATCTATATTTTATTTGGAGAAGAATGCACCCTTCAGGCAATGGTTTGAAATGTGGACCACATTCTGCAATTTCGTTGTATTTTTAATACAATGACAATAAAGGCATTCTGTATTCTGGAAACGAGCTTTTGTTGCTCACAATGCATGCCTCAGAGAACATCTTGATAGTTTAAAGGTTAATATGTGAAACAAGACATAAGCTACTTAGCAAATTTCATCCGGTAAATTTGACAAGAATTTCAGGTTTAAAGGCAAAATAGGAACATTTCTGTGAAGCTCAAGTAATCATGATTCGTGAGCGATATTCCACGTTGTCAAATAGCCTACTGGTTGGAGAGTATCAGTAATTATTGATTAAAGATGGAGCACCACAGCTGTTTGCCTGTTACAGTCAGGTAGTGCCAGTGTCTGTGGAACTTTGATCAGGAAAAAAAGCCTTTGTATTGTGAGATCTGGCATCTCTGTGCAAACAGACTCAGTCAGCCTCTGCCTGCTGCAGCCTGTGATATTGCGTTGGTCCGGAGCTCTGACATGAAGTCTGCTGGTAGTGTCTTAAAGGTGACTCTGAGAGCACCTGAGGTATAGTAGTGTTGAATAAGTGACTCAGTGAGAGCACCTGTTATGGTTGTGTTGTCTCTCAGTCAGTGCCAGCACCTGGAACTGGCCTGCCTCTTGCCCACACTATACTTGCCCATCTATACTCTGTATCACAGAAGTGTCACAGAGCTAGATGCTGTGCTATGTCTCCCTCCAGTCTCCCTCTGGTGTTGTCTCAACTTTAAAAGCTATGTTTGTGTTATTCTCTGCTCCGTGCTGATTGAATGCAGAATGCTTCTCCATTTCATGCGACAATAGCAGTAAGTGATCCTGCATATGGTCTCACTGAAACTCAGTTGTGAATGATAATGACCTAAAGTAAATGGAACACAGAACAAAGGGAATTTATTCTGCATTTGGCTCTGTAGCCTCAGTATGAATCAGCCTCACTGATGACAGGTTTTTGAAAAGACAGGAGAGAGGACAGGGCATCTTCAGGTCAGTTCTTGGCAGTGAAGCTTCCCTGTTAAACCTGTCGGAGCTGTTGTGCTGATTTAATTGTTTCCTGCAATGAGCCAAATTACAGTCACCCAAACCAGAGGAAGTGTGGTCTTCAGATCAATGTGTAAACCCACCGAAACGACCTGGACCAGAAGTCCTCACCCTTGCCTCTTCAAAAAACACATGCAGCCTGATTGTTCATCAGTGAGGCTGATTCATACGGTTCCTGAATCAGAGCCAAGTGTGGAACAGATGTCCCTCTGTTCTGGGGTTTATTCCCTTTGGGTCATTATCATTCACAATTGAGTTTCAGTGAAGCCCTGTGCAGAATTACTTAAATGCCATTCTTGTGTGCCATGGAGACACATACTCTTGTTACCACTCACCATGGTGGAGCACAGAATAACACAAACCAATCTGTATTAGCGGCAGCCGTGCACTGAAAAGAGCCTTTCTTCCTAAACATGGACATGTTGATTGCAGTTGCAAGTTTAGTTGTTTCTAAACTTGCAACATTAATGTCATTAAATGTAACCAAATACCATGGATAATTCTTTGATTTTGTGATCTTTATATTGCCTTACATTTTAGCATTTGTAGATGCTTTGAGTATGTGTATTGTCATGTGGTACATGGTTTGCCGGAAATGTAGCAGTGCTGACTTGTTGTAGCATCACGCCCACAGGCTTGATTACGTTTGTGTAAATGTTTTCTAAGTGAAAATCCCTCTGACAATTATGTTCATATGTGAATGGGTAGATCATATCTGGCATGGTTCTTCTCTGTTTTGATGAATTGCCAAACGTTTGTACTGTCTGTTTTTTATTGAAAACCTGAATCATCTCAGCTAAGAGTACTCTTAGTGAATGGCATAAATATTAAAACTACAAGCATGCAGAATTTCTCCATCTTGAAAAAAGCAATAAAACTGAATATAACAACTACATCCCTATGTCAGACACTGTGATGGATGACTACTCTAATGTCAACCCCTCAAAGTCCAGTAGCCCATTAGCTTTTTACTTTCCCTTTATAATAATACTGGATTGCATTTATGTAGTGCCTTTCATGGACCTGAAAGGGCTTTCCAGTGAAAGGGTTGACATGGCAACTAATTCACACCAAAATACTCACCTTAATGCAGAATTTATTTAGCCATTTAAATTCGGTGATGCTTAAATGGCCAGACTGGAAACATGGCAAGGACACCAGGGAACCCCCTTCTTTTTGCAAGAGCCAAACCAGAGGAAGTGTAGTCTTCAGGTCAATGTCTAAACCCACCGAAACAACCTGGACTAGAAGTCCTCTCCCTTGCCTTTTCAAAAAACACATGCAGCCTATATGATGTCCCTCTGTTCTGGGGTTTACTCCCTTTGGGTGATTATCATTCACAATTGAGTTTCAGTGAGGCCTTGTGCAGAATTACTTAAATGCCATTCTTGTGTGCCATGGAGACACATACTCTTGGTACCACTCACCACAGTGGAGCACAGTATGTGTATTATGGGCAGCCATGCACTGAAAAGAGCCATTATTCCTAAACATGGACAAGTTGCTTGCAGTTGTTTTCATGTAATTGTGCCCTCTGCTGATCCAGAGTCAGTCAGAGAGCCTGGCAGAGGTCAGCATTTCTGAGAGAGGATGTGATGGAAAGGTAGTGAGATGAGAACAGTCCATGTGATTGGACACAGCTCTCTGTTTGAGATTGGAAGCCAAGTGTGATTGGACCAGGCTCTCTGTTTGAGACTGAAACCCATGTGATTGGCTGAGGCTGAACCTTTGGGGATCCAGCAGAAACCATTTGATGAGGTGCCCGGATCGATGAAGAAGCGTCCAAATGAGCCGGCCCGGCAGAGCGCCATCTGATTTGTAATCTCTCCCATCATCCCTTTCACTCCCTAATGCAAAACATTGACTTTGCTGGCAGTTTCCAGCCCAGAATGCCTCTCTCAGGATGAAATAGCCGAGCTGCCCAGTCTCCTTTATCCTTCACTCACAACAGGCTTTTGTGTAATTAATTCGAGGATCTCTTTGGAGTGGGTTGCAGTATTTCACAGCAGTCAGTCTGGGGCATTTTCATGGACTTCATCCTCAATGAATTGGAGGTTAATGATCATTTTGGTAGCTGCTGTAAAATTGAAAACTTCCACCTTTATAAAATAGAGCTCAGCTGTAATGTTCTTAGGTAGACCTGAATGCAGAGGGGATCCTTTGTGTCACTTTAATGAACCATGCTAGTTCCAGCTTTGCAGTGTCAAAGGAGAATAATGAGCTGGTCTGGTTCCAACAGCTAACCTAGCTCCATAGTAGTGTTAAGAGGTATAATGACCCAGCCTGTTCATTTTATTGTGGCAAAGGGGGATAAAGTGTCATCCTGGTTCCAGCTTTACAGTGGATAAGGGGTATAATGAGCTAGCCTAGTTCCAGCTTCATAGTGATGAAGGGGTATAATGAGCCAACCTGCCTCCAGCTCTGTAATGGAAAAGGGGTATAATAATCCAAACTGGTTCCAGCTCTATGGTGGAAAGGTGGTACAATGAGCCAGGCTGGATCCAGCTGTGCAGTAAGAAGGCTAGCGTCTCTTGTTTCCTCCCAGTTTCCCTGCAGGGTGAGCATCAGCGCAGGCTCTATAGAGACTTGATGAGAAACTACAACCCTCTGGAGCGACCGGTGTTCAATGACTCCCAGTCACTCACTGTGCACTTCAGCTTTAGTCTGATGCAGATCATGGATGTGGTGAGTACCTGCACACTAGGACCTGCTGACAGAGAGAGTGTAACAGGAATTTTGAAAAAACACACTGAACTCATTTTGCTCCCCCATACTAGAACACACACACATACACACAGTCATTCACTCACACATACGCACAAACACACACACACACACACACACACACACTTTGCACTGCACTCAGTGCACTGCATTTTTATTTCAATCTGTCTAAAGCTGATGTGTCTCTGTGTTGCAGGATGAGAAGAACCAGGTTTTGACAACCAATATATGGTTACAGTTGGTAAGGTTGTTTACTTCATCTTCTGTGTCCGTGTGCTTATGACTATGTGTTACTCAAAATCTACGATCACACACCTTGTGGTGACCACCCTTGCCCACATCCATCAGCACCCACCTTGTTCTCCTGCACGTTTCCGGCCCCTTCACTCCAAACTCACATCCAGCAGCTGAGGGGTTTTTAACTGTGATGGGCACTTAGTACAACGCACCATCCTTAGAACAAAGCAGAATTGCCCTTTACAGTCCTGCTGAACAGGCCCGATGGACAGATTTTGTCCTCCTTCCAAAAGAGTGTCTCTGCAGGCCAAGATTACAGCAGCTCGTATCAGTACTCCTGCCAGTTACAATGCTGTTGGGGGACTACATTAAGGAAATTAATCTGGACCAACAAAGATCAACGCAGCCAGGAGGAAACACTGCTCAAATCAAGATCAACAAAGACCAAAGGAAGCAGACTCAAAGACTCAAGGGCTAAGGGAGTATATCTTTAGGGACAATCCCTTTTGGTACCCTGAGTTAACAGTGCTTTAAACATCCCCAAAGAGCAAAGTTAAATTATTTTATCCTTTATATAAGGCTCTGGGATCTAAGGAATTTGATGCTGTTTTAATGTGGAAGAAACAAGTAATGATGCAAAAAACATGTTTTTGTTTTTTTGATGCTGTTGCTGTTTCTAGAGATTTTGTCCTTTGAATCTGTTACCCGCAGCGTGCATATGGTGTATGACGTGGTCCTGCTTACTGTCTCTGATAAAAGTCATTGCTTTATTTAAAATGAATCGGTGTGCAATGGATATATTTCAAATACATATGTGCTGTTGTGAATTTTATGAGGTGTTGAATATTCCATTCTTGTTGTCAAGTGAAACCTTTAAAAAGATTCCAATGCATTCATTCATTCCAATGCCCCTCAGAAAGTGAACATAAAACACAGCGTGCTACAAAGTGCTAATGCTCTGTAATCTCTGAGTCTTTCTGCTCTTTTGCTGAAAATTTTCCCTCTTCTGTGTAGCAAAGCGTGTCCCCACCAGTTGTGTGCTCTTTCTGTTTAATTACGTTATGCATGCTCTGTTAAGCACCTTCCTTTCTTAATACTGGCATTGATTGATCCATTGAACCCATTTCTTTGGTGGAGTTACTTTGAGGGATGAATTTCCTTTTTGCCTGAAGCAGTGTATATTTTTCAAATGTCAGCTTTGGCTGGTTTTAGTCCATTTAAATATTTATTTTTGCAGTAATAGAAGATTTTGTTCTTGGGCATGATGAAAAAAGATGAAATAAACTATGCAGAAGGTATTATTGATATACTTCTTGAGGAGACGTCTTACCTAGGGCTTCTTATAGCTGATAACTTTTCATATGTCATATAGACCAAGGAGCTCATTTAAATACATTCAAATACTCATCTCAATAGCATCACACTGGAGTTATAATGACCATAACTCATGGGTAGAGCAGGTTACTGCAGGAGAGAGCAGAGTACGGTAGAGTACAGCAGAGTATTGTAGGGCACTTAAGTATCATTTTACTTTAGGGGAACAAGTAACCTTTCAAATTTCAGCCAGCAGACATTCCATTATAACCACAAAATTCCATTGTATTTCGCACAGTTCCTTCTCAGTTTTATGGCTTGTCCAGATGATATTCACAATACAGACTCAGAGGCAGAGAGGTTTACTGGCTATACTCTGTTTAGGTTTCTTTTGACAAGTGATAGCTATGTGTCCTCTGACAGTGCAGGTGATGTCTCTGTGCTGCATGCCAAAATGCCCTTAAAGCTATGAGTCTATGTTGGGTCTTACGTTAACAGTCTTTACTTATATACCCAGAATCATTTTACATAATGAAACAGTGTGAATGTTTGACTTAATATTTTAATGCCTCCTATGCTTTGGCTGGTGTCCATACAGCCTGGAGATGGTTGCCATGCAATGGATGGTTTCCACAGTTGTAGAACTCTTTTGACCTTCTCTGCCGTAGCTATTTATGAATCCCTGAATTGATACAGCTTTTATCATCAAACCTAGACTGAAATTCCGTTGTGTGTCAGCCTTGCATATTCTGTTGATGAGGAAAGTAGTGTTGATCAGGTAAGGTGTGTTGATTAGGAAGGCAGTGTACATGAGGTGTAATCCTCTAGAAAGGATTTAATGCATGTGAGTGTCAGTATGTTGAAGTGCAGCTGTGTTCTTCCCCTCCAGTACTGGAATGATTACTACCTGCAGTGGAATACATCTGAGTACCCTGGAGTGGCCAACGTGAGGTTTCCTGACAGCCAGATATGGAAGCCAGACATTCTGCTATATAACAGGTATACCACCTAGGCAAAAGTACATCACCCAACAGAGACAGTACCCAACAGGTAGACTGTCGAGCAGGTGGATCACCCAGTAGGTAGACTGTCCAGCAAGCAGACTACCCAGCAAGTATTGTCCAGGATGTAGACCACCCAATAGGCAGAGTCAGAGTGTAGCATGAGGTTTGGCAGGCAATAGAGTCATAAGGGGTGTGGCATGAGGTTTGACAGGCAATAGAGTCATAAGGGGTGTGGCATGAGGTTTGACAGGCAATAGAGTCATAAGGGGTGTGGCATGAGGTTTGACAGGCAATAGAGTCATAAGGGGTGTGGCATGAGGTTTGACAGGCAATAGAGTCATAAGGGGTGTGGCATGAGGTTTGACAGGCAATAGAGTCATAAGGGGTGTGGCATGAGGTTTGACAGGCAATAGAGTCATAAGGGGTGTGGCATGAGGTTTGACAGGCAATAGAGTCATAAGGGGTGTGGCATGAGGTTTGACAGGCAATAGAGTCATAAGGGGTGTGGCATGAGGTTTGACAGGCAATAGAGTCATAAGGGGTGTGGCATGAGGTTTGACAGGCAATAGAGTCATAAGGGGTGTGGCATGAGGTTTGACAGGCAATAGAGTCATAAGGGGTGTGGCATGAGGTTTGACAGGCAATAGAGTCATAAGGGGTGTGGCATGAGGTTTGACAGGCAATAGAGTCATAAGGGGTGTGGCATGAGGTTTGACAGGCAATAGAGTCATAAGGGGTGTGGCATGAGGTTTGACAGGCAATAGAGTCATAAGGGGTGTGGCATGAGGTTTGACAGACAGCACAGTCAGAGTGTGAGTCACAAAGGACAGTGCTGCAGAGCTCCTTCCTCTGAATGAGGAACAAAGTGTTCTAGATTTAGATTTCCAGATTCATCCTGGAAAATATATAGACGAGAACAGAGAGATTTATCTCTGTAACATATTGAAAACTGCTGTTTTTGAACCTCGCTGTCTGTCAGCGTCTGTTAGATTCCTCAGCATCCTAATGAATCTCTGTTCTTTCAGCATGAACTCTTATGCAGTTAAATCCTTGGGTATTCATTTACCAAAATCAATTCTCTAAACTTGTGAACAAGCTTCTAAATGAAGAATCCGTGTAAGGAGGGTTTTCAGTTTAGGTGCATTTATTAGATTGTTCATGGCACATAACATAAATGGACATGCCTGCTTCAACTTAGGCTTTGCTTTGATGTCCGTGGTAGTTTATATCACTTGTAAAATACAAGTATGTGAGAAATTATATATTTTTTTAACTATTTCTTTTTGCTTGTAAAAGTATTATGAGAGATCTTAGCAGACTCATTTAGTTTCAGGAGCAGGTGCCGTAAATTTTATTCTAACCCTTTTCCCATTTATTGTTTTTTACTTTAGGAGTCTTATTGGCAAAAAGAATGATGGGCCTGAAAGACTGACTGTTTACAAAGAGAATGGGCACGTTTTGAAGAATTATGCAATGCTCGTCTTTATTAACATTCCTCAGAATCACTGTGGGGAAAACAGACACACAGTGAAAGAATAAATTATCTAGTCTTGTGTGTGGAGTCAAACATTTGTGTCTTTTTTATGAAGCCCTGCTCTCTTTCGCTTGCATCCTGCTCTGTGAATGCTGTGCGATTTGCTAGTTGGAAAATGTCGATTAATGAAGTGGGTCAGCCAGCAGCCCAAACTCAGGCTGTGATACAGTGCCTCGCCTGGTGCCGCATGGCAGATCGATGCTCCCTTTCTGGTTTTATCGTTACTTAGTCGTTTTCCTCTGCAGGGTGAACAGCTGAAGCAGCCCTTTCTGCTGTAGTTAATTTGCACATTTGCAAACCACCGCACAATCTTATATAAAGGCTCTATTGACACTTAAATAAGTGCAATTTGTTTTCACGGTACGCCGAATTGATTTACGCAGCCGTCCTCCAGCTATTGTGCGATACTGTGTGAGCACTTTCTCCTCATGGTTCCCACTGTGCCCACAGAGTCGTAGCTTATGTGACAATTAAATCCATCCTGAATGCTAACGGATGCTAATACTAATGATGGATGTACTGTCATGCAGTGCTGATGAGAGGTTTGATGCCACTTTTCACACCAACGTCCTTGTTAACTCGTCTGGGTCCTGCCAGTACCTGCCCCCAGGTGAGTCTCCATACTGTCTATGATTCAGACATGCTGCTCCACAGAAGGGTAGTGCTTTTTAGAAACAGGAAAAGATGGATAGAAAAATAATTATGACTGTGAAATGAATGGTAATGTCAATAGTATGGACTCATGGATGCAAATGTGTAAGAGCTTAAGTCGTAGAAGCCTGTCAACCATAGAGCTCTGCAAAACAATTAGATTGGTTAAGTTGCGAGTCCACTGATCCACCTGAGCTATACATGTGGAGTTCTGATGAGAACTAATGTGGCAGTTTGCATTTTAGCAATGGAGTCTCCCCTACTGCTCCACTGCAACAGACTCCAGCTTTATAGCTGAAGGACAGTTAAAAACAATTTGAAATTATAAGAAAGGTGCAGCGTCATCGTTTCGGGGCAGTCACAGGAGCTAGGAACTCTACTGTTGTGTATGAAAACAATTCTGGAATACTGAGCGCACTCTGATATAACATGCAAAAAAAAACTCCCTCTGGGGGGGAGGGGGAGGGGGGCTTTAGAGACACGTAGAACTTACATGTGAAAAGCTTAAAGCTTCAAAGTTGTACTTCTTGCATCCACGGTAAAGCATTGGATCTTTCGTCCATCTCTGAATCCCAGCTGTGTTCCCTCTAAATCTTGTTTATTGCCTTTACTGTAGAATACTATTAGGGCATGTTTCACTCTATTTCAGAATGACAGTGTCTACTGTAATGAGACAGTTTCATGAGGCTGGCTGTAATGTGTCAGGGCCTGATGCATGCAGGATTTAGATGGGAACTTAACTGAATGAATTGCATCTATACTACACCTCTCATCCTCAAGGTTCAACTGTAAATTATATATTTTGTCTTGGGTGTGTCTGTTATGTAAATCAACAGTAATAACAGTTATAATAAACCATTTTAAATCTATATTAATAATCCTAATATTGATATTAGTCAGTATCTCCCGATCAGTTTGTCTCACTTCCCTGTGGCCCACTAAAGAGAGGAATGGAACACCTACTGGTTAGAACAGGTGATTGCAAGTGTTGTTTGATATTTACCTAGTACCTAGTTACTGTGCAAAGCAGCTGAAAGTGAGACAGAAGGAAGGACAGACAGAGAGAGGCGGAGAAAGAAAGTAAGACAGAAATAGTTTTTGACCCCACTGCATTGGGACATTACTCATGATGTCACTTAGCATTCCCTAGCATGGGAGACAGAACTCACTCTGAAAAATTAAAAAAACAAAACCGCTGTACACTCACATAAAAAAAAAAAACAGAAACCCCACCCTACTAAAATAAGACAGCAAAGATATAAAAAGGAAAAACAAGAACAACAACAAAGAAAAATAATAACTGAACCTTACAAACAAGAAAACCAAAAAGAAAGACATGGAACCTTCATGCGCATCCATTGTGAATAAAGCATGCAAAGAGCCGGAGAGAGAGAGAGATCACAAGCAGCAGAAACAGCTCCTTTACTGGCAAAGGGGGTGTGGTTGGAGGGAACAGCAATAGTAAGGACTGCCCTTAATTCATACAGGTGAATAATAGCATCATCTGACAAGGTTCAGGAAGAGACAGGGAGAAAGGTGCTCCAAACTGGACCTTCAAATATTTTTACATCTCCATTTCAACAAAAAACAATAAAAATCTCTGTCCCATAGGCCATTTGTATGCATACTTCAAATTCTTACAAAAAACTACAAAAACAGTATTTCAGCTCAGAATATTGTATGGTGTTCATTTGTAAAGGAACACCATTATATGTTTATGTTGCTGCTGTGTCTTGCATTTGTTTCCATGGCATCAGTTCATCACTGCCTCTTCTTAGGAATCTTCAAGAGCACCTGCTACATCGACGTCCGCTGGTTTCCCTTTGATGTCCAGAGGTGTGACCTGAAGTTTGGCTCTTGGACCTATGGGGGCTGGTCACTCGACCTGCAGATGGAGGAGGCCGACATAACGGGATACATCGCCAACGGGGAGTGGGATCTTGTGGGTGCGTCTCCTCTATCTAACCTAGCTGCACTATGGTAAATACTGTTTACAAGGAGCAGTTAAAATCCCAATTTAGCACACAGAGGGCAGCTGCCACAGAGAAGTAGAGAAATCCCCAGAGAAGGCATCGATGCATGCTATGTCTTATCTCTCCACAGAGTGTGGGGGGGGGGGGGCTAATAATCCACTGACAAGCAAGCTCACAAGAGTTGCACCCTGACCAGTTGGTATTCCTATCCTAAGCTTCCCTTAATTTGCTAAAGGTTTGTCCCCATTGTTGTCATTTTTGAGAGGGAATATTTGCAACTATCCAAAAATGCTGAGGTTCCTTCTAAAACAATTATATTAGTTAAAATCATTATTTGGATGAGATTCTACAACTTCAGTGACAGATTGATAGATGTATTTATAGTCAACTGCCTTAGTGGTATTACAGAACAGAGCTGCTTTCTCTGTAATCTGGCCTGTGGAGGTAATGAGACATTTGTCTGCAGTAAAGGCCACAGGCTGTGCAGTGGTTGCCCTCTGGCCCGTGAAGGTCGGCTTGACTCTGTGTAGGGTGGTGTTTGGGCAGAGCCGTAATTGAGGACCGCTGTCACTTGGGTAATGAACAGCGGGGAACTATGTTCAGGGGTACCAGTCCAGTGAAAACACCCCTTCAGACACCCCCGACTATTCAACAAGGCCTGATTGAAAGCATTAATCAGTACGGTCAATGGCCTGTCAGATTCACCTTCACTTTCATTTTTGTTGTTTTTTCTTTCTGGCCTTACAGCACACAAGCTAAGAATGGTAATAGAACATGAAAGTAAGACACTTCAATGCTAAACTGAGTCATCTGCTGAATTTATTATATATGAGATCATAACTGTGATCTCAGCTGATGAGTTAAAGAGAAGTATGAGATTTAGTTAGGGGGCATATAGATACTATTGCGAAGACCAGCATGGTAAACACTAAAGATTTATAACCAAACACTAAGGATTCAAATGTGGTTCCCAACAATCAATCTCAGTTTGCATGCATGCTACAAATGATTCACAATCATATTAAACAGCCAGCTGATCCATTTCTGGAGGTGGTTTAAAAACATTTTTCACTCACAACCATATTGGCTTAATGTTCAGACAGTTGGTAGAATCCATCACTACACCACAAAATTCAGTAAGCAACCTTGCCAAGTTCATTGGTCAGCTTGCAACTGATGCATGGATGGATAATGTGACCTGTAGAAGTGCCACTGTGTATGTTCTGTGTGATTGGTGCAGAGGTCCCAGGGCGCAGGAATGAGAAGTTTTATGAATGCTGCATGGAGCCGTACCCGGATGTGACGTTCACCGTGGTGATGCGCAGACGGACACTGTACTACGGCCTGAACCTGCTCATCCCGTGTGTGCTGATCTCTACGCTGGCGCTGCTGGTCTTCCTGCTCCCTGCAGACTCTGGAGAGAAGATCTCACTGGGTGAGTGCGCTCCGCTGATCTGAGATCAGCTTTGGATCTGTACACTTGCACAGAAATATCCCTTTCACTGGCCACACTCCCATCAACTGTGTTACTGTACATGTGCATGTGTTTACAGAGTGGAACACACTGTCTGGAGCAAGACACATTTTTCCCAAACAGCAGTAATGGTGACACTTACACTGCCTCTCTTCACTGATTCTGCTCAGGCGTCCACCGAATGTTATGCTTAGACTTAAACTAAGCCCAGATTTATGGCTTTTCTTTGTAGCATGTGGAAATCCCATGGCTGCACTTATCTCTGTAATATTAGATCCTGTCTTTATTGGCACCAGCCTGTGCGTTAAAGAAGACAGAAGGGTTTGAAATGTGCTGGATATTAGAAATGCACTACAGCCAGGAACACAGAGGACAGAACGACAGCACAGGGGACAGAACGACAGCACAGCAGACAGAACGACAGCACAGGGGACAGAACGACAGCACAGCAGACAGAACGACAGCACAGGGGACAGAACGACAGCACAGGGAACAGAACGACAGCACAGCAGACAGAACGACAGCACAGGGGACAGAACGACAGCACAGGGGACAGAACGACAGCACAGCAGACAGAACGACAGCACAGGGGACAGAACGACAGCACAGCAGACAGAACGACAGCACAGGGGACAGAACGACAGCACAGGGGACAGAACGACAGCACAGCAGACAGAACGACAGCACAGGGGACAGAACGACAGCACAGCAGACAGAACGACAGCACAGGGGACAGAACGACAGCACAGCAGACAGAACGACAGCACAGGGGACAGAACGACAGCACAGGAGACAGAACGACAGCACAGGGGACAGAACGACAGCACAGGGGACAGAACGACAGAACGACGGCACAGGAGACAGAACGACAGCACAGGGGACAGAACGACAGCACGTGGTGGCAGAGCCTGGCACAGGAAGGACAGAGACACATTTAAACACTTTCATTAGCAGTGAGTCTGAGCTCGTCCTTGGGGAAGCTGCCTGTCTGAACAATTACTCATTAAAAAGTACCTGTAATTTGGACTGAGGTTAATTGATTTATACTTCAGTATAATGAGTGTTAATTTAGATTTCACAAGGCAGCAGCAGCATGAGGTGTGTGTGTCCGTGAGCGGATGTGTGTGTCCCAAGAGCAGTCCGTGCTGACGGATGCTGCTCAGAGTGAACCTGCCTGGTGAGCCATGGCCTCGTTTAAAACCTCACATTTACCCAGTGACATTGCAGTTTAATTGGAAAGTACACAGCACTGACGTATTTCATATTATGCTTGGTTTGTTTCTGTCTTGTTTGAAGGGTGCAACAGCCACCAAATTAACAGATTTGATCTTTAATGTTTTGCATCCAGCACTAGAAATGGAGAGAATTTAAAATGGGTGATAAGCAACATAACAACATAAATTCAATTCAGTGGGACACAGCTGCGTGTGTACTGGAGTAATCTAACAGTGCCAGTGGGCCCAGAAAGTATAAATAGAGACAGAGATTCCAGTAAACTATTGATCTGTGGAGATCATTAAGAAACTTGTGACTGAGTGAGTCTGTAAGCTAGGTCCACTGCGGAGCTGGGATTTCTGATCCGCTCTCCAGCCCTTCGGCTGGCTGGAGCCAGTGAAGCTGCAGTACTGCTGCTGTTCAGTGCTGAAGCCCCGGGCCATGAGTTTAACTGACATGCTGTGCAGGTGATCTTTGTTTATTGCTACAGTGTTATAAAGGCATTACTGGGAATTGATCAGCAAACTGGAGAAGGCAGAGATCTGGAAATGATGCTGTGGAGTAGGATTTACATAGAATGCTGTGAAATCCTAGTTATCCTCAAATCCTGCTTTGACATTTAGGAACTTTAGACACACAAGGATTTCTTTTCCAAAAGTATTTGCATAGATTTTGTGATTTATTTTTCTCTAAAGAGTTGTTCACACTAAAAATGCAAGAAAGATAGTTTGAACGGAATGCTGGAAGTGATAACTGGAATGCTGAAAAGTTGTTAATGATCAAAAATTGAAAACTGTAGAATATGCTTATGCTTAAATGCTTAAGTTGAATATTCTAGAATGCTGGAGGACCGTCCACCTGTTGGTGGAGCACAGGTTCTGTGATCTTAACTGTATGCCCGTTTGACTGTGAATGGAATATCTGAAAAAAAAAAAAACTATGCATAGATTTGGATGATGCTTGGTCAAATTATTGGCTTCATCACAAATTATTGGACTTTAGGGCTCATACCCTTATGTGATTGTCCTGTTCAACAGCTGGTGCCTGTTCTTCTGTTACAGGAATAACAGTGCTGCTGTCCCTGACTGTCTTCATGCTCCTGGTGGCAGAGATCATGCCAGCCACATCTGACTCCGTGCCACTGATTGGTGAGTGTCTTTACCATCAGTACTTCTACAGGAGTGGGGCAACTGATAAGGTCGTGCTTGTGACAGACCGTGGTCAGATAACAGTTGTTTATTCCTGGTGTATTGTATTGGTGATAGGACTTGCGAACCTTTGTGAACGTGCAGCCCTGCACTGCTGCTGTAAGATTTAAGCAGAATGACGTATTCAGAATAACTCTAAATGTCCTCTGGTTTGTATCTGATGTATGACAGTTCTCTGTGCTTTTGCAGCCCAGTATTTTGCCACCACCATGGTGATCGTGGGCCTGTCTGTAATCGCCACTGTCCTGGTTCTGCAGTACCACCACCATGATCCGGACGGAGGCAAGATGCCCAGATGGGTGAGCTTGTGTGTCTGCTGCCCTCAACTTGACATGTGCAGAAACGAAATTAAAGCTCCCAAGGGTGAAAGTTTCTCCATCAGTGCTTTTTCAGCAAGAGGCTGCAAGGCTCAGCGTGCCCAATGGGCACAGTCCCAGGGAGGGGGCGGAATGCTGATGCTCACTTGGGGCTGCTGTCCAGTTTTGTGGGGAACATAATCTTGCGTGTGGGGGAGGGGCGGGTTGTGTTCATGTGCAGTTCTTTGCAGCAGTCTGAGTTAAGGACTGAACTGGTGCTCATTCTAATCTAAATGTTCTTGTGTGTAGCTGCTCTTTGGGTCTGGTAGTTATGCTGACCTGATGCTAATGCTAATGTTCTGGTCAGACACGGGTGGTTCTGCTGAACAAATGGTAATACTAATATTCTGGTCAGACGCGGGTGGTTCTGCTGAACTGGTGCGCCTGGTTCCTGCGGATGAAACGCCCCGGGGAGAAGAGGGTGCGTCTGGCCTGCCACAACAAGCAGCCACGGGGCAGCGTCTCCAGCGTGGACCTCAACCTGAGCACCGGTGCTCCCCAGCCCCCCAATGACAGCGCGCTCTACGTGGGCTTCCCTGCACACTACACCACCACGCCAGACTCGGGCGTAACCTGCGGGCGGCTGCTGGGCTCAGGTGAGGAGGAGGTGCTGCTGCCCGGGGCTCTGCCTTCCTCGACGGGTGGGGACCCTGACCTGGCCCGCATCCTGGAGGAGGTGCGCTACATCGCCCAGCGCTTCCGCGATCAGGACCGGGACGAGACAGCCTGCAACGAGTGGAAGTTTGCTGCCTCTGTCATCGACCGGATTTGCCTCATGGCCTTCTCCATCTTCACCATCCTCTGCACAATTGGCATCCTCATGTCTGCCCCCAACTTTGTGGAGGCTATCTCCAAGGACTTCTTTACCTGAGCCCCTCCCTGCCCTGCCCCACCCCGTCTAACCCTGCCCTGCCTTGCCCCATCCCTGAAGGAACACTGCCCCTTCTCTCTACTGTACGTCCCTCATGAGCACTCATGTGTGCTGCTTACCTGCACAAAACTAATGTAGGTCACCTCAGTAACAGCTGTCTGTCTTCTACAGTACCATCTCTCTTATATCATGCGTGATGGTGTGGGAAGAGCAGTTTTTTTCATAGTGTTTTATTATCCAAAGCATCGGAAAGAAATAATATAGTCTGTTTTTTATTTAGGCTTTTTCTGAAAGGCCAAGAGGAAGAGTGGACAGAAGAACAGGGGTTTCTCCCCATCTTTAGGGGTCACTGAGATGAAACTGTTCTCCTACTGAGGAGAATCAGAGATGGGCAAAGATACGTCAAAATGTATCTTGTTACAAAATACAAAATACCCCTTAAATAAATGTATCAAAATACAATACAAAATACTAGTGCCAGAAAATGTATCAAGATAAAATACATGTATTTTGTATTTTCAAAATACAGTAAAATACATGTAGAAACTTCCTCCTTGGCCAATTCAAAGACATGGCAGTTGAGACCCAACCATTTGAATTAGTAGCCTGTTTAGTTGCCTTTAAGAACAACTAACTTTTCAAATATTTGTTAACCGCCTCCTATTATATATATATATATATATATATATATATATATATATATAATTATTATTATAATGTTAACCACCATGTGCCATGCAATATGTAGCCAGATATATGTTATACATCTAGCTAACACAGTCTTATATGCTTATCGAGCTGTTTCATGTTGTTAACTATCCAAGCCCACTTGTAGCACTAATTAATAGCTAGCTAATTAATAGCTAGGGGGCGAGAGACTTCACAGAAGATGAGCTTGATTACGGAAATACTGTGAGTAGTGTGGACTTACAAAATCACTGTGTGTGAGTGTGTCTAAGTGTATTGTTCTTCATTTAAGATGTATTTACATGATTTTTTTTATGTTATATGAATCATAGAAAATGTATTTTGAGTATTTTGAAAATACAAAATTACTCCACTCTAAAGTGTCTTGTTACAAATTACATTTGAATTTTTTTCAGCCCTGTCAAATACAAATGACAAAATACTCAAAAGTAATTGAAATACATATTTCAAATTCAAGTAACAGAAATACTGCCCATCTCCGAAGAAAACATTACTAATCTGGGGGAGTGAGACTTGATGACCCCCATGATGATGTAAGAGTACCACTGACTGGCATTAATATAAGATAGCTCCACCCATTATGTTATGTATAGCCTGACCCTGCAGCTCGAATTGGTCCAGTGATCCCATCCCCTGCACAGTGACCTCATCTCCCACAAAGTGACCCCATCTCCCATGCAATGCAGTGACCCTATAGCCCACACAGTACAGTGATCTTAGTGACCCTATCTCCCGCACATTCCAGTGACCCCATCTCCCAGACAGTGCAGTGACCCTATCTCCCACACATTCCAGTGACCCCTATCTCCCAAACATTGCAGTGACCCCATAGTCCACACAGTGCAGTGACCCCTATCTCCCAGACAGTGCAGTGACCCCATAGTCCACACAGTGTAGTGACCCCTATCTCCCAAACAGTGCAGTGACCCCATAGTCCACACAGTGTAGTGACCCCTATCTCCCAAACAGTGCAGTGACCCCATCTCCCACACAATACAAGGGAATTGCGGTAACCTCACCGCCTCTCCTTCAACCGTTTGCAGGGGTGACCCCCAGCATCCTGTCTGAAAAACAAATGGGGGTCATTGTACTTACTCCTTTTTTGTGGTATGCATGCACAGCAGTTTTGTGTACCCCAACAAATAAATGTATTTTTCTAAAAGTCAGATGTGACTGAAGCCTCTTTCTGTTTCTTCTTCTTTTGTTGTGAAAAAACACCCAGAAAATTTTAAATCCCATTTTACCCACCTGGCAGCCTGACATTATTTTTCAAGTGGCAATATTGTGTGCACTAAATATATACTGGCCATGTTGTTTGCTGACACAGACCAACAACCCCCCTTTGAATTGGGGTAAATACAGAGTGTCTTTACGATGAAAATATTTTACCCTTCAAATAATAATCAGGACAATGTAAAAGTAAGAATGTAACCAAGAAAATGTGAAGAGGTGCTGTTGTGTGTGACAGGCAGCTGTTGTGGTTATTTCCACTTTGCTGACTGTAAACAACCTTTGCCAGATGGTGGAACTCCAGCAAAGCTTTATCTGCAGTGTGGTCACACAGTAAGTTAGGTATCTGTGTGCGCTGTCTGTGACAGAGCATGGAAAATACCTTCAGCAGTCACAATAGAAACAGAGTCCTCCGATCTGAAAGTGTGGATTACACAGTGATCCAACACACCCTTATGTCCTTTTCAATGTGCAGGGACTGGAACACAAAGCAGCTACGCTGTTGAGCACTTGAAGAGGATTATAGTATTTTAGCAGCAAACAGAGCCACTTCACCATTACCCTGTCAAAGGCTTGGAGACATGTTTGCTGCATGTTAATCTATGTGATATTGTACTTGTTATAACCCATAGCATTGGATTTATACAGAGAGTAATGAGCGCATCCGGAATGGAGAGCGGAGACAATGTTTAATCAAGAAGCTCTACGGCACAGACTCAATCTGTGTCAGACCTCGAAAATGTTGCAGGACATAGCAGAAATGCTTGGATCAATAAAACAACTGAGTGCCAAATGCAGAGAGCGTGCAGAGCAGGGCTGCCTCATATCTGATCTCTCGGGTTCTCTCATCCTCCATTCTTTAATAGGGACACCTTCTTTCCTACTGTATATGTGCTGAACATATTCCCACTGCCTGAATAAATAATACTTAACACACAAGGCAGTAAAGAACTAATCAGTGACTGATTAGTAAATAATGAGGGTTATTGAGTTATTAAGTACATCTTACTGTGACAGGCTGTATATGTTAAGAGGCATAGACTGTATGTTTTTTACTTATTAGCACATCATCAATAATTAACTTCAACCCCTTTTTAAAAGTGCTGTTTAAAATGTAAATCTTCATGTTTTATTTAGTCACAAGCTTGCATAAAAGATCAAACAGCTCCTCAATGACGCTGGGGAAATGACCTAAAGACTTATCAGAAAATTCTCTGTGCAACCAGTTTGAATAGGGTGCTTGCTGAAAGACATCACACCTGTCTCTCAAGTGTGAACTTTAACTTGGTAATGTCACAGACGACATGGCAAGTGGCAAAATTGCCACTTTTACTTTAGCATTACAACTTCACAATTGAAAATGAAAGCTATCCACATTTAATTTTGCTGCAGCTCTTCCTACAATAAGTTCAAACATGTAAATCAAGTAGGTGGCCGTTTAGAACACGTAAAACAGGTAACAGGCAGCTTGCTGATTAATCATTCAAAGTAATTCAACATCAGATGATGGCTATTGTCCATATTTTAATAGGGGACATATGTGTTGACTGGTGACTATAAATTCTCTTCTTTTTATGTGTGCAAATGTCTTACATGATCAATCAGCGGCAAAGACCTCTTAACATAGTCACATTGCCTGAACACAAATGTATGATGAATTACTCATTAATGAGCTATGAAGAGTGAGCACATTACTTGTCTTAGGCATTCCTACAAACCATTTTAAAGGGGGTAGGGGGGAGTATTAATGATTAACAATTTTAGTTATTTGTGGAAAAACGCTTGAGGTATAAACTCATGTATGAAGGTAGCTTTTAAAAACTCTAACAGCAAGTAATAACTATTTAAGAGTCACCGCTTCTTCACTGAGTCACTGATTAGCAATTAATCAGTGCTTCCTACGTTTTCCATGGGGATTTCTCGTGCCAAAGGACCCCGATAGAAAATTTATTCTTGTGCTGCCATCTAGTGCCCATAAAGATACCTCGATTGAGGGTTCGCTATTGCAAACGAATGAGACGCTGGCATAACTATACACAGCACCTATTCTGGAGAGGCTGAAACAAACAAATAAATAAAATAAATAAATTTGGTCAGAATATCAGCAATCTGATCATAATTTCCAGTAGAGGTGGAAGTAGCGCTGTTGTGAGTGGCACTCTGTTAATGACATTGGGAACAGTGAAAGGACACCAGCAAACACAATAATCTCATAGTAGTAGATTAATGTTTTCCATCACCAAGGGAAAATTGTTCGGCGTGTTCGTACTTGGCCGTGGGGAGATCTGTCCCTCATACTTGCTGATGGTGTCTGGTAAACGTTGGACAATGTATCATTTTTTTGGTCACAGCAATTACAGCCGTTTGTTAATGTGAAAACAACAAATACCAACTGTGAAATATGTTTATACTTTTATAATGGCTCGGTAATAAAGTATTCTAAAATCCGCCATTTATAGCTATAGCGTGTATGACTACCTAATACATCTGCAGTCACATTTGTGCTGGGTATCCCTCGCAATGGACAGGAACCATTGTTGATTCCACTGCGGAGTGTGTATTATGGGGTACCGCTGTGTATCGAGAATACTCTTCCGAGTGGAAGAACGATGTGTTGACAAAAGTTACTAGTCGCGATTTGAAAAGACAGTTAAAGTGTTGTCGCCGGAATGTCGGAGTCATTGATTCGCTGGTGCGTGGATCAGCTAAACCATACATTTGGATTGGAGGCCAGCGAAGATATAGTACAGTAAGTTAAGTAAACGTTTGCAAGTAATCGCAGTAATTCCCTGGTAAGGTCTGTCCTGCTAGCGACAGCAGCGTTTTGCTGGCTGGCAGGTTTATTAGCTGTAACTTATGGGTACGTGTCACTTTCACATGATCTAGTCTATCTGAGCTAGCTGTACGTTTATAATGGCTCGCTTGCTAAATAAATTAATATTGACTATAATAAATAAATGTCAGTTAGATATCATGAGATTTCGCAATTGAGAACAGCTAATAATATGACATAGGTGTCGTTGGGTAATTTGGTAAACACAACGGGTGTGATCATCTCGTAATAAAGCACAGTATTTTATTAAACAGTTAGCTTCAAGCCGACTTTCAACTCATCAGTCAGTTTCGATGTAGTACGATAAAGTGGTGAGCCAAATGAATCTGAGAGGAGACGCTGTATATTGTTGCTTTCAGGTACATCCTATCCATTGAGAATGCGGAAGAGATCGCGGAGTACGTGGGAGACTTGGTTCAGGGCACGGAAGGGAAGAAGAAGGAGTTTATAAATGAACTGCTGGCCCGATGGCAGCGAGCCCGACGCCCGGCCCCGGACAACGTCGGTCCTGTCCACCGGAAGGAGACACCTGCAGGTACGGCTTGACGAGACAGATTTAGCATAGGTACTGTAAAACATATCTTGAACAGCAGGAAACAGTAACTGTCCCGTCTTTGTCCACGTGTCATTGCTTTCAGAGTTTCCAGATATGGCCAAGGACTCGTTGAAGAAGTCCAAACGCAAAGGCAGGAACAAGCAGGAGGTGATGACCGTTAGTGAGCCAGAGCCTGGACCGGAAGAGGTCAAAACGCCTATCGACCTGCTGAAGGTAAGGACTATGTGCTGCACTGCCACTTGAGCTAGGGTAATGAGGATAACTAAATGAATGTAATGTAATGTAGAGGAACATATGATATTTTGATAGATAACATTAATGTATGTAACAGAATGATATGTAGTAATATATATCATGTTATGTGAAGTTATGGAAAGTAAATTCTGCTATTTTCAGGCGCAGGAGAGCAGCAGCTGCTCTTCGGTGAAGAAGAAGAACAAGTTTGTGAATCTTTATGCAAAGGAAGGGCAGGACAGACTGGCTATCCTGTTGCCAGGGCGACACACATGTGAATGCCTGGCGCAGAAGCACCGCCTCATCAACAACTGCATGACATGCGGGCGAATCGTCTGTGAGCAGGAGGGCTCGGGGCCCTGCCTCTTCTGTGGCAACCTGGTGAGAGAGAGTGCTTCCTCTGCCTGTGAGCTTGTCCCTGTGACTGCATCCAGTCTCTGGGCATGTTCCTGTCCAAACTCTATGTTGGATGTGGCCTGTGTAGCATATCTACTTTCAGCAGTAAAATGCCTATTATTGACCCATCACTACAACAACTCCAACTCCAGCTAGTGAGATCATGTGGGTGTGTGAATACCTCCGTAAAGGAAGATTTCCTTGCAGGTCTGCACCAAAGAGGAGCAGGAGATTCTGCAGCGTGACTCCAACAAGAGCCAGAAACTGCGCAAGAAGCTGATGGGTGGTAAGCTGTGCCACAAAGGCCTTAATCACATGGCAGTGACATCAGCAGAGAGGGAGGGGCCTGTGAGTCAGTGGCTGTGTGTTTGTTTGTGTGTGTGAATATATTCTTGTGTGTGAGAAGCCCGAACTCTCTGTGTTGTTCAGACAGAGCCCTGCAGGCCGATGCGCCAGAGAGGGATTGCCTGCCTTCTCGGGAGGCTCGAATGAAGGCGGGTTTGGAGAAAGCCATACAGCACAAGGACAAGCTGCTGGAGTTTGACAAGAACAGGTATGACCAACCACTCACAGCTTTGGGATGAATCTGCGCAGTGCTGCACTGAGGGAGAAGGTGGTGCGGGCTGATTTTCACTGAGGCTGATTTTCATTTCAGTGTGCGGAGGACGCAGGTGCTTGATGACGAGTCAGACTACTTTGCCACGGACTCAAATCAGTGGCTGTCGCAGGCAGAGAGGGAGGCCCTGCGGAAGCGGGAGGAGGAGCTTCGGGAGCTGCGCCACGCTTCCCGCAAGGACAGGAAGATCACACTGGACTTTGCTGGCAGACAGGTGCTGGAGGAGAGTGACAACCTGAGCCAGTACTACAGCAAGTAAGAGTGGCATCTGTGCACATTTAGATGGAACCAGCATAGACTGTTTATCACTGGGTGGTAGAAATGAATGCTCAGCAGTCTGGAAACTGTAGTAAAGATGGCCAGCAGCCCTTCAGGGTCTGACCAATGAGGCTCTCTGTCTCTGACAGGTTTGACGAGGCTGTCCATGCCATCAACACAGGGACTCTGGTCAACACACCCCAGCGCCCTGTGCCTGGGGGTCAGCAGCCCCCACGAGATCTGGTGAACCCCAACATTGTGCAGGCTGCACCAAAGGTTCGTCAGCCCCAATACACAATGATGTCACGTCTCTGTGTTTTTGCAAGTTGCCATGGATACGGGTGTTGGTGAATCAGTAAGTAATAATAATAACCAGCAATTTCTGATGAGTGTTGTGCATCCCTTCATCTATTCCTTACTGGACTCTGCTGATTCAAGATGATACCCTGTCACCTTCTACGTGGATGATATATAAATTCCAACACCTATACAATACCTATTTATAAATACCCAATATCCCATAACTGTGAACATGTGTGTAACTATGTATTGCATGTATGTAAATGTGTATGAGCCATGCCTGTGTAAATGTGTGTGTTTTGTATTCGTGACTGTGTGTGAGCCATTCCTGTGGAAATGGGTGCATTGTGTATGTGTAAATGTTTGTGAGTCGTGCCTTTTTAAATGTGTGTGCTCTCCTGTTTCAGTGGGTAGATGTGGGAAGCCACGAGGATCACAGGAAGCCCCAGGGTAGGGGCGTGGGTGATGAGGTGGGGCTGGAGCGCGCCCGATTGCGCCTGCAGGACCGGGAGCTGCAGGAGATGGCAGATGGGGGCTGGTGCCTCAGCATGCACCAGCCCTGGGCGTCACTGCTGGTCAAGGGCATCAAACGGTATGGGCGATGGAGTGCCGTGTGTTAGTGTGCTGTGTGCGAAGTGTGAGCCTATACAGTGTGTGAGTGCAGATAGCGCAATGCATTGCCCTTGCAGGGTGGAGGGCAGGTCCTGGTACACATCTCACAGGGGTCGTCTGTGGATCGCCGCTGCCGCCAAGAGACCCACCCCCCAGGAGATCTCCCAGGTGGAGAGCATGTACCGCCAGCTCTACAAGACAGGTACACAGCTGCCTCTGAGTTTCTGAGAGTGTGAAGATAAACTCATATTCATACAGTCATAACCAGAGTCAAACAGTCATACAGTCTCATTCACATAGTCATACAGTCATATCTGTGTGTTGAGCAGAAAGCCTTGAATCACTGCCCTTGTGTGGTTGTTTTTGAACTGCAGTGCCCCAGTTTCCTACAGAGTACCCCACAGGCTGCCTGTTGGGCTGTGTCAACATGACTGACTGTCTGTCCCAGGAGCAGTTCAGAGAGCAGGTCTGTGAGTCTCTCTCTCTCACACACACACACACACACACACACACACACACACACACACACACACAGTACTCAAGCAACACACGAGGACTGATATAACCCAGGTGAGCCAGTTTGCCATGCAAATCTACTCATCAATAGGCTAGATAATCATCACATTATTGATACACGATGCCACATACATCGGTGGTTAAAAAGGCAATTTTGCTTCACCGGAGTAACAGCAAAACCACATGTGCATGGCAACACTAACTAAGCTGCAGTTCTGGGGTTGCTAAGGATCCAAATAGATGCTAGCTTTTCTCTTACCGTGTATCTGCCAGCAGAGGGTGCAGTGTACCACTTTCGTGACAGCACCAGGCAGCCATTTTCAGCTGTTGAGTGAACCGAATGCCATTCACAGCTACTGACATACCACCAACAAAGCGATGTGAATTGTGTTATCATAATATCAACATATATATAGTCTGTGGTGTGTTGTGCCAGCCAGTCCCTTTGATGTGCAGGGTAAAGGGTTTGGAGGTGTGGACACAGCCAGTCAGTGCTTCATTAATTATAAAGCAGCTTAGGCTTCTCTTTCATCTTTCCCCTTTCATCCCCTTAAATCCGCATGCTTTCGTCTCCCCGAAGCGCGTGCGTGTGTGTGTGTGTGTATGTATGCATGTGTGTGTGTGAGTCTCTCTTTCTGTAGCCTGTTTTCTTTCAGTGGATTTCATGTTGCAGGAGTGATTGGCTTGTCATACTGGAAATATCCCAGCAAATTGAAAAGAATGCTCCACTTACTTTCTTGCCTGAAAACACTTGCAGCTGTCAGCATCTTTCAGTTTCTATGTGTGTGAACATCCATTCATGTGTGTGTTTGGTTGTGTGTGTGTTTATGTGTGCGTGTATGTCTGTGCGCATGTGAGTGTGTATGACAGAGAGGTTAGATCAGACAGCTTGCAGCTGTGAATGAGCTAGAGGAGAAGGTGGAGGGACTCAGGCACAGAAGTGACTTGCTCCACTTCTGGGTTGATTCGTTAACGGGAAAAACTCAGGGATTTATACCCTGCATTTTCCTCCAGCTCTGGTTTGTGTGTTACATTCGTGCATGAGAGGAGCTACAGTAGTTCCATTCTGATTGATAGTTGCAGAGGTGTGCATTGGCAAAACTGAAGATCTCCATTTTGGTGCTGCACTGCTATTCTAAGTCCTTAAATTGCATGTTGCTTGTTTCAAGTATTTGTCTGATTTAGTAAAAGTATTAAGTTAGAAAAGTCCACCCACAGAAGGTGTGATATCAGAGCTGAGGGATTTATGTGTTTTTCACTCTGCGTTCCGCTCTTTTATATAGCTCATCTCAAGAGTGTTTTTTAGAGACTATTCAGACCCACTGCAATAGGAAGTGGCAATAATATGAAATAATTTATAGCATGGCTGGAAGGTACCTGCTTTTTACAGTCTGTGGCTAAATAGAAGAGCACACAGCAGGAGTGAAGTGGAAAATTCTGTTATTAGAATGTTCCAACCATGAGATCACTCACTGAGATCTCCCATTGATTACACGGATCAGTATTCAAATGCATTTTAATTCATTCAAAAATGAAGAAAAAAGTTTTAAACCTCAAAGTTCATTAAAAACCCTGAATAAAATAACATAATTCATTAGCATTAATATCCCTAATATCCCTGACTGAATGCAGGGAATGCAGGCCCTTTGCAGTGAGTCAGTATTCACACAGAGACTTTGGGGGGAGAGAAAGGGAGGGTGTGATTATTTGTAGATTTGGTCTGGGGAGCCATATTAGTGAATATCAAAAGTATGGAAATAAACATCAATCCTGCATGCATCCACTGGATTATTCCCTGGCTTCAGCTTTCTTAGCAGTGTGTGTGATGTGAGGTTATTTGTTTGATGGGTGCGTGTGTGATGTGAGGTTACATGTTGTGTTGGTGTGCCTGAGATCATGAGTGAGTGTAAAGGAAATTGGTCGAATCAAATCATTCCCCAGGCAGAAGAGAAATGACTTTTTTGTCACAGAAATGTCTGGCAGTCCCCCTCTAATCCTTCTCTGTCCTTTTCCTAGTGACCCTCCCTCTCGTCACCTCTAACAGCTCTCTCCCCTCCACAGCACCCTGAGGTTTGTGAGGAGTCCAGTTCTCCCTTTGTCTTCATATGCTCGCACCCTCAGGAGCTGCTGGTCAAATTCCCCATGAAGGGGAAGCACAAAATTTGTGAGTACTGCCTTTCACACTTAGACATGAGCACACACACCCCTATACTCTTAAACACAAGAACATACACGCTTTTCACATTTGCACAGGAGCACACATGCACCTTTCACACTTACACAAGAGAATATATGCACTTTCAACAGTTACACGCAAGCTTACGTGCACACATATCTATGTAGCTATGGACGGACACGCAGAGCGCACAGACTGTGCAGTCTGGCCTTCCTGGCTGATTTTCATATCGGTGAACGTTGGATACAGGTGCTTGATGATGGGTTGGTCTGGAAGCCCAAATCAAAAAGGCCTGCAGCATGTGCTGCTAATGTCTGTCCTGGCAATGCTGTGCGCATGTTGAGAAGTTTAATGTTGTGGTCTGTCCGAGTCACAGAATTGTTCTGTCTCCTGTCCAGTCACCCTGTGGTCGCCCCACTGAACGAGAAAATGGGAGATCAGAAGCCCAAAACACCCTCTCTGGTGGAGGGATGTTTTTCCCAAAACCTTTTCAAAATTTCTGACTAACTGGGACAGAAAAAAAGGAGGATGGATATTTTTATTCATGGATTCCATTTAATATTTAATACGCATTCCCCAGGACTGCGACGGTTTCTGCTGAGAAATCTGCCGTCAGCCCCGCCGAGCCCAGCTACAGAGTCCCTTCGCTAATGCGCTGAGAGGCTGCCGGGCTTCAGAGCTGGCAGAACCTGTTGATTTCAGTTCTGTCACCTGGCTAATGAGGGTGACAGAGAGCACAGCGCTGCTAATGCAGGCCAAGTGTGCAGCGAGAGACTCAGAGCGGGCTGTGCAGCGTGGAGGTGCTGCCTCATGCGGTCCAGAATGATGAATGAAATAGATGTCGAAGAGCAATTTTACCAGCGCTGTCACTACTGCTCTGGTGCTGTGTCTAAAGCACCAACATCCTTCTTTTTTCTTTAGGCTGGGCTTTTTTTTTTCACTATGTTATGAATCTCTGTGAGATTTACAAGCTGTACTGGGATCAGTGATGTGTGTCTGTTTACTGCTCTTGTTAAAGGGGAGATATGACCCTGGGTCAGGCGTTGTAGAGGAGTGTGCCACCGTTCATTCGTGGTCGTTTGTGTCTGTGGACTGTGATGGGGCTCCCAATGAGTGAATGGGACAGTGTGTTGGGGGTCCTGACGAGAGACAGGGACACCAGACGGCAGTGTCGTTCTGTAGGCGTGAATTGAGCTTGTATCCAGTTGGTTGCAGTTTGGTATACTGAGTGGAGCCTAGCTATTGTATATTTGAGTTCTTACCTTGCCTGTACCAGGCCATGTGTCCGTCCCCCCAGCTGTGTGACACGTGTTACCCAGGAAACCCAGTGTTGCGCTGGGGGCTAGCCCCGTAGGTCATGTCTCTTGTTGGAAGTGCCTAGGTCATGTTCCTTAGTGTAGATTAATCCCAATGGCATGTTACAATCAAAATGGGTTTTTAGTTGCACTTTAATTATCTTATGAATTTAAATGACCTGTGACCCAGTTCACTCATTACTGGATTATTATAATAATCCATCTTTTATGCAGAGGAAACGGAGGCATGTCTGAAATCCTGACCCCTCAGACCTCTGGGCGGGTGGTGCAGCACAGAAAGGGGGTGTGAGGGACCCCCAAACCCCCCCCCCTATTGATCCTGTATAAACTGTGTGCAGGGTATCCCATGAATGCTGCCCGTTGTGTCTGGCTGTGTGCATGCATCGTATGGTCTTGTTTTATGAGAGGTATTTCTTAAAAACAGCTGTACTGGTAATTGCAGGTTCTGGAATTTCATAGTTGAAACACCATAGTAATTTATACTGTAAGTAATCTGATGTTAAGAATATTTAATACATTCATATGGTGGTCATCACTGAAAAATGTGTTTTCTTTGGAATAAATGCAGTCCATGTTCTTATGCATTTATGCAAATGTTTGATGTGGAGCTCAGTTTATTTTACTTAAACTGTTAACAGCCGATAAACATATCTGTCTCAACACATCTGGTAAGCCCCTGTAAACATGTAGAGTTGTTCGTAAATGCATAATTATACAGTTATAATCTCTAATAGTAGCAGCTGTGCATCTGAAAATAGACATCCTCTTCCTGTCAGCGTCTGTGTAAACATGGCTGCTGGGAGTCAGTAGTAGGTGTTGGGGTGTTCAAGAGCTGCTCTGCTGTATGAATGTGCTGCCCTACAGCTGTGTGTAGTACCTTATCTAAAGGTAAAGTCTAAAGACTAAAATAATGCAAAAATGCGTGAGGTGTGACTAAGGCCAGTCAGCTCCCTGCAGAATTTTTTTCATTCTCCCAAGTCAAGAAGTGCACATCTCTGTTACTTTCCGACATGAGGTCTGGTTCAGATGTCTTTGTGAGGTAGACCACATCTGACCCCACTAATCCTTCCCCAAGAGAGTGGGGCTGTGTCTGCTCCTGGCTGCAGGGGCTCAGGGTGGGAGTTACAGATGGCAGCCAGGGGGCAGTACACCCCTGGTTTTACTGGCGTTTCAGTGCTTCAGTACACTAAACAGCCTGTGGGAATGCTGTCTTGTGGGGACGCGTGGGTGTGCGCTTATGGCCACAGTAGGGATGAGTTTACTGCTGGAGTGGGGGGTGTGCTTATGGCTGGAGCTGGGGTGTTCTTAAGGTCAGCCTGGGAATTCAGCCCTGATTAGGGATCAGACAGGAGCCCCAGAGAGCTCCAGGGAGGCTGTGGCTAATGCAAAAAGCAGGGTTTTGAAGGATGTGGCTTCTCTGTTAAGGCTGCAATGTGGCATAATGGGTTGGCAGCAGGGCTTGCAGCCCTAAGGTTGCTGGTTTGATTCCCAGGTGGGGCACTGCGTTTGTACCTTTAGGCAGGGTACTTAATCCGAATTACCTCTGTAAATACCCAGCTGTTTAAATGAATGACATGAAATTTGCAAGCTATGTACGTACATCTGCTAAGCAAAAAAGTCAGTTAAAAACAATGTTGAATAGTAGAATATAGCTGCTGTCTTTCTTGTGGGTTTTACAGGCCCAAACACTGAACAGCTGGTGGGGGTTTGTAAGTTTAGGGCTTAGGGCAGCTGGTGATGGTTTGTAGTCTTGAATGGTGATCTGTCTTTCCTTTAATGTGGCTCCTCTGAGCATTTTGAGGTGGCAGAGATTGGATCCCTCTGGAATTCATTCAGAATTCTTCTCAATTCCTTTGTCAGTGTTGCTCAGAATTTATGTTGGCTGCCTAATTTGTTTGATCGTGTCCAAAGCCAATCAAATCCAGCTCTCCAAATTGTACAGTTTTTCCCCTGAAAAAGAAGAACATCCCTTGGAATAACTGAAATCCTGGGGATTGGATTAATCCCTCCTTTCTAACAGAGCAGTATTCCCTTTGGGTATTTCTCTGGAGGCTCTGCACCCCCTGCAGCTCCTGCTCCTCATCCCATCCCATAAATCGACAAAATGTGTTGTGTCAAGGATGGCTAGTATTTGAAAATACATTTTTTGCACTCCAGTTTTATTTTTTAGAGTACGCTGCATCCTCGTAATGATCACAGCACACCCAGCTGGTCTCAGACCCTCTCCTGATTACATAAGCAGGCCTAACCCCATCAGGGGTAAAGAGCGAATTAATCGACTGAATTTTACCCACCACTGGGAGAGTACTGCGCTGAATTATACAGGGATCCACTCACAGCTTGGAGATTAGTGTGCTGAATCCACATACTTTGCCTGCCATGGTTATCACACAGTTTGAATTTGGTTTGCGTAATTTAACAGAAAAATCTATCAAGAGGGAACTGGCCCTAAATTGTGAGATTTTAAAGCAGATGTGAAGAAATACCCACACAAGTTACAATCATACAAAGTGTAGTAAGACAAAGGCATGTTGAGGATCTATATATTTGGCAAGGACTATAAACCCTAAGACCCTAACCCCCTAAAGACCCTAAAATGGAGTCTTGTGACATACCTCTTGATTCAGGTTTCCAGCAGTCAGTACAGTTCTGATTCTCCACCAAAGATCTTTTAGAGAACAGTGGTGGTGTTTTTTGGAGTTAACAGCTTATGTGCATCAGTGTTCAAGGGTATCAAGGGTGTGAATCAGTGTTCACAGTGTGTTAATTATGTTATCAAAGATGTTGTTTATTGGGCTTTGTGTTGGTTTGCTAGAGTACCTACCTGATGTGAAGGGCGAGAGCAGTTACACCACCTGGCCTCGAACCCGGGTCTACGGGGTGCCAAACCTGCAGCTTGACTGCAATGCCAAAGAGCCAGGCTCTGGGTGGGGTGGGGTGACTGCTCTGGCCCTTCGCTACACTACCATAAAAATATGGCTGTTGCTGCACTTTCTTTAGAAACAAAACACTCCTGCACTCATTCTAGGTCGAATGAAGCTGACACTTCATTTTGTTGACACTGCCTCCTAGCTGCCCAGGAAATGTGGCACTTTGGGAACCCAGAACCAAAGCCCTCCGGGAGCTCTTCAGCAATCAGCTTTTAGGGACTGAAGGGGGATACCAGGATTGATTAACCTTTCAGGCATGTTCACGTATGATTTAGTCTGGGAGTCATGCAGCCTCCCTTAGAACAGGAGCAATGCAGAATCAAACATATGCAGAACAGGCAAGAGAATGGCCTCTTCTGAGCCATCTATCCCATCTCTGATTATTATCAGATTTCCCAACTTGGCTAGTTATACTGTACTTAGTATACGGCTAGTATACTAAGCATCTAATAAAATGCTTTAAAAAGTGGCTTCAGTACAGACTGCACTTTGTAAATTGACAACAGAATACAGTAATAAGGCAATAGGTCATTGTGGGCCAAACACAGGAACTCACATCCACCAAATTAAGGTTAAGTACACTGCTCATGGGTACAGTGGTGGTGCACCCAATCAGGATGTGAACCTGCAGCCTTCTGGATGGAAGCCCTGTTTCAGGGTGCTGTGTGTTCCACCTGGGGGTAAAGGGCAGGAGAAGCACTTCTGTTTAGTTCTCTAGTTCTGTAGCTTTCTATAGCTGTGTAGCTTCTGCCAGGGGAACTCATTCACTCTTGAGCAATGTGTGCCAGTCTCATTAATGTCAGGCTGTATTAGCAGAAGTAGTGTAAACTCTGCCACCCCCAGCATACCATCTTCTGTGTGTGATTGGGAACAGAGGGAGTCATAGGTAGATGAACAAGGCTTCTGCCTAGACGTCTTCTCAGAGAGTGGCATTCTCGTAAGGATAAGCTCACACAGTAATCTCATTCCTTTACTTTAAATTCCACATAGTCATCTTACACCTTTAAAATTACAATCAGCTTGTACCCTTACACTAAACTCCATATCGAACATGTATTTTTTGAAAAAGTTTTGATCTTTCATGCTCATGTGTGCAGAATTTCTCTTGCGTGCTCTTCAGTCAAATAAATCTTTGTCCCTGTAGTTTGAATTCATGGGAAGAAACAGAAAAACGTTATTCTGCTGCCAAAATAAAGTGGAGGTTTTAGAGTTCAGGAGGTGAGGTTATTTATAGTTTAATAGGAAACAGGAAGCAGCTGCCAGCGGCTGTGTTATATAGTTATATGTGTTATACAGTATTGACTAGACACTCCTTCTGGCAGGGGGCCTCAATGAAGTTTAACTGGAGTCAGCACAAGCCCACACAACATTCCTGTAATGCTTAAGTAACATTCTGTGTCAGCTACATTGAGGCTGTGGCCTCCCTGGGGTGTGTGTATTGAGCTGCACCAGGAAGAAGCCCCAGCCTGGGGGAGTTCATGGAGTAAGATCCTCTCAGTCCATAGCTGGGCTCTGAGACCACCTCGCAGGCCTGTCTGAACCTCCCTGCCTCACCTGCTCCTTACTGTTCAGCCTACAGACACAGCTACAGTCCGTCCTTCGAGCATAGACACTCACCTGTGTGTCAGCACAGCACAGCTACGCCTGTCTTATTTAACCACGCTTGTGAGAACAGCTTGGTTTCTGATTGATTTCCTTCTTCATTCATACAACACACCTGTTCTTCTGTCCTGTAGGCATAGCCTAGTCTTACCTGATCAGAGCAAGTTAACTGCATTACAGACTTAGTAGATTCTTACCTGATCAGAGTAGGTTTCCCAGGAGGAGGGCTGTCTCTCTTTACTTTTGCTGAGGATCTACTGGACTTTGATTGTTTCTGACTCAGCAGATCTGTTAACCTAGGCAACACCCACAAACGCTGGCTGGCTGCAGGGCAACACACCCGCTGTCTGTTTCCACAGGAAGACCTGCAGCAGCATGTTTAATGGTAACCAGAGGGTTGCAGGTTTGCATCCTGGCTGGAACACTGCTGTTGTAAAAGCTGCTGGTACTTCACCTGAATGGCTACAGCAAATATCCAGCTGAACAAAGGGGAAACATGTAAAAACTTTCCCTAAATAAGGATCTGCTTACTGCTAATAGCGATGACAGAGCAGTCATGTTGGTACTTTTGGAGCTGCTCCCTTGCTCCCTTACACAGCCCAGGGATGATCTAAACCTGTACATTATACACTTCAACACACAAAGTAAGAAAAATCATTGAACAGCCTGTTTCTTGCTTGTGTGTGAGAGTGAGTGTGTGAGTGTGTGTAGATGTGGGTGTGGGTGTGTATGTTTGCAGGAGCGTGTGTGAGTGTGGGTTATGGCTGTTATATCACTTTCTGTCTCTCTCTCGTAGGGAAGCTGGACAGTCAGCATCACCAAGCTGCCAGGAAGGGTCTGATGAAGCTGACGGCTGCAGTGTTTGCCTGAGCCCCAGCCATGGGGTAGACTTGCCTGTATGGGATATTCAGTTATATCATGGCAGTAAAACATGCTCAGAATACACTCCTGTTTGTCTCATTGTTGGTTTGGTTTGTCTTACAATAATATAATATAATATAATATATATAATGTACTAAGTATGATGCAATAATATTATTTATACACACACACATTGCGTATTGAGTCTAAAGCTGGCATATAAACAATACATCCATCTGTGCATCAACAAACACTGCAAATAAAGGTAGGTTTTCCTGCAGAGGTGACCAGGTGTGTCAGTGCGAAGTGTGGGGTCACTGGAAGGACGCAGCAGAAGAACAATACAGCCTTCAGCAGCTGGAGTAAACAATCGTCGCCTCTGAATGAGAGCAGCCAGCTCCCCAAACAGGGGACACACCTGCAAGTGTGAACTTAGAACCAACATTTCCCTCAGCACCTTTGTAAATCTGCATTCCTCTACCTGTGGGAGCAGCTGCTAGAGCAAGATACGGAAGTGAACGTCCTGTGTGTGGGAACCTGGAGGGGATCATCTGTGTGCATCTCTGCTTTCAGCCAGTAAAATGAAACTGAATGTCTGGTAAGAGGGAAAACAGCCTCTTCCAGTAGCACTCCCCCTCAGTCATTTCCCTCTCTGTGCAGTGCCTGTGGTTACAGCTTCAGCCAAGAGCCACAGTGACAAACTGTCAGATGCACAGTGATTAGATCTGGAGGGAAACAAAAGGCACTTTCATTGTCTACTGTGGAAAATAATGTCGGTTTCTTTACAGAAAGGGCTCTCTCTCAAAAAGGCAAATCAGTCATTCGTGAGAAGAAGATCTTTAACTGAACCGCTGCTCAAACAAGAAGTGGCTGGTCTGCGCACAGCTTCTCTGAGGCAAGACCTTAGGTCTGCGGTGGCTGCTCTGAGGAACTGAAATGTGTGAACTTTTCACCGTCTGGCCCCCAAACAAGTTAGACCAGCCTACAGAGATGCTGGGATCCCCAGAGAGGGAGCTTACAGAGCTTACAGGAGATTACAGTTTGGTGCATGAGTGAATGATAACGGCAGCCAAGGCTGGTGACTGTAGAGATTTTTGACTTAACAGGTAGACCCGTTATGTCACTGCCTACAAGAAAACCACTGGAATCATATGTACACACAACCACATTTGCAACAATTTGTGGAATGTATGGGCGTATATATCCACATATACTTGGGACACATACACACATATGCACATGCATATATAACAGCATTCCTTTGTAATGCAAAGCATTTCTGTCTGCAAATTGGCTGCATTCTTTTATATGTTGTTGATATTTTCTCATAGGTCAGAAGCTTCCACACTAGTAAAGCCAGGAAAGGGTCCCCCTCCCAGGAAATGTGCTCAGTTCACACTATGCAGCTACAGAGGGACAAGACCCAAGGATGATTCAGTGCTTCACTCATTAATCTTAAATAATTCCCTATGAAAAAGATCATAGGACTTACTCACAAATTAGCATTTCAAGCACCAAGAGTGAGCACAAGAGAAAATAAACGAAATGGAAGTCGTGTCTCACTGTCCTTGCAATATTACACTGGGAATAACAGTGAGAAAATGAACTATTGCATCAAATAGAGCAATGACAAAATGACGTAACGTACAGGGAACCACAACAAGCGAAAGATCAGACACAGCTGCAGACAGTGCCAGCAGATCGTATCACACAAATGTGATTTATCCGATTCCACCCATCAGGCACACCTGTCTCTTGTCTTCCCACACCATAGGTGGGAGCCAGGCTTGTAGCTCTGTCTAATGTAATGACTGGTTTATAGTGGTGAGTGAGAGAAATGTATATTCTTCACACAACCCTGCATGCCGGACAGACTGCGCAGTCAGGGGCCACTGGCACTAATGAGCAAAGCTTGAATCCTGTTTCCTTACTGTGCTGTCAGCAGTTTAGACTTGGATATATAGTCTTGTTTGCCTATATGTGCAGGTGATTGTGCCCCATAGCCTGTGTGTGGAGCTGCTATGCAGATAGAGTGTTCTGCCTGTGTGAAAATGAGCCCATTAATGCAGCTTCCGTTGGCCTCCCAGCACTGTGGCCTCCATGTTCCCATGATGTCTCCCTCCGTCATGTCAAAGACAACATTATCATTATCGTATTCTTGTTGCCTGGGCAACCAGCACAGGGAGACATAAAACCTTAAAGTCACCTCCTTTGAAGCAGGCAAACATAGGTTATCTCCCTCACTGGGCAACAGACTGCCTGACACACTTTACTGTGGTCAGGAAGGAACTCAACTCCTGTGCTGTCAGTCCTTTACTGCTGTCTTTGATAAGCATGACCTGCAGCAGCAGAGTTCAGTGCGAGCCCAGCTTCCTCTCGGTGTCAGGTGGCCAGTTTGTCCTCCCCTCAACTTGGCATCAGTGGATCATTTCCAGTTCTGCTCCTCCTATCCCCCATTTTGGTGTGTTTCTGCCCCTCCAATGGACCCAGTCAAACTGCCTGCGATAACCTAACCCTAAAGTGGCTATGCCTGACCTTGGCTGTGGAAGATATTGTTGGATGATATAATACATCACATTTTGCCCTGCTGAAAAAATGCTAGCAGGACGTTTCTGGTTTTCTGCTTGCTAAAACAGCCAATGACCTGCCTACACTGAAGCTGAGTCACAGCTTCACAGGTTTCACAGGTTGTAAGCCATGCTGGTTCCTCTTGTCTGTGAGCTGTAGATCCAGGACTACAGGTATGAATTTCAGGTTGGGCACTGCTGTTATACCCTGGGGTAAGGTGCTTAAAATGAAGAGGCTCAGTAAACATCTGGCTGTGTAGGTGGACAATATGTCAGCAATGCAAGCTACCTTGGGTAAGGGCAAATGCTAAATAAGGCACACGGCAGTAGACACAGCAGACCATGATCAGCCTGAGAGTTGTTTATTTCCAGTCTCCCTGCTTCTTCTGAGAGCATCCAGAAACAGAGGAAATCTTCATGATCACAAGACTGTCTAATAGTGAGCTGGTAATAGAATTTTCATAGTGTTGTTTACTGAACACAACCACACATTTACGTGGTTCAGTTTAATGGTGTGGTTTACGAAACACAACCAAGCGTTCAGTTTCATGGTGTGGTTCACTGAACATTCCCAAGTGTTCTGATCAACTCCCGAGATCTTTTGTGTGTGTGTGTGTGTGTGTTTCTTTGAGAAAATCACAACATACAAAATATGAAAAACTAATTTTGAACTAAACCTTTTTTTTTTTTTTTGCAGCGGTTTCTTGCTGATGCATGGAAAAATAAAGTCCTTTGTGTGTACCCTAACTGCATAGTTATGGCAAGTGTGGCTTCTTTGTACCCCAAGATTCAATTATTGTTGACTTCTTTAAAAAATGAAGTCAAATCAAAACACTGGAGGCTTGGAGTTCAAGCACCAGGCGCATAAAATAAATGACAAATTACTTAGCCTTGTCTCAAGTTCTGTCGCTTGCTTGCATGAGCACATAGAGATGCAGAATACAGTGATTTGACAAATATTTCCTAAAATCCCAAAATTCAAAGTAAAAATGAATATACAGGTAGTGATGTATGACAGCTGTAGGATGCCAGGAAACTTGCAACCATCAGTCTATCCAAAAATGAAACATTGCATTTACACTTTTAGAGATCAAACTGACGCAATTAATGATCAACTGGTATACATTATAGCCAATGAATACCTTACCTAAAAAACACTTTTCAAATCTCGGAATATCTGGTTTGATTGTACCATGTACGGATAATTTTTCATTATTCAGCACAAGGTTTTTAAATATGTTAAGAAACAAAAGTGGTGGTAAGTGCATCTATCAGATTTCGTGTATCTATTTTGTTTTCATTCAAAATGTGGAATATGAATCCCTATCATTGTGTATTATTCTTTATCTTTCTTATAAGAGAAATCACCATTCACTATGCGTTATTCAAATTGCAGAAGCTTAGTCTGCTGTAGCATTATTATTATTATTATTATTATTGTTGTTGTTTTTTTTTTTTTTAGTCTGCTTAACGCAGCTAACGATTAAATCGAAGGTTATTGACTTCAGTAAAATCCATTATCCTTCACTGTAATCCAGTTCCGGTTCTTTCTGGTACTGTTTTCCCTCCTGGCGGTTCAATCCGACTGGAATATTTGCCTTGGTTTGCTAACAACGCGTTCTGCTTGTTGGTTACATTGTATCAATCTCTCAGCATTGAAAGATACTAACAGCCATCAAGATTTATTTGAGATACAAGACGGAATCAGGGATCTAAACTGGGATGGAACCTGGCAAAATATTGGATTGTACTACTAGGGCGACCAAAAACCTGCGCTTTAGATCGAACAGGGCTTAAAATTGAACCTAAAATGCCCGTTTTAGCCGGTATTTTTAATTTTGAACGGGATCTCAACGTGTGATGGCTGCAGTCCAGTGAAGTGGCCTTTCCTTCCCCCCGCTGCTGGATGTCTTGGGAGTACATTGACTGGGCTGCCTGTTTGTTTTCAAGAAATCGGGCTAGTTCAAGTCCTTTCCCCTTGCTTTGCGGATATATGGAATGTACTTAAATACTGGTTGGATCGGGGTCTGCAAGTGGGGTGAGTTGTGTAGGAATTTCTCCATTTTTTTAATGCGGGATGTGGCTAGCTAGCGAGCTAGCTGGCTAGCAGGGTGTTTACAATCGCATGCTTTGCCTCACCGAAAGCCCTTTGTCTGGGTTATTCTGAAGAAGATTTTACCAGATCGCGAATCTGTTTTAGTATCATATTGTTCGTGGTATATGTTTAACTATGATACAGTAATAACAAGGAAATTTTGGACATAGTTCAGCAAGTGTGTTTATGGGTAGTAGAGAAATGGACATTTTCATATCGTGGTCGCCTCGGAAGACCTTGTCGGGCATGTAGCTAGCTAATGTTAGCTGGCTAGCGACGTTCTCTAACTCGCGCTGATTAGCAGTATCAATATGGCTCACTTTAATCCGTTTTCTTAATCGTTTTTGTCCGAATGTAATGTTTTCATTTGTTTTTTTGTACGCTAGTGTAAGTGGTTTCAACTCGTATCGTTGAAACAGAACTGAATTTATTACCTAACTAGCTAACTGTAGCTTGCTACTTGCACACTGAGTGCAGTTTCATTTCAATGTGGCTTTTTTGTTTTTAGGCGTACAAATCGGAGCCCACTTTAGATTCTTGCTAAACACAAATATATTAGATTAACGAAGATCCTCGTCTCGTTGATCCCATTTTATTTTTAAAATGTTAAATTGGAGCTGGTTTGGAACGTGCAAAGGTAAAATCCAGCTACTTCGCTAATCTACTCCATATCAAATCATGTTAGCCAGTTAGCTAAGGCAAGGCCTTCAGACATAACGCTCTTGCGGTGGTGTGAATGTTGTGGCCTCAGTCGGAAGCTCAATCATTCTTTGTCAAGGAGCACGCGGTAATTTTCACGATTATTATTCTCTGGTCGTGTTACGTTGATTCTCTGTTGCAAAGTAATTAGCAGATATGCTTAAAATGTGGTTTAAGATTCGCTTCTTTTATTTGAGGCCTGTGCGTAATGTTTAACCTTATTGCACGCCATTCTTTGGCATGTTCCCAAGGCGCTCGGTTGGAGTAACTCCGTCTACAACTCCCTCTCTGCACGCCGTAGCTATAAATCAAGGTTTGAAATGGTAGATTAACTGAAGTAGCATTTTGAAATCCACACAACCATTAATTTACTTATTTTCTTGACCGTAACTACGTAGTTATTAGCATATTGCAAGGCTAATAAGTAAATCTGCCGTTTCTGTTCATGCGTTAAAGGCCCATTATTCCTTAATTTGATTGTTGTTTTCCAGGTGGTACTTTAGGAGGAAATGCTGGCATGTTTTCCAGGTGGTATTTTAGGAGAAAAGGCTGGCATTTGATTAATCTTATTTTACATGTAAAAATATTTTTGGAACTGGAAACGCTGTTGTACTCCTTGTAGGAATAAGAATGCTTATTATAGTTAACGTAGTGTTAGTGGCACGAGATCCTGAGATTTGTTAGCATATTTCGTTGATATCTTTCAGTTAGTCTCTTTACTTACTGGTTATTTGTGGATAGCTCTTAAATTGACACAGTTTCCCTCTGATTTTCGTTAACGTTGGCGTTTTTCTTCATTTGGAAGAAAGGGTTTCTATTTTACAAATTAAATAAAAAACGAACCCTTTTCCTTTCTGTAATATACTGTTACGACTCTGCTAATTACAGCGTTTGATGGAGTTAAATATTGGGGTTGGGTGTTATTACTGTCTCATGAGAAAAAAAGTTCTCATAGTTGGACTAACTCGATTTTTTTTAATTAATTATGATTCTGGAATCTGAATATGTTTGTATTTGGCTCACTATAAGGGAAGGATGGATGTCATATTGCTTATTGTGAGTGAATAGCTTTGGGCACCTGAGGTGTATTTGGTACATAATTTATAGCCTGAAAAGAGGGATATGTTTCTTTAGTTAAAATGGCATACAGATATTGGACACATAAAAATATGTCAGACAGTTAGGCTTTAAAATGATATTTCCAGTCTGGTAGTTATTAACAAGTACTCTCAGCTTGCACTGCATATAATATGTAAGTACTGCAGGATTACAATAGGCAAATACTTGCCTTCAAAGCTAAGCTTTTCTTTTTCCAGGGAATTAAACGTTTGAGTTTAGATGGTTTTGCCACCATGTAGGTGTTATCATCCCTAATAGCTCTCTTCTTTTGTCTCTACACTAGCATGAAGTCGGAGGAATGAGCTTTTGTTTGGGATCTTAGATAAAGCACATTACTCAGAGGGAAAGTGTTCCATTGAAAACCTTTGCACCTTGGGGAATACCCTGAAAATGGATGAGTCACTTAACCTTCAAATGCCTGCTGAGTGTCTCTGAGAACCCTGCTGTTTTATCAGCAGGACAAAAGGAGGAGCGATTGTGTTATCTCGCAGGGTCATCTGTGAGCACTGAACAGGGTACGGCTGACCTCGTGTTAACTCCGGACCCGGCTGTTTGAATTGGCAGCGGAGCGCAATAGCACCTGCACACGCCTTGTGGGGTTCAGGCAGAAGGTGTTGCTTGTTTGACAGCGGTGGAAGAATTGTGTGACTAACCGAGCTGTGAATGTGGCTATATAATAACATTCCTGGAAGATTTTATTTTGCAGGAAATGCTCCAGGTGCACTTTTTTTTTTTCATTGAATCTGTTTGAAATGAAAATTTATTTCTGTGGCTCATCTCCATGATGTGGAGAACAAAACATTTTGAGGGTAAACATATGCGTTAGTGTGTGGGTAAGGCTTAAAATTCTAAAGACGCTCATTAAAATTCATATTTTTCCTAAATTCAAGGCTGGTAAACACCACAATTTTAAACCCAGTTGAAGTGTCTTAATTTCTGTTTCAAGTTTAACACAATTAGGCACATTTACCTTGGGCAAATTAGGCACATTTACCTTGTCTTAACTTAAATTGGGTTGTGTTGTTACTTCCTAAGATTGATAATTGTGCTTTTAAGCACTTAATGAGTTGCAAGTAGATAGTAGTCTTGATTTTAACAGTCAGGGATGGCCAACAGCCAGTGAAAAGTAACCATTCAATGATAACCCAGTAAGCTTTAGTGCTAACTGTAGAACAACAGAGAAAAGCAATGAACAGTGAAGTGCAAAAGCTGACAGGCAAAAGAGGGTCTGTGACATTCCCCCTCCCCTCTTTCATTAAGAGAGTACATTTTTTATACTGTCTCCTTCAAGTGGAAAGGAGCAGCCAAGTAGCTTAATAGAAGTGGTCGTTGGCTTTGTCCTGGAGTTATGATATGCTTCATAACATTGTAGGGCAGCACCAGTGAGCAGTGCTCAGCACCCAGTGGCTCCCAAATTGCTGCAGATCCTGAATGTGGGGAGACAGTCAGTTCCTTGATTTAAAAGCACATGTGGAGTGTTGGTTCTGCCCTTCCCCAGTACTGCAGTTCCGATGTTGTAATGTGTGTCTGGTTAACTAGAATGGAACGCACCAGGGATAAAGAGGGGAAAAAAGCTGCACTCATTTTTCTTCAGATGTGCCTGTGAAGAGTATTCTCACGACTCATGGCTTTGCCATTCTTTAACAAAAAATTACACTTTGCATTTGGGCTGAAGGGTAGGGCCACATATCAGCAAGTTTTATGAGTCCTGGTTGTAGAGTCTTGCGTGATATCTGTCACGATCACTATGCAGACCTTATCACCATACATACCAACACTCTGTGCCACCACAAAAATAATCTCATCAGCCTCTGTAAATGTAGTCTCCATGCCTAAAATTGCCTTCTGTAGCTGTGTGTGTCTGGGTAATCTCTTCTACAACCAACAAATAAAATATGTTGAATTGACATATAACCATGAGTGTTAATGCACACTTCCCATTTTAAAATTATTCAAATTCATTTGCAGTATTAACACCATCAATAAGAACAGTTTATGAACGTGTCAGCTGTATCAATAAATTGCATCAGCCTAGGTGTCTTGTAACTGTTAGGCTGCATTTGTGTAACCTGCTAAGTTCATATTTTAGTGATCTTTATAAGATGCTAGCAACCTCTGGGCATTTAAATCTGCTCATTTGAGGATATCAAGGGTTTAATATGTAATAAGCAGAGTTATGCCATTGGAGCAGATGAGTAATATCATTAGAGATGAAACTGCAGCCGAGTAATAACGTTAGAGGTGAGGCTGTAGCTGAGTAATGTCATTAGAAGAGAGGTTATAGCTGACCGTACCATATCTGTTTATTTTGTTGTCTGTCAGTGTAGTTTGCTGTCTGTGTGTGTTTACTAAAAGATGTTACATTCAGGGTGTTTTCTAATTTTACTTGAGTGTTAACCATATCTCCTGGATCGAGTTGGTCTGTCCTGTTAGTCACATCAAAGTCACTTTCTTGATTACACTTAGGCAGCGTGACAGAGAACAGACCGCTTTAATGACACCAGTAAAGAGTGGAGCTTAGATGCTGCTGTGTGTGATCTTGATGGCAGTCATTAATTTAGAAGTATCACAATATCATTGTTTATTCGTGTAAGATCGTTTGTTTTGGTCTCTTTAGGTTTTAAGTTTGTGGCTTTGCAGTCCTGTATGTCAGAGGGGTTAGTCTGACTGAAGTGACATCACTCCATCTGGCCTGTTTACATGGCAGTTCTGGAACTCTTCATCCGGATCTGTAGTGTTTTGTTTGATCTGACTTGTCGTGACACTGATCCTCAAGTGTACCTGGTTTACCTGGTCTAATGGGGTCTGGCCCTGGCCTAAAGTTGTTTCTGTCCTTCACTGGCTCTTCCTGCAAATGGATGTGCAGCATCATGCAGCCCATTGGCCTGTCCTCCGGGAGGCCTGGGAGGCTGTGTTTCTACTGTAACGCATTTCTGTTCACCGGTGGCCATCATGGACCTGCCGTTTTATCTGATTTATTCCATTCGATTTTTCTATGAAATCCTGTTTAACTCTTAAATGAGATCTCTTGATACTAAAGTAAGGCTGGAAAGAGCAGATCAGCAGGAACTTCACTGCAGTGTTTCAGAAGAGGATTTGTGAGAGCTTTTTAGCACATTAGCACAGAGCACTGCCAGGTATCTGATGGTACTTTAGCCAGTGGGGGGGGGGTCTGTTCCTATGCCTCTCTCCACCAGACATGATTTATGACGTGGCGGGGGGAATTGCCATGCTTGACACCTGTGAAAGAGCATTCGGTCAGAATCTGCTTGAATCAAGGATGTAACGAAATGCTGACAAGCTAGCAACTGATTTTGAAGATCCCTTTTGTTACAGTCAGATTCTTATTTTCTGTTTTTTTTTTTTCCCTATGGCATTCATAGTTGTATAACAGCCTCTCTTGTCTGGATCTTATTTCAACAACGGATGCCCCCACTGCATTCTATGGCATGGAAGAGACATTGCATGATACACTTTACAAGATTTATAATTTATAATTGTAATTATAACCTAAGAGAGGCCATCTTTTGTATTGACTAACAAACATCATTAACAAATTCAAAGCAATAAAGAAAATAACACATAGAAGACATGAGGAAGGCTGCTGATGTGGTGAGTTCAACAGCAAGCTCTGTTAACTAACGATTCCCTGTCATTTATTGAAATTTGATGGGGTTGTCAGTCCCCATCATGACCAGTGCAAGCAGGCTTTGGGTACCCTGTGGTAAATGCTACTGGACAGCTTTGCACCGGGCTGTATTCCTTGCATATTGCATGATTGTACAGTCCCTTCCCTGTCATTATCTCTGGATGTGTTGGAAACCTTGTGCATGAATGAACTGCGCTCTTGTTTGTCTGTCACATCCACCCCTGTTTTTATAGAACATATTCATAGAGGTGTGTCGACTGAAGTTCTGTCACTCATAAGTGTATACATTCACAGCACTATGGATGAGAGGTGCGAGGTTAGCTCATGTCCTGCTCCTGTCAAATCCCACTCGTAAAATGCAAAGGGGAAAATATGTGGAATTATTGAGCTGCATTCCCCTTATGTTAGTGATAAGTGAGAACATAAGCAAAGTTAAGCATAGTGATCACAATGTGGTCAGCACACAGTCCATCTCAGGTCAGAAAGTCATCCTGGCCTAAAAGCTGTAGTCACAAGACTGAATTTCGGAAATGGAATCAGTTTTGTTTCTTTGTGGCTTGCTGGAGTTGGCTGCTTGTGACCTAGAATTGTAGTGTAGACTGAGCCATTTTGTAGGCTGTGAGTATCCAGTGTCCTCTCTGCTGGAGTATTTGTTAGCGTCTTGGCCTGAAGATAATGGGGGAATCTCTCTCATACCGAATCTCATGCTCTCCCCCTGTGCTTCCAGTTCATTTAAACAGGGTTGCTTTCGTAGGCTAATTTTTCCCTTGTACTCTGGGAAATTGAACAGGAAACGTGCCTCTTGACCGCCCGCTGAACCCAGCAGCTCTGACAGGAGAGTGGCAGGGGGGCGGAGCGCGGGGAGTCGGACTCGGTGGGGAGATGGAGGCAGAAGAGAGATACTGTGTCCCGCTGTAATGTAGACCCGAGGCTTTGCCACTGACAAGCAGGAGTGTCTCACCTGCATTAGCCTAATACCCCTCTCACATCAGATAAGGAGTTCACACTAGAGGAGGGCTTTGACAGCTGCTGCTTTACCACAGCAAAGTGAGATGTAGTCCTGGTAATAGGCCACTGTAATGTGTGTGGCTCTTACTAGCTAGCTGTGTGCATGTTTAACATGTAGTGTAATGAAATTAATTCCTCATGCTGGAGCTCATAAAAATGAAGTGAATATAGTTTCATATTATATTATACAGTGCTCTCAGTGTTGTCTGTCGACTTGTTATTGGCATCACACAATGTAGCTTTTCATGGAATTTGCTTATGTCAAAATGAAAAGTTCAGGAAATATTTTGTCTTGTTGCAATTTAATATCAGGCGAAAGTGGAATTTGTTTATTGTTTATGTAGGTGAGAGCACAGAAGGGTAACAAATTTGCTTGAACACCGCAGCCCATTCCACCTTGATCAGAATGTGTTGTGAATGTATTTGCATTCTAAATTAAAGGCAAATGCTGTGTAGAGTAAATGCGTGTGAGTTCGCCCAGATGCGGTGCCATCAGACCGAGATCGTAACAGAAATGGGAGCAGTGCAGCAGTGTAGCTAGGCTTAGTGCTGATAGTGTTCTTTAATGCCTTACTGTTGAATTGCTGAGTGGCTCCTACAGAAAATTAAATCTAGCAAAATGGTGTGGTTGGATTCACTAAGCTTTTATGAATCTGCTTTGTAAGGGCTGCTGGTACTTCATGTGCTTTGTACATCCAGCTAATCACTTTCCTTGGGGTTCAGGGTCTAATAGTTATTGCCTTTTTTTCCTAGCAAAATGGAATATTAATGTCAAGTTTCAGTTGAGATGTATGTAGCTGATCATTGTGTGGCGAGCCATTAATGATTCTTCAGATTGTGGCTCACTTGAGTCCTTTCTGGGGATCTGCATAGAAAAGCCGCTGCCCCGGGGAGCAGGGGAAAAACGCTTGAGCAGAGGTGGTGCAGCACCAGGACTGTCTGTTCCTTGTATTCCTCTGCTCTGATTGGCCCCAGCAGCAGGCGGTTATTGAGGGCTGAGTGGTCAGTATGTGTCAGCGTGTGAAATGCAGCCTGACCAAAGACGGGTGATTTGCTGAGGATGTCCAATTAAAGGCCAAAGGTTGAGACAGAAGCTGTGAGATGTCGGCTTTCTGCCAGCTCGGGTGCTGTCTCATTAATAACATTCACTCTGCTGAAATATTAATAAGCCAGTGATGAACTGCGCTGGCTTGGAGATTAGGCCTTTAAAGAACTATCAAAATCCCATTGAAAGGTCAATTGAGCAAGCGGAGAATTGTCTCATTTCAGATGAGAGGCAAGAATATCAGTCAAAAGCTTGGGCCTTTACTGCAAGCAGCAGGGCTTGTTTGAATGCCTCCATATTATAGAACAAGGGTTATTTTCTCTGCTAAGATGTTTGGAAAGAATTGGTATGTGCTTGTTTTTGTGTGTGTGTGTGTGTGTGTGTGTGTGTGTGTGTGTGTGTGTGTGTGTGTGTGTGTGTGTGTGTGTTAGGGCTGCACGATGTAGCCATCGCGATAACAGCTATCCCCGGTATGTGGTGTTAGGTTTCTTCCTGTATTTTTTCCCTTTAGTCGTACCTGATGCGATAGGCAGTGTTGGTGTGTGAGAATACTTGTGAATGTATGCGTGTGTGTGTGTGTGAGTGCATGTATTCATATTTGAGTGTAAGCATGTGTGTGTGTGTTAAAGATTGTGGTGAGTTCATGGCTGGGATTACTGAGCCTTCTTGCAGCTCACAGTGTCTGATGGCCGGAAACAGACTGCAGGTTTGGTCCTTGGCTGTGACAGTCCAAGCAGAATGCACACCGCCTGCTGCAGCTTCAGCCTTCTGGCAGGGCAGTCTGAAGTTCTCCTGATCCTTCCTCTTCTGTGTGGTCTTCTGAACATTCCTCAGCTCTAAGCCCACTTTTCTTCCTAACGTTTCAGGTGAAACGAGTCCTTCTGCTGTCGAGTGTCTCCTCTCATGGTGACATCAGATCCTCTTTGTCTGTTTCCATGCGCTCCAGCTGAGGGTGTATCTCTTACTGCTTGATTTCTGTTCCTTTGGCAGAGGCAGAAAGACTTTATCTTGGCAATTCCCTGTTTTCTCTTTGCTTTTCCCTCTGGTGTTCTTCTCAAGTCTGATCTTAGCCAGAATCAGGTGATGGTCTGGGGCTTTCAGAACTGGGGGATCATCAGTTTTTTTTAATCATTTCTCCATATCTGTGAGACCCCTCCACCTCTTTTTAAGTAGCCTCTTGGTGACCCATCAGGCAGTACCTCTGTGTGCTCCTGTCAAGGGTGCTCCAGTCCTGTATCCTCCCGAATGCCTTACCCTTTTGTTTTTGTGTTGTATAGCCTAATAGGTGCTGAAGCTGCCTGGCGTGCTGTTTGCCAGCTAACAGGTGCTCCTAGAGAGATTAGTGCCAATCCAGATGTCTTTCCTGTCATAGAGCAGGGGACCTTGCTAAGCAGCTATAATGCCAGCAGCTGTATGTTCATGGCTTGCTGGGACTGCAAACGAGCCAGCACAGCCCTGCTTCCCGTTTCCTCCTCATTGTTCCAATAAGATGAAGCTTCTGTTGGGTCCCCCTGTTCTTGCTCAGTTCCTATAGACACATGGCAGCCTCTTCATTGTAATTGTGCTGCAGGTGCTGCATTTTCTTTGGAAGCAGAGTAACACACAGACCCCTCCTCTTGTCCTCTTGAATTGAAACACCCTTAAATTTTTGGGTGTGTCTTGTGAGGATTACATTACATTACGACTGAGTGAAACACTCCTGCCAATAGACTCAGATTACCTGCTGTGGAAAAACAAGTCTCCCTGAACTCCTAAAAGAGCAGGTGGCCAAGGGAGCAGCTGCTGTAGTTAGAGGGTTTTTCTGGTAACAGTTTTTAAATCTGCTAGCGTTGGGATACTGGTGTGGGGTAGACAGGCTGATCCTATATTTTGCCTGTAACATTCCCCCCTTTATAAAAGCCTGGATCACTGTGGGCCTGTAGTATTTGTCTGTGAGGCTGCCCTTTGTGGATTCATTGGTATCCATGCTAGTGAATCTCCCTACCTGATTCTGCTCTTCCTCCTACAGCACTGCGGAATATAAATGCTAAACAATAAATGAATAAATATGATTTCAGTGAGCTTCCCCAGAGCTGCCAAACTGAGTGTACTGGCACAGAGAGACTCAGCCTCAAGCACTAATCTTGGATAAATTTGTGGCTTTTTCGGCCAATCCAGGCTTTTTTCTTCAAGTGTGATGAGCAGCAGGGTTTAATGCCTCATGAGAGAGGAGCTGCAGGGCCATTAGGCAAGATGAGGGCATGTCCCCCCAAGGGGAGGAGTCTGTCAGGACATTAGATGGGTGAGCTGGATGTGACCAGGGGAGGAGCTTGTTACTGTTTACCTGCTGATGTGGTTCATTGTGTCAGTCAGTGCTTAGCACAGTTTCAAGAAGCGCTGTGCAGCTCTCATGCCCCTCGTATTTAACATTAACTTCGTGATCAAGTGATCAGGTTGGTGACCTGTAGAAACTCAAATTTAAGCTGCAAACTCAGTTCAGCTGGTTCTCTGGATGCTGACAAAGGCCCATTCTAGTGCTGTTCTTCCTATGTTAGAAAAGACATTTCAGTCTGACCATAACCGACTCCAAGGACAGTATAAACAACACAGGCTCCATTCCTCAGTGGCCTGCTCTGAACACACTGCTCACATTATTTAAGCATTTTTCCACGTCTGGCAGACAGAAATGGAAGCGTTTTCGATTGATTTAATGTGAGCATTAAATCCTCCTGTTGACAGCTGACAGCAGCCTTTAACCATCAAGAACAATGAGAACAGTCATGTGAACGCTAAAAAATTCACATGTTGCTGAGAAATGCGCTGATGGGCAAATTAGGCAAGTCTGTCACACAATGAATTCAAAGGATAACGTATTAACTCGTAACAGTTGATTTTTAGATAATTTTGGAAGCTAGCTGTAAATTGCTGACAATTAAGGTGATCATTCATCATTCATAAATGCTGTGTTACGTAGTGCACAGGTGCTCTGTTACAGGCATGGTGGAAGAGATCACATGGCTCTGTGCTCCACTGCGTGTTCAGTGCTGATCTCATGGCTCCATGGTGTGTTCACTGCTGCTGACACTGGCCTCAGTGGGAGGCAAATGGCAGGTTTTTAAACGGCGACAGTGCCGGTGTTCTGCTTGTAAAAGGTATTGTGTTTAATGAGTACTGTATGTGCGCCAGTAGTTTACTCATGGAAGTGATGGTGAGCCAGGGTCACTGCACTCCATTCTCACACTTCATGTGCTTCTCCTTATGCTTTAAAAGCAATAGGATGTCAGTCCTGAGTGTTCATGGGTGCATTAGTGGTTCAGTCAGTCCAGTCATTTCTTCCTTGAACGTAAACATGCTGATCATCAGTAATCAGAAGTGATCAGACTATAATGACAAAGATCGAAGTCTGCACACAGTTGACTATGAGATGCATACGTCTGACGTGGCCAAGACATCACTGGTTGGTAACAGTTTTTATTTGCTTTGTCGATACCTGAGATTCCACTGGACAACATCTGAAGCATGCTTTCCCTGCTCCTGCCGTCCACACCTGGCTTAAGATGCAGTTTGCCTTCAGGGGCAGCTGGTGTGAGCATGGGTGGGTGGTCAGTTAAATTACAGAAGCCACTGAGCCCAGAGCTTCCCTCCAGGTACGTAGCTCACTGCCCACGACTTCATTAAAGCGTTTTAATTGATCTGTATGGGGCCTGTGCCAGACCTGCCTAATGGTCTGGCAGACCTTCCTCCCACTGCGCATACAGTTGACTCAGTGCCTCAATTCTCCTGACGGCTCATGCTGCTTATTTAGGCCAGCGGAAAGGAAGGTTTCAGTTACGGACACTCCTGCTGTAGTCAGGGTGTTTTGCTTTAACCCTTTCCCAATGAAAGACTGAATCTGCAGAATCTGCTTCACAGCAGTCAGTCTCTGCCTAAAGTGGAGGGTTTACGTGGTTTAAATCTTAATCCAAGCGTCCAACTCATATCTGATGAACAATTTTTGTTAGCTATGGAATTGAATTGCCTAGGTACAAATTAATGTGGACAGAACTGTTGGTCAAGTGTTGCTGAACAGCTTTAGAGCTGAACCTTACTGGTCATGTTTGTTTGTACATGAGTGCGTGAGATCAATGCCTAGTTTGTGCGATTGGCAGGATTGTGCCTTTGTTCTTTGTTTTGTTCTTGCTGGTTTGGGGGTATAAAAAAAAAAGGTCCCTGAAGGATGCTGATTATTCAGCATACAATTTGGGCAGAAAAATGTTTATTCACCAGTGGAAAACATCAATGTGATGATAGAACAGGGCTGCTTTGCGTGTGGAAATAATTGTTGAAATGACGTTAAATAAATGTACCGACTGCCACTTTGAGCTCATTAAAACCATTTCACCCGAAACACCTGTCTGATACCCGGCAATCTGATACTCTTCAACTCCACTGCACCTTAACACTCATTTGAACATTAAGCACAAAATCACACTTAAGATGTGATAAATATTTGGCTGTTGCTCATGAGTAACAACTTAAATGTTGTGAAATGGATCGGCATTCAAATCTGAAACAGTAGTTAGCCACTAAGAATGAGAGAGTGGCTATATTTCCTCTCTTTAATAGCTGGAAATGACTTGGTAAGAAATAGTCTGTTCTTTAGTAAACTGTTCTGGTAGTGATTGTTACAGGTCATATTTGACCATTTTACTTGTCAGGGCAAACCATACCCCAAAATCTCTTAATTAGACATAATGAAATCCTGTTTGGCATTTGGCAGATGGTTGCTATATTTTTGATTTGCATGCACATTCAGGGGTCAGTGCTGCTGACTGCTAGGAAGTACAGACACCTCATCAGAGACTGATGAATTATAAGTTGTTACCATTCCACATTATTTGTTTTTCACGACATATAGCACTCAGGAATTCTAAATAGCATTTTTTTCTGTAATATCATTACGTTAGATTGTTTTAACTCTTATCTAGGACACTTGCATAGCTTATCCTAAATTTGACATGTGTTTTGGGTGGAACAGCTCGGTATTTCCTGTGGTTCGGGTAAGCATCTCACTCGAGAGCACAGCAGCAGTGCCCTATCTGGGATTCAAACTTGCAGCCTGTGATTACAAGTCAAGCTGTGACACATTTCCAGATCACATACAGTGCAGCAGGTCTAGCAGTACAGAGTGTTTATGAGAAGTGGGATTGGTGAGATCGAGAGGGGGATATATTTCCCCATTTCAGTCTTTGATTCATCAGTTTGATTTGGTGGGGGACTACAGGTAAACGAATGCAAAGTGTTTAGCAGGTACACAGACTTTTGGCTGATGTAAACTGGTTGTTCATTTTTTGTATGTTTGCAGACTGCACAAACAGAATTTAAATTGATCAGTTCCAAGTTAGTTTTCTGATCTTCAGTGTTCAGTTCACAACCACAGATGGCAGAATGGATCTTATCGACCCTTGTTGTTATGGAATACCACAGTGATCTCTGTGGGCCTTCTAAATAGGGGAAGAATGCATTTTATCTCCTGCCCTGGGTATGGGTGTTTGCCAACACCGACAGCCAATGAAAAGGAAGCTTTTGATACAGCACCAGAGTATATGGTGTTGTCTCCTGGCTGTTCAAAACAGTGGTTTGTGTTTTCATTGATTTTTTTTCCTTTCCAGCAGTGCACCTGAGCCTGAACCCTCTCTAGCATTGTCAAAGGTCAACAGTGTCCATGTTATCTGGCTACCTGCTTGGAAACTTACTTAAAAAACCTGAAGTAGGTACAGAGACTGCAACAATCTTCCCGCTTTGGCCAGTCTGATGAAGTGAGACAGTGAGCTGAAAGACACTGCTGCTGGCACAGGCTTAGGTATTTCAGGAGTGCGTGTAAACGCCGCACTAAGGAAAAGCGCAGTCCCATTGTAGATGCTCCCTGAGTGAAGTCTGCCTGGCAGCACTCTGTGAAAGGTCTCATTGCCCAGGGAAGTGCTCCATCATTATGCCATCATTTCATAACTCTCGGAGCTGCTTTTTTAGCTCTGCCTGTTTGCCTAACCCTTGTTTTCTTTGTTGTGCAAATGACATCTGTCTCTTTTTTTAAAAGAGTTCATCATGCCACCATTTTCCGTGTTCCTTTTTTCCCTGGATGGGTGTTGGCCATATCTGGTCTTGCAGGGATGTTTCCTGCTTCCCATTAGTTAGGCCCGGTGCTGTGGGGATACTTACGGGTGCTGTGCACCCCCAGATGGACCTTAGTGTGCCCCCAGTTGTCTCCTTATGTCCCAGTGTCTACATAGTATTTATGACTGTTTGTGCACCCCCGTGGATAGTAAGTGCGCCCCTCTGTATTTTCTCCTGGTGCTGAACCCGCCATTTGTACTACTTAGGTTGTCTAATTAAATTAGACATCTTCAAACCCTTTAGAAAAGCCATAAGTTCATTGGGTTGGACATCTCTGGAGTTTCGTTCATCTGCAGTAGAGTAAGATTTGTCATGTTCTGTGCTCATATAGATTTTGGGGGTTGCATATTGACCCTCATCCAGGAAACACATGGGTAACGTTCTCACCTCATTTCCATCAGCTGCGTCCAGAGGAAAAACTGTATTTAAATTCTTCTAGAATCTAGTGGAAGCCCATCTGGTCCAACAGATTCAGATAATCATATTGTAATGGCACTGAGAACAAAGGACCGTAACCACAAAACGACAGCGGATGGACATCATAGACTTGCCATGTTTTGGTGTGTCAGCGTTTCAGACGCTGTGTATAGACCTCTAGAGTCCTGAGGGCAGTGGGGCTAATTAGGATTTCTGTGCATCAAACGATCGTCGCAGCGTTGGAAGCTGAGGCTTCGAGGCACGGTGCACGAGAGGTGCAGATCAGCACAGCAGAAGAGGCGCGTGTGGCCCAGGGAGGGGGGGGTCGGCATGAAGCTGCTCTCCTCTGCAGTTTGAGCTTTGATCGATGAAATGGTAACTGAGCAAGCTCATAGCCAGTGTTTCATCTTACAGCCTCTCTCCGCGCGCTCCCCCTGCATGTGTGTGTGTGTGTGTGTGTGTGTGTACGCGACTCGGTGGGAGGGTGGGGGGATGGAGGTCGTCATCGGCTGCCCCGGGAGGACTCCGGTTCCCGATGGCTGAGCCTGTTAATGGAGCTGCTTGTCACAGGAGTGAAATCGATGTGGCAGCTTGTCAGATGCTGGCAGAGGCGCTCCCCGCCCCCCCCACCCCGAGCCGCCGGCGATGTGAGAGGGATGCTTCCCTGCTGCAGAAAATTGCCTGGAAGTGATTTGGGACGCGAGGTCCACAGACGTGCTCTCTTTCTCAATCTCTCTCTCTCTCCTCTCCCTGTTAATCCGTTTCCCTGAAGGCACCATCTGAAGGCACATCATTTCTTCCCCAGTGTGGCGAGTGCAGAGATCATGGTGTGGAAGGGTGTCTGATGCGGTCTGACACGGGCCTGCTTTATTTATACCTGGCTGTGTCTCGGGAGCGCAGATGAAGGTGATAGGATATTATTTATACATTTATACTGCAATTTTACTGCCTCGGGCTACAGGCTCCTGTCAGAGCCATCTCTGTAGAGACTGCAGAAAAATGGATGGGAAATGCACGGACATGCATAGAGCACTTGACGGATGCTCCTAAATGCTTTCCGTTGTTTATTATTATCCCTGTTATTATCATTATTATTTTGTGGGAGAGCACAGATGAGCCAGGGCCACTGTCTGCCTCTTTATTTGATCTGACAGGAGAGCGTTTCCTCATTTGCTTTGTACCTCCAGGCCGAGCGGACCGTCTCAGGGACACGAGATCCTTATGCAGAGCACGGAGAGGAGTCAAGAGTTCTGTTGCATGCCTGTGGAAATTGAATTCCCCCCCCACACCCCCCTCACCTCCCCCCACTGACATTTGCAGAGACGGACCCGGTCTGGCCCGCAGGACGTGGAGCGTCACCTCGATCGGCCTTCGCGGCTCCATTTCAGTAACCAGCTCAAGCACACAATCCAATTACACAGGGGTAGGGGTGTAGATGTCTGCACAGAGACCTGCCTTTTCCCCGGCAGGAGAGAGGCCGCTCCTGCGACCGCATCTGCACGTGAGGCCAGTCTTACTGCGTTATTACTCTGCCATCTGAGAGTAACCGACAGCCAGACTCAGAAACCTGGCCTTTTTACGCATTTCTTCTTGTACATTTCCTGTTATCATGATGCATTTTATTGCTTATTTAAAAATTTAAATTTCTATAGATGTCCAAAAAAACCGCTAGCTGTAGATGCAGTGCTGGAACACAGTCATTAGGGTGAAGAAGAAATAGTGATTGAAATTCTCCTCACGCGTGGTAGGGAAAGGGTACACTATTCGCCGGCACGGGGAAAGATCGATTCCAATAAGAGAGGAGGTGGAGAGAGGGGCAGGGAGCAGTGTGGCATGGAGCCTCCGCTTGATGGATTAGATCATTACGTGGGGGGTTCTGTGTGTTGGTGTGTTCCCACCCGTGAATGATTAGGCCAGGTCTCCGCCTGTCTCTTCCAGGCATTTTAATGCTGAGACTACATGGGATGTGAGTGCACTGGGGGCTGTGTAGAGCTCAGTGAGGAGTCTGCCTGCAGAATGAAGCCAGAAATGGAATAGCAGACTGGCGTGCTTCTCTTCATACTGAAGAGAAAGGAGAGTGTGAGCATAGCAGTGGACCGTATCAGCCGAAGCGGATAGCCACAGCTCAAGACGTGGGTCGGGTGTTACAAGGTTGGGGAGGGAATTTTTGCATTCATGATGCAGCAGTTGTGAATGATTCCCTGTGGGAAGCTGATCTCTAAAGGTCATGCCAAGAGCGATTTATTGTAGTCTTTTGAAAGGGGGGGGGGGGGGGTCGTGTGGGGGCTGTGTACTGGAGCTGAGGTGGGCCTTTCAAAGCGCTTGCTCTGCATGTCCTGGTGAGGGCAGGATGGGAGGTCAAGTTCTGATCGTGTTACAGAGTCGTCCTCTGGGGGGTGATGAGTCAATCAGTCTCTGGCTTTCACCCAACCGAACAAAACAGCTGCACGCCCCTCCCCCCCTCCAGCCTGCCCTCCTTCTGAGAGAGTGCGGTGATCAAATGGCAGTGCAGGGGTGTGAATGTGACCTTTTGCCTGGCCTGATACGAAATGGCTGTTGACATTATTTGTCTGGTGCATGGAGCCTGGCAGCCATTTGTGGATTTTTAAATGGCACAGACAGCTCCCCCTTTAGGTCAGGAGGACCAACTGCCTGACAACAACTGCTTGAATGACTGATTCAGTTGCAGAGCGGGCAGCGCTCCTGACAGAATGCCATGGAGGACCAGTAAATCCCTCTTATCAACCAGGCCTTGACCTAAAATCAGATGGAGAATCCAGGAATCCATATGCAACATATACACACTGCAGCTGATGTCAAGAGTAGTTCTTTTCCTTTAATACAGCACTGAAGGCAGTCATGTTCTCTGTCAGGTTTTCAAGAAGAAAAAAAATCTGTCAGGTTCTCACTTACATGCCCTCCACACAAGCAGGCATTCATTGGCCGCGTTCCATCAGTCACTGGAGTTTCCCACACCACGCTTTTAGATGTCTGTTATTCATGCGCATTGAAAAAGGTAGGCCTGCTCCTTGAACAGAGGTAAAGGAGGGATTTCACAATGGGCCCGGTGTAGTGTGGGAGTTCATGTGTTCGTTCCCACTCACAGTCAATTTGTCTTCCCTGTCTGCAGTATATTCTACAGCTTGGAGCATATTTGTCATGAAAAACCGCTCACTTGAGGTACTTGAGGTCTGTCATCCTGTCTTATGCAGCAAACCAGACAAGTCGTACTTGTATATGTTGTTCTTGGACTAGCCTCCACAGAGTGATGGTGTCATTCAATAACCACACGTGGAGAGGGGCGAGATTAGTGAGATGTTGAAACGGAGTCCTTTTTTCTGTTACAGTCCAGCTAAAATATCTCAGACATTTGGTTCCTCTAATTAACTCTGGGATTACAGCAGGCTCAGGGGAGGGCTGCTCATTGGAATGTCTATTTCTTTTTGCCTGCCTGTTTTACTCAGTCCCCAGGGTTCATTTCAAGTGCAGTAAGTTTTCTTCAAGTATGCTCAGTTTTAATTGTTTTTGGACTGGCCTTGGGGATAACCTGGATTTTCTGTCCCGGTGGAACTCGGGGTACTTTAGCTGCACGTTGTACAAGTGCAGTTGGATCCTCCTTTGCATGTTTGGTTAGCGATGGTTTCGTCCTCATGCTTGAGTCATGTGAGGAAATGCTGGCAGCCCCCAACCCTCCAACCCCCACCCCTTTACTTAATTGCTTAAAAGCTTAAATGCTAACATTAGATTCATGGTTGCCATGGCTTTTAAAGGGCACAACTCTTTTGGCCCTTTAGCAGAGCCAAAGAGTAAGACCAGATTTGACCAAATAGGTACTGGTGTGACCGCTTGTTTCTGTTGAGGTACCTAAATGGTTCTTTCATGGTAACATGGGGGGTGGGGGATGGGGGTCATTCTAGGGTCAGTGGTACAGATACAAAATGGAAGGGCCAGGAGGGTGTGTAAATCTGCACCAATAAAATGAACCCTGATTGTTAGGTATGAAAGCCCATTTCCAGTCCTGGTGTCTGTGGCTTTTGGCACAGGGGAGGCCTGTAGCGCTGCTGTACAGCAAGTCCACATTGCAAGGAGTTGCTGTTTTCTGCTGCATTGGGGAATGTCAACCCCCCCCCCCCCCCCCCAGTTTTCCTGTAAGACTAGCAACAAAGGATCTTCTCATTAGCCCATTGTGATCAAAACAAGCTCTACTGTGATCACTGACTAGTGTTTATGAAAATTATGTATTAAAATATGATTTTTATAAATGATATATTCACAATATTATTTGATTTAGGGTTATGTGATTCAGACTTTCAAAATGTTGATTGCAGTTAAACGTTGGTTTATAGAATTCTAGGGTGTTCCTTTCACGAACGGTGGCGCTGACAGTGTAACTGACAGCCTTCCTGTGGAAGCTGAGGATCTGTCTCCATCTCGGCAGATGGTTTACTGCAGACTCCCTCTGTGAAACCGTGTCTTTTCTCCCGTGGCAGCTGTGATCCTTCTGCTGATGAACAGCCTCCTGCCATTGATTTGAGTGCTGCGCTGTTTGCTTATGGAATGTGGATGGCTGTTTAGCACCTGCCCATATTAATCCCGCTCCCTCTCTCTGGTCTTCTCTGCAGGGCACCATGCGGGTAAGTGGGAAGGGGATACCGAAACCGTGAGGCTGCTGGAACCCTCCTCCCGCCGGCCCCTGGCGTCTGAGCGGGTGTCGGACCGGACCTCAGCGCACCTGGCCCGCTGGCACTAAGATGTCCCTAAGTGGGGGCACTACAGTTGGGAAAGGTGTGGACTCGAACGCGGTGGACACTTACGACAGCGGCGATGAATGGGACATTGGCGTGGGCAATCTGATCATCGACCTCGACGCTGACCTAGAGAAGGACAAACTCGAGATGTCTGGCACTAAGGACGGAGGCGGCGTAGCGGCGCCCCCTAGTGCTGTGGCCGCTCTGCCTGACAACATCAAGTTGGTCAGCCCCGTGCCCGCTCCTCAGGGCAAGGAGAGCAAGACCAAATCAAAGAGGAGCAAGAACTGTAAGGATGGAGGTAAGGCCTCAGGCGCAGATGGCCCCAAGAGAGAGGCCCAGGGGCGGACCCAGGG